>NW_027142359.1:9012294-10212294 GCF_026170545.1 Melanerpes formicivorus | reverse complement strand
ACCATGTTTTTCCTATCTATATCCACCAAGACTACACGAATTTATGACACAAAGACAACAAAAAAAAAATCAGTAGTAAAAATGATTAGTCAGTCCTGCCAAATGGCACCAGTTGGGAGAGAGGTACAGCACAAACAGAAAGGGCCTGAGGATGTGTCTACACAGGATTATACCCCAGGTAGTGAGGCCACATAACACACTAACAAATTACACTGACACTTAACCTCCAGAAATTGAACACAACACTGCATTATGAGCAAAACAGTAGTTGGCACAGCCTCCAAAAAAATCTCTCAACTTGTTTGAATGTGCATTTATATTTGTCTCCCAAAGAAACAGTACCCAAGTATGCTTTTTAAGCCTGTCACAGACAGACAGTCAAGTCCCACTTCAGTACAGCAGACTTGCACCCTTGGCATTAGCACAGATGTTGCTGTCAGTTCTAGAGCTTTGCCTTCCTGTTCTGAATCCTGAGCATCGCTGTTCCCTGGGACCAGAAGACACTATCAGAAGTTTGCTCACAGGTCCATTTCAGATAACAACATTTCTGTAAAACGAGCCCAAAAAGGAAGAGATTCAAGCCATGAATATGCCTTGCAGAAGCTGTTCCCTCAGGACCTGGATAAACTTTCTCAACTCATAGCTATGAATTAGAGTTCAAGAATCTGAAACAGTGTAAATGGGAGATACAAAGTATTCCTTGTACCTTCATTCATCATTTCTTGCAAGTTACACTGGTATTTCTGACTTGGAACATACTTGGTAGACTCATTTTTTCTATTCCATAAGATCACTCTGCTCCAGAGGTGTTACAATTACCATAAACAATTCACCAGTTTACCTTGTTTGTTTACCCGAGACACAGTGCTGTCTCAAGACAGGGATTTAGCAAAGCACTTCAACACGCAGTTAAGGGATTTTTCAGAGGTGGGGGTTTCCATATTTGGTGCCTGGTATTCTTGTACTTCGCAGCATCAAGAGGAAGAATTAATCATTCACTTCACCCTGTCACTATTCAGGAAAAAACCTATCAAGTTAGTATTAAAAAAATTCCTTTTATCTCCTTGGATGTTTAAAGCGTTACTAAAACAAACATATTCATCTTGCTCTTTCCTATGAAGACTTGGAGACTACTGCACAAATCAGTAAAAAGCTTCTGAAGCTGCACATACCGAAATGAAACAATGTTTGCTTACCACTGAAGTCTGTTTGTCCTATCTCACAATTAAGAATCCACAATCAGACATAATTGTAGCATGAAATGCAAAGTTTAAAGGAACTAAATGGTTCCAGTTTTCAACAGTATCATGATATGACATCAGTTTTGGTAGAAAGTCAAAGATGTCTGTCCACTCTAAATCTACAGTACCAGGTTTTGGCATACAATTAAGGTGAGAGAAAGCTTCATTTCACATAAAGAATGACATGGATGTGGAAGAGCTGAAACTTAAATCACTAGGAATCTGCCTATCATGTATAGTTATTTCTGAGTAGGTATCATGTGGCTGAAAATGACCACGTTTCTAAGTTGCTGAAGTAACCAATGCCTTTTGTGACTTTCAAGCCAAGCTACAACATAATTAAGAGGTTTCCATTAACTCAGCCTAGTAGCCTCCTAATTTTGCCATGTAAGGGAAGTTACCAAAATTAAGAAAAGTACAAAAACCTCAACCATGGAAGTGTTTGAGGACATATTTAGCTCAGTCACTAAACAAGTATGTGCTTTCTGGACTAAGAACAGGTATGGAAAGTTGAAGCTCAGAAGCACTCTCCAGCTGCAGTTTCTAGAGGCCAGAGAAAGGCACCGGCAGCAGTGATGTACACCTGGCCCTGCTCTCACCTGGCCACTTGCACAGAGGGCTGCCTCATGTGGCAGAGTTCTGAACCTCCTGTGGTTTAAAGGCAGCAACACCCTATGGGTGTTCTGAGTATTTTTAGACTTTGTTGGACTAGAATTTTCATAAACACAGACAATTACTTTAAACAGACCATCTCCTAATGGCTCAGAATTTAAGACTCGTTGAGCCCTGTTTCCACCACACAGAGGTGTCTCACCACACTGTTTCTTCATCTAAGGAGCCTTAATGCAAGCCAAAGAATTATGTCAAAACCTGACAGAGTCAGTTCAAATAAGATCATTTTATTGATTCCAGAATGTAGTTATTCATTGGAATAACAGCTTCCTATTCCTAGCTCCAAGATTCAATGTGTAAATAGTACCTGAATTTGAATGCTTGGCTGTTCCTACCACTAACTGAAGCTTGAAAAACATGGGATTTGCCTCCTACAGGTTTACTGTAAGGACTGATTGCAACAGAAGGAAAGGGTGAACAAAAATAGGACTTCATATAACCATTCACACCATTTATGGTACTCCTGCCTAAGAGGCACACAGCATTCTGAAGACACAGAAATGAGGTCATTTCAGATCTGATCGCAGCATCTATTTTGTCTCTTTACTGGACAACTCTAATAATCAAAGTGACCAAACAATAGCTGTTAACATTGCTTGTAGAGCATCATTTGGTATTGTCACCCAACAAATCCTCCTTTGTAGGTGCTGATGTATTATGTCAGGAAATTCTCATAAGGCTTTGCGAAATGACCCATTCCTGGCAGCTAATACACTACAATAGAAACCAGGAGTCATCCTGGCAGCCCCTATGCAACACACATTTCAGGTTTTCCAGTGGTTTACTTTTTTCTGTCAGATACTGACAGGAGGTAGGTCAAGTGGAACTCAAAGCCAGGAGCTTCTGTCACATTGTGCTATGATGCTTTGCTATGGGATTAAAAAACAAACCAACCAAACAGAAGTCTTCCTTAGAGGGACATACAACTTATCTGCAAAGCTTATCGCATGTTTTCACTTAAATTCTCATTTCTACAATGTTACTTCACCTAAAAGAGTGCCTCACCAGACCTTAAACATTCATAAAGCTGCCAAGACAACTGATGAAAGGTGAAACAAAAAGAGTATACCAGCAGTCCATTACTCATGTGGACAGCAGCTTTCCATCTTTTAAGGACTGCTTATTCCTTCTGGAGAGGAATTGCATTTCAAACAAAGAGTGAAGTACACAAGCACTAATTTATACTGCAAAGATGATGACTTAGGATGAACCACCTGACTTCACAGTAAGACAGAGCAATACTCACACAGGCCCTTACCAGGAGTTAACCAGGAAGTATCTATGCTCCCTAGAAGTCCAGTGACCAACATTCCTATGTGTGTGGATTTCATCTCATGCAACGAAAGCCAGCCCTGCAAGGGTAACTTTGGAAACCTAACCCTGATCCAGAACATAGTAACAGGGCAAAGCCTGACACCCCAACCCAGACATAAGGCACATAAGCATACTCTGCTTTAGGATATCCCCGGGTTTGCCCATTCCATGGTGCCTGTATGTTGGCAGGGCTGAGCAGTTCAGTAGCTAAGACTAATTATTGTGTAGTATGTCTGCATCACACTTCCTTGCTCATCAGTTATTAGCAGCTATAACACTACTTCTGCCTCTTCAAACACAAATATGATTCAATAGCTGATTTCCTTAACAAAATACCTTCTAATCAAGTAGTAAGATATCTTACTGAACTCCACATCACTTTCAGGCTTGAAGTAAGTGGGAGAAGGCAACTTCAAGCTGCAGAAAGTACAGGAAGCAGGTTAGCTATGTAAAGAAAGGAAAGAAGCTAGGGGCACATTTTAAATAGGCTCTCTTATAACAAGTCCAGTTATTAACAGTTACATATAACTAGTTCAGTTTCCAGTTCAAATCATGCCTACCATCAAGTTTCAATGGTGAGCATGTAGAAGTTTCAGTGTACTTCAACAATTCTTTCACCCCTCTCGAACGTGCAACATGACTCCCGGCTTGTTATGTTTACTTGATGTTTCTTAAGCAACGAAGGCAGACAGTTTCTGCTCTCCATTACATCTAGATGTCTAGGTTATCTCTATCAATTTCCTGGGTTTCACTTCCATTTTATACTGGAGCAACTCAGAAGATCTGACAGATACTCAGATGTGCACTATTAACGAAAGGCATCACACCAATCTTGAGAAACAACTTGAGACTTCAATTCCAAGTTGCTCAACACTTAAGAAGCACACCAGCTGTATCTTGAGGCTTTCAGTGAGTTATATAGGAAGATCACCCTCACTAAATGACAGAAAATTAACTGGTCACACGTTCCCCTATTGTTCAACATAAGCAATCCCCCCAAACTGTTACAATCAAACTGGTACAGCAGGTTTTCAACGACTGAAGTTTGCATCTAACATGTTCTGAATACTGACAGCTCTCACGTAAAAACAAACAGGCTAAACTGTCCCTACTTTATACACCAGGACCTGAGAATGCAAAATCCATTTATTGTAAAGACCAAAAGCAATATTGAAGTCAAAGCATGCTCTCATTTACACTCTCACATAAGCACCATTCAAGAGGCCTGCTGGGTACTTTTCCCTTAAGTACCTGAGACAGAGAATTAGATATACCAAAACCAGGTAAAATTAAGTGCAACTAATGAGAACATGGTCAAGAACTGGCAGTGTCCCATGACTAATATAAGGTCATGGAAATTCACTGACCCAACAGATCTCTTAACACTGCAATACAATTTAAGTTTAATTTACTAAAACTCTTTCAGGAAGTATGCAACAGCTAGTAGAGGCATGGCACCAGAATGCCATCTAACCATTCTTATCCTGAAACAAAGAACAGGACTGCTACAGTAACAGCTCCAGCTCTGATCTCAGCTATACCTGTTCAGCCTGACCTGAACCTATGTGTGCCTATTCAATGCAGATTTGCCTTACTACACAAATGCTCAGGCTTACAGAATTGTACATTAAATGGTTTTATATTCTGATCCCCTGAGATTACTGAAAAGAACTAAGAAAGAGAAGTTTCTCTTCAAGTACAGGTCAGATTTACTACTGTAGTTTAGCACTACACCAGAACACCTGGTGACTCAAGTTTTACTAACTTGTGAGGTCACAACATCGATATCGGGACAACAGAATAACAGCTCAACCTGATCACTGCGGAATCCACAGCACAATGTGTGATTTGTGTTTTGATCAGCACTGTTACAAGTGTGTGTTTTCCAGCAGAAGGACCTTGGTCTTTCACACAGCCCATACCAGGAAGAATCATTTCCATGTTCATAGACACCTATCTTCAGCAACTAGTTCTGATACTACAATTCACTGTTATACAGACTTACTTACCCGCTTTGCAAAGCAAACCGCAGTTTGTTCTGACCTAGACTATGCAAAGGTGGAGTGACAGACTGAAACTGTAACTACCATCCTCTATCATGCCGGAGGAGACGTATGCTATCAAATACCGGGCAACACAGAATCAAAGGAGGTCAGAAGCCATGCATGAACCCGGCCGTGCCCACTTGGCACTACAGTCGCCGACACTTACTGCTCGCGAACAGCGCTAGCCCTCGGGATTCCTCGTTCGGAGCCCTGAGGCGCGCCCGTAAAACACAGCCGCCGGAGCAGTCCCCGGTTGGGAAAAGGACAGGCCCCAGGCTGACACCATCCAGGCGCGGCCCAGTGGCCCCGAACGCGGCTCCCGGGTCCTCAGCAGCTCCGGGACCATCACGGCGAGACCCAGTCGGGAGGCGTCCGCTCACTGACAAGGCGGGCGACGGGGTGGGCCGCGCCTCACCCTCCCCACGGCCGCTGAGTTCGGGAGAGAGGCTGCTCAGCAGCAGCGGCTCCCCCGGGATGCAGCGCCGCGGTGAAGCTGTTGAAGACGGGGGAAGGAGCCTCCCCCGCGCCCCCGGCCCGATCTTACCTCCTCCGCCTCTTTTCCCAAGGGAATGCCCATGGCCCGGAGGCCCGTCTGGAGCTCAGCGATATCGACCCTCCCATCTTCGTTGAGGTCCAGCTTCCTGAAGAGATTAGCGTACCGAGAGTCGCTATCCTTACTGCCGTCGCAGGCGGCCGCCGGCAGAACGAGACCTCGCACGAGCTGGAACATGGCGGGGCCGTGCGTGACTGGCAGCAAGGCGCTCGCCCCTCGGCTCCCGCGGGCTGGGCGCGGACGGGCGGCACCGCCTGTGCTGCCGCCAACGCCCGCAGCTGCCTGGGGAGGAGCCGGCCCGGGCCCGCCTCAGCAGCGAGCGGGGCGGAAGGAGAGCGGGGGCCGCCCGTAGGCGGTGCTGTCGCTCGGCCGTGAGGGAAGAGGGCGGGCGGTAGCCGCAGCGCCTTGCAACGTGATGAGCCATTTCTCACGCGTTTACACGATTGTATCCAACATTTCCAGTACAAGTCGAGAAATACTATCAATCTGGGCCCCTCAATTTGAGAAGTACATTGAGACTCTTGAACGTGTCCAGAGAAGGGCAACGAGGCTGGCGTGAGACCTCGAGCACAAGCCCTATGAGGAGAGGCTGAGGGAGCTGGGATTGTTTATCCTGGAGAAGAGGAGGCTCGGGGGAGACCTTATTGCTCTCTACAGCTACCTGAAGGGAGGTTGCAGCCAGGAGGGGGTTGATCTCTTCTCCCAGGCAACCAGCACCAGAGCAAGAGGACACAGTCTCAAGCTGCACCAGGGGAAGTTTAGGCTCGAGGTGAGAAGAAAGTTCTTCACAGAGTTGTTACCCATTGGAATGTGCTGCCCAGGGAGGTGGTGGAGTCACTGTCCTTGGAGGTGTTCCAGAGGGGATTGGATGTGGCACTTGGTGCCATGGTCGTGAAGTCGTGAAGTCTTGGGTGACAGGTTGGACTTGATGATCTTTGAGGTCTTTCCCAACCTTGTTGTTTCTATGATTCTAAGAGCCCCTTATCTAGGGCTGGTCTTTGAAAGACCTTGGCTTGCTTGGCCTTAGAGACTAGAAAGAGGTGTCTAGGTGTTTTGCTTCATAGGTGATGCTGCCTGTTCTACAGCCTGACTGGCCTCACAGAGAGAAAGCTTTACCGTTTTGAACCACTCTGAGCTGCTCTCATTTCAGTTTGTGTCTGGTGTCTCTTATACCTACCACCATGTCCCACTCTAAAGAGCTCGATGCTATATTCCTTATAAACTTTCTGTAGGTACCAGAAAGCAGGAGGACTCGTTTTAGGTCTGCAGGAAGCTTTTTTTCCTCCTAGTTGAGCAAGCTGTTTTCTTAGCCCCTCCTCACAGAACAAATGCTCTAGTCCTCAGACATCTTGGCAGCCCTCTGAAGAACTCTCCAGCTTATTCATGGTTTTCAGGTATAGGGAGCCTGGAACTGGACTAGAGTGTCTACCCACAGTCAAGCAGAAGAGGGTAATCACTTCTTTCCATCTGCTAGCCACGCTGTGGTTAATACAGCCCAACATGTTGCTAGTCCATGCTCAGTTTGCTGTCTGCCAAGACAAGCAGGCCCTTCTCAGCAGAGCAGCTCCCTGGCCTGTGCCATTGCAAGGAGCCATTCCTTCCCATGTGCCATGAATTTCCAAAGGTCCCTGTCACTCCATTCCTGCAGCCTCTCTGAATAGCAGCACTGCACTTAAGCAAGACAGGTGGTCTCCCACAGTTTGGGGCCATATGGAAACTGGATGATTGTACTCTGCTGCCTCCACGTAACAGATAAATGTCAAGCAAGACAGGTCCAAATATAAACATGTCACTTTGCTAGTACAGCTTACATTGTGTATTGGAATAGGCAGATACTGAACATACTTCACTTCTTCCTGGAATAAGGAAAGTATATAAGGAATTATTTTTTTTTTTCACTGTGAGGGTAACAGGGCACTGCAACAGGCTGCCCAGAGAGGTTGTGGAGGTTTCTTCAGTGGAGACCTTAAAAATCTGTATGGATGTGTCCCTGTGTGACCTGCTCTGGGTGGTCCTGCTCTGTCAGGGGGATTGGACTAGATGATCTTTTGAGGTCCCTTCCAGCCCCTAACATTCTAGGATTCTGTGAATCTTGCTGATGTCACTGTATCCCAGTGATGTAATACTGCTAAGTAGTATGGCCTTTGATTCTGTTTTTCCACTCATACCATCATCCTTACATCTTTATCTAATAAAGTACAATCTGCACAACAATTCTTTTTACTGAAAATCAGAATGTTCAATTAATAAATAGCTGTATTAATTATTGAATTAAGTAAATAAAAAAGTGGCATATGGAAATGAAACAGTACTACCTTCAATTCCCACTGCATATCACTAGGTGTCTAATATCCAGCACTAGCATGATCTGATGGCTGGATGAAGTACACTTGTTTTCCTATCTAATGAAGATCTTAATAAATATTGTACCTGTACTATTAACACCACATATTAATTAGAACAACTCAAAAATTAACACCAAATGCCTGACGCATGCACTTGATCTCAGGCAGTTATACCTTATACTGTGCTGGTATCATTTAGATGTTCAACATCAGGTAATTATTTCCACATAATCAACAAAGCTGTATGCAGGCACTCTCAGGAACCTGCAGGCATTGAGTGTTAACATTTTCCCAGCAGCAAGATGACAGACAACACGTTTTGGTGATCACTTCAAAGTGAATATGTTGTTATATGCACAAACGCTTGAAATCCTGTTTAACAACCAATACAACTGTTGCTTTAGTGGCAATACCTACAAGTTTGTGGACTGATTATCTGCTATAATTTACCCACAGTATGAGTCAAAAGTAGTGTTTGATGAGGAATGAGTGACCAAAGTGAGAAATGGCATAAATAGAAGATCAAGATGAGAACTTCAGTAGGATGCTGACATTTTTTCTAAAATATTGGTAGTTGTCATTAACACTTGTGAAAAGTTAGTGTAAATACTCCAAAATTCAAGGTAAAAGAGGAAGAGATGCACTTTTCTTCCTGGAGCAACAAGGAAGAAAATCTTGTTTTGACAGTTTTGGCTTTCTCAAGTGCATCCTGCATAGTTATAATTTTTATAGCATGTGTCATACTCTTAGGAGTTGTGTAGGAAACATAGGCTACAGAAAACAGGCAGACAATACAGCTTGATGACTGTTCCCATTTGCAAATAGACAGAGCTTTGACTTGTGTGCATGGCAGGAAGCTGGAAGTACAGGTTGTATTTCTTTGGTCCAACTGTTTATCCATGATGTGATGCAACAGAGACACATTTCCATAAAGCTCTCCTAGAGTTACACAGATCTCCCTGAAAATTAAGTAACATAGAGCTCTGCAGAGGTGTAAATGCTTTGTCTTTAGTGTGACTGTCTGGTGCCAATGAGGAAAGTAAGTAAGAGTCTCAGACTCTGCAGTTGTTGATAAACTGTTAGATACATGCCTGTGAGGAAGCCCTTGTCCTTGTCAGAAGATACAGCCATTATATAGGCCTAATTAACTTATTGCAGTGACCTCTGAGACAGTGACCACAAACTCAGTTTCAGAGTTCTGCCTTGTTTACATCTAACAGGAAAAGAAATATCTCTTACTATATTGAAGCTAACATTACCAAAACTGTAATTTCTTCTACAAAAGGTCTTATATGTCAGCTTTGGGGGCTGCACAATTTCTAGAGTCCTTGCTCATTAAAAATGAGTTGTTAATAATCCACCATCCTGCACTCTGATTTTTACTGCACACCCACAAAAGACATCTGAGTTGAGAAATATCTTTGCCCAAGATATGCAACTAAAATGATGGGTGGTTAAAAAATTCTGTAAGATTTAGATTATTCATAATACATGTTAAAAGGCTTTTTGATATCAACACTGATTAGTATCAGAACACACAAAAATTATGCATTTAACTTACTAAAACAAGTGCTTTTAATTAGTGTATATATATCAAGATGTGTACAATAGATGCTTAAATTACATCAATACTGTCCCCTTAGAGGAAGTGCTATAAATACTACAAAACCTCAGAGGATAGAAGCAGACTTGATATATTTTATTAATAGACTAAAAGATAACTCAGCCAAATTGCAGGAGTCAGTGTCTGCTCTAGATACTGTAGCTCTTTTTTCCTGTGAGCAAGGAAACACTTCATGATCATCTTAAAATTATGAAAATAGTCTACTGCATGAGCCAAAAGTCTTTTCTGGCTTAACTCCAGGAACTGCAGTGAAGCTGAGTAATTTTTAAATTACAAGATCAAATCCAGTTCTGCTACACAGTTAAAAAATTATTGGTTAAGTACATCCAGAAATTTTATGCCACCTGAAGGAGTAATCTTCAGGACACTCCTAGGAGGATATAATTAAACACCACAAAGGCAATAAATATTTAAAAGGCAACAGACAAAGTTCAATTTTTTTTCTTGGGTGAGGGTAAAATGAATACATGTTCCATTACATAGATGTAATTAGCTCAGTTTTAAATTGTCATTATAAAGTAATTCTTAAAAAGAAACATATTTTTGAATCTTTCAGTTGTATAATAACAAGTTATGGTAAAATCAGAATCTTTTATTTTCACCATTTTCTTTACTGGTAATTGCCTTTTCGAGCACACAGCATTGGACTGGTTAGCATGGAAAAGGCACTATGTCTTGATTCAGAAACACTGATGCTGTAAAACAGGTAAAGATAGTCTACAAGTTAAGAAATCATGATTTAACATTGTCAGTGGAAGTTAAGATAGGCATGCTTCAGCTGTATTCTGAGTTTTCCTGTGACATATGACCATTTTGGAGGCCACAAAACACCTCACAGGATTTGGGATGTTACCTAAGATTTATTTACAGTACAGATTGAAAGCAGTCAACATTCAGAGGCTAATAGAGAGAATGTTCATGTGGATTTAAACTAGGCATGTACAAACACATGTTGAGGACTGAGACTTCACCATGTATTAAAGCAGCATGAGAACGGTCATGATTATAGACTATACTTACCCACATTGCATTTAACTCCCACGGAGATAGCTTGTAAATTTTGTTTCAGACATCTAAATTCACCTCTTTCACAACCAAGGTACAGTGTTTACAACCAGCTGCTGCCAGAAGCATTGATATGAGTACAGGTCGTATCCCAAACCTTATATGACATCACAAGCTGTGATCCATCCAAATCCAAGACTAGGAAATGCTTCAAATGTTTTTCTGATGCCTTTACTCAGGAAACAAAAAGGTCAGAAATACAAGTGCACAGCAGAGAAATGGTGCTGCAGGAAACAAATAAGCCCAGTGGATGAACACAGGTCGTATTAGTACTGCCTCCAACAATGATATGCACATTGATCCTCTGGAGGATTTAAAGGTGCCAGAGAACTAGGCTTCCCCAGTCCATGGAATCACCTGTCCATAAAGAAAGTTCCCTATTAACTCCTGCAGTTTTGTGACTGAAAACTTGCATCATTTGGGGTGGGAAGTCACACAGCTTTTGAATTATTTTATTCTAATGGTATTCTGAAAAAAACACTGATTTTTCTTCAGTCTTTGAGGCTTTGTACCTGTTTCAGTAATATCTAACCTCTTTAAAGATTTATGGAAATCTCCTGAAATACAACTCCAGTACTTTAAACTTGCAGAAGCTTTGACGACATTGGATTGCTACATTACCCACAGTCTATCCTTTTTTGAAAAACTACTCTCCTATTTTCAGAATCTTTTGATTAAAGATTCTAAATATATTTAAAAATCTATACTTCTGACACTTTTGACTTTGACTGTTTCTGATCAAGCAAGTTATACTCAATATAGGAGACTTTTTCAAGTCAACATTTTCAGAACATAACTACAACCTCTGAATAGATTTGGGCTTTTTTCACATAAGGATTACATTTGAATCAAACCTCCTGAAGTCACTGGGCAACCCCATCTTTCTGGAACACTTACTATCTGCTTACGGTAGGGAACAGCAAGCACCAGCTCTCTCTGCATGAGCAGGAAGCTGAGTGCAGGAAGACAGACAGCAGTGTAAAGGGCTCACCAGCCAGGGCCCACCCTACAGTAGCTGAACAAGAAGAGGTATCCACATCAACAAAGCAGGTCTGAGGTCCTGCTGGAAACACAATGCAGGGTCCAGCTCAACAACAACAGTCAGACACCTCTACAACAAAATGAGAGGTCTGAAATGAAAGAAAGAAGTCAGACTGTAAATTCAGGTCTTCAACAAGGGCCAAATAGTCCTACAGCAGTTGTTAAACAGCCACCCAGCAAACAGGCAGAACGACAACTAAGAGCTCAGAGCTGAGTTTACATAGGTCTGCTGGGCAGGGTGCAGGTGAGGACCTGGGTGAGGCTGGTCAGGGTTGTTACTGCCTATTGATGCACTGAGCATATAAACTCTTAAAAGCTTGCAACAAATTCTGTTGTGCAGGGGACTTGCATGGGGAATTGTTTTGTAATAATCTACAGGTTTTAATACGAGAAGGTTGCTGATTTGCTGCTTCTTTGGCTGAATATAGTTTAGTTCAGATTTTACTTAGAGTGTTGTGTAACAGCTGGGCCAGTTGTATTTATCAAAATCCTAACAGATGATTCATGTGGTATGAAACCCTGTCTTTTTTCCCTAGATCTTATTATAGGACCTTCCAGACAAATAATCTCTTCCACTGAACAGAAACATCAGTTTTTAATGAAACTCTGGAAATGGTTCATTAACCCTGAAAGAAATTGAGCATTTAGGTACTATTTGATGCAAAGTAAATGCTCCCTTTAATGCTGAAAACCTTTTACTTCTTTTAGCAGAGTGCAGGGAAGTGCAGTCGCTGAGGAATTGCCTTGTATGATATATTGCAGGCTGTATGATATGTTGCAGGCTGCTGCAGTCTGTTAAAGACAGAAGGCTTTCAGAATTTAGAGAAGACTGAAGAAGTGTTCTCAAGGGAGAAATTCCTAGGTCAGGTCCAAATGCCTAGGCCTCACATCAAAGATGTCTTCATATTAATCCTGCTATATGCTTCCAGAGCCAGTGATTACTTGGCATTTGGAAGAAAGTATTTGTTAGGAACACCAAACTGATAGTTCAGTCAAAACTGCCCTTTGTCATTCTTTTTACTGGAAATCTCTGTATATAAATACCTTTAGTGACCTGACTGTTGTAGGACAGAAAAAGCAAGAGCCTTTCTCTTCCAGGCAAACCATCGTGTTTTGGTGTTTTTTTGGTTTTGGTTTTGTGTGGGTTGTTTTTTTTGTTTGTTTGTTTGGGTTTTTTTTGGGGGGGGGAGGAATTAATTTTGCATTTATTTTTAAAAAAGGGGCAGCAATAACTTTCACAGACTTTATTTCAGGGACTTCAGCCTCATACTGCATGCATGTTACAAATTATTTTTCTTACATGAATGCAGTGCTGTGGGAAGACACGTTGTGTGTTAGGGTTTTCTTACACAATGCTCTACGAGGAAACTGATCTGCTGATGGAGGTTGCTCAGATCTCCATTTATTTTGTAGTGTACTGGAATGGGTTTTTGAGACAAAAGCTGTTCCCTGGAGAGCAAGTGGTGGTGTTCAACAATACATGACACAGGTGGTGCATATACGCTGCTGTGATCAGCTGGGCCACAGGACTTCTTTAAATGTAAACACAGATGTGTACATTCCTCGTTCTTTGCATACCAAAACCATCAGACGTGGAGCTAGTTGTAAATACAGGCTGGATTCCTGAAACAGACCCTCCTAAGGTTCAAGTTGCAGTAGAAGGAACCAATACAGAGGTGACTTTTCGAGGTCTAAATGAGGTTTTCTTTTGGTAGTGTTCTCTCAAATAACACATTTAACAGCCGCAATGTTAGCACACTAGGTTTCCCTCCACGGGACGCGCCCCGGAGCCCAGGTGGGGGTCTCTGGGAGGCGGTAGATCTGCCGGGCCCGATTGCACAACCTCTGTTCTGCCGCCGCCGTCGCCCCGGGTACCCTCCGCTGAACGGGACGGCGTCACACCTAGTCGCCGTTATTCAACAGCCCTGCAACCGTACCGGATAACTCCCTCGTGAAACGTCGCTTCGGCGCGTACACCTTCCGGACAAGCTGCCGGGGCTCAGCAGCGCTAGCCAGCAGCTCCGTGGCCGCACCCCGCCGACGGCCGTTGCCGGCAGCGGGCGGAGCGGAGGCGGGCGGGTTTGAAAGGAAGGCGTCGGCTGCCATGTAAGCGCTGGCCCGGCAGCGCGCGCGGCCGGCAGAGGGCTGAGCTCGGGGCGTCCGGCGCTCCGGCTCGGCGGTGCTGCCCTCGCCCCGAGCATGGGAGCGGAGCGAGGGGGTCGGCGCGGAGCCGAGCTGCCCCGCGGCGCTGACCGCGTGTGGGGGTGGCCCCTGGGGAACCCCCGGCCCATGGCCTTCATCATGATGAAGAAGAAGAAGTTCAAGTTCCGCGTGGAGCTGGAGCTGGACGAGCTCTCCTCCGTGCCCTTCGTCAACGGCATCCTCTTCTGCAAGGTGCGGCTGCTGGACGGGGGCAGCTTCAGCGGGGAGTCCTCCCGGTAGGTGTCTCCGAGATCCAAAGCCGAGCGGCTGCTCGGGTGCCCGCTTCCCCGCAGGCAGCCCTGGCCACCGCTGCGCTTTTCCGACGGGCTTCGCTCCGATCCGTGTCTCTGCAGAGTGCGGGCAGCCCTTCGGCTCTAGCCCGTTTCATCCACTCCCCGCGTCCCCTCGGCAGCGTCCCGCAAGGGGGAGCTGGGGCTCAGCTGGCTCCCGCGGGGCAGCGGCCGTTGACTGGGCGGGGGTCGGGGGCCCGGACGGGGAGCAGCCGCTCGGCTGCACCCCTCACTGGCAGCTGCCGCTCGGCTGCACCCCTCACTGGCAGCTGCCCCCCGTTCTTGTGGCAGCTTCGGTGCCCAGCCTGGGCCACTGCTGGCGGCTGTGGGAGGGCTGCTTGTCTTTCCCCTGGGAAGGGGAGCGGACAGGGTCGCTCCGAGCGCCTGTGGCACGTCTTGCTCAGGGCCGGCTAGGGACCGTCTTGTCACACCCGTGTTACGGGCATCCATGGCTGCAGACAGATGTGGGAGCACTTACGGTCTCCTCGTCTGCGTGGCTGCTTGAAAGTTCTAACTCTTCCAGTATCGAGGCTCTTAAACGCTGAGTAACAGAGCACATGAATCCGGGAGTGATGAGAGTTGTCCTAGAACTGGTTGCCTGTGCCATAATGCCTCAAGCTGTAAAGCTCGCTGTGTGGGCAGTGAAAGGGAGGGGAGGAAATTCTTGCCTCCGAGTCCGAAATCAGAGCTGTCCCTGTGAGTGTGGGTTGTGCGTCTAGAGCTTCATTCTGTTTGACACTGGCTCACTGTGCTTCGTTCTGTGGATAATTACATGGAGAGTGAACATAAACAGTTTCATGGGAAAGAACTCTCGTTTCCTGCACGTATTCAGGTCATATGCGCTCATGCTTTATTCTGCAGTGCAACGGTAGACAAGCGTCTTTGTGGTTTGGGTTTGTTTTTCATCTTTTGTACCTCAGCACTAGATCTGTCATCTTCTGTGAGGGTGGCTTCCCAATTTTCTGGTAGCAGTGGGTAAACAGTGCAAATAGGTTAGTTTTTTCCAGGTACCAGGCAAAGGCAGAACCTTGTTGGTAGGAAGGATGTGCAGTGGCTCCAGGTCTGAGGAGGAAAGTACCTTCCCGTTACACTTGTTCATGTTGTATCGGTCATTACATTAATATTGTCATAAAAAGGACTTACTGAAAAAAGTCTCCTAGAATTGTGGGAGCAGAGAGAAATCACTAACAAATCTATGAATATTCAGTTAATTTCTTATTAAAATACTGCTGTTGCAGAACTTGCTGAATTCTGCCTTTGGTTCTGTAAACAGAATAAATCAAGGAGAATCAAGAGCATAGAATCAAGATAATTTGGCCTAAACCCTCCTTATTTAACCATTCCATCATACTGGCATGTATAATTGAAGATTAATTTTTCTTCTCTACATCTGGAGGGTCTTCAACTCATCAGTATTCTCTTCTCATGTCTTTTTTTTTTTTAATTCAGCATTCTTCTTAAGGAGTAATAGATGATGGCAGTCATGATCTTAGGCACTAATGTGCCATTACTGTCATAATATACCCTTTACTGCCTTGAAGCCATCTTTTACAGGCTGACAGACATGTTCTGGACACTATCTCTAAATTAAATAAGTTGATTTTGGCTAATCTTATACTTTCAGTACATTATTGTGATCTTAATCCTTTTTTGTCTTTATGATGCTAAGATTAAAAGCCTGAAAGACTACTCGCATGTCTTTATGCATGTGAGCAATGTATTATACTAAAACATGCATGATAGGAGGTAGTTTGTTTATGTAGAAAGTGTCAGTGGAAGTGTGACAATGTCAAACTGTTGAAGTATTACAGCTGGAATCAAAGAAGCTTTGAAATGCCTTTTTTTTTTTTTTCCCTGGGAGTAAGACTTAAAAATAACAGCAGTGAAACATGCTGGGATATCAAGGTCCCTGTGAGGCTACCTGGTATATGAGTGTTGAGGTATGCTGGTAGGAAGCTAAAGAATTCTTTAGCAGTGATCCTTCAGTACCAGCATAGGGAGTGCCTTTGCTCTTGGCTTAAGAATTAACAGATGGATTTTCACAGTGGTGATTCAGCAAAGGTTTGAATAAATTGCATGAATTTGTTTCATTGTGAGCTGGCAGCCATAGCCTTAAAATAGTGATCTTTGTAGTGTCTTTAAAAGTTCAAAGAATTACATTGTGTTTCAGAAAACAATACACAAACTAATTTTAAATATTATAGAACATAGGGGGAAACTGACTGCATCTTCCTCATGGCTTCTATTTATGTTACTTGATGACGTCTAGTAAAGTAATTTTTTGGGTAGAGGAGTTAGTGAGTCTTCAAAGCTGATACTGATAGAAACCAATACCCTGCTGCCTCTTGCTTTAAAAACAACAACAAAAAAGGCAGTCATATCAGCAGCCTATAAAACATCCAAACATTATTAGCATTCTCTTCCCAAAGTTTATCCACTGAGGAAAAAAAGTCATAAAAACACAAGCTGGGAGCAGTGGAATAAAGGGAATATATGGCGAGCTGTAATGAAAAGAAATTCAGGTGATCTTTTCACTGCTGCATGAATCATGCTGTATGAATTATTAAAGCCCTGGTCCTGCAAGCGATGTGATTACCTACATCATCCCTCTGAACACTGAAGTAGGATGAAAAGAAGACAGATAGAAGTTTGGGGGCTTTTTTTGTTGTTGTTTGGTTTTGTTTTGTTGTTTGTTGGTTTTTAACTTCTCAGATCTTTACTGAGAGAAAGATTCAGGCAATATGTTATAAATGCATGGTCCATGTTAGTAGGACTCTTGACAACAAGTCTATTTTAATTGTCTGGCAGATGCTTGTGTGTGCCTGAGGCATGTAAAAGCTCTGTGACCAGATAAATCCAGCTTCTCTAGTGTAGGTACATAGTGAACTACTTTGTATATCAATAGGATACTTGTAAGACTTATTGGCAAGATACAGCAACAATTAGTTTCTCAGGAAAGGTTCCTGAAAGGACATATGTGACAGGCATCTGTAAATGAGTAAGGGATGAGGCAAAAAGCTTTGGCACTTTCATTTAAAAGAGCTGTTGATCTTCTCTCTTCATGCACCCCCCCCCAACCCCAGCACAGTATTCTGCTGTCATAAACTTGCTATTTGCAAGCACCATAGCATCTGACTGCCTTAATATTTTAAGGACTATTTCTGTTAATGGAATAAATCTAGGGTGCAGGGGAATTTGAGAGATCACATAGCTCAGAGCTTGCTGCTCAAAGGAAGGGAAGCTCAGAGCTTTGTCCTGTCAACTTTAGAAAATCAGTACTAATGTGGATGCCAATATTTGTAGGCAACTTGCCCCTCTGTTTCACCACTTTTATTGTGGTTAGCTTTCCCCTTATTGTATTGGAGTTTCTCTCCTTATTGCTTCTGTTCCTTTTTCTGCTCCCCCTAAGAAATGTCTCGCTCCTGCTTCTCTCTAACTCAGTAGTGACAGCTAGAGATAGCAGTAAGATCTTCTTTCACCTCTTTTTCAGATTGTAAAAGTCCCATGTTCCCAACTTGTCCTACATCAGGTGCTTCATCTCGCTCATCCATAACTCCACACCCTCATCTCACACCCTCTGGACCTGCTTAGTGTCTTATCAGTGACTGACTTCTACCGAGAGTGCCCCAAAAATAGACGCAGTGATGCAGATACAGCCTCATAAACGTTCAGCAGAGGGGAACAATCACTTCCCTTGAACTGCTGGCTACTGTCTTGCTTTTTCAGTTTGTCCTTCACAGTGCTGATCCCCTTTGAGGTCTCTGCAATTGCTTGTAGGCAACAGTCTTTCATATGCAAAAGTATTCCAAAGCAGCTCAGTTTACACCCGATAATCAGTTTATACATATTTTATAAGAAATACTTGGCAGCAAATGTTGCTTGTAGAGATTTAACCTGTTTATTACGAGTAAAAATGTGGAATAGAAAATGATTGCTCTGTTGAAGTTTTGTACTAAAAGCAAATTAAGAGGGGAGCTGTGCACTGTAAACAGTTGCTCCTGCAGAGCCAGCTGTTTGTTGGTTTTCTTAGCGTTGAAGTTTGTGAAACACTGAAACTCTGTTTGTAAATGATTGGTTTTGTTTGGTATTTTTGCAATGCTTAGGAAAAAATGTTTTTGTTGGAGGAATGTATTTTCTTGTCTGCCTCGGGCATGGAGAAAACACTGAATACTGAAGGAAAAATAAACTTTATTTCTTCCTGAATATAAGAAATAAATTGAAGCTCTGATTAAGTTTTACTGCAGTGTATACTTGGAAGATCTTCCCCTCAACTGTGAGACTCCTCAAGTTTTAAATGTAAGTAGATTTTGGTTCAGAGGGTATTCTTCTCTTAAATACTAAACCATTATGTTTTCCCTGTTGTAAATTACATAAATACTTTCCTAGTAGTAAAGACAGCCTAGGAAAGGTCAAACCTTATGGTAAAGTGCCTGAACTACTTGAGGGCACTGAAAATGCAGCTGATGAACTGTTAAACTGTAGGCTAAGGCCTTAATTCCTGTCTCTATCAGGTGGCATTATAACATTCACATTCTTTGTTAGGCTTTCTGCTGAAGAAAGATGTTTGATTTTATATACATCTGAATGGGATAACCTTCCCAGTTTAAGACTGTTTCCTGCAACTAAAACCAGCTCTGTGTTACTGCAATCCACTAAACATTCAATTTGTATAAGGATAGAGCCAGCTGATTGAAGGAAGCTGTTAGGTGACAGAAGTTCATATGCATGCCTACAAATAAGCACAGGAAGCAAAGGCAGGGAAGAATGAGGGCCTGTCACACAAGCCATCAGCCCAAAGGTCCATCTACACAAGCTCAGGGACACACAGGCAAGTGGGAAACTGAAATTATGAATTTGGACAAGGGGACACCCTGTGCAAGCCTCTCCCAGGGCTGTCCCAGGAGAGCCTCTAGTCCCATTGTCTAGGCCAGAAACCCATCTTCTTGATCTGACACCAAAGCACTATGTGGACTGAGGGCAGCAGCTGCACAGCATTACAAGACATGTTATAGGATACAAAGGAAGAAGCTGATTATGAGATGTTTAGGGGTGGAGCTAAAAGTGGAAGAAGGCATAAAGTTAGGTGATTTGGGAAGGGACAAGTGTAGGGAAAATAGAAGGGCCATTTGGTTTTAAAAACTTGCTGGTTGGTACATTTGTCTGGCCATGCCCTGTTTCTAATTGGTGCAGTGTATTGTATCTTGATACAAAGCTACATTCTGATGTTTTCCTGGATGAAGGGCTCTTTGTTCATGTCTATGGGAGAGGGGAGTCAAGGCTGTGTGTCAGAGGGCCTGGGTGTCTCTGATGCCAGCAGCAGGAGAGACCTGAGTGAGTGGACTTATGTGCCAGCTATGGGAGTGGAACCATGGGTCACAGAGGTCTGTGTATCTGCTGTGCCAGCAATTGGCCTGGGATCATGGGACAGAGCACCCATGTGTCTGGGTGCTAGCAGCTGGGGAGACCAGGTAAGTGAAACCAGATGCCAGACACTGGGGTGGAACCAGGCATCAGAGCCCTATGCGCTTGTGATGCCACCAGCTGGACCCAGGGCTGGTGTGCAAGTGTGTAAATGCTGTCAGGCATCAAACTGGACTAGCTGTCATATAGGCTGGGAGCCATCTATACAGAGCAGAGCTCTGTCCCATTCAGCCAGAGCAGGCAGTGGAAGCAGGCTGTTTGTGCTGGCTGTCTTTGTGAGTGCTCTGTGTCTGTCATGTACATGGTTGGCTGTGACTCTGTGTGTTGTGTGTGGGTGCTTACTGGGAATACATCTTTAGCTTTGCTGTTGAATCTGGAGAATGGAGCAGCAGCCTAACATCTCTCAGGCTGTCTCATCAACATGATGTATTTTGCTCTAAAAGAAGCAAGCCAAACTTAGTACTGTAGAAGCTGCACTTGCTCAGAGATGTAACTCTAGAATTCTAAAGGCATTTTAGTCGCTGTACTTTGGAGTCTAAGAACCTGATAGTCAATAATTTTAGAATAATTGCACTAGAAAATCTGTTTATCATAATAATCCTCATAAACTTTATAACTGGCTGTCAAGACTAATTCAGATAAAAATTTGAATAAACAATTTTCTAATTAATGGTACACAGTATTTTGGTTAATGCCTACAAGCACCTTTGGTTTCTTTATTTCTAGGTCTCTCCTGATAAAGCTTTTCCATGTGGCAAGAAGAGATTTTTCCCATGACACTTAAAGTCTTTAAAAGTGATTTATTTCTGCCTTTGTAGCTGTTTGCTGAAATAAACCATTATTCATATCCTTTATCCCCGTGGACATGAACAATCTGGTGGTCATACACACCTTCAGGAAAAAAAACAACTAACTAAAGAGCCCATCACTTGTTAACAAATTAAGATGAGGACTTGACTGGCTTAGGATTTGTTGTTTCTTTTGTGTTGGCTTTCTTGTTGATTTTCTCTTTGGTGAGTAAGATAGGGAAAATACAAGACTTGTATTCATCATACTAAATGGCAATTGTGAACAGTGCATAAAATACTTGTCTATGGTTGAAATCTTGCATTAGAAATGTAGTCGATGTGAAATTGTCCCTCTAGAGAAAACAAAACCAATTTGTTAAACTGATGGTAACTTCACAAATACTTTGGAATCAATTTATGTCCTAGTATTTGTCCACTCCATTTATTCTTGGTTAGGTCTAACTGGTAGCATGTGCTAAATTACACCAAAGCCCTATAAGCTTGAATGCATCTCAATAAGTAAGATCCATTTTGATTGATAAAACATCTGTTTTGCCTTGCATTTGGTAAAGTGACTGTGAGGCTCATAGGAAACTGACTCATAACGGAAAGCTTTCTCCAGCATACCCTGTAGTATAGGCACAGTTGCCAAAAGTTATCTGGGTTCATTTCCATAGTAACCAATCAAAGTAAGTGTTTATTTTCTAAAGGCCTTGCACTTGAACTAAGAGTCTTATCAACTTAGATATTACTCTTTAAAATTAAATGTTCTGATTAGTTGATGTCTTTTTTTTCAGCACAATGGGAATGTCTTGCTGGTGCTTTTTTCAAACAAAAATTAGCTTGACTAAAATGTGTTAGGAGAAATGTTCTGGGAGGTGGTTGGGTTTTGGTTTCTTTTTTTGTTTTTTCTCCAGATTGTGTACAAATGTTTCAGATTAAAAAACAAACAAAAAACCCACCAACAAAAACCGACCAAACAAACCCAATGTGCCAATGAAAAAAACCAATGATACTTTTTTGGACATCCTTATAAGGAGGAAGAGGTATTAACAGTTTTATTTATTTTTACAAGAGAACTAGAGCATCAGTATCTATAACTTAAGCCTTTTACTTTCTTGTTTGTAAAAGACATTAAAAACCTGATCATCCTCTTTAATGTTTATTAAATTAGCTGCCTGAATAAATCCTGACCTGTGATAAAAGTGGATTGAATCCTCCAAAAGCGTAGTAGTTTTCTATGTACTGTCTCACTTCCTTGAACAATGAAGTACATACATTAGTATTGGTATGTTGAAATAAATTCAAAACCTTTAAAGGTTATAAGGACACTTAGATTTCTCAAGCAGATGTTTTTTACATTTATCTTGTCTTTACAAGCACAAATATGTTTCATGTTCACTAAATTAGTGATTTCTGGAATACTATGTAATTGAACAACATAAAGCTGCTTTGAGTTTAGTGTGTGGTAGAGGTAGAAAGCTGTTTTTTGAAGCAGAAACTATCTGAACTGTAACACCAAATTGTACAATGATTTTGGCATGTTATTTTGACTTTGAGTGAACAAACTGGTTTTGTAGGAAAAAGTGTTATTACTTAAATGGAAATGAGAAGCAATTCTTTTGTTGGTAGTCCCAATGGTATCCTGAGTGATAAGGGAAGGGTGATGGCAACTGCCCTACTTGTATGATGAGCAGATGCTATGAGAAGGGATATTCTGGCCTTCATGGATGACAAGTGAACATCTTCAGTCTTTTAACATTGTTTTATACCCATATAGTAAATGGCAACAAATCAATTGTCTTAATAGCCTCAAACAGCCTTTGGAGAATTAGTTGAATACATAGTAATGTGCAAATGCAGGCTCCATATGGATTCATGGCCATAGCTGAGATGCCTTGATCTGAGACTAGAGGTAGAGCTTAAGTCAATGAATTGCTAAGAGCTCTTGCTTTCTGAAACTTAATAAACATCTGTATAATTGCATGCATTTTAGTATTGATTCGTTATTTCTGGCCAGATGTAATTTCAGTAACTCTTCCAAGTCCAGTAAAAGAGACAGTCAGCTACAACAATCACTTTGTTTAGGTAACACCATTTGTAATTATCTGCCTAACATAGAAGCTTTTAAATTACAGTGGTGTGTTAAAACTGAGATCCTTATGCTCTGCTGGAACTACATTAAAAAATCTGACTCTGGGGGGTTTTTTTTGTGTTTGTGAGTTTGGATATTTTTGGGAGGAATACTACCAACGTGCCAAGATGTGACATTTTAAGTGAAAGAAATTGTGGCTAACTGTATCACTTAGTGAATCTGTATTCAATTCACCTTCTCAGTCTTTTTAGTCTAACAAGCTCTTCAAAGTTAGAGTAACTACCAGCAGGGTTGAGGGCATGAGTAAGTCTACTGTCTTTCAGTATCAGTGCAGGCCTTTTGCTTCTGGTGCTCATTAGCAGTAAAACTGGTTCACATGTGGTGAAGCTTGTATTATCAACTTGATTATCAACTATCTCTTTAATGTTGCATTTAACTTCATGACTTCTTGCTTAAGGCTGTTTCCAGTAGAGGATGTAACTATTAGTAATTTGCCTTTTTGGAATTCAGATTCTATTTTTGATTTAAATAACTCATATACTAGCAGTTGGGGATTTATTTTTTTTTCCAAAGCAGAGGGAAGTTGACAATATAAAACATAACGGGTAGAAGGTAGGTAGCTCATGGTGTGCAGAGACTGTTCCTTTTAGCTCACATGCTCAAGTATGACTCAGTGGTGTGTCATCAGAATCCATTAGTCTGCTGTGGTCACTGAAATGACTCATTTTAGGCAGACTAGTTTATTCCTACCTTAGGAAGTCACGATGACAGCACTGCAGCTGGAGATCTCACCCACAAAGCAAAGTGGAGCTTGCGATCCATCATTTCTCCACCATCAATGAACTCTTGACTACACCTTATATAGAACCACAGAATTCTACCTCTGTTAAAGATGTTAGATTGGATCTTCAATGAACACTTCTCTAAGGAGTTAATATAACATACAGCAACAGATTAGAAAGAAAAGGACAAGTATTGCTTTAATATGAGAAGACTGTACTTGATTGGTGTGGTAGAAAAAATTAGCACAGTTTCTCCATGTTTAGTAACATGAGACTAGAAAAAAGCTTTTGATCATTGAGACAGGTCCCTCAGAATCAGTCTTTATGTCCCCTGTTACTGACAAACTTGGCCAACCTTGCCTTTAAATACAGTAAGATTTTTTTTTTTCTCCTACTTATTTGAGGGCTGTTCTAAAAGCTTGCTCTGTGGTTTGAGACCTTGCAATCTGCAGTTTTAAATGAGTGTTTGATTATGCCTTATTTTGGCCCTAATCACTTTTTATTTGATTTAAAGTTATTTGGTCTCTGACATGTTTGAATTAGTGTATTTTTGTTATAGTTTTGTTGGTTTTGTGTTTTTTTTTTTTTCTTCTAAGATACAGGAGTTTTTTAGTTGTCCTCCCTGTGCCTATTCATTTTGGAGTCTGTTCCTGCTCAGAGTTACACTGATAGAATAATATGTTCCATTTGAGCCCTATACAATAATATTAATATATCTGAAAGTGTCGTGCATTTTGCCATTTTTCATCTGCAGCATATTGTCAGGTTGTAATCCTCCTACAATGAACAATTCCATTCAGATACTGGTCATCTAATTTTGCTCTGAAATGGCTCCCATCATGTAGCCAAAATTCTTGCATGCCCAAAGTGCATTAAGTGCTAGTTCTGCCTATAGGACGCTGCCTTGCTCTGTATTGAAAAACTGATTGTCAAAGATGCTATCTTAAACACATTGCAAAGCTCATCAACTTGGAAGACAGTGCCTGGAAGCTAATGTTCAGCAAGACTTCACTGTCCTTAGGGAAACTGGAGAAATCAAAGTCTTACTCATTTGCAAAAACAGATGGCTGTTGAATTTTTCTGTAGGTTTAATACTGTGTTCAGTGTTTGGAACAGTTACTAGTCTTGCTACACAAAGACAAGGATGAAGGATGATTATTCCTTCATTATTATGATTGTTCTTCAGCTTTATGGCCCTGAATGTATATGCAACTGACAATAAGCATATGTTCTCTTTTTGCAGGGAGGTAGTACAGGCAAACTGTGTCCGTTGGAAGAAGAAGTTCTTATTTATGTGTAAAATCTGTGCCAGCGCCACAACAGGGATTCTGGATACTTGCATTTGCAGAGTGTCTGTACGGAAGGTAAGTCATGCTTTGTCTGTTCTCTCTGATTTCCTTTCTCTTTCTTTACTTGTGTTTTAATTTTTAAATGTCTGATGAACTACAGAACACAAATTTTAGCTGCTTCCATGTCATTTAATTTTCCAGTCAAAATTTTGTGGTACTCTTATTGATTACCTTAGTTTGACCAAGTAATGTGGGGGTTTTGTTCATATAGACAAGAACACTTATTCCAGCAGGACATCAAAGGAATTGTTTATCAGCCTTTATAGAGTTAGCCATTGACAGATAATTCTAGCAAGCAGCAGTAAACTTAGAAGCCTGGAACTGTTTTAAGTACCAGAATTGTATGTGGTATTTCTTACCTTTGGGGCTAGACTTTTCAAGACCCAAGTGCTGGCTAGCATCAGGCACTCGGACATCTCCCTCTGCAAGACGACCATCTTCAGCTGGCCTGCACCAAACCCAGTATTAATGCTTAGTTCTAAAGGGCAATAGTACCAGCCTAGCAAATATGTGTTGAGCTATTTTAAAATGAATATTAATATTTTTCTAAAAAACAAAACAAAACCAAATACCCCCCTGCCCCCAGTCAGTATCTTTAATAGTTTTAATGGCATGGTTTTTATTTCTTTCTTTTTCTAGGAGTTAAAAGGAGGAAGGGCATATGCAAAGGTAAATTGAGATATATCTGATTTTGCTAATGATTAGCTTTTCTTTCTTATCATTTTATGCCCTTTAAAGTAATTCCAGAATAGTACTGAAATACCCATGATTTTATTATATGTATTATAGTAACACAGTGGTGTTGGAACTCTCCGTCAGTGTGTTCAGTAAGCACACACTGATACCACCAGATTTTTTTTTTCTTTCTTTCAAGTTAGTATGTTGAAAGGCTTGATAAAAGTAAACCCTTCTGCATGTGTTTATTTTTAAAAATAGACCTCTCCTTGTTCTTTTCTTTCTCTTGGGACTTCAATTTTTAATTGCAATTTTTAACTTCAGTAGTTACGCAGAATTTAACACTTGGTGTTTGTTTTCTGCATTTTGCCTTGGGCCACTACCTTTAATGGGCATCCTCTTACATTGGAGAGAAACTGCTGTTGAGAGGCACTCAATATTATGCATGGAGAAAGTACCTTCATTTAGTAATATACTTACTACTAATTTTTTTGTCTCTTAACAGCTGGGGTTCGCAGATTTAAATCTAGCAGAATTTGCTGGATCGGGAAATACCACTCGTCGCTGTTTACTGGAAGGTTATGATACCAAAAATACAAGACAGGATAACTCCATTCTCAAAGTAATTGGTTTCCTTTTTCATACTGAAACTAACAGAACAGATAAGAAGTGAAATTTAAAATGACATTTTAATGAAATTTAAAACATATTTGCTGAATGTCTTTCTAGAAGAAAAACTATTTGGTGTAAAAACAAGGGTATTGCATAGAGAGAATCACTGAAATCAAGCCAGTCAAAACCAGGATTTCTCCTACTCTTTGAAATGGAGCTGGATAGCTGCAAAAGAAGAGCTTTCAAAAATATTCCTATTTTAACAGAAATAGAAAAATGGAATAAGGAAGCATGATGAAAAGGTTAATACACACATAAATGCAGGGAGTATATCCTCGAGACTGGGCAACTTTCTGTGCAGCTCTTCTAAAAGTGAGTCTCTTGATTGGCTCATTTATGTACAAGCCAACTTCAACACCTCCATGGCTCCTGGAAGATTCCCTTTTCTATTAGATCAGTGTAACAACTGGGAAGCATTGTCAGAAGGGACCAGCTCTGCTGTTCTCTCCTATTAGTGCAGGGAGTTAAAATTGTATGAGCTGCATTAACCTGAAAATAGCTACACACAGAATGTTACCACTGAATTGAAAAATAAATAAATTAATAATGCCTTTCCTACCAAGGCACTAGAATTAGTTTCTCACACTATTGAGTGTAGCATTTAAGCATACCCTTTCTGATTTCATTAAGACTGTCATAGACTTGTTACACAAGACTTCTAATTGATGGCTTTGAGCAAGCTAAGAAGCCTTCCAAATGCATTATTGTGCTATGGCATTATTTACCTTTTGTGGTTTTACTTTACCTCTGATGTTAGCACAACCAGTTCTTGTATGCTAGCTGTTTGCTAAACACTCTCAGCAAAGAACATACTTCAGCACTCACAGTTGTAAACAATATCGTGTTTGCTTATCAATCTTTTAGATTTCCTGTCTCTATTTTCCCCCAAAGCCATCTTAACTATGTTTGTAAGATTCTTCTCCACCTATGTATCTTGTGCAGAATCTTGTACATGCAACTGTGTTAACTTAAATGTTATTCGATGTTGTTTGCATGTGTACAAAAAAAAAAAAGTAGTCATTTTGCCTGTTTATTTGCTATGTATTTTACCTTACTTTAAGTAAGATTTGTGTAAGATTTGTGGCAATTACAAGTTAGTGACATGTCCATGTATCACATACCAATTCAAATTTCTTATGGTGGTTTTTTTTTTCCCTTAATGTGCAGGTTTTGATCAACATGCAGCTCATGTCTGGAGACCCGTGCTTTAAAACGTAAGCTTATGGAAAAAAAAGGCTGTGTTGGGATACTGTTTTGGTCATACATTCCATGTGCAAAACTACACTTCTAATTTGCATTTATAAAGCTCTCCAAGCTGACAACCATATTAAAAAAAAAAAAAAAAAGGGAGGGGACACAAATGGGATGGTAGCTGAATGATGGATAACATAGTAAAAATACCAGTAGAAGTATTACAGTTCTCCTTGCTGTTAACTACTTAGTATATTTTCAAGCAAAGAACATGAGCCTGTACATCTGTGCTTGAAAATCATCATCAGTCTTGCATACTAATCATAGAATGCATTGGGTTGGAAGGGACATTTAAAGCTCATCTAGTCCAATACCCTTAAGTGAGCAGGGACATCCTCAGCTAGATCAGGTTGCTCGGAGCCCCACCACGCCTGACCTTCAATGGGGCTTCCACCACTTCCCTAGGCAACCTGTTCAATAACCCTCATAGTAAAGAACTTCTTTCTAATGACCAAGATAAATATATAAATAGTAAAACAATGTATTTCTGTTCTTTACTGTCTGTTACTAAAGCTTTCTGTCTCCCTAGGAAAAAAGTGCTAATTGAAATTATTCAGACTTGGCATTTTCTTCCAAACTCATGACATAACCATTTCCTGGAACATAAACTTTCAGCACAAGCAGACAAAAAATTATCTAATCCAGATGTCCTTCACAGAAGGAAAAACAATCCTTAAAATTATCACAACCTGGAATGTGCTACATATTTAATGAGGAAGCCTAGAAGGCTTGATGTTTGATCTGGGGTGACATCCCTGAAAGCATTCAGTTTCTGCATTCAAAGGTACATTACACAGCTAAGTCACAAAAATGCTGTGTTTATAGAAGTACTTTTTCTCCCTCTTCACTTGCAAACATAAGAGAGGGTATGTTACTGTACACAGACTAATTTATTGACTATCTTAAATATAAAGCTGCCAACAAGTATCAATTTGTATGCAAGCCAAGTGTCCCCAAAGTCAAAAATAAAAAAAGCATTAAAAAATGTCTTGCTAACATCTTGAAAGATAGTTTAGTTGGATTTGCTTACAAGAGAAGATTACTTTCACTCAGACTTTTTTTTAGTTAGTTTCTTTTGTACTAACAGAACATGAATTTAAAGGTTTATTCTTTCTAAAAAATACCCTTTGGGTGTTAGTACAACCTGAAATGAGCATTTAAGCTTTAATAAAAGCTTTTAAAAATATTTAACCAAATTTAAACTACACCATACATTATGGGGTTTTTATTTTTGCAGGAGGCAGCATTTACAGTAACACAGGCCCCTTTGCTAGGAGTGAGAGGAGCATTAGCCCAGTCTCCCCATGTAACAGAGATGAAACAAAGCCAGGAGTACATCCCAGTGCACAAGCCAAGGAGGCCAACTGTTTTGCATTTTGTGTTGAGTGGGGGTTTTTTATTTGTTTGGTTTTTAAACTTACAATCTTATCATGTACTCTATGAAATGCTGAATTATATATAGTCTTAGCAAATAAATTATCCTGTGATTCAGACACTCTAAAAAGGGGAGGGGGAAAAGATTTAAAAACAAACATATATCACTCTGTCAGTCATGAAAAAATGAAAAGCTTTCCAAGGATCCCCCAGAAGCCTGAAGGACTGAGGGCTAAGCAGAGAGATGGATTCTGGAAGATGTCCTTAAGCTAACAGTGAAAGTTTTTTTTATTTCTTCGGCAGGGGACTAGGCAGCATGTTTTCAGAAAACCAAACCAAAGCAAAAACTTACCAGCCTATTAAGTTGAAGCACAGTATGAATTATACCAGCTTACTTGAAAAGACAAATCTGTGATGATCAGTTTGGAGGGGTTACAGCAATTCTTAACCACCTTTTTCTTGCAGGCCTCCTTCCACAGCAATGTCTATAGCAATTGCTGGAGAATCAGAAGCTTTGCATGAAGACAGGAAAGGTGGAGAAAAGTTAAAAGTAGTACCTCTGGGCATAGCAGGTATAAAATAATGCTCTTAATTTCTTAGTTCTTTTAATAACTGGCTTCACAGCTTCAAGGAGATATACAGAATACTTCAGAACTTAAAGACATGCTGACACTTGGCCCACAGAAGGACCTTCTTTGGTTATTTGTTGAGAAACTCTCCAAGATAACATTAATGGAATCTCTTTTTTTGCTCTTGTAAGTTTATGTAATGGAAAGAAAGAAAATAAATTTGATTAATAGCCTGCCTTCTTTTTACCATTTACAATATTTAGTTTTCTGTGTGACACATTGGGATTTGTATTTTGACGGAGCATTTAATCTGGCTCTTAATTTTCAAGTCATAGGGATATGCAAAACTATGTAAATATTGAGTTGTAAAAGTTCTGAGTATTGTTTAAAATCGAAGTAGTTACTCCAAAATATAATTATTGGGGGGGGGAAGTACTGTTAAACCACTTCATTGCAGCTTGAAATTTGGGAGGTTTTGAATTTTTTGTTGTTGTATTGAGAAGGGAGAGTGTTTTTCTTGTTAATGAGCTTCATAGTTTATTAGTTTCCATCCTAAACATAAGTTCAGTAGTCTTAACTTTTTCAGCCAGAAAACACCATTCTACTATAGTAATATGGAAAGCATGGCAATCTCTTCAACATCAGCAGTGTATAAGCAAATCTAGAATTACATGTCATGCAAATCTTTCTAACCCAGTGGTACTCTCTGTTTTACTTGGCCAGAAATGTTGGGTTTTTTTGTTGTTGGCTTTTTTTTAAAGGAATGCATATTTGTTAATGCACACAGTATTTTTCCAGTGTTTGACTCTTCAAAGGGTTTGTAGAAAACCAGTCAAGTCCTTAATCCATCTGGGAAATCTGACATTTGAGTCTAACCAAGTTTACAGGCAAACTAATAATGAGGCTGGCTTTAGCAAGAGTATCTTGACTTACCCATGTTGCAGATAAGTCATCAAAGAGTGCCTCGGTTCCAGATGAACTTGGTGCATGTGGACATTCCAGAACATCGAGCTATGCAAGTCAGCAGTCAAAACTGTCAGGTAACTGTTAAAAACTTTGTGAATTGTTGGGGTTTGTTTACTTTCACAGTTTTAGATTATAGAAAAAAAGTATAATTTATATGTTTTGAAAAATGCTCTAAAATGAAAGGATTTTCAGGTGTGGGGAGGGTAACATTTTTTTTTTTTTTCCCACTCAGAAGCACAATGAATTTTCTCCTCAGCTGTGAAACAGCTTTTTCCCTTAGCTCCTTCCAATTGACATATGTGAATCAGATTTTCACCTCTTCAAACTTAAATTGGTGACTTAGCTCTGTAAGCTGAAGGGGAAGTAAGAATGCCAAGTCATTTTATTTGTTAGGAAGCAAGAGTTATTTAGAACAAGAAGAAAACAGCATGTGCTAGAATTCTAAACCCGAAGTGACCTGCCCAGCTGATGTGTGCACATTCATTCATTCATAAAACTTTCAAAGTCTCTATAAGACAACAGAACACAATTTTACTTTTAGGATGGTAACATGTAAGTAATGACCTTGGCTGTCAAGAGGATACCCAGCCTATATCTCCTGTACTTTCTCAACAGGATACAGCACGTGTCACTCAAGATCGGCCAGTCTGTCTGAACTCTGCCACAGGAGAAACACCTCAGTGAGTAGTACCTCAACAGGAATTGGAAGTATCCTAGAACCACGGGAAGAGACTGAGACAAGAGTAACTGAATCTAGCATTGACACGTCTGTTAATGATGCACCATCAGAAAAACTCTGCAGGTACCCTGACATTGAAAACCTTATCTAGCAGAAGTAAGACCTATTTTCTGTACCACTTCTAAGTGCACTATTTATTTTTGCAGACATCCTGTAAAGCAAGACTCTGTGGAGTCACAGCTGAAGAGGGTCGATGCTACCAGAGTTGATGCTGATGATATAGTTGAAACAATACTCCAGAGTCAAGATTTCAGTTTAGACTCAAGTGCAGAAGGTATGGAGATAAATAGGGAAGCTTAGGGAAGGTTGCTGCATATCGCAGGCTTTAAGAAAATCCACTCTCTTCATAGCCGCTGTTGCTTGTAATCGTAAGGACTGTGTTTGCATGTGGATCACTACATTTTCTGCTTCATCCTGTCCCCTAGAAGTTGAATACCTTTACATGACTTATTTTTCCAGAGAATTACTTTGAGCACAAAAAGAGGTGAATCTACAACAGAAGTAGTTCCTCCAACCTATACCACGTGAAGTTTGGTTCTTCATTACTAAAAACATTTGCATCTGAAAGTACAAGTTACAAAACTGGTAGCTTTAGGCTGACTTCAGTTTTAGCTTAGAAAGCTAATGTGTTAATTTGCTTGCTTTGTAGAAGAAGGTTTAAGATTATTTGTGGGCCCTGGTGGAAGCACTTCTTTTGGGAGCCATCATCTACCTAACAGGTATGTAGCCTTAACAACTAATCTGTAGGTTAAACTAAACAAAAATGCCCCTTAACCAGCAATTATTCTGTATCTTTTATAATCATCAAAAGAACTAGACTGTCAGACTTTAAAACAGAACACATAGATTAGTTTCAAAAATAGAACTGATGTGTCAGTTGTGAAAATTACAAATTCTGGAATTTCTGAGGAGCCTCAGTTCGAGTTTTCAGATATGAGCAACATTTCAGTCTGAACACCAGAAACAGGCACCAGTTGGAAATATTAGCTCTACAGACTTAACACTTTACTCTTTGGAGCTGGAAGGTGGTCTTCAGTGTTTTAAATATCTGTATTATCAAACTTCTATGTTTTCCTGATAATAAGCCTAATTTTCTTATAGACTTACTCACAACTCTGTTTCCATATGCTACATTATTCTTCTTTAAATGGCCTGTTAACCTTACAATTGTTTGTAGCCCTTGAAGTTTAGAACCAGACTTTTTTTTCTTCTTTAAACCCTTTTCAAGTACTGATACATACTCTTACCCTGACTGTATGTCTTCTCAGATCAGAAAACATTAAAACCAGATACGAATATGTTCTAATACCATGATTCTGCAGTCCAGTCTAATTCTTAATATTTTTTCTTTATCTCAAGAAATTACCTTAGCATCAGTATTTCAGCAAATTCAGCAAGTACTCAAGGTGTGGCCTTAACCAGTGCTGAGTACAGGGGCAGAATGACTTCCCTGCTCCTGCTGGCCACACTGTTCCTCATACAAGCCAGGATGCCACTGACCTTCTTGGCCACCTGGGCACACTGCTGGCTCATGTTTAGCCAGCTGTCAACCAGTACCCCTAGGTCCCTTTCTGCCTGGCTGCTCTCCAGCCATTCTGACCTCAGCCTGTAGCACTGCATGGGGTTGTTGTGCAGCACCTGGCACTTAGACTTGTTAAATGCCATCATGTTGGACTCCACCCATCTGTCCATCCTGTCAAGGTCCCTCTGGAGAGCCCTTCTACCCTGTAACAGATCAACACCTGCTCCCAATTTGGTGTCATCTGCAAACTTACTAATGGTGGACTCATCTAGATCATCACTAAAGATATTGAATAGGATTGGGCCCAACACTGCTCCCTGGGGGACACCACTAGTGACTGGCTGCTAGATGGATGTGGCACCATCCACCACCACTCTCTGGGCTTGGCCCTCCAGCCAAGTCCTAACAAGCACAGAGCACACCTGTCCAACCTGTGGGCTGATAGCTTACACTAATGCAGAGCTTGCCCTATTTATTTTTTTCACATAGTACTGCAATTTGCCAAGTAAAGTAACCCATTGTACTCAGCTGGAGAGTGGGACAGTTGGGTTTAGAATTTAGCACGAACAAAAGACTGGAAGACATCTTTCTTGTATCTTTAACATTAGAAGACTATTACTACTTTTTTTTTTAAGATACTTTTTATATATATTTATACATAAACAGATGAATGTATCAGCTGCATATGATAGAGCTAGGGTGGGAGGGGTACTCAAAAGGTCCTGTTGAAGGAACTATAGAGAAGCCCAACAGAAACCTTATTCATCAGCATTTTTTCACATTCTTCAGTTTGACTGCAGTATAGCACAAAATGTTTTAATGCACTGAACTGTAGGCTACTTAATGTCAGGGTAGTTATGCATGTTTTCTACCATTTACCTGTAGCTGTTCCAGAACGAACTGTTCAGTTGGGAAGGGTATCTGTTGTGGGGTTGTATTTTCTTTTTAGTGTGATAGTGATGGGGTTGGTTATTGTTTAAACTGTAAACTTGCTGACCTGTGATAATTGCTATTTAGCATCCATTTAAATTGAAAGCGCACTAACATCTTTTGACCATCCTTTCAGAGCAGGATCTGGAGCATATGAGCAGGTGGTGATAAAACGCTAGACTAGAATGGCAAACTAGGAAAACCTGAAGCTCTGCTGTTACTCCTGGTTCTGTTTGCTTCATTTCAAGAGTTGGGAAAGTCAACACAAACTGAAGCAATCCTTTTTTGGAAATTAATGGACTGTCTCTCACTTGTAGAGCCTCATCTGTGGTATTAAGGCAATGTAGCTATGTATACCTTCAGTGAGCACTTGAACTGTTTTTGTCAGCTCTACCTGATTTTAGTGGAAACACCTGTGTTTTGTGTAAAACTTATTTGGAAGCATGATGAAGTGAGTCCTATTTCAGTGTTTTATATAGGAGATCACTTGTAATACACTTAGTTCATAATTTCTTTTCTAAAGCTTCTGAAAGCGGGTCTTCATTTAAGAACCTGAAGAAAGTTTGATCATACCTGCCATTTTAGTCTTACAAAAGCTAATTACTTGTATCAAGTCAAAATGAGTATCCAGTTAAAATTAAGGCCTCCTCAAAACAGCTCAGCTGTGTTTTAACACAACCAAAGCCTTTTCTTAAAGAGTACTAAGCATAACTTCAACCATACAATGAACAGTAGAGGAGAACATCAAACGTATTTAAAAACCCACAATGCTAAATGGATCTAAACCAGCCAGAAATCAGTTGTGTTAAACATAAATCAAATCTAGAGGCTTAAATACACAAAATTTTAAAAAAAAAGTGGAATTCCACATCAAAATACTAAGGCACAGTGATGTATTGTCAAGAAAGCTGATCCAATTATTAAATCTGGAGTTGAAAAGCTGCTTCCACAGAAACTCACTTCAATAATGCATTAACCTTGAGATCCAATGGAATGGTACTGTTTACAAACCTAGTCAATAGTTTTCTGCCACTTACAATATATAGGTGTTTTTTGTTGTTTTGGTTTGTTGTTGCTGTTGTAGCTTAATCCTTTGCAGTTGGTTAGTGCTTTGCTTGTGTTTTAAATGTGCCTTGTGGGATTGAGGAGGTACAGGGAGATTAAACTATTTACTAAGCAACTTCTGCTTTAAAACTAGGTGAACACCTATACTATTATCAATGTAACTTATTAAGAAGAGCACTTTATTGTAGATGTAGTCTGCACTCTGAAGTAGTCTTATTGTGCAACAGATTTGTTGAACACTTCTGATATAGTTTTGACCAAATTGATAAGCTGGAAATATGATAAAATACAAATATGATTTATGAAATATCTAAAATTATTTTTCTGAGCCAATTTGATCCAGGTTAATTTGCCCAGTCAATAATAAATTGATTACACACAATAGGATGCTAATAAACAGTGGACTAACACTCTAGGAAAATCAGAAGTTGGAATACAGAGGAACAAACTGGAAACTTCTTCTAAGTGAAAAACAAACAGCAACACTGCTCTGGGTGGTGAGAGGGACCACCTCGGGTTCACAACAGAGCTAACCAACAGGTAAACAAGCTATAAACCTTAGAAATAACCAGGTATATTAGTGTAAGTTACTCACGAACTGCCAAGCTGTTAACTACCAAAACCTTTGCTGAATGAAGCGATGATCTAAATTGCAATTGTTAATCCAAAAGGCAGGAATAATCCACAGAGTAGAATCCAAATTAGAGGAAGTGAGAGAGAGGGAGAGCACACTGCTGTGGCACAGATCTGTGACTCACTGCTTGTTGTCGCCTTGAATCCCATTAACAAACAGAGGGGAGAAGTAAGTTCTGAAATCATCCCCTATAAATTCCTTTTTTGAAAACTGAACAGCCCAATGGCAGATTACCTATTGAGATCTTGCCAATCAGTTCAAAACGTTGTCTGGCAAGCAAAACTGCACATGCCTTCACTCAGCCTCTAACACGTGCAGTTGCCTCTCTGAAACGCGAGGGTCGGGGTCCAGCTTCTGCCCCCGCTTGACCTCAAACTTGGACCCTACAACAGGGAAGGAAGAAAAAGGGCAGTGACCAGACAGTTTTAGCTGGTTTTAATGCCTTTTCCAAGACAACTTCTTTCATTACCTGTCCACTGTTACATTAAGGCCAATGTACTCTAATTTGCAAGAAAAGCAATTTGCCTGACAGGCAAGAAAGATTAAGGATCTCTTCAAGAACTATGAAAAAAGCCACTTTCTAATGGGTATATTAGGTGACACAGTTCTAATGCAGGCTTGTCTCTGCTATCAAAGTGCAAATGACCTTAATTTTCTTACAATTAGATGTACTGCTTATCCAAAAAGGCTTGGAAGAAATAAAAACACAAATTATGTGGCCATTTTTGAAAGCTCTGAGTACTTAAAAACCTGCTCAGTGATGTCTGACACTCTTTAATTAAAGTGTAAGTAGCCCCCAGTTTATTATTTACACTAGGAAAAGCAGGCTTTGTTTTCCATAAATCCATAGAATTATTGAGATAAACTGGGTTTAAAGAGGTTTCAGATTTTAACGCTCAAGTACTGTTATTGAATATGGTAAATATGAGCTATTTTTCAGTTATTTACTTAAATACTTTTATTTCCTACTGCTAATAATACTACTTGTAATTATGTAAATTATCATTAGTGTAGTCTAATGGGCAGAAGAATTAATACAAAGACTGTATCATAGCTGCTGTTAAGAGAAGTGTGGTATTAGCCGCTTCTGTCCTTCACAGAAATTTTAAATAGAGACCATGTAACTGCTAGGACCTTTGGAGGTCCCTTCTGCTCCAGACCATTCTCTGATTCTATACAACTACCTCTAAAAACATGATAGTTTCCTTTCCTGTTATATAAGTTATTTGTATCAAAATAGATACTACTGCAAGCCAAAACATGCACACAATTTGAATAAATTGGTTGCTTTCAGTACCTTTTAACACTGCTACACTTGTGGACAGATCTACTGAAACCAGTAGTAGGCAGAAGGTAGCTCACTAAAGTTTACTAAAAGAAAAAATAGGCATAACTTGAGGAAACCAGACTTTGAAGAAACATTGTACAGCTACTTAGGCAATACTTAAAGAAGTTTCCATAGCCCAAATTTATATTTCTTTGTTAAAAGAATAACACATAGTTATTTTAACTGCCACAGATTAGGTATTTTGTTTACTAGAAACCAGTAAATTTCTTGCCTGAGCAGGTGTGCAAAAGAGGAACAAAGTTTACATGGAAATTAAGATGCTAACACAACTGTATCATAGTAATTTATTCTGACTTCAGTTACACCATTTTTATGAAACAAGTCTCTAATTGTGCGTATTTTAAGTGGAATATAACCATGCTTAGATGTAGTATTTTCTCTTTTGTAAACTGTGTTATCAAGAATACTGCAGACTCTCATAGTAAACTGTTTGGTTTGTGTTGGTGGTTAGGGTTTGGGGTTTTTTTTACTGTATTTAAATACAAATCGCTCTGGTGTTCAATAAACTGATGTCTTCAGTTTGGGATTTATTTCTAAACAATTCTCCTCTTTTTGTTTTGCAGTGTGAAACATATTGGTAGGTTAATTATTAAGCAGGCTCCACAACTAAAAGTACTTGGGGAAAGTGAGGGCACTGAATATAGTCTCTCCTTACCTTGCAAATGGCAAAATTAATCCTCCTCAGCTGAGTGTAAGAGGCTTGCTGCTACTTAAACCTTTCATAGTTTAACTGTAAATTACCTTATTTTCCTAAGAAAACTACTTGTGGTATTTCTTCTCTTATCAATGCATTTAAAAAAAACAAGCTTTTTGGTACTGTATTAAGAATCTGTTCTTACATTAAAAGAATCTAGACTGGTAAAAATTGCAGCTAGATAGTACAAACTATTTGGCAGAGTGGTTTGGTAATCAATGATATAGTAAGCATTAAGAGAAATAACTGTATATCTCCAGTCTCAGCTGTCTTTCAATCCAAAAGAAAGACAATTTTACTGAAAAAAAAAAAAAAAAAAATCATCATAATATCCTAGAATTTCTTTTGTGGGTCATAGTTTCTCTTCTGGTTTTACAAATCAACAGTTTCCTTATAGATGAAAAGGCTAATCTCAGCAGCAAAGAAATCTTCCAGTTATGGACCTCACAGTGGAGAGTTCTGTCAGATACATGAAGTATACATAAAACATTTATGCATGCCAGTCACTTTACTGAACAGCAGCAGATGTAAATACAAGCACTGGGGTTGTTCTTTTTAAAATGTTCTGGTTTTTTTTCTACTTCTGTTTTCACACAGGTTTACTGATGGGTATGAACCATTTAGACATGGTTCTGTTCTTACCCAGAGGGAAAACATCTCATGAATGAAAACAAGGCTACACATTGCTGTCACATACAAATATATAATGAACCAAGGCAAAACCAATATTGTGGTAAAGGAAAAATTTGTCTTTACTCCACCAGACCCAAAAAACAAACGAAACAGTCAGAGATATAAAGTACCAGAACTTTGAACACTGTAACTAAACCTCTTAAGTGCATGCTGCAGCTACACCCCTTGGGTGCATTTGGTGGACCCTCCCAACAGTGTAAAAGACAAAGATTAACATAGGAAAACCCACAGCTTTCTATAGTTCTTGAAGCAAAAGAAGTAACTCTGCCTTCTTGCCCAGAAACTGCTCATTCTCACCTGCTCTCTTTCCACCTTGTTGCACTACTAAAATGTTTGAGACAGACTAGGTGATGCAGTCCCTTGTGTGGCCTCCCAGCGAGATATGCCAACAAGGAGGGGAAAAGCAAACAAATCTTAATATACTTAATATTTATGTGGGGTTATTTTATTTTTATTGCTTGTTAAACACTAGAAATTAAGTATCTTAATGTTTATGTGAAAGGAAATCTCTATAAACATACACTAGGAAAGCTTTGCCCAAGTTCAGTTGTACGCATTGCCATTCAAATTACAACTAAAATTGTTTATGCACCTGTAAGGGCAGCACTATTTTTTTTTTTAACTGTCTTATGAGCTGCTAATATTTCTTCAGTATCCTCATCTGAACATGTGCTAGTGTCAGTGCATTTTTTATTTTGGGGATGCCCCCCAGTGAACTGCTTGCATTGTGTTATCTAAATGAGTAAAAAAGTGCAAAATTACTTTTGCGTAAGTATTTTTCTCTCTTTTCAGAAGCCCCTGCAAAATTGGATTGCGGCTTTGGCCCCATCAGGTCACCAAATGATCACAAACCGTTATCCAGATTTGAATAAAAAGCCTTAATGTACGATATTTTGAGGAAAAATAAGCTTGTACTCACAGAGTCTTGTCCATTTGCGTCCTATAAATACAAAATTCAAGGCAAATACCATTCCAAATGCAGCAGCTCTTCCTTTACTTCCCTTTTCCTCATTTTGAAATCATCATGTTATAAAATAGACTTAAGATACAATATTTCAAAAAGAAGAAACACAGGAAGTTCTGTGGTCCAAAAATCTGAAGTAAACTACATGGTGAACTGCAGATATTTTCTCATATGCACAATTCAGTTCTGCTTTAGAAAGTCATGTTGGCCAAGCTTTCATATCTAGAACACTTCTGCTTTTTAATTTCTGCTGAATGTGTGGTCAAAGCTTTTTTGACAATGGCTGCAACAAGAAAACCCAGAAAGTTGTCAGGTACACCGGGGCCAGGTTAGCATTCATAATTGCAGGTTAAAAAAACAAATAATATTTTTTTTGCTTAGTTTGTGTTCCCCTCCCCCCCAAAATATTCAAAGGTATCAGTTTCAACTTAATGAAGTACAGCTTCTGGCAAGTTACAGGATGAAAGCTATTTCACAAGCAAGACGCTGGGTAAAGCTACAGGGCTAAATCTACTTTTCATCCAATATCATGGCACTCTTCACCAATATTGAATTTACTGAGCTATACATTCCAGCTTATCTGGAACAGTATTTAGTTTTCACAGAGGCCGATTATGTGCTCATCTTGAAAAAGGCATGTGTAAGTTTTATTCCTTTAAGGGAAAACTTGCCCTAAGTCTTTGCCAGACTTGCATTTTTCAGCACAACATAGTTCTGTTATCATCAACATGTAGCTAATGATAGCTACAATATGGCATTACAAACCAAACACAAATACTTGAAAGATGTCCTTCACAGGAACTTTCTTTCCTTTTAGCTGCTGACACTTCAAAATCCTTTAAGTTAGTGTGATCTTTGTCAGATGCACTCATCTCCACTACATGGAAGAGGTGCTGATGGATAAATACTGGAAGGTTTAGAAGAGATTCTGTGGTTCTTGTCAGCACACAGAACATGCCCTTTGCTAGCGCCTAAAAGATACTTTCTTAGTTCAACTGAAGTGGGAAACTTGTGATCTAGTTCTCTTCATTTTCATGTTCAGTACTTAACATCAGAGCATAACCATCACTGCTCAGTGTGACCCTGCCAGCAATGAGCTTGTGTAACCTCTCAAGAGTACCACAAAGTTGATTCACTTTGGGAAAAGAAAATATTGTTTTAAGAGGTACATAAACCACATTTCCATTGACAAATGATTCCATGCTTTTTTCAATAGCTAGTTTGCGAATATCTTTTGAAAAGCAAGATTGGAGTTGGGCTTTTCTCTCAGTTGTATTTTCATTACACTCTTCATGTTCTGACATTAAATGGTCCAGCAGACTTAGCTTAATGATTTGTGCTGTGGAAATAACTTCACCAACCAGGGTATTCTGCAGGTACTTCTCATCCTTAAGACTTGGATACACTGCTTTGAAGACCTTTACAACATACAAGAACACAAAGTGTTTATCACTATCTTAAGCTCAGATTTTAACATTTGCTTGTCAAAAAGAGCTTGTAAAAATAGTAATTTTAGATGAGGAGATCCTGGTTTGCTTATTACTTTAAACATTTTGGGATAACAAAACCTAGACAATGGGACTTTGATTTTAGGTATGTATTGCAATTACCATGGCAACTAGGCAAGTTAATAAAAAATAAAAGTCAGGCTTATATCTGCAAGCTGTACTTGTGGATGAGGCAAGGTAAAGCTCTGCAATTAATTGGGGTTTTTTATCATTATTATTACTAATCATGAGGCTCTGGTGACAGTAGACTCTACTGCTGACCCATCACCTGGCAGCCAGGACTGTAGCTGTGTCTATCAAACAGTAAATATCTTCTCCCAGGTGCAGAGAATGCTGAACAAAAATTATGACATCAGAAAATCTGTGAACTTGCAGTGTGTTCTACACTGTTCTATGCTCCAAGGTAAGTAAGGCAGCTAGGCAGGCAATCTCATTCCCACTCATTAACCAATACACTGAGGTTAGAATGCTGAATTATTCCCATAAATGAGTTATAAACAGAAACATCAATGCAATTGGCAAGGTTTGATAAGAAACACATAACGGTTTTTTTTAACTGAAACAGTTGTCAAAACTCCTCCATAATGACCCTGTTACAGAAGATAACTAAGGCAATTTCTAATACATAGCAGTCACCAAGATGCATTTCCAAGTTTGCTGAGCTTCTATTCATGCTTCTGTTAAGGGCAATAGATGACAGGTGACATTTCAATTTCCAAGCTGTAAGGACATTCTATAAATTTACAAAAGAAATTCCCACAATGTCACTTAACATTTCACTTCAGGTCACAATCACTTGAATATATATCTTTAAAAAACCAAATAATTTAAGGCCCCATTGAAAAAAAAAAAAAAATTTTTGTTATTACTTTGAATTATCTCTGGGAAAAAAAGGTCATCTGATTTATACCACATGGCACTTACATGCATTAGGCTTTAGTGGGTGTGACACACTGCAACACACGGCTGAGGGCTCTACAAAAATATCATCTGACATTACCTAGCATAAAACCCACTTAATGCTGCAATTAAAAAAGGTTTGATGTGCACCAGCAGAAAACAGGATACTAGGCAAAATCCCATGCCTCTGCAAAAACAGGAGCTGCCTAGATGAAACTACCAAGACAAGATTAGGGAGTAACATCAAGTACTACCGAGTAAGACAAGCCACACAGAAGAGGTCCTTACAATCCAATTGCTGGGAAATCCCTTCCTTCCACTAACATATCTGACAGGACTATGTAGTTCTTAAAATCTTACACTGTGTTAGAAATGCCTTTTTTATGCTTTCTTTTTAATGTACCTGAAAAAAAAAATATCTGTCAGCCAACAATCACATGATGAATTAGAGGAACAGTTATGAAAAGTGTCACTGCATAGCTGGCAGAAAGAACTTCCATTCAAACAGTAAATTGAATGGTATGTTAAAATACGAATGATTACCCATACTGCTATTTAGGAAACAACCTCAAAGGGCCTTTCTACAACTGGACGTAAACTCTTTGGATCTGATGTGCATGTTCATTGGAGGTAAGACCGGATAGCAACAGGAGACCACAGTAAGAACAATCTTCACAGCCAGGACAGAGCTAGTTTTAATCTTTATTCATTCTCCTAAAGGAAGGAAGTAATACTTACCATTTTGTAAACCGTTTCCCTGGAGTTCTCAGACTGAGCAAACCCACTGGTTTGAGGGCATTTTCTGAAAAACACACCTATTTGGGTACAAAACCCAACATTCTCCATTCCTCTCGGTGCATGCCCTACACCAGTAAATTCCACTGAGTAATCATAGCATCTAGCAGTCTCTAGAGCCCTAAGAAAGACAAATTACTCAGATCATACTAAACATTCATCTTTTGATGCAATAAAGATACATTAACAGCCATCGTAACTGTGAAACCCACAGAACATGATCAACTTTTGTAAGAGGAAAGAAATATTTCATTAGATAAGTATGTGTTGAGTCACCAACCCTGGATGTGTTTAAAGGTCGTTTGGATGTGGTGCTTGAGGATATGGGCTTAGGGGTGAACCCTGTAGAGTAGGGTTATTGTCTGGACTTGGTGATCCTGAGGGTCTTTTCCTACCTGAATGTTTCTGTGATTTCTGTGAAAACCTACTGACATCAAACTACATACACAAAGCCATCTGAAAATGTATGGCTATTTGAGTGTTACTGCACGCTCAAAGGTGCCTGCACATGATGCTCAGTCAACTCACCAGCTTTGAAATTGTGCTCTGTTCCACTCAAATTTGTGGTCTGGATGCCTGAATAATGTCACTCCTGGAAACAACATATTAAATTCAATATTTGGAGTACTAATCACAACTATGCTTGGAGCCATGAAACCAAATACCACTTCAGGGAACTTCTTCAGTTCCAGTTCCTCCAGGTGCTCTATTCTGTAAAGAAGTTTATGCATGCCTTTAAAAACACCCTACTATATTTTCATCTTCTTAACCAGTCAGCAAAACCCCAACCCCCTATCTGTACTTTGTAATTTTCATCTTAGTTCTGCATATTAGTACTGGGACTGTGAGTAAATGACAGCTTAGAAGGTTTTTTCCCCCTCAGAAAATTGCATTTTCTACTTTTCCATCAATATCCTTTTTTCCATCCTACGCTAGCACCACTTGAATTTCCTGTATGCTTCATTTATTACAAATTTAGAAGACACAACATTCTGCTATTCTTATGCTTGAAAGGTTTGATCAAGTCTGTTCAAAGAATGAGCAAAATTCCAAACTGAATGCTAATGAACTGAGAAAAATACAGTATGTTGGCCTGATACTCACAGTTCAATGCATGTTACCATGTCAAAACCAAGCATGCATGGATCTTCATGGGCAACTGAACCATGATATAAGGTAATAGTTAGTGATCTTTCAGTTGGTTGCAAATAATCACCAGGAAGAGGAGACAACCTATGCCTAGGAAAGTATAAAGAACAAGATGTTATAGAAAGGACCTTAGGACAAGATAAACCGGTGCATGTAGCTGAACTAGCTAATGCCCTGCATCGGTACCTTGTAAAGCTCTAAACATGTTAAGTTTTTCAAGGCACAAAACCCCCACTTTTTATGACTATCTACAATGAGACAGAAAGATCCAGCAGTACTCACAAACCAACTGGAAAGTAGCTAGTAAACTCTGGAAGTAGCTCAACTCTAGCTTAGACACATGCTCTGCAGGGTTTTGCGACAAGTCAGCAGGCAAACATATTAGCCTATTTTTTTCCAAATAAAGCAAGACTAAGAACTAAATGTATTTAATTCTGAAATACTGCATCAGACAAAACACACGTAATAATCAGCTTCTAACACAGAAACTTTGGTAGTCCTCACCAGTCTGACCATGCTAACACACTTCTCATTTTAGGGCCTTCTAAGAGCCAGACATAGAAGACTGAGCCAGCCTTCCCATTTTGAAAAGATTAACAAGAATGAATTCCACATCATGGTGCTGAAAGAGAGTTACATGCACATTTCAAAAAGATGGACTTTGCATACCACAGTAATGTCATGTATGAGCACAAACAGATGCAACTAGTAGAAGTATTAGTACCCTTGCGGTGTTTCTCAGAGGTACACACGTGCGCATGCCTTGGACCTTTACTGTATTAGTTGTATTAGCAGTCCCCAAACACAGGTGCACTGTAGATAAGTACCAACAATGGATCACTCTTCATTCACCAAAATGGGGTTTCTGCATTTACCCTCATTTTGAAATTCTTTACAAAAGACAATGCAACATGCCATTAGGTCAAGCCACATTAAACCCTGACATTAACACAATGCAAGAGCTTACATTTTCTCTTTCATTATGCTTTCACAGATATCTAGCCCAACTAACACTTCAATGCAGCTGCAGAATTTCAGGATCCAGAGAAGTCTGCAGTCAGCACATCCTAAATCTGCTACCTGTGAATTAGATAAAACATGTAAATGTGGCATATTTCCAAGTAATTTCAGAGACCTTAATAAAAATTCCTTATTTACATAAAAGTAACCTTGTGAAATGTTTTATCATTAATCATAACTGAAATTTACAGTTGCAAGCAGGCTAGATGTGGGTTTGGAAATTCTTTTTAGAAATTTGTGTGAAGATCCCACACAATGTTTTAAATGGATGAAACTTGTTATCATAGATATAAACCAGTACATGTAGAACACCCCACTGACTCTGGAGAAAGTTTTGTACATGAAGGTGCATTCCCTCAATTAGCAGACATTTTAAGTATTAAAGCTGTAGCAATTTTCATTTTTGCCACTACTTTTCACTGCACCACTCTGCATCCAAAACACTGAGAATAGGCTCACCAGCAGCCAGGTTAGCAGCAAAGGATGTCATAAAACAAATTTAAAGGCTCAGTCTACTGTTTAAGTGAGAAAGGCTAAGAATATTCAGATTACAATGTCAGACATATACTAGACATTCGCTTCTGTAAGATTGAGAGGTAGTTCAGTACACAAACAAACCTCACTCTTCTTTCTCAGGCTAACGCAAGTCTGAAGCACACTGCTCACTTCAGTGCGAAAACCCTGAATAGTTTCTATATGGTTTAGCTCTGCTGGCAAACAAAGTCAACACAGACACTCTCCCCCTGGATGCACCTCATTTAAAAGTAGATTACAGTGCCATAACCTCATAGACTGGATTAGGTTTTTATTAGCTACTAGAGGTATGATTATATGAGCACACCGCACACACATTTCTCATCAAACTCTTACTTGCTCCTTGAGATATTAACATCAGAGTTAAGACCAAAGTATTTCTCGAATTTTTGATTCTTGGGAGGAGGTGCTGTGGGTGAAAATATATTAGAAGAGAGAAAACACCACATGGAAATGTTTAAAATGAGTATCAAAGCAAGAGCGCTAGTATATTGGGGGAGGAGGAAATAGAAGGGGGCAAGAAGACATTAAGAAAGTGGAGAGTTAGCCTCAGGTAAAGCCACACTCATCACTTCTCATCTGAGAGCATACAGATGAATGATTAGGTAAATATGATACTGTATACAGAACTAGCAGCTCCAGAGAGCAAAACCAAACTATGATGAAAGCACCTTGAACCAAAATCCTCAGCATTAAAACAGAATGTCACCTACTCTCCAAAACAGGCTTTAGCATTTTTCTTGTTTAGATTTTCCTCTCTTCCCATCAATCACATTCCCTCACTGAAAAACAAAATTATCATTAAATGTCTGCCAAGTTAATTCAATTTTAAAAAAAGGTTCTCCACTAGTATCATTTGGTAATTAGGTCAGCAGGTAACCTACCCATTTCCTGTCTTCCTCAGGCATCTAATGCAAACTTTTTTTTTATAATTTGTAATGTACAAAGACAAAACATACCAACCTTCTGAGGTTTGTATTTCTCCACTAAATCTTTAACAAACTGGTAGCGTTGTTTGGACAGAGGAGGTGTAAATTTAATCATTCCTCTAAACTGTTCCTCTTGGAAGTTCTCATCCATAATATGTTGCCAGTGCTAAATTAAAAAAAAAACTCTTATTAATTATTTTCTGAAGTAGTTTGTAATATATACAGAGTTTGTTGATTACAGAGGTGCTTAATTCACAAGGTAGAACTTAACCTGGTCTTATTCAGAGAATTACAAAAATATAGATAGTGTCAAAATGAGGCACTAGTGTTTCTCTCCATATGTAATGATATAAATAAACTTTTAATAAGCAATTATAAACCATATAAAACCATAAAAACCCAAGTTTCATTATTTGTCACTCTCCATTCTGTACACCTACAAAGTATTTACAAAACCACAACGAATTTCATCTTCTTTAGCTTTTCTGGCATGAGCAGAAAAGTAATTTCTCACTCAAGTGCCTGCTTTCGTGTCTCTCATCTTCATTTGTTTTACCTTACTCTTCAGCTGGTTTTTTAGTCCAGGTTTGTGTATGTATAGCCCCGTGCAGTTTCTGCAATGTAACAAGCCGCAGCAAATATATGAATACTTGCATGTTGATAGGTAAAATGTTCTGCAAGGCTTTAGCTTTACTATGAGCTGAACCTTGCCTACGTTTTTTAAGTAAACGAACATAATTCGGCACAGCATTGGAGTCATAACCCTTAGTGCATTTCCAACTGTCACACTGTATTTAAAACACCATTTTAGCACACCTAAATATTTAAAAAGAAGTATGGTTGGTGAAGCTAAAAATAAAGCCCTAGTGAATGATGAATGAACTCTACGGGAATCGTGTAGTGAAGCAACGTGGTCCTGTAGGCAGATGGCCTTCCAGAGCCGTCCCCCTAGGGCTCACCAGCGGGTCTAACGGGCACCAACCAAAGCCGACTGCCTGAGCCTGCTGGCAACTTGACTGCCTCATAAGGTCTCTCATACAGAAGTATAAAGAGGTATTTATGTACGTATGCAGGAAACGGGCTCAGTGTTCAGGCCAGTCACCCACCTCTTCAGGAGCGAGACGAGCCTGCTGGCTTCTCCTCACCAGTAACTGGCCGAGAAACCAGGTCACAAGCACCCACCTCCAGATCCCCACACGTTCCTGGCCCTCAGGCTGAGCCCCAAACTCTCTCCTGGCTCCGCAACAACCCTCACCTATCCGATAAGGGACCACCTCAGCACCACTGCATCAGCCCAGCCTCGGGCCACGCCAGGCGCTGTCTGCCCCAGGTGCTGCTCCTCGCTCCCGGACCCTCGACAACCCTTTCCGCCCGCCCCGGCCGTCACCCTGCCCTTTCCTGCGCGCACTCCTCTTCGTCTTCTCTCCCTGCCGCTGATCTCTGGCCTCACACAAGCCACCGCGTGCCCCGGCGGGCCAGGACGCGCAGCGGGGCCGGATGCGGCCGGTGCGCCGGAAAAGGGGCTGCCGTGGCCCTCCCCCCGGCCAGGCCCGCACCTGTGCGTATCGACAGCCGAGCCCAACCTGGCCCCTAGCCGTAGGGAGAGCGGAGAAACTGCCACCCCGCAGCAACCCCCGGTGGGGTCCCCTCTATCTCGGCGGCAGTTCCCCGCGGCCGCACAGCGGAACATTTACTTACATCTTTTAATGCAAGGGGATATCCTTAATCCTCTTTAATGCCAGACCATAGATTAGAATCACATGAGCATCCAACCATTCGCCCGTTCCATTGATCTGCCGGCACCGGCCTCGTTCTGTGTAATTGGTAGACAACTGATGGAGGGGTGTAGTGTCCCTAATTCTTAAACCAAAACCCCCAAATTCCATTACTTCTTGTACTACTTTTAGGTTACGTGTGACTCAGTACAACTCGTGTCTACTACTCATCCACCAAAACTAATAGGAAGAAAAGCTAATTGCTAGTCTATTGAAAAACCTGAAAACCAAATACGCTCAAACAAAGCAGGATGAACCATTCCCATAACTTGAAATACCTGAAAAAAACCCAACCAAACAAAACCCCCACCAATCTGGATTTTTTCCCTTATTTTGTGGTCTCTGTCTCCCTTGCCCCATCAGAGCTCTTCCACTGAATGTTATGACCAGTGCAACAGCTGTTGGAACGTACTAGAAATACTAGCTGCAAATACTAGAAATTCATATGCTGGCATCTGCCTGCAATGGCTTAAACTCGAGCCTTGGCTAACATTTTAAGTTTTGCAGGATGTGGTCTAGGCAAAGCAGGTTAGCAATGTTGTTTACTTAATAAGCAGGAAATATATGTAAGTGGGCTGGCAAACTGGCAATCCAGATCTTTTTTGTTCGTTTCTTTGTTTTTCCCCAGGAATTTCAAGTTAGGGGAATGGCTCCACCCTGTTTTCTTAGAGCTTATTTCTTTTTCAGGTTTTTCAATAGAATAGCATTTTGGTGGATGAGTAGTAGACATAGGAGGTGTCTACAATTTTCCAGTTTCTTTCTTCTGTTACAACAGCAAAGTGCTAACAAGAGTTTATGCAAGTAAGGCCGCCTGAGAATTGCTGTTTTAATTAGAGTTTGGATTGCAAATGGGCTTTAAATAAGTGTTGTAACATCACTCACCTTTACTTATTTAGGAATTTTATTTTAAGGGATATGTAACACTTGGTCAATTATTTTTGTAGGATTATTTTCCTCAATATTTAAAGACCAACATAACCCAATTTGGCCCTGCATAGAAACTATGTTTGTACAAAGAATAATTTCCAGTAAATCTTTCACTAGTCTAGTAAATTAGTTCTTACTTCTTAAATAGGATGTCTTTTTAGAAAATACACTGTAATTAAAATATGAATACATAGGAATTCTTTGTGCAAAACAAGGCAGGTTGGAAGCTCTTATAACTCATTTCTTTGATTGCTGAATCATTGTTCAACCTTGAACTATCATTTAATACCTGTGTCTCAATTAGACAATCTACACTATGCATATTATTTATCTCAGAGATGTTGTAAAGTTTATTGGCTTAAAATGCTATAGATTGTGAAATCCTGTAAAATTATTGTTTTGTGAACACCTTTGGAAACCAGCTGACATGGGAAGGAAACCCAAAGAGAGCAGGTGAAGTTATTCCTAGAAAAGGAGAATGAAGAGTCTAGATAGCAGAGCTGGCAGTTTAGAGAAACTGCTGTCAGGGCCCTGATAACAACACTTTCCTGCTATAGTGCTGGCTCTAGGGTGAAGGGCCAGAACAACGAAAATTAATTAGTGTTTCTCAGCTTTTCAATATTCAATGAAGATATTAAAATGCATTAACCTAATTCTGATTGTTCTGAGTCTGTATTACTTGCAAATAATTTCTACTATTTCAGAGAGAGATGCTCATCTTGAATTTAGCAGCAGGAAATCGTTATTATTTTCTTGGTGTGTTTGACAAGACTCTCAGAAGCTGCTTGGCCGTTGCCAGGTTCTCGTGGGAGAAGTGAGCCTCATCATCTGCAAAAGTTTCGAGTAAGTTTTGATGTCTTTGTGCATCCATCAATACCACACTGCTCCACCGGAGACTCCTGCATACTGAACTATTCTGTCGTTCTTTCTTACCTTTGCCGTTAAAGCGGGGGCAGCAACACGCGGCTGTTAACAGCCCTGCTCCTACTCTGGCTGGCCTCGTTACCAACAAGGGTAACCGATAGGGCCGATTTCCTAACTTATTAAATCGGTGGTTCAGCACTTCATGTTAGTTAGGGTGCTAGCAGCTGTTCCCCTGATCACCGCACAGTTCTCTCGCTTTACCTGGCGGGATCTGCTGGCTTGGAGGGCCTGCGGCCTAGCGCCGCCCGGCTCCAAGCTACCCGGCGGATGAAATCACTCTCAGGCGGGGGTGAGCTAGTCAGCGGGGCGGTGCTCGTTTCCTCAGACTGCGTGACAGTTGGCTAAGGGGACTAACCGTGTGGCCAGCCTGTGGCAAGAAACCGAGCACGAGCAGTGAAAGGCCTCTGGCGCCGCTGCCGCTCTCTCGCGCGAGGGTTGGTCGGCTCGGCCCCGGAAGACGCACTCGTCACTTCCGCAGCGTCCGCCATCTTGTCAGCAGTTAGCGGAGCAGAGCCTGCCCCGGCAGCCCGCGCTCTGGTGTGGCGCGGCCGTTCGTCCGCCTCGCAGGCCGCGTGCCGTCGCCCCGCTCCGGGCACTGAGCCACCATGGCCAACAACAGCCCCGCCGTCGGTGCCGGGAACTGCCAGGGGCAACAGGCGGTTCAGCACCAGCCTGGCGCCGTCCCGCCGACCCAGCAGCAGCTTCAGAGCGGACCCCCCAAGCCGGCGGCCTCAGGGAAACAGGGCAACGTGCTGCCGCTGTGGGGAAATGAGAAGACCATGAACTTAAACCCCATGATCCTCACTAACATCCTCTCGTCGCCCTATTTCAAGGTGCAGCTCTACGAGCTCAAGACTTACCATGAAGTAGTGGACGAGATCTACTTCAAGGTGAGCTTGCGGGCCGCGCCCTGGGCGCCGCTGCCTCCTCGGACTCCTCGGGGCTGTGATGGCGCCTGTCCCGAGCCTCTCTGTGGCTGGGGTTTTCGAAGGGGGGAGGCTTGATTGCGGCCTAGCGGACGCTTGTTCTTGTCATTGTGCCCTTTATTTTGCACTAGGAAAAGGGAACAGATTTCTTGCTTATGTGGGGGAGTCTGAGATGTTGCTTTCTTTCTCTTACAAGAGGAGGGTGTTTAGTGTTGGACTTGGAATTACGGTGTTGCAAGTTAGTTGTGAAGTGGGCCGCGTGTAGCCAGGGCGGTGGGGATGAAATGGCCGTCTAAGGACTGCATTCTCAGTCGGAGGGAGCTGAGGGGACGCCTCATCTGCACGCCAGTTGTAGAGACAAGCACTCCCCGCAGCCTAGGAGTTGCTAACACAGCGTATTATTGCTGAAAAGGTTTGATGGTGACTGTAGGTGGTTTCAACAGGAGTTTGCTTGCGGCCTTCTTCCACAGCTAAGAGATCAGGATCTCCTCCCCCACACACGCCGCTCCACACCCAAATAAAAACTTGTGTATTTTAGTGCTTCTCTTGGCGTTAGGTAGGATGTGCTGGGGACATAACTGTATCAGTGCACCCATGTCTCAGTTCTTGTTTTGTTAGCAGGATTGAATCAGTTTTGCAGCGAGGCTTCCATCAAGCCAGTCTCCCAGGTAGAGGTATGCATAATTAATGCTCATCAACACAGCCACACTCTTTGTTCTGATAATGAGAGGAAAACGTAGATAATACGGGTTTCTGTCTTAAGTCCGTTGTATGTTGGCTATTGAGATATTTTTCTCAGGTAAATTGATTAGCAGGCTTTGATATACTTTGAAATGAGAAAAAAGGAAGGGCAGGTCAAGTTACTTAGGGCACTGTAATTGTAAAAAACCAACTTCACATAAGTTTTTTGGCATTGTTTTCACTTATTTATGAAGACAGCGCTACTGTTTTTCCTCTTCATGGCAACATTTCTCTGCTTGTGCTCTGTCATTTGGAGTGGACTACTTAATCCTCCTAATAAATAGGTTGCCAGCAACAATTCATTGTGGTTAATTTTCCATTTGCTGCATAGAAATAATTCATTTTGATTCAGAATAGAAAGCAGTACATTTTATTTTTGCAAATTATGGCAACAGCTGAAAATTCATAAAAGAAACACCTTCGGAAAAATTGAGAGCATATTACATTTTACATGGACCCTTTCAGAGATAATAAAAAATATTTGATGCAATTTGTCATCTTATTGGTAGACCTCAATTGCAGTAGGTCAAACAGGGTTTTTTTTGGCTTGTCTGTGTTTATTCCATTAAGTGGTTTAATCTTATATTGGGGAATAATTTTGATACATACCACTAAATATCTACTGATTAATCCAAAGCAAATAAAATTTGTTTACTGAGCTTGGCAGTTATTATGACACAAAACTGCATGCTGCATAAAGAGAAAATGCAGCCCTTTACTTAATCATAGGTAGCCTAATTGTTAAGGTACTTAATTGATATTCAGATGATTTCAATTCCATTAATGATTTAAGATTCCTAAAAAATTGCTATTGTTTTGTTTTGGTCTTTTGAATGCACATGATTTCCATCATAGCAAGTGTATTTTCCAGTGTATTTGTCTTCAGGAGCCAAAATAGGTGGCTTATTTAAATAAACTAAGAATGCTAAATTCACAGGGAAAATAAGTCACAGAGGCAGCTAGTGGTAGGGACCGTCTTTAAAGATACAAATTCTGTCTAGATACTGAATTAATTCACTTGTACTTCTGTTTCAGTTCTGTATCTTTATCCCTGATCTTAGCACTATAAGCATGTCCTCAGCTTTGTCTAGTCTGTATGTGCTTTGAACAAGCTAAGCATATGAAGCAGTCTTTTCAGGAGCAAAACTTTAAATACTCTTTCCTGAAGTGGGTATTGTTTTCAGGGCCCTGGGGTTTTTTAATTGATACTTGTCAAACCCAGCATATTTATAAGTATATATATTTATATATATATATGAAAGTAATAAAAAAATAGAAGGCTATCATTCTGCTGGTGTTCCACTTAGTACTTTGATTAAAAAACAGTTAATTTCCTGTGAGAGTCAAAACTGCAAATAATCAGAAGGATTTGCTGTGTGTTTGTGAACTTCTCATATGCCGCTGATAGTGCAGGAAGTCATAGTGGATTTTGAATTCTGTGGTATTGACATCTCATGTTTCCTATTTGGGTAAGACAAACTGTTAAAAAAGGCAATTCAGCTACTTCAGCCCTTAGTATTAACTCTAATTGCATGTGATTGTGTCATAATGTGTTTGTTCCATGTATTGTCTTCAGAATTTTTATTTGTGAACTGCAGTACAATTTGCCACACACTCTTATCCTCAGTCCAGTGTAATACTTGTTTTTGTTTATTTTTCTAAGTTGATGGGTTTAGGAAATGCACTCCTTTGTTGAGCCAGACCTTACTTCAAATGTGGTTTATGCAGTTTTAACTTGCTTATCACTTGCTGTCAAATTTAAGGAATGATGTTGATTAACTACATTCATGCACTTGTGTCTAAATGCATCTTAAAACACTGGAATTGGGCAGGCTTTCACTTAGACTTAGGAACCATTTTATTTAAGAGCATCACTTCAGTCCACAAGAATAAACACTGGCTTTTTAGATTAAAATACTCCATAGGCATATTTCATTGTATTTGTAGGTGATACTAAAAAAAAAAATCTCTAGCTAAGCTTGCTGTGTAAGAGTTTTATGAATATGAGACTGTAGATTTCAATCTCAGTAGCTTTTATCAGCTAAGAGTTTAAAGGTAACTGTTTAATTAACATGGAAAACAGTAATGAGGAGGTTTAGTCAAAGTGTTAGAAAGTATTTGGAGTGTAGAATAAGCTTGTATGTTTGCCTTGGTGTTCAGAGATTTTTTTTGTTGTTATTCATTAGTTTTGGGGGGGGTTAAATTTTTTTTTTTTTTAACTTCATTTTTTGCTGTAATGTTTTCACGTAATTAAAAATTCCCAATGCTTTGCTTTTAATGACAAAGCAGACTTGGATTTTGGATTTGGTCGAAGACAAGCTATTTAAGATTTAGGATATCCATTGTTTAAATAAGGTTTGCATAGCAGCTAAACATTGGTACGGTTGTAATTGTAATTTTTTTTTTTTTTTTCTTTCCCCTCTCCCTTCCCCCACCCTGCTTCAGGTCACACATGTTGAACCATGGGAAAAGGGGAGCAGGAAAACAGCAGGCCAGACAGGGATGTGTGGCGGGGTAAGTAGAAGTACGTGCCTTCCAAAATTTTTCTGCCTGGTAAATAAATCTCCCAACCATAGCTAAAACTTGCTTGTATGTTGTCTCAGTACCTAGACATAGAAGTATTTATTCCAAAAAGTTCATGTATTTCCCTTGCTTCCAGAGCTGTGGATGCAAGTAGTGTTACATTTCCCACATAGCTCTCTTCGTAGATTTAGTTCTTATCCTCTGTTGTTTTTCTTACTCTTTTGAGGATCTGGGATAATGTCTTTGATTTCCTGCATTGTCACTTTTTTTGTTCTGAAAGGTACGTGGTGTTGGAACTGGAGGAATTGTGTCTACTGCCTTTTGTCTGCTCTACAAATTATTTACACTGAAACTAACTCGTAAGCAAGTCATGGGCCTTATAACTCACACAGACTCTCCGTATATTAGGGCTCTTGGATTTATGTATATTAGGTAAGTATCGATATAATAAAGTAAGGATTCATTTAGTTTACAGGAAAGTGAATTAAAATTTTACCTTTTTTTGTGCTTAAAGGTATACACAACCACCTACTGATCTATGGGACTGGTTTGAATCCTTTCTTGATGATGAAGAGGTATGTCGGCAAGGGTAATAATTTGTTTTATTTTGTTTCTTTTCATGTTACTACTTTAGGTTTAAACATTGTTTGATAAGGTTTTCTGTAATTTGAATGTCACAATGTTATGTTCTTGTGATTTCATTAACACAGGAAGCAGGTCTGAGCTGTGACCCAGGCCATTTTTCTTAGCTTTTGAAAAGATAACAGAATTTTCCATTCATTAAGATGTTACTCTCGTGAAGTATTACAAAGCCATATGTAACAGGAATATTAAATTGGGATACAGACAGCAGGCTGTGTGGGTGCAACTTCCATGCACTTATTAGAAAAAATTACTTTTAAGTCAGGTATAGCAAGTCCTGAGGTGCTGAATTTGTATCTTGAACTTAGTACTGGGACAGGGGGAATTGATACTTGCACAGAAGTGGAAAATGTATGGTAGAAACCAACATTCACCTTGAAAAATACCACCATGTCATGTTCTGGAATAAGTAAATCCAGGATTTCTTCAGAGGAGGAACAAACAGCTGAATTACTGCATAAGTTGGCATTGTCTCTAGTAACCTTAATGTCTGCTAACAGGGTGAAAAAAGCAACATGAGGTGCTAACTGAAGAAGCTCAGTAAAGAGGCTGCATTATGCAGTCAGATAGGAGAATATCTTTGGTACCACAGCCCTGTTATACTGTCTGGAGAAACAGTTAGGATCTGGTGGTTGAGGCTTCTCAGTCTATGAAGAAGTTGAGTATACATTCTGTTCCAATTTGTATTTATTGAGCAGGTTTTAAATTGCATCTTAGATTTAAGATCAGAACAGGAAGGATCACTTGCTCTCTTCAGTGTGACATCAGGGATCTACTTCAAGAAATTGTCAATCTTGTAGTTGTGAATGATGTCCGAATACTTGTATTAAAAATACTATTAATTATACTTGTGTCTGGCTGCAGTGCAGTGTGTTTATTTCAAACAGCTTCTTTCATGCTAAGTATCAAAACTGTGCAAAGGAAGCAGCTGTTATTTCAGGTAAACCTGTGTTATTGTACATTTGTAAGAAAATCAAAGCAATTTAATTCTTTATTGCATTGCTGTGATATCCTCCTTCTCCCCCAGATGGTGCTAGTTAATGTGAACTCTTCTCTGCAATGTAGCACTGTAATTTAGGAGGAGGATTGGGGTGGCTGCATTTTCAGGGTTCCAATACCAACTTGATCCCCAGGGCAGTAAAATGATCACAAGTACAATCCGTTGTGCAGGTTTTAATTGGCTCATTATTCAGAGCGCCTTGTTCAGTTTATACATTTCAGTTCTTGCAGATACTGGTTATCAGCATGTATTTGTGTTGTTTAAAACACCCCGGTATATTTTTGGAATTACTGTTTCTTTTCCAGCTGCTTTCAGTAGCTTTGCATTATGTAGGAAAAAGTGCTTGGGGCTGCTTAAGTTTCTTACCAGTCCTGGTCAAGCTTAATAGGATGAAGATAATTTATATATAGGGGATTACTTAAATCTACAGGACTTTTTTTTCCCCTCCAGTTCTTACACATGTGGAAGCAGTTCATCTTTTGTCACACTGCTGCAAAAAATTCCCAGGATACAGGGTTACTTTTCACAATGCTTCTTCTGTTTATTTTGTTTGATTGTACATACTCTCCAGGTGCTACGCTTAACTCCTTTTTTTCTTCTTTAGATCTCTGCAGCGATTATATTTGGAAAAACTGTATATCTGAACACTTAAATGTGTGTGAGTGCAAGCAGTTTTACATTTAGATTTTCTCTTCTTGTTTAGATAACAAATCTCACTTTCCTTGTGTGCTTGCACTATAGGTTTGGGACTGACAATAGCTGACTAACATGTCCTGAGCTGTGAGAGGGCATAGCAAGAAGGCCTTCATGCGGTAATGACCCTTTTCAGAGACAATGGTCATCATGGATTATGCGTTTCCAATTATTTGTTCATTTATTTATTTTTTTACATATTTCTAAATTAGAAACCTCACTGCTTCATGGCAGTTGGTTTGCTATTGCTTCCAATTCTGTTAGGATGCCATTTTGTACTAGAGGTTTTTCTATAATCGTTTTTAGATAGGCAATGATGTAGTTCTTTAAATGGTTTAGGCCACAGGGTTGGGTGTGATGATACGCAGTTGTACATCCACAGAATGGAGTACTAAATGTAGTTCGAGGAGACTTCTCAACGTTGTGGCATTTAAATGAAATACAGGACCATACCATATAACCAGACTGTGTAAGGGGATTTCACATTAATCTCTTCATCGACAGTCCCTTACCATCCAGATGGCTGCAGGATTAGTATGTGCCTGCATGCATATATATTAAGTCCCATTCCGTATCTGTAACATACTGCCAAATCCAAAGGGTACGGTGTTGGAATATTTCTAAGGAAATATATTAGAATATGAGACAAGTAAACTTTCATAATCATGAGACTTCAAGAGGGCAGTAATGTAGCAACATTTTTTTTTTAATTGGTAAAGAATGTTTTTGACCATCAGGATATTTTTTGCTTGTATTTTGTAGGATCTGGATGTGAAGGCAGGTGGAGGTTGCGTTATGACCATCGGGGAGATGCTTCGTTCCTTCCTTACTAAGCTTGAATGGTTTTCCACATTGTTTCCAAGAATTCCTGTGCCAGTCCAGAAAACCATTGACCAGCAAATTAAAAGCAGACCTAGAAAAATCAAGAAAGATGGCAAGGAGGGAATGGAAGAAATAGACCGGCACGCAGAACGTAGACGTTCAAGGTCATACCCATGTTATTTTGAATATGAATTTTAAAAGTTCAGTATTGAACTATGTATTACCAGAAATGTTTTACTGAGATGTATTTTAAAGCAACTGGCGAAACAGTTTATGGGTGCTAACAGATTAAAAGATGATGTTTGATATTTAAAATTAAACATAGATTGTGTGGGGAAAGTATAAATTGGAAAGTAAAGAGGGTCCCTTAGCTTCCAAAGGTTGTGTTTCATATGGAATATTTTTTGTGTTAAAAGGTCTCCAAGACGATCCATCAGTCCAAGGAGGTCACCGAGAAGATCCAGAAGTAGAAGTCATCATCGAGAAGGGCATGGATCATCTAGTTTTGATAGAGAGCTAGAAAGAGAAAGAGAACGGCAGAGATTAGAACGTGAAGCTAAGGAGAGAGAAAAAGAAAGGCGGAGATCTCGAAGTACTGATCGTGCACTAGAACGGAGGCGAAGCAGAAGCAGGGACAGATACAGGAGCCGGAGCCGAAGTCGTGACAGAAAAGGAGACAGAAGAGACAGGGATAGGGAGCGAGAGAAAGAAAATGAACGGAGCCGGAGAAAAGAGAGAGATTATGATAAGGAAAGAGGTAGTGAGAGAGAGAAAGATAGATCTAGAGATAGAGATAGATCTAGAGAAAGATCAAAAGAAAGGAAAAGTAAGGGTGATCTAGAAGAGAGAAGGCACAAGGATGACAAGGATGACAAGAAACACAGGGATGACAAGAGGGATTCCAAAAAAGAGAGAAAGCATAGTAGAAGTCGAAGCCGGGAAAGAAGGCATAGGAGTAGGAGCCGAAGTAAGAACACAGGTAAGCGCAGCAGAAGTAGGAGCAAAGAAAAATCAAGTAAACATAAAACTGAAAGTAAAGAGAGGTCAAATAAAAGAAGTAGAAGTAGAAGCAGAGGAAGGACAGATAGTGTTGAGAAGTCCAGAAAACGAGACCAGAGTCCCAGCAAAGAAAAAGCTAGAAAGCGTAGCAGAAGCAAAGAACGTTCCCACAAACACGATCACAGTGACAGCAAGGACCATGCGGACAAACATGATCGTCGCAGGAGCCAAAGCACGGAACGAGAGAGCCAAGAAAAGCAACAGAAAAACAAAGATGAGACTGTGTGAACTCTTTTCAGAAGTGGATCACATTGAATCCTATAAATGTTTGATTAAATCCTGCTTATTTTTACTTAAAGTTGAGATTGTGCAGTAGTTTATGAGCACTCTTCTCCAACCTCCCTCTAGGCTACAGATTGTCATTTCCTATTTTGGGTAGGGAAGTGCCTTTGTAAACCCATTCAACACATTGACGGTTTCAAACCATTTGTTTAGTTAAATTCATAATGCAGAGGTTGTTCTTGCATTTTTATTGTTCAGATGTTTCTGAAATGTACATGCTGTACATATGTCCTGAAAATGTTTTACTTCCTTTGGCATGGTTGCCATGCTGGTTAAATTTGTATGAGGCAATAAACTGCCACTAATTCTACTTTCATTTTGTAGATGTGGAATTATGGTTTGTATCCTGAAGTTAGCATGGCTGTGCTCTACATAATAATACGGCTTTTAGGAATGGATCTCGAATGTGTATTATAGCTGAGATATTTATGTGTGTACAGTGTGCATTGAAGGCTGCAGATTTAGAACATTTGTCCACTGTACCTGCTGGGTTGGTGGTTGTTTTTGCTTTGTTTTGTTTCTTTCCCTCCCTGCCCCCTTAGTTTTATGTTGCTTTTTAAAAAATCCTTCTAAAGTATTCTGTTCACCACTGGTGTTAGATTGAGAGTGGATTTTCAAAAAGACAGTGGTTTTGATGCAAAGATCTAGATTATGTTGGGGCTTGTTTAGTAATTCTTTAGAAAGGCTACCTCAGGCAGACACTGTAAAAGTTGGCAGATGAGTACTGTAGCCATCTATGCATTTTATTTGTTTGGAAAAAGATCCATGTAAGCTTCCTGTGGTGGGGTTTCTTTTTTTTGTGTTGGGTTTTTCTTTTTTTTTTTTTAAGGACACAATTTATCCATTTGTGGTCTATTTAATGCTTTTAATCAACAGCTGCACTCTCATTTATGATAGCCTTGGGCTAATAAAGGCATTTAAGATGGGAAGAGGGAGGTAAGAAGAAGAAAATTATTACAAAGGATTTCAGTTTCAAGCTTCCAAAGCATTTTTATAAGTGTAAACATTTAAAGTAGGAATTACCTGATAGTGTCTTTTTTTAAGTCATATTTTCTACAAATAGTAAGGGTTGCAGTTTGTGCTGAATGTTTCATCTGGCAGATTTTTTTTAAACATGTTGTTAGAAGCCAAAACCAAAATGCATTAATTATAAAAAAAAAAAAAAAAAAAAAAAAAAACCAACCACTGAAGTCCAAGTCTATTTGATAGATTATTCTAATGACTTGTATACTAAGCAAGGAGAACCATCTGGAATAAACTCTCAATTAATTCCTTTGTATTGGGTGTCAGCTTTTCCCTGCACGTTCATTGCCAGTTGAAGCATGTCTGGTCCCTCCATGTTTCATTTTCAGACTAAGTGACACTTAGTATGAATAAAGAATATTATGTAGTAAGTACCTTATAAAGTAATTAACAAAGAAATGCAGCAGCACAAAAATGGGAAGAACCTTGTGTGACTCATTCATGATTGTGAAGTGACTGGAAGGTAGAAATAAACTGTTATTTCTGCCTTTTTTGCTTCTTGTGATGCAAGTCACCTGGGCACTTTCAATATTTGGATTTCCTTTTTTTTGCTTAAACCAGGAGAAAACAGTGCTTGGATTTCTAGCAATATACCTCATTGCATACTATTCAAGAGCAAATAACTCAGTTTTTTCATCCTCTCTGCTCTGCTTTCTCAATTGTTGGTCTCTTTTGTCACTGTATTCCTTTGCATTTGAAGTCTTTCAATACTGAGGTGGTTCAGGTATTGTCTGCTTATTTTTGATTAAATCTGAGCTTGAAAGAAAGCTTTAAGCTTCAACAAGATCATTCCATTTTAGTGTAAAACTAAAATATGACCTCTTACTTAATGAAGAAAACTGCACTAGTCATTTAAGAAATATCCTGGCTAGTAGATTATTAGAACTGTCTTTGCAGTCTGCTAGGGGCTTGCATGGATTCTGTCAAAATTATGACAACTTTTAAGTTACCTCACTTGCAACTAGAAGGCTTCTTTTGCCCTTAATTTTTGGCTGTTTTTGATTTTTCAGTATCTCAGTTCCTGGGGAAAAAAAAAATAGTTTATGGGCAGAGAGGCTGGAAGGCCAGTGTTCAGTCAGGAAAAACTAATGGCTGATTTAAAATTCTTCCTTCAGGGCTCCTCCTCTTCTGCCATTGTTGGAAAATACAGGGAAAGAATGGTGTATTTGCAGGCAAAATCCTGGTATTTGAGAAATAATCTTTGACTTAAAGTGGATAGAGACCTCTAGTTAAAATTAAGAAATGTCTTGATGCAGCTCGTGCAAAGACCATCACAGCCCAGTCTTTGCACAACCCTTACTGTGATCTTCCTTGAAACCAGAAGGAACAGATCTACAGAACAGGGCAGCTCTGATAGAAGTGGCAAGATCAGTGGATTTTACAGTGCTGACTGGTTGGCATTTCACTTGGGATCATTAAAAGAAATTTCCTGCCAATTTTAATTATGGGAGTCCTCAGAAAGGATGGGTACACAGCTTCAGCGGAACCTACTCTTGCTTTTTTTTGGCTGAAGTGTGACAAATGAAGCTCTGAACCTGAAGTTTCTACTGAATGCCTGTTGTCCATAGTTACCTATTTGGGGTAGTCATTCCTTTTGACGTCTTTGAAATTTCCTGTGGCTACAGTAAGTACTGTGCTGGACTTAAAATACTACTTTGAGAAATACAATTCTACTTTTTTTTTTTTTTTTTTTTTTTTTAATATACTACTCAGTTGAACAATATTCCAGCTCTTAAGTAGCAGCAAATTGGCATTGTTTTGTTTTGAGGCAGGGTGAAGGCTTCAGCCCTGAAGATTCACATCTGCCTACTGCCACATAACTATTCAGATAAAGGACTTCTGTGTATCTTAGTTTTAAACACAATAGGACTGGAATTTTGTCTGTATTGACAACAGTAACTTGAAGGGCAGAGAAACTTGTCCTATCATGTTGTGGGCTACTTAGTATACCCTGCATAATACCATGTTTATGCTTTCACTTGTATGTTGAGGAATCATGAATGAGCTCTCTTAGTATTTAAAAATGAATACTACTGTACTGACTGAAAAGATTATCTGTAAATAGCCAGGAGTCAGGGGAAACCTGGAAGAATTGGATGACTTCTGCTGCTTGGGCAGATGCTTGTGGCCTTTCTGCACTGCTGTGAAGCGCACAACTTTATGTTCAGGAGATACACACCAGCTATTAAGCAGGGTGAAATAGCCTTTAAACACCAGTCTTGAAGTTTTGGAGGTTTTGCAGTGTAGGTTGGTTGGTTCCCCACCCCCAGCAACAGTTGATCTTGGCAATATTAGGTCAGATGTGAAGCAACTGAATGATGGATTTTTGTGTTTCTTTACTGGACTGAAAAGTCTGTTACTAATGTGTCTTACAGAAATAATTTGTATTTGGAAGAGTATGGAAAACCTTTTTTTGCAAGTGTTTAGCTGTGTAATTGCAACTAATACAGCTGTGTTTGTTTTGGTTTTTTTTTTGAAAGGATTAATGAAGGCATCTGGCATGAAACACCTTAGGTGTTATTAATCCCAATTTGTGATTTCACAGACACTGTTCTCTTTAGAAAAAGGCAGTTGTTTTACTTAGCATACAAAGATGCTGCTTACCTCTGGGTTTTCACCAGGAATTTTGATTCTCAAGTCTTTCTTCTTTTAAGAGCTTCATGGAGTTTGGTTGCTTGGGTTTTTCTGGTTTGGTTTGGTTGTTTTTTGTTTGGTTGTTTTGGTGTGTTTTGTTGTTTGTGGTGGTGGTGTTATTTTGGGCCTTATTTGGATTTTTTTTTTGGTTGCTTGCCTTCCCCCTCCCCCCACCATAAAAAACAGAGCTTCATATTAGTAATTAGTCTGTCTATGAAAACTACATCTAATTGTCCTTTCCTGTGATCTTCAAGTATGCCAGTGTGACCCATAAAAAAAATTATTTGCCTCAATCCAGACAGAACCTGAAACTAATCCAAACTGAGGTTTTGTAATCATTTCAGTGAGTACTTCACATACTGTCAATGTCCAAGGCCTGAGTAAGGATGCCTGCAACATACACACAGCTGCAGGAGGAGGCCTGGATCTGGTTCAGTTTGCTTGTGTTGTTTTTCCTCCGTTTTTGTAAATTGTCTACATCTCCTAATTATTTTCTGAGCAGAGTCAGTGTAGGTTTTTCTTGTACTCTGACTTTTCAGCTTTTTTTTTTTTTTCTTCTTCTTTTAGCAGATACACAACTAAGCTGTTCTGTTAAAACTGCACTTCTTGTTTTCAAGCATGAAAATAAGAGGAGCTAAGGAAAGAAGTATTATGTCATTGTCAGCATAGTAGTATGTAATTTTGAGATGACAATGCTTATATGCCAGGAAGAAGGGAGAGGGAAAATACACCAACAGTTTATAATTGTTTGAAGTACACTAGAGTTGCTGTTAGAATATGGAAATATCAGAATTGTTTATATAAAAAGAAGAGAGCTGTGACTTGAATTTGATTCCAGAAGAAACTGATTGCTTTAGACCTCTGAAAATACAGACTGCAAAGAAAAAAAATCCTTAAATAAAACTCCTGAGGAAGAAAGTTGTGAACAATACTTTTTTCATTCTTAGTTTTTCTTTTCAAATTAAATAAAAAATAGAACTATCAACTATTTTATTAAGCAATACAGGGCATTTGAAAATAATGTTTTGTAGAGAAAATTTGACAGTGAATAAATACAGATCATGTCTTGGGCCATCTACAATCAATTTATTGAAGAGCGAGATTGCCATGATGTCTTGTTCAAGTGATCAGAAGCAGTGACTGAGATAGTATAACTTTGTTCTCTGGAGATCGTCTAGACCAACTCTTCTGCCAGAGTGGGTTCACCTAGAGCAGACTGCATAGAATAGCATCCAGGAGGACTTTGACTCTACAGAGACTCCACCACCTCTCTGCACAGAGGTGGCTGAGTCTCTCTGTGTTCATCTGCATTGTAAAAATTCGTTGGTTGAGGCTCAGATTTGCTTGTTGAATTTGACCTCAGACGTGGGTAGCTGTTCATCCTCCCCTTTCCCAGTCCTCAAAGCAGCTGTGACTATTGCAGTTCAGCATAGAGTCATCTTTCCAACTTCAGGGAAAGAAAAACTGAGAAGAGGAAGAATGGTGTTACCAACCACCTTAACATCCAGGATAGCTGTAGAATAGCAGCAAAGAGGAAATAATCAACTTTGGAATGGGGACGAGGAAAAGTCAGCAGTGGCTTCTTGCCATCCTTTTGAGGCAAGTAGTCCAAAATGCCAGGATTTCTGTTGGAAAATGACCACTTTTAGCTAGCAGAAAGAGTGCTGAAAAGCTCTCTTCTATTTGGATTCTGAGGGGTTTTCTGGGGAATTACAGGATAGTATGAGAAAAGGCTTAATGAAGTGAAATAAGGTTTTATGTAGATAAGAGGACAAAACTGATAGGAGTAGATACAAGGTTCCTGAGCTCAAGATGATGGATTTTAACAAACAGGTTAACACTAAGGATATACAGGTCTGGTGAAGCTTATCCCTCCAATTGCAAAAAAGTAAGCAGCAGCAGAAGTTTGATTAATACACCCTAACCTGAATTACAACTCTTAGAACTTACCTCCTTTATCTGAACCAGAATTTTCATCTAGATATGCTGTTCTGCATTGCTCTTTCCTCTATAAATCACTGTAACAGAAATGAGAAATTAGGAAAACTTCATTTATGGAAAAGCAACAGTCTTGAGAAATCTTTGTTTTAGTAGCTGCTTTTGAAGGGTGGTTTCTAGCAGTTTACACAAGCAAATAAAGCACAGGACTACCCTGTTGAAACTCAAGATGTGAAGTAGAGTAAGTTGAGGTAAACCATAGTTTTTACCTTTTAAAAAATCATGAAAATCAATTTCTAATGGCATACAGTGAGGCTGTAAAAGATAAGCCTGCCTTTTATTATGTGCTATCAGGTAGAATGCATGATGGTCTAGGGCCACAATATAGGTAAGATTTTATTTATTTTTAGTGATACATTGTAGGATGGGGGTAGGTGTTTGAGACAATCCTGCATAACATGGACACAAACGCCAAGTATAAATTCTGTTACGTGCATATTATTTGGAGTTAGATGATGCTAACACACCTTACAAACATAATGGGTTTGGAATTGAGGTACTGTGAGCCTTACCCATTCCAACAGAGCTTCCAGAACAGGTTACTGAAATGACATGAAACAGTGGTGTGTAAAGGTTAGGTGTCAAATTGCAAGCCAGAAGCCTACAGTAGCCTGTAGAATGTAGTCCATGCTATACAACTGCAATCCCATCAGATGGCAGTAGTTTTGTAATGGATTACATTATGTCCTGGGAAAGGAGTTGCTACCCCTTTAAATACATTTTTACTTAAAACATGCTTAGGAGTGGTTCATAGGAGTTCTTGTTGTGTTTCTTTACTCAAGCCCAATAATTCTACAGAAAAATAAGAAAGAAAACCAATTAAAAGTGCTCATTTGTTTGCTTTGGTATTCTAACCACTAATAATCTCCCAACAGCGTTTCTCTATTTACCATGTTATGGGTGATGGAGTTAAGAGGATAAGTATAGCTTAGTATGCCCAGTCCCAAAATACTCCTGTGAAATTCATGTCACAGATGTTGCAAGACAGCACTTGCGAAGCTTACTCTGGAGTCAACACTAGAAAAGTTCTACTCCACGCCACCTTTACTTACATAACTTTGGATTACATTTTAACCACCTAGCATGCATAGGCAAAAATACATCATTCAAAGAAATTTTAAGTTTTACCTGAATATATTTTTTTAGGACAAAATGTAAGCTTCGTTCCCTTATCAGTAACTGGAGCTACTACCACTGTGTAGATGTCCCCACAAGGTATCTTGGTGATATCACAGTGACTTTGACCTGAGGTAGGGGTACAGGTAAAGTTGCCTTTTGAGCCACGTAAATCAGTGTTGTAGTTTGTTGTTACATCAGAAACTTGCCAGTATACTCTGATGCCATTATTGCTGAGTCTATATAGCTTCACCCCAGAAGGGCAGCAAGCACCTAATAAGAAATGTGAATAAGCAAGTTTTGTGAACCTACATTATAAATTCCTAGAGTACATTTAAGACCAGATGATATGATTACTAACATATTAAATAGTAGCATTTCAATGACAAATTACTTCTTCACAGAAAGCTAAAATAATTCTTCAACTGAACTAGAGGAGAAAATGTACTTTTAGACTCTTATTATGGAGCTGGAATTCAGCCATTGCTTTACATGTTGAAATACTGTTACTCCTGACTATCGAGGCATCAGGGCTGTCTTGGAGTGCTCTGAACCCTTCTGTGATCTCTCAAATTTTACTATGCCATAGCACAATTTACATTAAAAAAACTGGTTCTGGATCAGTATTACCAGAACTTCTTTATAGGGCCACCGGATGACTGTTGTAGGAATAGTATTTAAATTATATAAGAAAATGAGCCAAAGTGCATTTATGTAAAAGGGGGAATTTCAGCTCCACTACTTGTGAGAAGGGACACTATATAAAGTTGTATATTGAGTCTTTCTTCCCAAATACATTTACAAGTTACGTACTGGAAGAATATCCTTGATATGTGCAACTGGATGCCACACCTGTTTCACTAATAGCTTTCAGAGATACTGTATAGTTGGTACTGCATGTAATGCATCCCAGGAGACAGTGGTTTTGGAGAGTGTGACACTTTGCCTGCCCTTTTGGAGACTCCAGTGTTGTTACATACGTTTTTGCACCCATCCCAACAGTCCAGCTGATATTTGTTACAGACTGCGTCACTTGGGTTAGTATCAGATCATCAGGGCAACAAGGAGCTTAAAAAGAATAGAAAACAGAGAAGTAAATTCCATTTTGTACTTGGAAAATGGAAGGTGTAACCACAATAGTACAAAATCAAGAGCCAAGAAATTAAGACATGCATAGTTCTCAGAGAAAAATACCTGATTATTCTGGCAAGCTTCTAATAAACAATGCCAACATAAGATCAGTTTGTCTGTAACAGTGGGTTATACCCCCGGAATTGTTACAAGGTGACTGTTCACTAAGATACTAAAAATTACTAAAACTTGTCATCAGAATATCAGGGTACATCTGTAGTTTAATGAAGCAGAGTGCTTCTCTACTCCTCCAGTCATATAGCTCAGACCCACTCTGTCTCTATTTAAAGCCTCTACAACCTAAAATGACTGCAGCCAAACTGTCTGTTAAAAATAGATTCTGGTGTAATCACTGAACTGTGCCTAGGGATTGTCTGGGTAAGTGGTAGAGGATAAAATTCTGCTAGCAAATTAATAGCAAGAATGGTGAGTAAGCTGTGCTTTAATGTGACATTGTTGACATGGGCCTCACCTCATTGCCTCTCCCAGTAATATTAAAAGTCAAAATGCTGACAAGGAAGTTATGCAGTACATTAGTGGATTTTGTTACTACATTTTAGTCAGCTGTGACAGATGATAATTAGTTGCACTAAGGCTTCTCAGTATGAGGCAAGTGCCAAGTGATAGTTCCTTTTCACACAGTGGAAGATACATACATGTTTAAGCAGAGGACATTCAGCAATAGATAGTATAATGCATTCACATTGTAAATAAAAAGGTAAAGCCAAGAACATATAAAGAGGCATAGAAATATTTTAATACTATGCTGCTAAGTATGTTTCACCATGTACAATTCCCACATACCAGTCTCCAAAGGGACGCTGTAGCTTGGTAAGCTCTCTCCTGCTGGTGATCTTGCTATAGCGCTAACAGAGAAAGCAGATCCACAGGGAAGATTAATTAGGGTACAGGAATTTCCAAAGCTTGTGCAATGCCAAAGTCCAGCCCCTCCTCTGGCAGTGACAATATAGGTAGCTGCTTCGTTGTTTGATTGCCAGTGCACACTGATTACAGAATGAGCTTCCTTTGAGATATTTTTTATTTCAGGACTGCAGGGAGCTGAAATATTTCATATTAACAGTATTTAAACAGATTGTTTATGCACACCATATTAAGTTACACATGAACATTAAATTCCAGTTATAACTGACAAACTACTTTTGAAAAGATATTGATTCTTAAATGTTTATTCCTTGTGAGAATTTATAGCTTATGACAGAACTAACAACAGAAGGATTTTTCCACACACACACACAGAGATTAATTGTACATCTGTTCTTCAAAAACTTGAAGCTACCAAAAGCTTTCAATCCAAATTTGCTTGTAGGTCTCTGCTTACAGTGCATTTTGTAAAGACTTCCTGTATTTATTGTTTTTAAATTATTTTTATCAGTTACAGTGTCACTCCAGCAACATGTTTTATCTATGAATCACTGCAGGGTCCAACTAATGGTTTCTTCTGTTAAACAAGAATGATGGTAGTACCTGTTGCCACATACTTGGATGCACAGGACGTGTTGCTGCCCCTGGCCTCACTGAAGGAATTAACGGTGATCTCGTAGCGGGTGTCGCACTGCAGAGCCGACAAGGTGCAGGCCGTGGCGGTGTCGTTGCAGAGCACAGTACCGCCCCAGCCCACGGCTCTCGTTTCATACGCTTCAGCACCGCGGACAGGAGCCCAGGTGACCTGCACTGTGTCGCTCGACACAAAGGCGGCCCTCAGGTCGCTCGGGCAGCAAGGAGCTAGGGTCAGACAAGGCAGAGGAGGAAACCTGAATGTCAGCTGAAAACTGGCACAAAACCAGAAAGCCTTGTTTTGTTTATCCAACTGCTTAATGTCTTAATTCTTCACGGGTGACTGTGGAAACAGTCTCATTGCTTGTAGACTTATTATTGAATCAATTCAGTTCCTCCTGCCAAATCAAGAGGGCACTGTAGTGTATCAGTAAAACAGGAATTACATATATCTTTGATTTAAAATCTGAAAGCATCAAGAGGTTCAATAACTCTGTGTCCTTCATACTTTCCCATTTGAACTCATCATTTTTTCATTTTCCAAATATGAACACTCTCTATGAACAGGTTTAAGACTTTGGTACACCCTTCCTAAGGCAAGAGAAAAAAGACAGGACTGGAATTCAAATGCCAGGACTGTGTGTTACTCATAGGTCCCTGCCTGATGATCGTGAAGTGTTTGTAAGCACGTTGTTGCACTAGACTATGCCAGTTAAATTCAAATGCAATATGAAGTGGTCCTTTTTCAATGCCTGATTTTGTATGTTTTGCTCAAAAACTGAATAAAAATAGGTTTTGAAGTCAGTATCTTCCAATAAAAGTCAGTTGACTCTGATGTAAACACAAGTAAAGGATGCAAGATGAATTTTTAAGAATACATTGCTACCTACCAGTGGTATAATTGAATACATCACCCAAAGGACTCTGCCCTGCTTTGTTATATGCAAAGACACTAATGAAGTAAGTGAAGCCACAGTCTGACTGGAAATGGCATTGAGGATGTGATGTGTTGCAGTGCACTTCCAGGCCATCATCGCTCTTCACAAAAACCACATAGTAATGACCAAAATTGACGTTAGACCATGATACTAACAAATGTCCAGGTTCATCCTCTTCAATTGATATATTTACTGGTGCACAGGGAACTGGAAAAATAATTAAAAAAAAGAAAGAAAGAAAGAAAAGGGAATTGTAAACAGAGTATTTTTATTGAAGTTATACTTCTGGAGAATAAAGGAAAACCTGGAACACAAGAGAATTATTCTACTTGAACAGTTGTTCTGTCTAGTTCAAGAAAACAGCCACTTCTCCACCCTTACAGAGGATGAAAAGTGTCATTTTTACAGAATTAAATAGATGCTAACTTCCTGTTTTACAGAAAAGATATTTGCTTAAGGAGCCCCTGTGATCTGAGACAGTGGCACCAGACAGTATTTCGAAAGGAACTGACAGAATCTGTGTTCACAGCTAGCAGTTCTGGATAACAATAGAAATAGCAGCTTGAATAGCAGCTGGCATCCAAAAGCTTATATGTGAAAACCCATTCTATACTGGTCTGAAACTCACTGGCTGTGTCTGAAAGGAGCTGTCCTTTGCTCAGGTTTCCTTTCTGAAGGCTTCCCAAAATACCACATTAAACTAAGAATCCATGGCTTTTGCTTAAGTAACATTTACTTTCTAGCTAAAACAGTTCAGCTTGCTGCTATTACAGCTCACAGCTTAAATGCTGTCTCTTGATTAAGGCCCGTTAGATCCACCTCCAAGATGATCTCATGGATGACCTCTAACTTGTACCAATAAGAAGTCAAAATGAGGCAGGCTACATCAAGTAATTAAGTAAATAATGTTGAGTCTTTAAGGTAGCACATAATAACATAAATAGTTTAGGTCTTGCTTACATTGGCAAAGTATCTAACAGGTCAGGAAGCAACAATCTCTGACATGGCTGTGGTGCTCAGTAGCTGAAATGAGTAACCTTTTGTCCAGACAAAGCTACTACATGAGAATGGTCCATGACCTCCTTTCTAACAACCAGGTTTAGCGTAGAAGAGTTCTCAGCCTAGGGCCAGTCCTTAATGCTATTTCCTCATATATTTCTCCCAATCTGACACATTTGGACAGATCTGTTATTCCTTATGTTTGTTTTACACTCAGAAAATTGACTTTAGACCAGCTACTTCTGTAAGAATTTTCCTCTGTAAGAGGAAATTGCAGTCACACTGCTTCAGACAACAATATATAGACAATTGCAGAGTATGAAGAAATTTCAGGCTATTACACCAGAAATAGAAAAGTATATGGCACAGTTCATGCATGAAGTTCAGCAGCAGAAATAACTGAGAACCACTTGTGAATTATAAAGTAACACACATCAAAGTTAAAGCAGTGTATGTTAAAATGCCATTGGCTATATAACAACCAGTGATACATACCAGTTTTTAAGCTTACTGCATCAGTAGGCTTACTGGATCCAGCATCATTGTACGCTGTGACAGAAACATAATATTCAGAGCCACACTGGAGTGATGGCACCATGCAGGAGGCAGAAGATGTGTTACATGTCAGTTTCAAGAGTCCACTGGAGGCTGTCACACTGTAATTTAGAGCCCCTTCTGATGGCATCCAAGAAACAATAGCTCTTAAAGCACCACTATTAAAAGCTACTTGAACATCTGCTGGTGTACCAGGACCTACGGTATATCAGTTTGGAACACATAAATACAACTGAGCATATGGCCTACAGACATCATCTTTTTCATAACTAGCAAGCTAAATACAGTATTTGCGATGTAGACCTTACCCTCATTCATAGTAAAGTGACAATTTACAAAACAAATAGTTCTACCCGTACACCATCACAAAGCTTTCTGGTGAAGGCTCCTTGCCTTATTTGCTTCTTACAATTAGAAAAATCTGCAGATCAGACTAGGCTGATTTACTCAGGCCTATCCTAGGTAGAGGTTCAGTAGTAGTTAATGGTATCCTTGCTTCAAGAATATTCATTTAACACAGACATGTCAACTCAGCTTTAAAGAACTCTGAGGTGGGGTAAAATTTGTATGATGTGAAAATCTACCGAATGTATCTTTGAAAAACATAAAATAATCACACATACACATGAATACTTCCTGCTGTCTCTTTTTTAAATGCTTAGTTGTTTTCAGAAAAGGAAATGTCTTACTTGTTCTTTGGTTATATGTGAAATCATCACCAGGTATCCCATTAGCATTCCAGGCATATGCCTTGATACTATAGAGAGTTCCTGGATCTAGATTTGTAAATATCAAAGAGGTATTGGTGGTATTCTCCTTCAGCATTCTGCCCAAACCATCTGATCTTATGAGGGACACAGAGAATCCAGCTGCCATATACACAGCTTTCCAGCTCACTGCAATGGAGTCACAGGTAGGAGAACTAACAGACAGAATTGGAGCAGCCAGGACTGTAAAGTAAGAACATCAATTAAGTTTTTAGTTTTTCAGTAATATCATTTGAAAGGGCAACATTTGAAATAAATACACAGAAAAAAAAATTATGAAACTCAGCAAAAACAAAACCAGAGAAATAAATCAATGCAAGACTGACAGAATATATAGGGACACTGATTTGGGGCATCCATTATGGTCAAGCATTGGAATGGGCTGCCCAGGGAAGTGGTTGAGTCACCAACCCTGGATATGTTTAAAGGTGCTTTGGATGTGGTGCTTGGGGATATGGTTTAGGGGTGAAACTTGTAGAGTAGGGTTATTGGTTGGACTTGGAGATCCTGAGGGTCTTTTCCAACCTGCATGTTTCTGTGATTCTGTACTACAGATATTGTAAAATGAAGGTAATTCATATGCAAAGTTTGAAAGATTGAGTGTGTAGAAGAATGAGAACCACTAGGAAGATACTGCATTTCCAGTCCTTTTAAGTTCTACATTGTCTTATTATATTACTCTCTTAGTTCTTTCTTCATCTATTCCCTCAAGTTATGGCTTTTGTTTAAAAATAATTCAATTTTGTTAAAATACATATAATCATTTAAAATATCCTAAAATTGACAATCAAGTATTTAACTTACAGTAATGTCATAAAATAAACTGTTCATGCAGACTGGTCACTAAGTCAGATGGTTGAATTTTAATCCTCAAAAAATTGAAGTTTTTTTTATCAATACAACTTAAAATACAAAATTATAACAATTCAGTACTGGTATGTGCCTGGGTATACTGCTTGGTTTCTGTTCAAATGTTAAAAAATATTTTAAAAAGTGAAAAGGATGCTTGCATAAATGCACTATAATACAGTACACAATTTGAAATAAGAGTAAGAATGAAACTCTACCTGTTTTTGCTTTTCTGAAAGGTGAAGGCTGGCTTTTTCCTCCCGAATTTATAGATCTGATAGTGATTCTGTACAAGGTGGCAGGTTTCAGACCTGTCACTGTGCCTGGAGAATCTGTAACCACAGCTTCAATAAGGGAATCTCCTCCTTCTGCAGTCAGCAGGTAACTAGTAGCCCCAGGCACCGCTCTCCATTCCACTGTGATGCTGTTGCTAAGTTTTGAATAAGCTTGGTCAATAACAGGTATGTCTGGAGCTAAAATGGAAATAACAACAGACATGCTTAAGGCAGAGAACTCAGCTTTATGTAGCTCCAAGTGCTCTGAACATTTGACAAAGCGTAGGACAAATGGCTTACGCTTCCTATGAATTTTTACAATTTAAGTTAAACAAAGTTTAAATAAACATTAACAAAATACACAGTTTTGGGATATTCTAGACCAGCTTTTAATGTTTCAGTAAAAACATTCTAGTATTCTTCAAATCACTATTGAAAATTACCAGTAATTTGCCTAGGTTGCACCAAGAGGTCTATTTTTTGTCCTGCTCTATAGTCAATTAACTATAATGGATGTCTATAGAAAGTGATGTACAAAAGCAATATATACAAAGAAGTGGTGGATGTTTACACAAAGCAGTCTGAAACAGGATGCTGAATCATAGGCATTTCTGTATCATCGTATTAGTTTTGGAAGGAAACATGGGAGGTCATCTTACCCAACCCACCACTCTGAAAATATAATTAAATGCTCTTTTGTTACTCAGCTATAGTCAGACACTCTCTGCTGCACCATTTGTAAAAACAGTAACATATATTCTATAGAACCATGCCTATGGAACATTTGCAGGTGTGTCTTTTGCCATCTCTGACCGAGCTATTACACCATGATTTTTTTTTCCCCTTTTAAAGTATTTTCTTTACTAACAATTCATAAAAATTTCTGTGCAAGTTGAATTGCTTGCCTAATGGCCAAGCAGACAATAAATAGCACATGATTTTTGTCAGAAAAAAATTACAGGACATTAATCATTAATACCTGTTCTCTTGTAACTAAGCTAGCAATAGAGTTTTGCGGGTTTTTTTATACTTACAGTTTTAGACACTGATACTTTTAAATTTTTTACTGTAATAATTACTTCTGTAAGAAGAAAATTCTATTGGGAAAATAATGGCTATTTCTCAAAATTATCAGTTAAATTATTTTAAAACCAGAATTCCAACAGAATAGTTTTTTTCTCTCACATTTCAGTGATGAAACCAAACGTAACTTCTGTTTTACATAGATACTCCTCCAACATCCATCAACGACTTACATGCTACAAGTCCTTGTGTAAATGAAACAAAAATACTGTTTATCAGCATCGGTACTGAAAAATGTATCTAGTTTCACATCTGCATTTGTAATGAAAGGGTACATGGTCTGGAAAGATGCTGTATGAGCAAGCCGTGTGGCAGGGCAGGGAAACACATACATGAAAAACAAAAAGAGAGGGACAAAGGAGCTAAGCATGCTAATATTGAATCCAGTAGCAAAAGGCTTCAACTGAAATGGCAGCTAATCCCCTACCTGTACAACGAAACACCAAGGGTAAAATCACAGTTCTACACAGATCAACAGAAATTACACTTCACAAAGCTTCTCTTACTCACCTGTTGACTGTATGATCTGTGTTTCTGCAAGAGTAATTCCATTCTTGTCAATGGCTTCTGCTTGTATAGCATAAACAGTATTGGGAATTAATGAAGTTAGACTTCCTTTCAGTGTAACATCACTAAAATGAGCCAGTAATGAATGGCCTACAGCATTCACAGCTGTAGCTGTGACTCTGTAAGAAGAGGCTCCTGAGAACTTGGGCCATCTGAGATGAATGCTTTGTGATGTCACATTGTATACAGACACAGAGAAACCTAAAAAAAAACCACACCACACCACGCCATCGTTATCAACCCCCCACATTTCAGTCATTCCTGAATTTAGTCAAGCCTTGACAAGAAGATTGTTCAGTGTCTTATCAAGCATCTACATCACCTGGTTTTCATACAATAGGCGTTCCACTGAATTTGGAGTGCTGTTTCCCTTGGTCACTTTTGCAATCCATTAATTAGTGAAATAACTGATGCTTGATCTCACAATATCATGTTATTCTGGGTATAAGCTGGGTAGGGGAATATACAACTGGTGTCAGTAGTATTCCACATAGGAACAAGATCAAATTGTTGTTTTACAAATCACAAAAAGAACGTTACAAGTGTCCAGATACTACAATGACATTGCCTGCAGTGTCTGAGCATTTAAGACTTGACAGTGCAGTATATGCAGAGAATTAATGAATTCTGAGAGCATTTCTTGCAATCTTGGATTCTTCACATTTTAAACTAGTCAGTATTCACATTTAAGGCAACTGGGGCTGGAGGCAAAAAATAGGAAACTGAAGAAAGTGTAAAATACTGTAAAGCACTGGAAATATTTGCTCTTAGATCATACTTCTGGTATGTTTTGGTTGTTTTTATGGTTTTGGTTTTTTGTAGGTTTTTTGTTTGTTTTTTGAGGTGAGTAAGATTGGGCCTTTTCTGTTTAAAGTACAGCAATTAATTGGGTGCAAATATGGGACAATTTGAATCCTGTTTGTAGCACAGTTATGTACATAATGAAGTTTGTCTAGTTGAGTGTTCTCCCTGGTCCACACTAGTGTCAAGGCACAAGTGATCTGTCAGAATCTTTGTGTGAGTGTCCAATAAAATTTAGACTCCTAAAGATGAGGTTTTAAATTTTTATACGTATATTTATATATTTTTTTAAGCTGAATCAAACTTGAAAGCTGCTAGAACTTACAGAATGTTTTATTAGAAATCACACACATGTTCTCCTCAAACCCATTCAAAAATAAGCAGGCAAAACCAAAATCACTATTTTGAAGATTTACCTGTGTTAGCTGAAAAGATCTGAAAAGGAAGATGTAAAAAAATTAGGAACATACAGGGAAATATTTTGTCAAATTAAAAAAAATAGTAACAACAACTTATAATACAACATTTTAACCCCACATTTTACTGATATGATCTATTTGCTCAGATTCTTTAAGCATGGAAAGTTTACGCAGCTGATGAGACTTGGTACAGGTAAACAGGTTGTACTACTTCTTTTTCCTCTCTGAATCTGCCTACTGATCCAGATTTCAGTTGTTCAAAGACTTTGAAGTGCCCTAATATATTATTTTTCAGTCACTTGTAAATACTGTAGAAATAGTAACAAAATACAAATGTAGCAGTGGGTGTCAGCCTCTGCCCTAATTTTTGGTTCATTTTCACAAAAAGTCCAATATCATTCTTGAAAATAATTTTAAAGCAAATGAGTTTGCACTCACCTTTTCTAGGCAGATGAAAAGCAGTCCAATAAATATTAATGATTTACTTTTTGCACCACACATCTTTCCAGAACTTGGTTCCAGCCTTCATGTGGAGATGAGCTCCCGCTGATCCCTGATGTGAGGAACAGTATTTTGCAGCAGTGCCTACACCACAGGTTTAGCTCAACGGAACATGAGGAGGTTGCATTAGGTTAGGCCCTCCTACTTGCTGGACTACAGCCTGCTATCAGTTACCAAAACCGTGCTGAAAGAGTCCGGCAACATTAAACTTTTTGGCAGACAGCTGGTGGGTTTCTTCCCTTCTGTTACAGAATGCAGATTCTGTATTGGTTTTATAAGATTAATAAAATAATTAACATCAATGTAAATTCTAAATTTGCTGTTCAGTTTATTATCAATGTAATTTTTGTCTACTTATGTATTTTTGCCAGGAATGATGCCCTCATGGTACTCCCTTTTGAACGAACATGGCCGTACTGCCTGGGAACCACTCTTCCCCATCCTTTGCGTTGGGCAGAGAGAGTTTTCCCTCTAATTTCTTCGTATTCGTTCTACATACTGGTTCCTTTTTGACAATATGCTTTTATGTCTTGAAATGAAAACATCTGACAGACGATGTGAAGCATCAAGAAATAGAATCTTTCTGTGAACCGATGGTGTTTTGCTCGGTAGCTTACACGACCAAACCAGGGAATCTGAAAGCCGCGCTGGCGAAGGGAGTTAGCTTTCGAGGGGATCCGAGACCACGAGAAGCTTTACGGAGGCCGCCTCCCACGCTCAGACGGTCTCCGGCTGCTTCCCACACCGCACAAGGAACCCGCCTCGGGGGAGCTCTGGCGGCGGCTCCCGGCGTCTCTTGCTCACCTTCAGACGAGCAACAGGAGACTCCCTTCTCAGAGGACGAGCCCTGGCCACCGGGCTCTTCCTCAGCAGAAATTTTAGAGCCCATCATCACTGAGAAAATTTGTCCTGCAGCTAGCACGGCTCTAGAGGGATTGGAAAGCCTTCAGAGCAGTTGGCACGGCTCCGAATGGAGCCCGCCCCGCCTCACGAGCAGTCGGGGCACTCCGCCCTGCTTCTGAAACGCGCACGAAGGGGCCGGGCAGAAGAGAGGAGAGGAAAGGAGAGGAGAGGTGGAGTGCCAGCGGTGCGAGGCGGTGCTTGAAAGCAAGATGGCGCCGGCGGTGAGGGGGCTGAAGAACCTGGTGTGGCAGAGTGAGTGTGGAGTTCTCGTGGTCCGGGGCTGGGAGCGGCTGGGGGTCGCTCGGTGGGCGGCGCATTAGGCCGCTCGGTCTGCCGGAGTGTTCGCCACAGTCGGCGCTGCTGAGGCATACCCTTTCCCCGTCGCCCGGCGCTTTGGGGCTGGAGTTCCCCTGGCCGTCGAGAGTGGGTCTGGGGTCTCTCATGGCGCCCCCGGAGGCGCGTTAGGAGGAGTGCTGGCTGTCGAAGCTGAGGGGCGACTAGGCTTGCCGTGGATGGTGGGAGGGCTGGGCCGGGCCCAGTCGGTTCAGCGGAGAGCCTGTTGTGTGGCAGAGCCTGTTTTGTGGCAGTAGGCTGGAGGTTAATGCTCATCCCCAGCTGATTCAGCTAGCACTCGGCGGGGTGGCGGAGGCGGCTGCCCTGGCTTGTGGCGGTGCCGCTTGTAACCTGCACTAATAGCACCTGGGTGGAAACGTTTTACGTTATTCCTAGATCAGGATGAACCACATAGAGTATAGCGTCAGCTCTTCAAGGACTTTCGTTCCTGTTGCTTTCTATATGGAAGTTTTGAAGAGTGCTCAAGGCTTTAGAAAGGGCTCTCAGTTTTTTTGCCCCAAGTGGCACTGGCGGTATTCAGAAGCTGGAGGTTTTCCCAGATACTCTAATAAACGAACTGCAGGGGTTTGTCGCCATGTTTAGGAACAAGTTCTCCCGGTGTTTGTTAGAAAAAAATGGGTTGTAACTGCTCCATGTTTTACTGGAGTAGTAGCTAATAGCGTTTCAGGCAGTGTGAGACCGGGTGTAATACGCTGAAGTTGTGACTCCATGTACAGCTGAGCCAGCCTAGTGACTCACTCGCTGCAATGGGAAGATCCTGCTACCTTACGAGCTGCGTGGAAGAGAAAACAAGAAGAAGGGCGTCAAAGGAAAGCAGACTGTTCAGTGGTGTTCAGTGCTCGACTGCTGACATTTGTGGCCTGCTCGCGTTTGTTTAAAACGTGACCTTTAGAAATCTCTGTTTTTGCTGCTGCGTGTGCCCAGGCTCACTCTTGTGTCATTTTGTGCCTTGGACGCGTGTTCTGAGGTGTTACAGAAGACAGGCTTTAAAAGGAAGGAGGGAACTTGATGAGAATGCTAGAGGGTCATCCAAGTGTATAAAGGCTTTTGAAAATTACTTTGCTAGTTTGGACGTGACCTTGAGGAGGAAAGAGTGATGGTGAAGCAGTGCAAGTAATAAAACATTTATGTTACAAACTTTTCAAAAAGTGATTCTTCTGAAAAAGCTTGTTTAGATAACTCTTGTCTTTCCAAGATTGCAACCGCAAATAAAAATTGATGAAGTAAGTTTTAGATGCTTTTAGACACTTTGTTTATGGATAATTCAAGGCCATAAACTGCTGCTTTAAATGTTTCAGCGCGTGTGTTTGTGTGTTGTTTTTAGGCTAGTTGTCTGAAAATCATGTGTGGTGTGTGTCTTACAAAACTCCTTTGCTTATTCACAGAAGAGTACCTGTATTATCTGTGCAAAGAACGTTGTAGCTGTGTTCTGATGCAGTGCTTTCTATCATGATACCCCCTCTGTAAGGTGCAATTTCAGAATGGATCTAACCATAAGGAAGAGTGTGGGGGGAAAAAACCTACTTCACCAAAGCTTGTTGTCAGTTCATGGTTATGGGAGCAGGGGAAGCTACCAGTATGTAGGAGGCAGTAAGATAAAATTTAACTATACATTACATCTGTGTTTACCTGTAATAAGGTTATTTTCCCAAGGAATTGTCTTTAGTTTTTCTTACAACTTTAAAATCTGTTGTAGACGTGCATAAGATTCTAGACTAGTCTTGGGTGTAGTCATCTGTATAAATGACTCAGCATGTCTGCAATTTCATTTCCAGAGCACTTGCATACAGTGAAAGCTGTTGTAGTCCTTTCTTCAGGAAGCATGCTATAAATGGATCATTAACTTTGCTAAGGTGTGGTTTGCTTTTTTTGTTTGGCTGTTTTTTTTTTTTTTCACACAGGGATTTAGCAGTGTGCTGTTTCGTGAGGGTTGTGTATAGTTATTTTCTGGATCAGGGAGTAAAAATTGGGAGACAAAATGCCTTAAACTAATTGAATGCATTCACAGAATCAAAATAACTAGAGAGGGTAGTTAAATTTTATGGTTGCTTATGAAATTTGTGAGAAGGAAATTAAAGCTTTGAGAAAGATGGAGCGCTGCCTGGGTTTATGATTGCTTTTGGTGCATTCAGAATGCTTACTGCAAACAAATGAGATGATTTTGAGAACCTGTAGACCAGTCTAGGTCATTATTAGGGTAAAGCAGCTGCACATAAAAGACAAAATAACCAGCAGTTGGAATGCTGTAGGGGCAGGTATGCTGCACATGGTGCATTGACAGCTTGGAATTACATTTCGTAGCAGGAAAAAGCTGATTTCTGTTTGATAGAACTGGATTATTAATTTGTATGTTCTGGTTTATTTTATAGTATTGTAAGTAAAATATATTTGAAGCTTTTGGACAAAGCTCTCAGGCACTCCGTTTATTAAAAAGAACTCTGTAATACTAAGGATTAGTTCCCTCACAAGAGTGAGGAAAATATTATGTTCATGAAATTGAAGACTTGGGTTTTATGCTTTGTATACAAACCTAGAAAAAATGTAAGTAACAAATACACAATATAAAAGTTACAGGACAAAATGTGCCTGTATTGCATTCTGGATTCAGATGTTGCCAACAAACACATCTTGGTAGCAGTTATGATGAGTGTTCTGGAGTTTTATAGAGATTATATTAAAAAAGTAATAGGAGTCTCTACACCAGTCCAAACAGACCTTGAACGCGTTGTAAACTATGGATTGTCTATAAGAGGAAGGATGTTTAACTAGAAGCAAGGCAGAGGGCAAGTTTGAGGAATGATAACAGGCTTTGGAAATTGTATAAGCAGAAAAAGCCTTAGGAGAACTGAGCTCAAGTTCTGTTGTTTAGTAGCATAAACAAAATACACTAAGGGTATCCTGGAAATGTGTTTTTTGCTAGAATAAATTTTACAAGCTTTTTTTGAGTTTATTAGGTGGAGTGAGTTTTTTTGGGTTGCTATGAATAATGTTAATGCTGCAAAAGTAGCTTGAATGTTTTGAAAAGCTGCAGCATAAAGTACTCATCACAGTATCGCAGTATAACTAAGGTTGGAAGAGACCTCGAGGACCACTGAGTCCAACCTGTCACCACAGATCCCATGACTAGACCATGGCACCAAGTGCCGTGTCCAGTCTCCTCTTGGAACACCTCCAGGGACAGTGACTCCACCACCTCCCTGGGCAGCCCATTCCAATGATGAATGACTCGCTCAGTAAAGAACCTTCTCCTCACTTTGAGTCTAAACCTCCCCTGGTGCAGCTTGAGACTGTGTCCCCTTGTTCTCGTGCTGGTTGCCTGGGAGAAGAGACCAACCCCTTCCTGGCTACAACCACCTTTCAGGTAGTTGTAGAGGGCAATGAGGTCACCCCTGAGCTTCCTCTTTTCATCTTGCAAAAGAAACACATTAGTGTGGAAGTCTGTGTAGGACATCTTTGTAAGATGCAACCATGAAAAGCATAAAGTAGGACTTCTTGAGAGTGTTCTGTGTGGAGCAGTGTTAAGAGTTGGTGAAACTGAAATGAAATGTACAAGCTTTTTAACTCATGTTTATCCCAAAGGTGTCATAGTAGGAAAAGATGACTACTTTATTTAAGATCACTTCAAATTCCTGAAAGAACTAGTGTTTTCTTAGGCTTATTCTGGAATTCTAGCGAAAGGATGTCTGAAGTTAGGCATGTATTTAAAAATGTGTGTCTTTGTGAATGTGTTGGTCCAGCTGCCTTTCCTTAGAGTAGCTTAACATTTTGCATGTGCACAATCCACTTGAAGCTCACTATAAGGAAAACAAAAAAAGGTGAAATATTTACAGTTCTGTCATCATTCAGACCATTATTTTTTTTAATGGAACTGTTTATTATTGGAATAAAATTGAGCTACATCTTTCTGAAACCATGTGCAGCCATGCAATTCTGTAAAAGTATTAATTAAAAAGGGAAAAAAAAAAAAGTTTGTGTTCTTTTTAAGGGCTCTAAACATAGGCATCTAAATGGGTAAATAATTATTTTTTTTTTTAATTAATAATTCCTCTGACTGGTAAACTACCTCTGTTTCTTCTCACAGAGCTGAAATCATCAGTATTTGATGACTGCAGGAAAGAAGAAGAATGGAAGGTATACTTCGGTTTTAAGTTTTGTAAGAAAGTTAGAATCACTTAGAACGAGTATCAACAGAGTATGCAACAACAAAACAGTTCATGTCTGGTACCTTCACTTAATATTGTGTTCTGTCCAAGTAATGGATTTTAGTTAACTCAAATTTCTGTATAAGGAAATCTAAAGTCTAATGTAGTAGAGCAAGCAGTTGTCTCAATTTTCAAGTTTTGAAGACAAAATGAACTGCTTCTGTTTATCTTCATTTTTCTTTTGAAAGACTTCAACTGCTGTGCAGTAGATGTGGGGTGGGATTCAGCAGTACAGTACCTGCTAAAGCTGCTTAAGCTGTAAAACAGTTTTAGAATAAGTATAGATCTGTTTAATCAGGCCATAGGATAAATTAGCAGAAATTTAAAAGACTTGTGTCAAAGTGAGTGTTAAAATGCTTTCTAGGAGAAGTATTGGGGACTATCTGCTTACTTAAGATGGAGCTCATCTGGTGAAATCATGTATGTAGGGAACTGCCTCCTGATTAATTTCTACTGCAAAGTGGCTATATGCATGTGATTAAAAAATACATGCTAATAAAATAGATTTCAGCTTCAGGTTCCTATGGCAGGTTGTTAAGGAAATAACAGTGGTTTGCTATAGTTGGTGATCTAAATACTTGTATTTTTTAAAATATTTTTAGATAATGCTTTTAGATGATTACACTACTAAATTACTGTCACTGTGCTGCAGAATGACTGACCTACTGGCAGAAGGTATCACAGGTGAGCATAATTTTTGTTATACATACAGGTGGCAATATCTTGGTAACACACGGGAGGGGGAAATTATGGTAGCCTTGCACGATACTGCCTTAATTTGGTTGATGAAGACAAGTGGCTCTGGGATATTAGACTAGCAGTCATTCTGCTTTGTAAAGTAATTAACTGATTGTGTTTTAAAATCTTTTTAAATGCAAAATGTAATGTTTCTTTACATAGAAGCTAAACCTACTTTTAAAAAGTCTTTAGCAAAAAAATGGCTGTGTTCTTGGGACTTTGTGTTGCTGCTTTTGTGCTTTTTAAAATTGTGTTGACATGGTTTGTTTGGGGGTTTTGGGTTGTTTTGTGGTGGGAGGTTTTTTTCAGGGGAGGATGGAAGTGTGTGTTTCTTTGCTAATGCCCAGGATGGGGTAGATGAGAAAGCTGTCTGTCACAGACTGATTTTAAGGATCTGGTAGTTGAAGTGAAGGGAAAATGAGTTCAGTAAAGAACTAAGGGAATGGAGTAAAACATACAAGAATAGGAAAATTAGTCTCTGTGGTTTTTTTTCTAGTGTGTTCTGTAAATCAGTTATTTTTGTTGCTTTGATTTAATTTGTGCTCATGAAGAGCAGAGTTAGGTTATAAAGGCAGATAAATACTGAAGATGAGATGAGAGTAGGACACAGTAACAGATGAACTGATGAGAGGTGTTTTCAAGGAAGTGGATGTGAGGGAGGCAAGAAATTACATCTTAGTTGTGTATGGTGCAGATACAGAAAGCTTTCATTTCAAGAAAAGGTTAAATAAAAATGTAATTAAAGAAAAAAAAAACCAACAAATCCAAACAAAACAACAAACCTTAAGACTTGATTACAGCAATGAATTATGTAACTAGAATAAACACACAAACAACATTAACAACAATTGGATTATCACTTTTCCAAACAGGTTAGGAGTGCTGGGTGCTGCACTTTGGCCACAACAACCCCATGCAGCGCTACAGGCTGAGGTCGGAGTGGCTGGAGAGCTGCCAAACAGAAGGGCACCTGGGGGTACTGATTGACAGCTGGTTGAACATGAGCCAGCAGTGTGCCCAGGGGGCCAAGAAGGCGAATGGCATCCTGGCCTGTATCAGAAATGGTGTGGCCAGCAGGAGCAGGGAAGTCATTGTGCCCTGTACTCAGCACTGGTTAGGCCACACCTTGAATACTGTGTCCAGTTCTGGGCCCCTCAATTTAAGAAGGACATTGAGACACTTGAGCATATCCAGAGAAGGGCAACGAGGCTGGTGGGAGGCCTAGAGCACAAGCCCTATGAGGAGAGACTGAGGGAGCTGGGCTTGTTTAGCCTGGAGAAGAGGAAGCTCAGGGGAGACCTTAGTGCTGTCTACAACTACTTGAAGGGTGGTTGTAGCCAGGAAGGGGTTGGTCTCTTCTCCCAGGCAACCAGCACCAGAACAAGGGGACACAGTCTCAAGCTGCACCAGGGGAACTTTAGGCTCAAGGTGAGGAGAAGGTTCTTCACCGAGAGAGTCTTTAGCCATTGGAATGGGCTGCCCAGGGAGGTGGAGAAGTCACTGTCCCTGGAGGTGTTCCACAGGGGATTGGACGTGGCACTTGGTGCCATGGTCTAGTAGTCATGAGGTCTGTGGTGACAGGTTGGACTTGATGATCTTTGAGGTCTTTTCCAACCTTATTGATTCTATGAGTCTATGAGTAGGCTTTAGTGAAGTACTGTTTCTTTGTCTGCTGGAATGTTGCTCCATTTCCTTGATGCTGACCACTGTCAGAAGTGAGTAATAGGTGGATTGGGATAGAGCTTGACTATGCAGTATGGCTGTTCAGATAAGACTTTGGTTTTTTACATGTAAATTTCTTTGTGTAAATTTCACACACTTTTCTTCCCTATAACTTCATGTTATTTTTTTCCTATCGTAAAACACATTTCAAAGTTGCTCTTTATGACTGCCATTCCTGTGATGTTTATTAGTGTGCCACCCCACCAAACTTTTTACCTGCCTGGTTTTGAAATTTATAAGCATATGCAAAATGTAAATTAACCTACTTTTTAAGTAGCTTTAGGTTCAGATTTAGTTAATTTTCTGTAAGTAGCAAGACACTTCTTATTCCAACTATTTAGTATTACATGATTTTTCTGGGAGTATAATAGCCAAGATGTTCACATTTCATTTTTTGGTATGTATTTTTAATAGGAAGAAGTAATACTTACCCTCTCTGAGAAACTTATCCTGTTAATTAGTTACAAACCTTTTATTTTTAGAGAATGTGCTACTGAAAAGAGCCTGTCTTTCTGCATCCAGATGCCTGATTACTGGTCTTTATTCTTCTGCCTCAAAATTACTGAGCAGCGTGAATTTCTCTGCATTCTCAAGCTAGTGTACTGCAACACTATAATAAACAAAGAAAACTCAAGAGCTGAGTGAAGCTGATTTGCAAAAAATGTCTAATTTGTGCCTGCAATTATATTGAAACAGAGTAAGTGCACAGGAAATAGGCAAACAAGGATTACAACAAAAGACAGAAGAGGCTCTAGTCCAAAATGATGTCCTGCATCATTTCATTCTGCTGCTTCTTCAGTGTCTTGGAGAAAGAACAATTTTGCTGAGGCAGTTCTCTTGCAAGATATTTCATCCTGGGCCCCATAGTTTGAGCATGTTTGTATTGCTGTATCTTTCTGTATGAGGGGAAAATCCTGCTTGTGTAGATAGTCAGGAAAAAAATAGTCTTACAAATTTAGTTGACAGTAGACTGAGAGTAGAATAATTCTTGTGGTAACTTGATATGTTTAAATAAATATCAGAGTTCTCTTTGCAGAAGATGGGTCTTTGCCACTGACTTTGTGGTCAGCTTGATTGGTGTTGTTTTATCACCTGTATACTAAAATGTGTGGTTCTTTCCTTACCGATCCATAAAGTTCTTAATTATAACAATATAATATTTACTTTAAATTATAACAATATAATATTTACTTTAAATTATAACAATATAATATTTACTTTAAATTATAACAATATAATATTTACTTTATAGTGGTGGAGAACGTATATAAAACCCGTGAGCCTGTCCCACAAATGAATGCAATATATTTCATAACCCCCACCAAAAAGGTTAGTATTTTGAAGAAAATGCAATTAGATCTTTCAGACTGAAAAAACCAAGCATTTAAAACATTTATTTACTGTGTACAACTATGTAGTGTGATACTCCTCTGTGTGATGCTTCATTTACACTTCATTTTGCCTAATGAAAAGACAATGAGGTGTCATCATAGAGTGTGTTGCAAACATGTACCTTCTGATCAGTGGAGGCACTGTTTCATTGCTTAGATACTGCTGACCTCACTGAAAGAGATGTTTTATCGAGTAAATGTGCAATACACTGAGTAACAGCATTCAAAGTAATGGCTTCAATAAGAGTTTACTGTAGTTCTTGAGAGAATGTCAGCACTGTTAGAGGTGGAAAACGATGCATGTGTTCTGCTTTGTGTGCTTCCTGAAGTTATCTTGGTGCATGACTGACCTTGTTGGTCTGGAATTAACTCTCATACTTAAGTGTTTTCTGTTCCTATACATGTTCATTTGCAGCATTCCTAGTCAGGACTAAGTAATAAACAGGGCAGGAGGAGGGGAGGGAGGAGCTTTGGTATGTGAGGAAAGGAAAAATACTGCAATGACTTTTTTTTTTTTTTTTTTTTAATCCCTTACTTTTCCTCCCCCTGTTAGTCTGTGGATGGACTTATTGATGACTTCATCACTAAATCATCCAGCAGATACAAAGCAGCATATGTGTATTTCACTGACTGTAAGTAAACTTTTATGTTGTAGTTTGATAGCTTTATATATGTAAATAAGGAAGCTTCCTCATTTTCTTTCTTGTAGTTTAGTGTATGAAAACTTTTGATCCTGTTTCTTGGGATAAGATTAGAGACTCCAGTCATTAACCATATTTGGGTTGCCAGGACTTGGTCACCATGCTGTGTGGCAGTAGTAATTTCTTTTGCAATTGCCAAACATGAATCATTCCCCACCTCAGCTTTTAATGTAGGTAATCTCGTTTCATTTTTAAAGTATCCCAGTCCTCTCCTGTGTGGGAGAGTATGGGGACAGACAATTCAAGTAAAACTATGTATCACATATGAAGAAAGTAAGTCAAAAATACAGATGGAGAATTTGCTGCAATAACAATGTTTTTCAATTGATTATTGAAGGCTGTTCATTCAGGCTTGTGAGCCAGCTTTCTCCCATCACCCTGAAGCAGGTACCTACTTAGTCCATTCTTGCATGATATGAATTGCGAAGCAGAGACAATTAGTGCAAATTACTGTAGCTGTGTGTTAAGGGCAAACAGGAACCCAAATGTGCTGCTGAAAGCAGCGTGTGAGTTGTGGTTGTCTTCTGTGGACGTCTGTGGATGGTGCAGACCATAGACTGAATGTTCTTGATGCAGTTGCCAATTTATTATGAAAACCTCTTGGTTTCTTGTTTCATTTTATGCTGATAGAGCAGTTCTTGTTCTGAAAAAAATACTGCTGTCTTGCTGCATATTCCTTTGTTGCAAGTGTCCAATGTTTCAGTTTGGATACTGGCCTAAACTCTTCAGTATGAGAAGAGTTGGCGAACTAGCTATCCCTTCCAAGTCTGTGCAGTATTGGTGTTCTCCAAATAGTCCTTACATTCAGTTTCCAGACTGAGATCCAGCATGGCAGGCTGTGGCGTAGTGGAACATCTTTGAGATCTTGAATTAATTTCCATATTTCTTTGTTTTCCTGCTTGGTGTGTACATGTTGTTTGTCCTTTTTTTTTATAGCTTGGGAAATGTTTTCTCTGCCCTGTAGAAGAAATAGCAGAAACTTTTGCTTTGATAAAATCAATATTCTTCACTGCTGCAGACTGCCAAAAGTTAGCAACAAATGACCAGCGATGCTTTTTGAAAATGTATTGATTATACTTTTCCTTTCACTTTAGGAAGATTTGGCAACTCTTTTGTGTGTTACTGTTAGTTAGTTCTCAATTTAGAGTTGTCTGTTCTGCACACTGTGAGTTTATAAGTGAATTAGCAGCTGCCATACACACAGATGATTTATATGTAGATTTTTTTTTTAAAGTTTGTCCTGACAACCTCTTCAATAAAATTAAGTCTTCCTGTGCAAAATCAATAAGAAGATGCAAAGAGATCAACATTTCCTTCTTCCCTTATGAGTCTCAGGTGCGTTTCATTCTTTATCTCAACAGTAATTAGTCTGGAGGACTATTTCCAAGTGTTGCTGACCTGCCCAGAAAACAATTAAACAGAAGATAGCTTTGATTTTGTTTTACTGACAAACTGCCCGTAAGATACATTGCCTTTCTGGCCTATTTCCAGTGATAGTCTGTATTTTTATTGGATGAAAACCAATGCTCTTGTACTCAAAGATTTACTGTTTGCACTTGACCTCTTTGTAAGACTTGGAGTCAGTTGCATTAGAGAGGTCAGAGAGGAAATCTGTTCCTTAATAGAGGGAAAGTATTCTGGTTTGTCTTTAACAAGCAGTGAAGTTTATTAGTACTTATCCTGAGGGGCTATTTTGACAGACTGGTTAGGCTGGTGCTTAGGAATAAGTGAAACTAACTGCTTGAAAAAGAGAAAAGGAGAGCAAATAGAATAAGAGAACTAAGGAGAAACATATTTTAGGAACAGACAATGTAATTTTTCTTTTTCTTTCTTTCTTTCCTTGGTTGTGCTTTACACAGGTATTTACTCTCAATGTCCCAGATGCATTTTACCGCTGTTACAGTCCAACTCTGGACAAGGCAAAGGATAAAGATGCTGTAATGCAAGTAATGGCTGAACAAATTGTTACCTTATGTGCCACACTAGATGAGAATCCAGGAGTACGATATAAAAGGTGGGGCAAAAATAGCAGTATATGGTGTAGTGCTTTCACTTCTAGGACTCCCCATAGTGTTTGAAAATAGCTTAAGGCTGCAGTATGCTTTCTTTTATTGTGGATTAATTGCTTTGTTAATCCACAACTCTAAAATATGAAATGATAGGCATTTGTTATGTGTAGGCAGATTTCATGCAGCAGTACTTAACTGTACCCAGTTTTGTTATGAACTGCTTGTTTGGTGTGTGATCAGTAGGATGACACTAATCATGTGTCATGCATGATACTGTAGCAGAACAACTGTGGTTCATACATTTTTGAGGCAAATGGCAACTGAATGTCTCTTTAGTAGAGATATTGAGGAGAATGCCTCCTTCGGGCTTTGACAGAGTACACAGTGGTAGACTTGAAGTCTAAGTAGGCATATGAAATTATGCCCAGGAGTTTCATTCTGTGGTGTCATGTGAAGCAGTGCCTTATTCTCTGTGAAGGTAGCAAAGAAATAATTAATTCACTGTTCTTCCTTTTGTGCTGTTGTCTTTCTTGTTTCCTGCCTCTGGATGAGACTTGTAGGTGCTGGGCCATCTGCCAGCTAATGTCTTTTGGCTGAAGCTGTTTCTACTGTGTGAAATACCTGTAATATAAGAGTGAAAATGTATTGGAAATATTTTAGAATGGAGTTCAGAAACTGCTTGTGAAACCAGAGGATCAAGCTAGGGAGTTCTTTCTGACTGAAAGGTAGCAGTTTAGTGTTTTTATGAGAAACTTACTTTTGCATGCTTCCTTTTCTCCCAGCGGACCAACTGATAAAGCCAGCAAACTTGCACAACTAGTTGAAAAAAACCTTGAAAACTACTACAAGACTGATGAGAAAAGCCAAATAAAGGTAGAAAGTGAACTAAAATGTTTGCTTCTTGTGTTGGAACAGGCTTTGACAATACATTCTACAAAACCAGATTTTATTTATTAATAAAGGCAACTAGTTGCCATTTAGCTGTTTCTGTGTATGGAAGTAACATAGTGGTAGTAACTAATGTAGTAAATATGTATGTAAGCAAATATTTGTGTGATCAAACTAATTACTTATGTGATGATTTTCTAGACTAAAACGCACTCCCAATTAATAATAATTGATCGTGGCTTTGACCCAGTATCGACTGTACTTCATGAACTCACCTTCCAGGCAATGGCATATGATCTGCTACCAATTGAAAATGACATTTACAAGCAAGTATTTTTTTTTGTTAACAGACATAAATGCTTTATTCTTCAATATAAAAAAATCTGTTGAAGTGTTTTGCTGAGTTGTGCCATAGCACTGTTAACTGCTTACATTATGTAAGGGTTGCTCCAGTACTTACTGGCCTTTCCTCTTGGATTTGCAATTTCCTCATTTTAACTTGCTCATTTAGCTGAGATTAGGAAGGATCCAATTGATATTTTCAAATTTTGAGTCTAACAAACTGCAGTTTTTGAAAACCAAAGAACTTTATACTACTCTTGAAGCGAACCTTGGCAGTGCATGTTCAGGTTCTCTACCTTTTCTTCTGTTCTCTCAACCTTCTTGACCTAACAAGACCAGTAATTGAATATGGAGGGAAAAGCACAGTTATTTCTCAGGAATGCTTGCTTCTGTAGCTTCATACAACTTCTATAGTTATTAAAATGTGCCTATTTCTGTCCAAAACACACTCTTTAAGTAGGCCATGTTTGGTTCATAAGCATTATCACTCTTTGGAAGAGCGTGACATTGTTTTGTGCGAGGCATGTACTTTGTTGGATTGTCCTGACACCAACCATTTTGCTAGGATTTTGCTTTCTGATCTACTACAGCAAGTAGGACCTAATAGGTGATTAGTTAATAGGTGATTGTTTAGTTAAGCAAACAGGAATGCCTTATCTGCTGTCAGAAACAGAGTAAATGTTTTCATAGAAGACATAGAATTTACTGGGTATGAAAATGTAGCAGAGTGTGGGGGTTTTTTTGGTTAGTCATGGTCTGAATTTAATAACTAATGGTGTAATTTTATTTTACTTTTTTTAAATCTGCTTCCTGGCCATATACATTATGTGAGTTTCTATGGATGTGAAAATCCTACATAGTATGATTGCTTGTCTTGCTCTATAGATTTGTTTCTGTTTGTAGAAAAATAATAGCCGGTTTGAAGTGGTGTGAAGCATGTTTCTTGTGTATGTGAAGTAATTTGTCTTGCTTAGACTATTTTGTTAGTGAATGGGACTTTGTTTTCCTTCAGTTATAAAATGTCTAGATGCAAGAAACTGCACTTTGCAATCTTAATGTGCATTACTTTGCATGCAGTTTGCATTTGAAGCCAAAGGGAAGCTGATGCTGGAAGCAGAAGGGAATTGAGATGCATGTAAATGCATGATTCATATTCTGGCTACTGTTGGTTTAAGGGAATCTGCAGAAGCTATTGCTCCGAAGTACCATTTTAAAAGTAATCAGCTTTTTTTGTGTTCAAAGATCTAATTCACATAAGGATTTTATATACTACATTGTGTTGGGCAGTAGTTTGGCTTATAAGTTAAAACCTGTGTATGTTACTACTATTAGCATGTATATTGAGTAAACAATAATTATTAGTAGTCTAATGAGGTATGAGAGTGAGGGGGAAAACACAAGAAACCTTCCCAAACCAAATAACTGTCTAAATAAATTTTTTTTCTTGAAAGATACAAAACAGAGGGATCTGCCGGGAAGGAACAAGAAGCAGTTCTGGAGGAAGATGATGAACTCTGGGTGAAGATGCGTCACAAGCATATTGCAGATGTGATAGAGTATGTGAATAAATAACAAATACTAGTTAAAAATGCAAGTTAGACAAGTTTGTTAGAGTGTATTTGAGCTGTTAAATAGGAGTACAGGCAGTAGTGAAGATGATTTGCAGTAAACTGCACCCTATTAAATAGTTCATGCCAGGAAGAAAATACACTTTCAAAAACAAAATACCTACGGAAGTATGCGATTTTGCTAATATTAATTACAGTTAATTGAAAGATAGGGGAAAAAATTATATTCTGGGCAGTATCTTCAGATCTTTGGAATCTCAAGGGATTACTTTGCATAAAGAACTAGCAAGTTACTGCATTAAATGACATTATGCAGATATCCAAAGCAGAATGTTTAACTTAAGTATTCAGTGTTCAGTGTTTTCTGAAGGAGACCTGTATTTCCTGTATTTGAAGCTTTTATGTTCATTTGGAAGTTCTTGTTGCACAGGTCTTTGAAGATTTTAAGTAAAGGTCTTGAAATATTTAAGAACTGTGGTGCTGTTGCACTTATTTTCCTTTTTTTTTTCCTTCTTCTCTTTTTTTTTTTTTCCCCAGGGAAATACCAAAACTTTTGAAAGAAGTTTCAGCCAAAAAAAAGGCAGCAGAAGGAAAAGTAAGCTGTTTGAAGTATTGTTGGTTTAACTTTATCAGATCTATGTAATTCATGGCCCTATTACAAAAACTGAGGCTTCTCTCTATGGCATTCTTGGGGGTGGAAAGAAAGAGCAATGCTGCAAGAGAAAGGGAAATAATTATGTCAAACATGGGGGAGAAAAATTTTCAACTTGTATCATTTCTTCACAGTTATCAATATCTGCTCTGGCCCAGTTAATGAAAAAGATGCCACACTATCGTAAAGAGATCAGTAGGGTAAGGGGTCTTTTATTTCATCACTTATTCTGTATTCTTCTGTGGTGTTGAAGTACAATTCTACACTGCCACTTTGCTGTTATGTGTGCTGTATAACTTTTCTCCAAATTACTGTATTCACCTACTGTAAAATTTTGAGGGGAAAAAAAAATGTTTTCCAGGTATTCTATGGTATTCTGTATGTGAGAAACCAAATTATTTGTTTGCTCTGAGGACTGAAGACAGCATGCTAGTTAAATGTTTCAACATATATTAGGAGGTCAGTCTCTTCAGTCAAGGGTAAAACACAGAAGATGCATGTTGATAATGAGGGATAGTTGAAGGACTGACTCTTCCAGCCACTAAAGATGTTTGGTTGATGTATGTGTTTGTATTTTTGTTTTTTAAAGCAAGTTATGGCAACTTGGGATTTGTCTTTTTCTTGTTTTGTCTTACAGCAAGTTGTTCATCTTAACTTAGCAGAAGATTGCATGAGCAAGTTCAAATCTAACCTAGAAAGACTCTGTAAAATTGAACAGGTACGTTGAAAGGAACCAGAAACCAAACAACTTCCTGCAAATGCGGCTATTCTAGCTTTGCAGGAATGGATGCTTGTGTGGGTGGGTGTTTTGTTTGTTTGTTTTTTAAAACTGATGAAAGTAGTATGGCTCTTGCTTTTTTTTATCACTATCTGAGATAATAGTATTAAAGTTGAGATGTACAAGGCTTTTACTCTCCCAGTAGAGGGAAGTACTTCTTGAATTTTGTTTTTGTTGTATCTGGCTGGTTTCTATGACAATGATACTTGTTTACTCAGAACTCCTGTGAAGTTGTCTTATGAATGAAGTACCTGTTAGGCTGAAGCATACATTATACTACCAATCTCAATTTAAAAAAAATAGTTTTCTTTTTATATGACAGATTTAAGTGTTTAAAAGTGTTATAATGTAGTTGTTACAATGCTATAATAATTGTGAAAGACTTCTGATGTTGAGTTTACATTGATGCAGCATGATTCTTTATTGAAACCAATGGTTTCAAAACAGAGAGAATCATGTGGTGTTTTAGGTTGTGGCTTTTACTGCTGGTTTGACAACTCACTAAACCCACCTTATTTGTGTGGTGTTTGGTTTGTGGTGTGTTGGTGGTGGTTGTTGGTTTTTTTTGGTGTTTTTTGTTTGTTTGGGTGTTTGTGTTTTGGGTTTTTTTTAATTGTTTGTTTATTTTAGGACTTGGCTCTTGGAACTGATGCAGAAGGTCAAAAAGTGAAAGACTCAATGAGAGTCCTCCTTCCAGTTTTGCTCAGTAAAAGTCATGAGAACTATGACAAAATCAGAGCTATTCTCTTGTATATCTTCAGCACAAATGGTATGATAAGCTGCTATTTCTTTCTTCCTCCCTTCCCTCTCAGTATTATGGTTCTTCAAGTTTTGTGGTGGTCTGGTATTTTTTTGTATTTGTTTTTTGATGGCCAAGTAGCTGCTTCTTTAATGGCATTATTATTGATAAAGAAGTTCAAAGATTCAACACAAGTGCAGATCTATACAGTGTTTTAGCAGTGTTCCAGCTCTTGAATGTGTGCAATGGTGTATTTGTAGCGATGGTGTAAATTTGTTACCACCATTTGTAGCAACATGAGGCATGGCTTCCACTATACAATTTGAAGCCAAGATGTTTCCAAGTCAAGAGCTTTATTGTGGAGACCAGCAAGACATTTCTTGTATTGCACAGTTAACTTATATATTTTTCTAATGCAGTGTTGTCAAGTTCTAATTGGTTACATTTCTACTGACATGCATGTAAGCAAAGAGTACAATGGGTTAATGCTAGCAAACTAGCTTCTTAACATATCCAGCCCAATCCTGCCTGGTCTCTCTCTGTTACTGATAAGGTGTACATTCCTCTCTCAAAGAAAAAAACATAACCGTCCCAGACCTATCTGATAACAGCCCTTCTCCTACATAAATGTTCTCATTTTTGCATAGTCTTGAAGCTATTAAAGGGGGAACTCCATGTGCATTGCAACCTGAAAATTGTCAGTGGGAGGAATTTGTAGTAGAGGAGAGGGGAATTGGCAGATGTTGTTCTAAGTAACCTATAACAACGATGAGTTGTCTTCTCAAAATGAACCATTATACAAAATGTTATCTGAAATATGATTATTATGTTAAACTTAGACCGGCCAAACAATTAAAGAAGAGGTAACAGCTGAGAGTGTGAGACAAAATTGGTCTTAGAGTGACGCAGCAATTAAGTTGTCTTTTCCTTACATTGAAGGAACTACCCAGGAGAACTTGGACAAGCTGATCCAGAATGTACAAATAGAAAGTGACAGTGATATGATAAAGAATTGGAAATACCTTGGCATTCCTATTATCACTTCAGTAAGAATTTATTTATTCATTTTGTATTTTCCTACCATCCAAGCACTTGCCTACAGCTCTTTCAGCTATTCTTAACACTGCTTATCCGGGTCTCTCTTTTTTTGGAAGCAGGCAATTACTAGCAAATCTTGGATTTTTGTTGTGTCTAAGAGGTAAATCCTTCAAACAATTATCATGAATGAATTTCAAAGTAAGATACCTATCATACTGCCTCTAAAATGTTCAGATGGTGGCTAGTTTTGCACTGTGCCAACTTACTCAGGTCCTTTTTTCTGAAATGAGTATTTCTAGTGTATCATGAATCCTTCAGTTAATAACTGTTGTTCTTTATGTAAAAATTTTGCTACTGATTCTCCCATCCTCTTTCTGTTAACTGGGAATAAGTTTCAAAAATCCAAGTACACTGTAGGTAATACAACCATGTTTTAATAATCTCTTCAGTCTGGTGCTCAGCAGTATAAACACCCAAGAAGGGACCGTTCTTCAGAAGAAATTTTCCAACTTTCTAGGTGGACGCCTGTTATCAAGGATGTTATGGAGGTAAACTTGTCCATCTACTTAATTCATGGGTACAGTGCAGAATTTTACTAATCAGTTACAAACAGTCTTCTGAAATTCTCTAGTATCTTGAGTTACTTTTGTTGAATGTGACTGTTGAGACCAAGGGATCATTTCTGGTCTGTCTGTATTACAGAATAATAGACTGCTCTGTTGTAGTGGGTTGAGAGAGAAGGCCTAGCTTTCCCTCCCCCACAAAGAGGCAAAAAAACACAGCTAACTCAGTCAGAGAAGCAAAAGAATGCTATATTTACAAGCAATGTGAAAAGGCAGGTTAGATATACACAAGGTATACAGTATTTACAATATATATACAGAAATATACAACAAAGAAAAAAAACAGGAACAAAATTCCCTCCTCCAGACAGAGGAGGGTTCCCCCCCTGTACCCCACTCTCTCCCCCTACCTCCCTTTTTTCCCAAAAAGGGTTAGAGAGAGAGAAAGGCAGTTAAGGAAGAGGCCTTCAAGCACATGCAGGATTAATGCTTATCTTATCCAAGGTGGCTCTGGCTAGGTGCCCAGAAGCAGGCAAGCTGGAAGGGAGAGGGAAAGGAACGAACTGAGGAAAAATTCCAACTGCACTAAAACTTAAAGCTGCGTTCTACCAATGAAATTCATTTAGACCTGTCTTTGTTTACAAAATATTCAGCCAGAGTGTCCCAGCACTGTCCCTTTCTTAAAGGCACAGCCTCAAACGGTCACGTCTGTTTAGCAATGCTCTTACTGGAGGTAGTTTTAAAGATTAAGAAAATGAAAGTCGAAAGATTTTTGTACAGCTTGTTGTATGATTGGCAGTGTTTAGTGTAATCTAGAGCTCTGGGTTGGTTTTTTTTGGTTGTGTGGGTTTTGTGTGTGTGAGATTGGTTGGTTGGTTGGTGGCTGGTTGTTTTTTGTTCAGTTTTGTTGGTTTTTATTGGTAAGGTGGCTATTTTTTTGTTTTCTTTCTTTCCAATGGGTGTTTAAACAAAGTGTAGTTGCTCTGTCCTTCCTAAGCAACAGTTAGTGACTAGTGTGAAACTTTGCTGGACCTTTAGTCTGTCCCAGTGCTGTCATTTGTAGGTTCTTGGTGACTCACACATCCTTTTGTGTTTTGAAGGCATCCTAACTCCTTTGACCTACTGCAGTAGGGAATTAAATATGCTAGGATTATTACAAATTAAAAGCTGGTAGTGATATCTGAATAGTAAAAACAGTATTATGTTTATACAGAAAACACATGTACTCTCAATTCCTTGTGATACAAAAGCCTTGTAATAAATCTTAGCATGATGTGGTCTAGCATTTTGCTACATAAGGATGTTGTTTATGAGCAGCAATTTGCAGCTGGTTGGTATGAGAAATTGCATGTGCTGGCATTAAATTCCAGCATGGAAGTTGAAATTTGGGTCTACATGGCTGTTTAAAGTGAATCTTCTTTTTTGCCCTTCAGGATGCTATAGAGAACAAACTAGATTCAAAACAGTGGCCTTATTGTTCCCCGTGTCCACCTACCTGGAATGGTTCAGGAGCAGTAAGGTAAATAGTTTAATTTTCTGGAGCATAATTTACCCATTTCTTAGTGTTTTTGACATGTACATTTCTAAAGCATTACAACAGGTGCTTACTATGTGGTGAAATAATGTGTAGAAGGCAATGTTAATGTGTGAAACTTGTGCTTTTAGAAATAGTATTTCCATCTTTCCAGAATGAGAAGTGAAACCGTTGAGCTTTTCAGTGTGTAATAGATTCAGGAATTAATTATTAGCGCACTGTGACAAAAGAATGTTTTAATCTCGTCTGAAAGTTACTTCTGCTGTGGTAGTGATGGTGGAGTTCTTGAAGTTAGTGACTTCAGTAAGTTAAATTCAACTTCTGTAGGCTCTCTCATTGCCTGTTAGACATCTGACCAGTTATCAGGCAGTGGTTTAGAGAAGTTCTGAAAAGCTGGAGGTTGCATTGCAACTGGATCTCTGCCTTCTAGGCTAAAGAAATCTGGCACCCTAGCAGAGAGAGATCATGAGTGCTTTCATCTAGATCTGTAATTACTGTATGTGTGTCAGAAAGTATATTTTAGTAGCTTATTTTTTTCATTTGTTCCTAGTTACATGAATCTTATTTGAGTATAGCCAGTTATTTATTTATATTTTTAGGCATTCTGTTCACATTTGTAGACTGAAAAGCCTAAACCACTTAGCTTTTTAAAGAAGCATGTATATGTGATGCTTCGGGGATATGGCAGTTGGGTTACAGTGGAGTTGGATTCGGTGATGTTGAAGGCTCTTTCACAGAATCACAGAAATACTCAGGTTGGAAAAGACCCTCAGGATCACCAAGTCCAACTGATAACCTTACTCTACAAGGTTCACCCCTAAACCATATCCCTGAGCACCACATCCAAACCACCTTTAAACACATCCAGGGCTGGTGAGTCAACCACCTCCCTGGGCAGCACATTCCAATGCCTGACCACTCTTTCTGTGAAAAAACTTTTCCTAATATCCAGTCTAAACCTACCCAGTTGTAGCTTGAGGCCATTCCCTCTTGTTCTGTTATGAATTACTCATGAGAAGAGGCCAGCACCAGCCTCTCTATAACGTCTTTACTGGTAGTTGTAGAGAGCAATGAGGTCTCCCTTCAGCTGCCTCTTTTCTAGTCTTAGTAATTTTATGTAAAATTAAGGTGCTTGGTAGTGTCCCTTATGTGCATGCAACAAGGTTTTGGTTTTTTCTTTGCATTTATTTTCCCCTTTGTGATAACAAAATAGTAGATAACAGAATGTGCTAACTTGTTTTTATTAAAATAATTTTAATTATCTATTTCTCTAAATTTATTAGTAATAAAGCCATTAAAAGCATTACTGCTTTAGTGTGTAACTTTGACAAGAGTTAACCTGTAAAGCCATATAAATGTTCTCCTGTGAAATGTTTACAGTGCACGTCAAAAACCTAAAGCTAGTTACCAAGAAGAGCGAAAGAGCAGTGCAAGACTGATTATATTTGTGATTGGAGGCATTACGTATTCTGAGATGCGCAGTGCTTATGAAGTTGCTCAAGCCTACAAGTCCTGTGAAGTTGTTATTGGTAAGCTGGTCTTGGAAAAGGGTGGTCTGTAGGGATTCACTGCATGTGTTTCTGGAAAGTGTAAGGATCTTTGTTCTTCAGTTCAGTAAACTCAATACAATAGCCAATACATTTCTTAAACTGCAATGATACTTGGAACTGCACAGTTTTATCTAGATGGCTTGATCTCTGTGTTCCCACTTTTTTATGCTGACAAGATATTAAGGACAAGAAATAGAGTTACGCTTTACACAAGAATCATCATGAATTGTCAGAGAAATGTGATATTAAAGTAGCCTCTTGTGTAGTAAAAAAAGATTTCAACAGACATATATATCTTTTTTCAGTTTCCTCACAGACTTGTGCATCTCCTTGTGCTTTACCTTCAGCTATGCTTACTAATCTTAATAGCTTGTGGAAGTAGTAGGAAAGCTGGCAGATAGGTACAAAATCATTCACTTTGGGAGGAAGGAAAATTAAGTATGTAAAACAAACAAACCCCAACCAACCAGAACAAAACCAAACAAAAAGAACAAAACTAAATGCCAAGAAACAACCAACAACCAAAAAAAACCCAAACAAAAAACAACCAACCAAAAATCCCACCAAAACAAACCCTGAACAAAATTCCAGAAAAAGTTTTTCAGTGTAACTCATCTGAGTTTGAAGTATCTTCTTGTCATGCTTTCTTCTGAGACTACACAAACCACACCATGAGTTAGCCGTATCCATTCTGCCCCTACTTCCCTCCAAAACTGAAGTTATGTCCCTCATCTTCAGATTCAGCAGTAAATACCAGAATTACCAGGTGGGGTGGTAATCTCTCACTGGTGTTTCAGCTGCAGCAAATGCTTGTTGTGTCACCTGCTGTGCTTCAAATAATCTTTTCCTATAATGGTGTTTAAATCTAGGTGCTAAAACATTTGCCCCAAACCAGACCTTCTAGATTCAAAACCTTACCGGAGACCTATATCCATCTTGAGTGTCAAATGGTGTCCAGGTGCAGGATCATCTAAAGCATTCTAAGTTTGAGATGTCTGTGTATGGGAATTCAAATTTAGTCTCCAGTTTCAAAAGAATGAAGTCTGTCTACCACAATTTTAAACAAATAAACACTCTTCCCTAAAGCAATGACAATCTTTTTTCTGAGACCTAGAGTCTGTTATCTCAAAATACTGGGTGGTGTTGTAGGTGTCTTTGTGTGTCTTTGTTTTTTTGGCTTATTTTTTGTTTGCTGGTTTAATTGGTGGTGGTATTGGTTTAATGCTTATCCTGGTTTTGAGAAGCAATGGAAAGACCAGGACAACAGGAATGTAGTTTAACAAGTCTTTCTTCATCTGGGACTTGCTACAGAGCCATGTTTAGTGTGAGTCCCTTTTTCGCTGTAATATTTGGTACTAACCTGAGCACCATCTTCCCTTTTGCTTAGAGGTGATTTTTGTAGATTGTGTGTAATCCTGACTTCTGAGGGCAGTTTACTGCAAGGTAAAAATTATCCTGTGTTTCTGATTGAGAAGTCAAGAAATACTAGCCTGTTCAGTTTGAAACTACTAAAACTAATGGTTCCATAGAAGCCTAATCTAACTGCAGGGTGACCCTTCAGGGAAGAAGTTACAGTCACTCTCAAGGAGAACAAGAGAGGTGGTTGTGCATTGCATAAGAATAATAAGGATTTTTTTTTTTTTTGGCTGCTCTAAAATTGGGATTTGTTGCAAGTTTTTTAAGGAAATGTTATTCAACAAGAGCCAACTTTCTGTAATTGATATTTCTGTGGAAAACTACTGTTTGTGATTAATCTCTAATCCAGATGGCTTCTTGATTGTAGGATAAAACCTGTCATTAATTCACCCTTTCACAGAACAGGCATTTTTCTTGGAGGCTGGAACAATAGCATAAAGCAAAAGGGACCCAGTTGCAAGCCTCTGTTTCAAAGGAGGCAGAGCAGGGACTTGAAACTTGTATCTAAAGAGTCATAGTTCAGGTGTCTGGATGTCTCAGTGTGTGGAGGAGGGACACTGCCTACCTAATGGTGATACTTATATTGATACGACGATGTTTTATGTGATAGAATATGAAAAGACTTTGAACTGTTGTACTTTTTAGTTTTCCAGGGGTAAAAAAAAACCCAAACCCTAGTGTGAAACTGGTCTTGTTTTTGTAAAGAGGGCATATCTAAAAATCATAATTTCAGACTTCCACAGTTAATACTTATGTTCTCTTGTCAGGTTCTACTCATATTTTGACACCTAAAAGACTTCTGGATGATGTGAAGAGCCTGAGTAAACCGAAGGATATGGTCTGCATTAAGGATGAATAGAAATGGTGATGTTTAAGGTGCATTAGGAAAGGACAGATAGTATGTACATATTCTTATGGAACTGACTTTTCCAGGTACTGTACCAGAGCCCTTCATGGTTCTGACTAATAGATTGTCATTCTGTTATTTAAATGTGCTGCTTTTTTGGGGGAGGGAATAGAAAGCAGGAGAGAGGAGTAAATCAACACATGATTCTTGGGTTGTATTTAGTATAGACAGTGCTGCACTGTAGATGTTTTTTCAAATATGCTAAAAATGACCATGAATATATATATATATAAACTGGAATTGTCTTTGAGCACTGTGAAGTCCTTCTACAATAGAGTATATTTCTAAAAATGATTGAATTAAAAAGGGCCTAGGCTCTTCAGTAGAACCTTCAGAAGAACATTTGTAAATATGAATTTATGTTAAAATTATTTAATGCAGTTCATAAATTAATAATTTATGTAAACTGACTCACAAAAATTCTTTATATGTAATTGTGAGAAATCACGATTTTGTTTTTTTCTTTTTGGATGGTGGTGGGTAAGGCAGAATGTTAATGATGGAAGTACTAAGCAGTTCTAATTTCAATAAATAAATTTGGAGAAATGCTGCCAACTGTGCACTGAAGTACACTTTTAAGTATATGCAGGACTTATTACTAAAGCTTTTACAAAAACCCAGAATTTCGTTCAAACTTCCTTAGGATTGTGTCTACATAGTCATCTGGTTTAGAAGTTGAATTGCCTGGGCTATAGAAGTTCCCAGATTTAAACGTGAATTCTTCTGAGGGAGTAGGAGAAGGGGTAATTGGAAAAGGAAAAGCAAATGTTTGCTCTGGACATCAGGTTCATTTGGTGACTCAGGATAAACAAAAGTCTAGCAGTGCTTGTAGTGTAGAAAATATTTCTATGGAAGAGACTGGTTTTCTCAATTGGATCTACAGCAAGTATTTCAACTATTAAGTTCATCTGCAAAGTAGTAACAGGGACATTCCAAACAATCTAGCAGAAGGGTGTGAGTGTTTTACTATGCTGTGCTGTTTTCTTAAGCTAAATAAAGCAAAACCGAGGAGAATAAGGAGACACAAGTGAAGTTACAAGGATATAGAATCAGAGTATAAGGAAGAAAAAGGTCAGTGATACTGTTGGCTGCAAATTATGGAAGAAGCTCTGAAGTAGCAAGTCAGTGGTACACAGCAGCTATTCTGCTTCTATGAACAGTCTGTATTCTCTCCATGAACTGGTAAAACCGTTTAGGTTTGCCTGTAAATGACTGTCTTTTTTAAGCAATGCAGTGCCACTTCTCACTTGAAGTGATGACTTCCATCTCTCTTAGACTTTGAATAGAACAGAATAGAATGGAATTAACCAGGTTGGAAAAGACCTTCAAGATCATTGAGTCCAACCTATCACCCAACACTATCTAATCAACTAAACCATGGCACCAAGTGCCCCATCCAGTCTCTTCTTAAACACCTTCAGTGACGGTGACTCCACCACCTCCCTGGGCAGCCCATTCTGATGGCCCATCACTCTTTCTGTGAAGAATTTCTTCCTAACATCCAGCCTAAACCTCCCTGGTGCAGCTTGAGACTGTGTCCTCTTGTTCTGGTGCTGGTTGCCTGGGAGAAGACTGCTTCAGTGAGTAGGATCCCTAATAACACAAGTCCGTTAGCTGCTTGTAGTGCTTGTGGTCCTTGCAGTTTCATGGGTTTCAGAAGGAAAATCACAGATTACTTTTCTTGGCCCCCACTGTATTTCTACAGTATTTTTAAGTTTTTCAGCCTACTTACTATCAACCAAAATCTGCAAGCCAGATACATCTGACAAGGTAAGGACACACCACTGAAGAAACAGTTTAATTGTCAGGAATGCATAGTCAACAGATGGTATTACTCAGTCTGCGTCATACAAGGAAGTGTCTTAAAAACAAACAACTCTTAATGTAGGGCACTCTCAAAACAAAATAATTACATGTTAACTATGACTTGGTATGTTAGCATGATAGATGTCTTAGGTTCAAAGGCTGTTTCCATTTGTGCTTAAGCAGCAAAACAAACAATATGGCATTTGAAACTGAGTGATTAAAGCTGTTTCCTTTTAACTCTAGCTAAATCTTCTGAAACGGCTCGTACCATTTGTTCTGTAGCTTTCTTCAAACTGTTTGCTGTCTGTATGGCATGATCCAGAGCAAAACTTAAGATCTGTTGGTAAAAATGAAGCACAGTCTAGTTAATACTGAAGGCAGGTATTTTACATAGGCATAGAATAGAAAGTAATGTTTCATTAAGGTTCTGTATAACATTTTCACTCTGAATACATGTTAGGAAGTAAAACATCTGAGTTGTGTGATAGACTGCTCCAGGATTCAGGTTGGAAGTACCTGCTATTTATTATTTCTCTTTGATTGTGTAATCCTTTGAACTGAGGGATATTTACCCCTTTCTAAAGTAGAAGCTCAGGTGTGGTGCATGTTTCTCATATTAAGAAGGCTTTCTTTTAATTTCAGTAGTGGTTTAGATGGCTAGGGTGACATCTTTCAGTATATTAAATATAATTCATATGAGGTAAGACCCAGTGCTTCTTTTCTCTCACCATTTTTACAGGGACAAAGCTGCATAAGAAGTCTGTAATATATGCTTATGAAACAATAAACTAATATCTTAAACTAGAATAGTTGGGGTTTTAGCTTCCTCCCGTCTAACTTTCAAACGGACTAGACATGTTTAGATTGTAACAATCAGTAGGCTAAGAATGGGATGTTCAACAGTGCCATGATGTGGGGAAGTACTCTTCCTGACATCATTTTGTGGCTTTTAATTTTCACTCCAAAGTCTTACATTGGCTTGAGAGTCGTTGGCATTTCTGTTTCTGATGATGATTGCAGATCTGCTCTGGGCAGATTTCTTGGTGGGCAGATATCGATGTGGAGGGATAATTTTATCATGGGGGCTTGAATAGCAGGTTTTGGCAGCCTCAAAGTTTTGCCTAAAGGTATGATACATAGAATAAAACACAAACAATTTCAGTATGAAAAATAATTTTTCCAATACAGATTAAATATATGCACCTTAATAGCATACCCAGTTGCAAGTTAATTTTACAGTGAGTAGAGTTTTGCATGTCAAATAACACAGACTTGCTTTTGAATCTGTGAATGAAGGCATCTTAATTAAAGTTAGATTTTACTGTTTTACTACTGAGTGTGTCAGCTAAAGAATGAAGAGTAAAGATCTGACTTAACTTAGAAAAATGGTGAACTATTTACACTTGCTCTTGGGTTGAATATTTCAACTTCAGTGAGTAGAGTCATAATATACAGCTTGCACCATGAAAGAGAAAACATTCTTCCTGCTTATCATACTGGTGACTTTTTTCCATGTGGAATATTTAACAATGCATTATCTATTGTACTGTATGTAGTTACTGCTACAGCTTACCTTTCAGAAAGTCTGTGTAGAAGTTCATATGATGTTCTATTTTTTTGAGCCTTTTGAATGGAGATTCCCTTCTGTGAATAAGCTAGAGTTGAGGCCATGTTTAAAACAAAAGCAAAACCAAGAAAAACATTTTTATCTGTTTAACAAATACAATCAAGTAACTATCACTGCTGAATAAAACGACTATGTTTAAGATTATTTTTGTAGGTGAGGGCAGATGGGGTTTGCTGTGTGAGTTGGTGCTGTGGGAAATGGTATGCAGATTTATATTCCATTTGATACAATGAAAGACTGCAGGAGGAAGGTGTAGAATAATCAGACTCTCATAATCCTAATAAGGATTATTAGAATAATTAGGATTATTAGGCCTGCAGCCTCTTGACAGGATAGAGAGTTGGCTGAGATAAGTTGCTTTAGAAGCTATATGCTCAACTTTTTTTTTTTTTTTTTTTTAATTATGCTTTCCTTGAATTTGCCCATGTCACACAATTTTGGTGCAGACCTGGAGTTTTCCTTACTACGTGTTTACATTACAGTAGGTAACAGCTAGCACTGAAAAAGTTGGCGCAGTAATGCCAAATTTTGCCATTCTTCCATGTAGCCCTGCAGAATGAGGTATTGCTATCATAAATGAAATATGGAAAGGACTCCTCTCATAAAGAACCAGACAAGGTTAATGCTGTTGTGCATGGGGATTAAACTTGGACAGATGTGTAGGATTTGCTGATCTTGCTCTACAGGATCTATGCACATCCACTGTTCAGCTACAGTGCTGTTAATTTCTTAGACTAAATTTAATTTGGCCTGGTAAGCGCAGTGTGGCTTTCTGCCCCGTAAAATCTAGCCTGTGATTGAGAATTATTTCAGTAGCACATCATACTTACAGGATGAACTGCTACATAGGGCACAAGACTCAACAGATTCTTTGTACTTCCTGAGTTTAAATTCATCTCTGCTTCCTCTAGAGCATCTGCATCTAAATCCTGAAAACAAAAGGCATGTTTGTTTTTCTCAACAACAGTATAAACAATATTTTTTTGGTGGACTTGAGTATTTTTGCAATCATTATACCTTTTCTCTTTCCAATTAATCTTGTATTGAATGATTTATAACTTTCAGTCTTGCAGTTCACAAGTTTCTTGCTTTGGGAATCGCTGTAAGAATCACAGGTTGAGATGTCTTCTGAAACGCTGCCTGAAATCCCAAAAACACATGTAAAAGGTCTGGAGTATTAGAAATTCTGGCTTGTGTACCTAAGTAATTATATGGCTTTCAGCACCATAATTTCTGAGCCCTCTGCTGCTATTGACACACAGTACTGCAATTTGAAGTAATTTTCCCTCCATTTACAGGTGGGGATTGAACTTCATAGATTAGCTTTCAGTCTTGGCCATAGTGGGGTGGGTGTTGGTGGTGTGTTTGGTTTTGGTTGTTTTTTTTTTGGGGTGGGTTTTGGTGTTGTGTGTGTTTGTTTGTTTCTTTCTTGGTGGTGATTGTTTCCAGTCCCAGAACTGTTTGGATTTTGTTGTTTGGGGTTGATTTTTTTCGTGTGTTTGGGTTTTGTTTGAAATTTAAGCTTTTCTTCTCCCTATCCTTAGGTTCTTGTTTTGAAGCTTCAGATATCCTCCAAGTTAAAGTATTGCCAAAACAATGCAGCCAAAGGGGAATGTGATGCTAATTTGGGAGGATCTAGTACAGCACTGCTTCACCTATTGCACAGAGTACTAATAATAATGGCCCCAGTATATTATATTATATTAAAGTGAAAGGATATGATAGAGAAGGCAAGGACAAAAAGTAGACTAAAGGTAAGAGTGACTTACTTATCAGACTTACAATTGAATCTAGGACAGCTCATGTTATTCTTCTGTAGTTGTTGGGCACTAATAGCTTTGAAATATTCTGCAGTGGGCGGATAAAATTGGGATGCCCTAAGAGAAACAAATGCTGGTAGATTTGTAGTCAACCTCTAAGAGCTGAAGTCTTGGATGACTTGACAGCTGACTTGCCTAGCTCACAGTGCCCTGTGTGTGTTCTAGTTTAGATTCAATAAAATTACATTAAGAGCTAGTCTAATGAAAGAGTATTTCCAGTTTTGTAGAGCAGAGATTTAGGAAAACTTTTTTCCTTTGTTTTCATGCAGAGTAAGAAAGTTGAACACTAAAACTGGAAGTACTGATATAAAATCTTACAGTCACCAAATTTGGACTCCCCTTCTAGGGCATGAAATAAATGCACATAATAAGGAGAAAAAGCAAAATCAAGGCATTGTGTGCACACCACGATTATCTTCTGAAAATGTTATTAGTAGTATTAAGTAGTACTTGGGAACTTAGCTAGAAGGTGAAGTAGAATTACAAAGCAATTCGTGTTTGATAGGGCTTCTGGAGATACCTGGCCCAATCCCTTCTCAAAGTGGGACCAACTTAGAGGAAGTTGCTTAGGACCCAGTCCACTTGTGTTTTGAATATCTGTGAGAATGGATATGCCACAGACTTCCTCGGGCAATAATGTCATTGTTTGAGTAGACCCTACATTTGAACTTTCTTTAAAGAGCTCATATCTAATGGAAATTGTGGCAGCTTGTCTATTGCCTCTTGGTCTGTCACTAAGATTCTGTACCGAATTTGACTTGGTGTCCTCTTGAGTCTGCTTTTTATTCTTAGTGTCTTGTGCTGTGCTAAGCAGTAATATGTTCAAACTGCAAAACAATTTTCATGCTGCTGAGCTGTGACATGATTGTATTTCTTAAAAGGTTTCAACAGTAGGCATCAGCACAATTATGGTCTTTGTATGCCATCACTACTTACTCAGGTTGGTGTCTGATAAATCAGTTGGCTTTCTCTGAATGAAGAGTGAACATGTTCCAGTCTTCCTTTCCTGGATGTTTACATTTCTTTGAGCATGAAAATAGAATGCTATTTCAGTTGTATTTTAACACCTTTATGATGAGTCTTATAAGCATATTATATTAATATTTGACTGCCTCTTAGCTGAGGAGAAATCAGATTTGTTCATAGAAAGAACTTTACCTGTATCAAGTATCTGAAAAGATGGTAAGTAGAATCTTAAAATGAACCAGTTGTGAAATAATACCTTTTTAGTTTAAGGACAAATTCTGATGAAAGGACTCTTAACTTACCAGAGCTGTTAAAAATGCTTAAAAGTAGAAGTTTTGATAATCACATCTTTGAATAGCAGAGTGGTGTGGAATCGTATGTATTTCTATGCGTTCACATATGTTGTATCAATGGTAAGGGTGATGTGGTTTCTGAATAACTTTGAACTGTGAAGGCTTTCATTTTATTATCTTTAGAGGAATGTATGTGATGCACTTTTTGACTGAACAAGAAAGAAGTTCCTTATTTGCAATTTTTGACACGTATTTTCAACTTAGGGCAAGCAGTATTGCCAAATACATTTGGAAAATTTTCCAGCCATTCATGAAAATAGTGATCAGAAGATTGAGCTAACATTAAATGATGGAAAAATTAGAAAGCTAGGTGAGTTTTACCGGATAAATTTTTAACATCTATGCTGTAAAAATAATCTGAGAGCATTATTTAGATGAATATTACTGTGTTTTACACCATATGTATTATAAAATACAGCTTTGGGTAGAGATGTAATTTGCCAAAAATTCAAACTCCAAAAATAACCAAATGGAATTATTTTATAACGGTGATATTTCTTTACAGTGATCCTTATACTTGAAATATCATCAGATGTATTAATATGCTCTTCCAGGCCTACCAGTTTAGTTCATGATCATGATGATTTCAAGTATTTTTCATTGCTGAACGCTTTGGAGTCATCCCAATTCAGGTTGCTGGCATGCATCACTGCATAGAGAACAAACACCAAGCCTTTTCTCTTAATACACTATTAAAATAACTGTGTGCATTTAGGCACCATAAACCTTATAGTGGTCCCCTAAGATAGGCTGCTTTGTAATATGAAGATTCTCTCTTTCATAAAATTGATGAGAGTTTTGCCATTCCTCTGGTCGTGTGGTGTATCCCATACCTTATGTGATTAATTGGTGGTAAACTTGAAATAGATCATCCTCTCATTTTTATGTGTTAAAGAGATTATTCAGTATTTCATGCAGAGTACAGTATAGAGTCATATTGGTATATATGCATATATATGATCTCTTTGCTGTAGAAAACCATGCCTAGGACTAACCAAAATAGATAATAAACTTACCCTTTCATACTTTCTTCATTAGCATTTAATTTTTCACTTTGTGCACCCTGGCTTTGGGATGCAAGACCTCCAGCAGCATATTTTTCCTTGGGTGAAAGGAATCTCTGTTGCACCCAGAAGGCAAAACAAATTTATGTATTATTGTTTATATTGCAATGTATCCAAACCCATACTGCACATCAAACAGGTGTGTATTGTTTTCAGTTGCCATCAACTTTACAATGCGATTCATCTTTCTACGGTTCTAACTGGAGAGCAGACTGGGCAGCATATGAGAACTTTTTGATCTGTTAAGTTGGAATTTAAGGCAGGTTTTCATGTTGCTTTGAGAATGTATATATCCTACTGCAAGAGGATAAGGGGTAATGGTTTTAAACTATGAGGGCAGATTTAGACCAGAAAAAAAGGAAGAATTTGTTTACAGTGAGGGTGGTAAAACATCAGCAGAGGTTGCCCTGAGAAGTAGAAACCCCCATCCCTGGAAACATTAAGGTCAAGTTGGATGAGGCTCTGAGCAACCTAACCTAGTTACAGAGGTCCTTGCTCATGGCAGAGGAGTGGACTAGATAACCTTTAAAGGTCCCTTCCAACCCAAAGCATTCTATGATTCTGTATATTAATTCATGTATCTCAATGCCTTAAGTATTTTTGTAGGCAAATAATTGCTTGTAGGTTTTTGCTCTCTCAAGAAATGATAAAGGTGTGCCAGTGAACACAATTATGTTTTTCCTGAGAGAAGCAAACTTTACCACAGGTAGAAAAAAATGTTTGAATCTGTAAATTTCTTTGTTGGAAATTAATTCAGCAGTGTTATGATGTACTGATATATGACATTTTAAAAGGTGAGCCATCATGCTGTACAAAAGCTGTAGTGAAAAATGTGTGATCCACAGCTGAATCTAAGTTTATTAAAAAAAAAAACAAACCAAAAAAGGCAAGTATGGAAGGAAATGGATCTCTTACCATTATGTTGTAAGAATACTTGTTTGCTAGCAGACCTCCTTTTCCCAGAGGCTCTGTGCATCTTCTGTATGTTAATTCAGCGCTCTTTTGTAACCTTAATTGGTTAAGAACAAAACATTTGTTTTGTTTTTCTGATCTCATTGATATTATTAACACTCATTAAATACTCCTTGAGAGGCCAGAGAGATGTTATCTAGAATTGTTTCACAAAGTTTGGCTGGCCAGTTATGCAAATATGTCCATCTGACCCTTGTGTACTTAAAAAAAAACAAACCAACATCAGAATACTGGCAAATAATTTTTTACTGGTACTGTAGTTTCACTAGTCACTCACATCTTATATATGGGTGGCTAAAATTTATTTTGCAGAGATCTGATTTAACTCTTAGTGAAAATGTCAGTAGTGTTTTGGCATCGGGAAACACTTTGAGGTCCGTGAAGGTAGGAATACCAAGCTGGAAGGAATTCTTGGGCATGCAGTTACAGAATTCTGTAGAAGTTTTTTTTTATTCTGGAAATTTCCCTATTGCTTTCAGAGGTTCCAGACATCCCAGTTTCCTATATTCAGCAAATAATTTTTGGTACATTTTTTATAAAACTGCAACAGCTGTTCCATAGTTTTCACTTACAGGTGGAGACAAACATCACACTTGTTGCATTCTGAAGAAAACTGATTTGTCTCTGAGATTACATCAGCTGTCCTATGTTGTTCTCCTGTATTGTTGTTGTGAAGAAATACAGTTTCAATGCCTCTTCTTTCTGGAAGATCAGCAGTACTTGAAACTACCCAGCTCTGTACAAAGTAACCATAGCATAGACACAGGTAGTATGTAGTCATTGCATTGAAAGTACATGACTTCTCTAACTTGGGATTCAGAGAAAACTGTTTTATAAAATACTGAATATGAAATCATTTGGGGATACTTACCTGTAGATTTTGTAGAAGGCCATATGGTATTTTTTTCTGTGCATATATGATCCAGTACAAAATACAACCCTACTAATCAGTAAACTCAGATTTTTTTCTATAGCACAATAATGTTTGTTCCTCTAGTAATTCTGCAATTTAAAAATCTTGGACAAATGATTTTTTTTCACATAAGTAGTAGTGATTAACTCCCCAAATCAAAGACAGCTTTGTAAAAAGTTAAAGTAGCTGCTCATATTTTCATACTCTGAGAAACATGCTTTTGAAACTGGAATGAATAATATTCAGTGTAGCCATGTTTTTATACTTGGGTTTCTTTTATTAATGAAATGTTATGGAGTCACTATTTCATGAAAAAAAACCAACGAAATACCTTTACTTGAGGTAATATCATTATGCTTTTACTAGAAGAGAACATTCAATAGTACCACCACCACAATGAGGTTCTTGAGACTTTCATCAGTACAACAGAACAATTATCTTTAATAAAACACACTGAGTTACCTCACAAGGAGAATATGATGAATGGGCAGATTCACAGGAATCAGGCAAAGATGACAAGTTGCAGTTACTGTCATCAGTTTGTTCTTGGAGGTCTTCAAGCAGCATGCCAAGTCTAAATATTTCCCCTTCCACCTTTCTGAACCCAATTGCAATAGACAGTTAGTGAAACACATATAACCTGGCATTTTATTTCTTACAATGGTAACAATATTGGTCATGCAGTACACTTCCCATACAGAAGAAAATAAGAGAGTCCACCAAGTCCCATTTAAGTACTTGAACTAACCAATTTGATACCTTAATTATAACTAGGATATATAATACTAGGATGAATTTTGGCCAAATAATTTCTAGCTTACCATATATAACATTGTTTTCACTTCTGATGGATAAATGAAGTAATGGTTGTAAGACACTCAAAATGTGGAAATATACTGATGTACTATTTAACACTTCTAACCTTTCAGGATCAAACTCTCCAATGTTGATAGACTTGTCCTCGTAGTTCTGCAGCTGTAAATGATGGTGGTGTTCTTTAGCTGTTAAGTAATTCCTTTCCAAGGCATCAAGGTATCTTTTCAATTGATTTAATACCTTCACCAATAAAAACAAACTCAGTAACAAATGTCATTATGATTTAGCATTCCATAGTGATAGCTACTTGGGTTGCGTAAGCTAGATGTTATTTGCAGTGATGTTGGTCAGAATGTTGCTACTGCTCTGAACTGGAACAGGACTGCATCTTCTATGTCCACCTGGTACTCTGTGCTGCTCTATTGTGTACAAGTGAAGTGACTTCTAAACTGATGCCTTGCAAGTCAAAACTCCTAGCATACATGTCAACTTAAGGCCTTTCACTAATAGTATTGACTTGTACGCTTTAAACCAGATTCAGGAGTTCAGCCACCTTCTGAACTACTTCATTTTTGCCTCTCAAACTCATAATTTCTGTCTGAGATTGAGAGAACATTTTAGAATACGTGGAGTACCTTGTCAGAAAAGTGTCTAAAGCCATCTAGAGTGCATTTCAGAGAACTGAAAATACATAATTTACCAGATAGTTGTCTTGTAAAAGGAATGTGTCTTGGGTCATGGTCACATGCTGAGAGTAGTTTTCCACCTTCAAGACAAAATGTTAGACTGTTGTTTGGGATTAAAAAAAAATAATATGCCAAATGAATACAGAACTTGAGCATTGGTGCAAAATATATTAAACCAGAGTTCTTCACCTTTTTTATCAGTTGATCTGTCTGATCCTTTAGTATTTGAGACATCTTTTCTCCTAGTGTTAGTTGTGGCAGTAAATCGGAAAGGTTTAGACAGTGTGCTTCTGCTGTACCAGCTGCTGGTGTTGCTGTTGCTTGTCCACACTGTAATCCTAGATAATAAAAGATAAGATGAATCAATTGGAATTTCTGCCCAAAATGTCTGTCCAAAAGTGCAATTAAAATACATAAAATAGTCATTTGCATAGTTACAGTAACTTACTTACTTGCTTTAGACAAACCATGTGTAGACTGTATAGGGATATGATTGTGTAATGTAAAGACTTCAGAGGATGTTTCAGTGCCTCCAGAGTAGATGGCAGTGCTGGCATCTGGAAAATCTGACTGAGGAAGTTTCTGTCAAAATGAGAACTTTGGTTAAAGAAACAATGTATAACGCACTTGTGGACATTAAAAATAAAATATAAAAAAAACCCCAAACCAACCACACATACAAAAAGAAAAAACTACAAACCACAAAATCCCAAAACCCTCAAGGAAGCTCAAAACATATAGGACAAGTTATTAATTGTAATTAAATTTTTTATTATAATAGTACCTTATAATTTCCTGTGGTTATAGTTTGATACATGTATAGTGTCTTATTGTACTTAAATACTTCATATTGTGAAAATTTAAAGGTGATCTGTGTAAATGGGAAGTGCAATATGAAGATGAGAAAAGAATTCTGGGGAATATGCATAGTCCTAGAGATAAAGGAGAATGAGTTGAAAATAAATGATTTTGACACAATTACCTTTGGATTCCATCTGAGATGGTCAGTGTGATTCTGGGTATCAGCATGACTTGTCAGCATCTTGTTGGTAGCAAGGAAATAATGGGGAACATATTAAATAATTTACTGATTCAAAGCTAGGAATGGACTTAGGCATTTGTATAGCTGAGTAGACTCCATGAGAGTGTGAAATTTGAAAAGTGATTATCTAATTACAAACAGACTTTAGAAGAAATTTACCAGAATAAGAGAAATACTATTGCCTTTGAAAAGAATTAGCTTGCCAACAAATACCATTATAAATAGGTAGAGTGTTAAGATAAAAAGGGCAAAGATGTCTTCAACAAACACAGGCACAGTATGAAAAAATATTTTAATGAAAAATTTCAATTGAATATTTTTGATGGATTTTAACATTTACATACACTAGAAACAACAAATTGTAGTGAATTTCCTAATTATTTGCTTGGATGCTTTATAATCACAAATAATTCTCCAGAGCGTTTTTACATATTTGGTAATGGAAGTCTGATGTAAATTCATGCCAGAAAATTCTACTTATGAAAGAATTGGCTGAAATTATATATTTGCTGATACCTATAGACTACCTGCAGATTAGATTTTACTTTTTATCAAGTACTAATAATTTCTTAAAACATCTTAATTACCTCTAGCTGTTGCAACAGTTCTGGAATGCTCATTTCTTCTTGATTCTCTACTTCAGCTGAATTTAAATAGTTCTTGTTTTCTATAATGTCATTCACAATTAGTGATTTGTTTGGCAAAATAGGGAACGGTTTTGTTCTTTCAGTTGTAGGGACAGAGTCAATGCTTCCACTTGGTTTTGGTACTTTAACATCTGAAGCAACTTTGGAGAAGTCAAGAAGGGAACAGTGAGCTTGACCTTGGCCGTATTTGAGCTCATGAAATGAAACTCTTTTTTTAAATGGGGCTTTCTCTACTTCCATGTGTTGAAAGGTGTGTGTATCTTCATTCTTAGTAATTAGTTGTGAATTTTCTTGTCTGCACTCACCCTTAGCAGCAGATGAAACAGGCTTCTTTGAAACACATCTGTCTTCATTTACTGAATTTTGATTTTTATCACCAGTGTTTAGTTCCTTGTGCTTTTCTAAATTACTTTCTTCAAAGTTAGTTGCACAATGTTCACATGCTGAATGGCCTTTGACATGTTCTGAAGGCTCAGGTTTGGTGACAATGTCATCGATGCTTTCAGTAAAGGATGTCTCTGGTATTGTCTCACATTCAATTAACTGGCAGGTGCGTCTTGACTCCTCCTTGGAAAAATGACGCAAAAGGACATGGGATATTTTTGAGTAAGTTTGATGGTCTTTGTTACCTGGTATACTGGAACTACCAACAAGTAATTCCTTCTTAAAGGCAGCTTCATTTCCAAGCATTGCAACTGAACTTTCTGTTGTTCCTATGGCATCCCTCTGGTGACTGGAGAATTCTTCCAATTGTGGATAAATTTCATAATTTGCTGTTGCTTTTATGGTTTTGTTATCTTCAGAACAGACTAAGTTTAAAATACCAGGAATAGCATTTGTACAAGTGCAGTCACTTAAATAATCTGCATTATTATTGTATTTATGACTTATTCCTCCATCTCCGTCATATGGTAAGTCATCTTGTTCCTCATCAGTTGCATGTGTCATACAGGCCAGTTCATCTGAAAATGAACTGTTCATTTGGGGTTTCATCCAGTCTGATCGTTTGCACTTTTTTGTAGTCTCAGTCAGTTTCTTAGAATGTGAATGCCATTGCTTCTCCAGTTTTGGACAAAGCCTTTATTGGTGCATGGCTCAAAATCTGTAATGTATGAGTAATAATTACTGTATACTTAAATACACTTAAGAATGAGATCTACTTCTATTTTCTACCTGTGGTAGGTTTTTAGGAACCATACCCCTGATACAGATCTTTTCTTTCCATATTTACAGTAGTTTGACTGGATTAACTACTGGAGGAAATAGAAATGACAAAAGCATAAGGAAAAGGAGAATTGAACATAGTGCCAGGTAACTATCATTGCCTGTCAGTTCTGCTCTAGTATCATAGGGGGGGGAAAAAAAAAAAAGAGTGAAATAATTTCTCACACTTTACCTCGCCCTCATAGTTTCTTCAGCAGTTTCTTCCTTTTTTTCATTTCTCACTCCCAGTCATCAGATAAAATGCAATGACTTATGTTACTTCACTATGATAATAAAGTAATGCACACTCTCGTTATCTTCATAAAATACACCGTCAGACGCTAGGCGCAGAAAGAAGCCACTTTACAACCCTTTTCCTTCTTTGTGCCAGAGGAGATAGTGCTGCGGACATGCTACCACGGCTGCTGCTTTTACTGAAACCGCCTTCCACGAAACTGTTGGGGTCGGCTGGAATTACAGTGAGAATCAGACGCCGGGCACCGGGGGGGCGGTGGGACGGGGCCCAGCGGGGCAGCAGCTGTGTGGTGGGCGCAGCCCTATCCTATCGCCGTGTGTGCTTACCCGCAGGTAACCCGAGCCCTCGGCAGGGGTGCAGGTGCGGTGGCGGACACACGGTCCCCGCCTTGCTCCGCCCCACTTCTCAGGAAGGTCCCCACCCGCCGCCTGGTCCCGCCCTTGCCTCCTTCCCCATTGGCTCGTATGAATGATGCGGCCTTCCGGCGACGGGGTGGGCCGTACGCAGAGCCGTTGGCGGCCCTGCTACTGGGGGTGGGCGGCCCCGGCGGGCGGGCAGGCGCATGGCGATTGGTGCGTTCGAAGAGCGACTGCGCGTGGGCGGGCCGCGCCCCGTGCTGCCCGGTGCAGAGATCGCTCAGGGAAGGGCTCCGGCGCTGGGGCCGCGCTGGCCCCTTTAGCCCGCGGCCTCGCCGACGTTCAGGTGAGGCGCGGCTCCGGGCGGGTTGGAGCTCTAGGAGGCTCGGTCGCTCGTCTCCTGTTGTGAAGCCGGCGGCGGGTCTCGTTGTGGGCCCAGCGGTGAGCGCTGGATGCAAGGAGGGAGAGGCTTTTCGGTGGGGGGCCGCTGTGCCTCGCGGGGCCGCCTGGTCCAGGTGGGACCGACGTGTCCTGCCTCCGCCTGTCAGCGCCTGCTCTCGAGCCGCCGGAGGGCGGCCCCGAGTGCGGGTTCGGCGGCAGTGCCAGCTCCTTTAGTACCGGCTTCGCAAGGTTGCAGCGGCCTTTGTCGCTGAGCCGCTTCTGAGCGGCCTGATGTGCTGGTAAATAAACAACACATGGTCAGCTTTAGAAAGCTATGTTTGTACTTGAAAACCGCTGTTTGGGCTGTAAGGTGGTACTTCGACTGCCTGGTAACCAAAGCAAGGCAGCCATACCCCACTAGCCTTTATGGACTGTCACTCTTGTGGCGATCACTCTCGTTTCTCTAAAGCGAGTCAGTAGCAGGAAGGCATTACATCAGGTATCTTCCATCAGTTGTGTTGTGCTTCACAAGATTTCTAAGGATGCAGCGAAACAGGCTTATTAATAGGAAAAGAATTAAAGAGCCTGCAGGTACACGTCAGGAGGGAAGTGTAGAAGGAGCAAGCTATAAATTGAAATAATTTGATTTTGTAACTTGTGGAATATTTAAACTGAAAAGGTATCAAGTAGTCTTACTTGGCCACTAAGCTGTAGTGTTTGCTAGTGTGGATCATCCCATTCTTTTTTCTACTCATTTTTTGAACAGAGGTTCCTTTATTGACCTGATTGCAAAGACAAATTTTACCTCATCTTGAAGTCGTGGCCTTTCTGTAGCTTTTTCAGCCTACTGGGCTGTTCCTGTTAGGTTCTTGCCAGCTGGCTTCAGGGCACATACATCCTGGGTTGCCATGGAAGGCTGCGTAACCTTCTCAGAATTTAGAAGAGCATGCCGAGTCTTGCGTCTCAAAAAGATCAGTTAAGAGATTTGAGTCCCTCTCTAAATTTTGTTTGAAAACTTCCCACGTTTTGTTTAGGTCACAATTCTAGTAACACAGACAATATAAGGGGAAAAAAAAAATGGTTATCCTCACAATGCAGTTCTAAATTCTTTGCTTATGTCGTTTTTATTGTGCATTTAAACTAACTTGTAGGCCTCTGCCAGTGTTCCTTCTTACTAGTTCTGTTAATGGTTACCTAGGCTTCTAACCTGTGGTTATGCATCCCTCTTGGGAGGGAAGGACTTTATATAGTTTCAGTTACTTCCGTATGAAGCTCAGACAAAACTTGCCTGAAACTTAAGACAGCTTGGACTAGTAGAAGCTTATTTGGGTTTTGTGGCTTTATTTTAAATGCTCTTGTAACTCTTTCTAACATCTTAAAACTGCTTTCTACAAATGAATCACTCCTGTCTAGATCTGGTAACTATGATCTTGATTGCAGTTAAGTGTTTTGTAGGCTTTTAAGGTTAACATTTCAATGAAATTGTTTACATTTAAGGAATCATTATAGATCTTAAGACTTTCTGCAAAATTAACTTATTGCTATTACTGTTCCTGTGAACGAAACAATAGGTAGATACCACCTGAAGAAAAAAGACATAACTTTTGTTTAGCAATTTAATAGCAAGTCAGCTATACAAATTATTGTGTTAAAATTAAAAAAGGGGGGAAAAAAGTATTATTCTCTGGAAGTCTAGAATGTTAGGAATGTGAAGTACAGGGAAAAAAGAAGGGAAAGAACTGGTAAGAGATGTTCTGAAACATACCATGGCATGGTAGGATTGTAAAGGAACCTCTGGAGGTGATTTAGTCTAACCCCCTGCAATAATGCAGGTCCACCTAAAGCAAGTTATACAGCAACACATCCAGGTAGGTTCTGTAAGTCTCTAGAGAAGGAGACTCCACAGCTTCTCAGGGCAGCTTGTTCCAGTGTTCTGTCACCTTCGAAATAAAGAAGTTTTTCCTCACGTTCAGATGAAACTTCTTGTGTCCCACTTTGCACCTGTTGCCCTTTGTCTTGATACTGGGCACCGCTGGCCCCATCCTCTTGACCCCTGCCATTTACAGCACTGATAAGATCCCCTCTCAGTTTTCTTCAGTCTTAACAGCCACAGGTCTCTCAGCCTCTCCTAAAAGAGATGCTCCAGTCTCCTCACCATCTTATAACCCTCTGCTGGACTCTCAGTAGTTTCCTGTCTCTCTTTGCACTGGGGAGCCCAGAACTGGACACAGTACTACAGATGTAGCCTCAATAGGGTGGGGGGAGGAGAATGGACTGGCTGATTACATTCTTCTTTATGCACCTTGAGATGCCTTTGACCTTATGGACTACAAGGGCACATTGCTGGCTTGTGGATGTAATGTTGATAATACTCAGATGTACTGCTATGTACTTAAATGTAGCATTGAACAGATTGTTAGTGTCAAGCTGCCTCTTGGGGACTCCAGTTTGTCAGTCTTTGAAGAATATAGGTTTGCACTTCTGTGCATTATAAAACTTTCGCTGACAGGAAGGGAATATTTTAATGTAGCTGAATTACAGGAAATACAAACAATACAAGATCTACAAACAAGTCTTTCTAAACCTTTATTTCTTTCCTATTTCTGTTTACTACACTTTTTTTTTGCTTTCATTGTCCTGGTAGTGTACTGTTAGGAATTTTATTCCTTTCATACCACACCTCCAAGCCTGTACCTTACACTACATTTTACTGGAGAGATCAACTTCCTCTTACCAGTTTAAGTACAAATAGTCAGTGTTTTGTGCTGAACTCTTCCCATCTGGTGTTCTTTCACATTGTATAACGTGCTCCATTTCCCAAACTGAAGATACTTGAGTGATTGTCTTTCTGGCTGGGAGAGGCTTGAGATTTAATATTATGTTAATTTGTGTTGTTGTCCCTAATAAGCAGAAGGAGAAAGGGTCAGATTTTTGTTCAGAACTCAGTAACAAAAATCTGCAGTGGTTTTGTGGTAGTATGATTTCAATTATGCTAAGAATAAACGAATCACAAGTTGCTGAGAACTGTCACTGAAGTCTGTTGTGACATTTAAACACTTAAAATTTGCAAATCTCATCCCAAATTGTGGGATGCATGGAAAGAAGGCAGCATGGTATTTTTTCAGTCTCTGAATGACATTATGTGGAAAATTGGAACTTGGCCTGATAAAAGATACATATATTGAAGATGTGAAAAATTACGAGCTGGTCTGATTTTGCCCTTTTTTGTTTAAGGCAAAGAGAGGATGTTCTTGTACTGTCATCTTGTACCTGAAATCTTAATCTTGCTATATTTAGAATTGTTTTTCAGTTGCCTGATTCGTTTTATTATGGGGATATTAGGTATAGTCTCTTTGCACTTCATGTTCTTTTCCTTTCTTATTTTGTCATAGTGTGGGATCACCTCACTTTAGGATTTAAATAGATAGCTTACTGTGGTGGGTTGAAGTTTCCTCCAGCATTAACTCAGCCAGACTAACTCAGAAGCAAATGAATGCTGTGTTTACAAGCAAAAACTACACTCTACAATGGAATGCAATGAAGATGTATAGAATATACAGTATTTACAATATTATATAGATATTTACAATTAGCAAATAACACGGAAACCCCACTGGTCCCCAAAAGAGAACAGGGAAGGTGCTCCACTTCTCCCACCCCTTCCCCCTGTACCAGAGGAAAAGAGGAATTGAGAGAAAGGAGTGTTAGTTCTTATCTGAAGGTCAGCCATAGAGTTGTTATCTCCAAGGCAAAGCAGAACAGCCAAGAAGAGACAAGAAAAGTAATGGGAATGGAAGTGTAATGTGAAGAGTTGTTATGATACAGCTGCTCTTATCTCAGATATTTTGTCCAATGAATTTGTTTAGAATAATACTTTGTTTTCCTTTCTACACCCGATAGTGATTTATTTATATTTTTTTACTTTTCTGCTTGAAATCTGCAGCTATGTTTTAAAGGCATAGCCTAAAACTGCCACAATCCACCTCTTCTCCGCAATTTTATTGGCTGCTAATACTATCCATCTAATTTAAAACAATATCTACAATAAGTAAATAAAGTTCATAGTCCGTTCTGTCTATCCTCAGATGTAGGTGATTCAGAAGTCCAAAAACCAGGAAACAAGGAACAGGAACTCTCAGTTGACCCAGGGCTCTCAAGGTTCTTAGGGTTTGTGCACCGTAGATTCGTCATGGATTCTTCCTTTGGGTGCAATGTTGTATCTGTACAACACTCTAAATTCAAACTCTCTTAGCTGAAGTTAGATTTCTTTGTGGAATGCACTGAATTTCACCATTCCCTTATATCACCCAGTAAGTGTGACCAGGATCTTCAGGAGAAACCACTCCTCGGACAGTTTAACCTCTCCTGAAGGAGAAAATACTCAAACAGTTTTGCCCAACAAATGCTTTTCTCTAACAACAGGAACTCTATCACCTTCTACCTTTCATAGTAAATCTGAGTGTGCAGGTCCAGCTGAATTCACTGAACCTCTACTATTTACACCCAATAGTGATTTATTTACATTTTTCTACTTTTCTGCTCGAAATCTGCAGCTAAGTTTTAAAGGCATAGCCTAAAACTGCCACACTTACATAAACTATCTGTAGGAGTATCCTTATAATAAAAGTGCCTGTGGTTACTCATGTTAGCTACACCCAGTTCTTCAACTTGCACACGAGGTAGTAATGTACATTAAGTAGCAAGCTGGTTTCCATCTAAATACTATTTCCCTTAGAAAAAAGGATTCTTTCTGGAAGGATAGTCTGTCTTTGAAGCACTGAGAGGTCCACCTTTGCACTATTCAACACCGATATGCTCCTATCACTCTAATATGTACATCTGTTGCTTCTTTGTGTTACTGTACTCTAATGTGCTAGCTGTTTGTTTGGGGTTTGTCTTAAATCATTCTAAGACTTTGTCACTATATGGCCTGTGTCATTGCCAGATGCCTTAAATATTCCTGTTTGCAAAGCTGTGCTATAGCTTAACTATGCCTAGTAGGGCACCTTCAGATTTGCTGAAGTTAATAGAGTGGCCTGGAACTGTGACAGTACTCTGCATATACTAGCAATGAGGATGTATAGTTTTTGTCACATATTGCATCATTCTTCTTGGTTTCTGGCATCTCTTTCTGCTTTTAATTATTCTTAGGAAAGAAAAAAGGAAAAAAAGTATTTGATTTCATTCAGATTGCTGGGTGAAAATACGGTGTTTAGAGTCACTGGAGATAGCGGATTCTGTCCAGAAATTTGACTGTCTAAAAAACCTGCAGATTATGCTGAGTATACTGATGTCTTGGACATTAACTGGATAAGAAGAGAGATGAAATAATTTCCTAGATTATGGAGTCACAACAAAAATTCTGTTCTTTTGATTTATAAAAGATAGTTGGCTGTGCCTCGGTCAGTTTGGTAATAAAATGTCTGTCTAGCCTTAAGCTGTCAGTTACAATTGTTTAATTCTCTTTCCACCAGGGAGCTGATGTTTCATATATAGAAGAAAGCTCTGTCCACATGGTTTGGGGGAGGAGAGGAAACTTCTATGTTCCTTCTTCTATCTATATACTGTAAGTGAAATTCCAGACTTGTGGAGCAGTGAGTTGGTAGGATTCCTTTTTGCTGAAATTCCGTCAGGCATGATTCAAAGCCAATATATTACCAACCCCTCCCATTTTAGGGCTGTATTCATTAATGTGTCTTAGTTTCATATGGGTCTGTATTTGTAAGTCAGCATGGTGGATATAATAGGGGCAGAAGAGGGAGTATCTGAATTAAGAGGATTAGACAGTGGTCTTAATTTATTTGCAGCTTGTATGATAAGCCTGATAGCATAGGATATGTTAGGCTGTGTCTTTCCTGTGCTCCATAGTGATTACAAGATCAGCAGATCTGCTTTATCAGATTCACACCTGGTAGGTGTGTCTGAGGTAGTTGTCTATAAAGCTCAGCTTTCCGGTTCTGTCCCTTAGGTTCAACCCTTTAGTGTTTTCTGTACGCAGTGCTTGGGTTGTATGCTGTGCAGTGCGCTCGTGTGCTGCTTGTGCTGTAGATGCTAAGCCAGTCCTTTAAAAGGAGCCCCATGCTTTATTCTAGGGCTATCTGCTCTGTATGTAAATCCATTAGGAGAAAAAAGAGTATTGCACAGGAGGTATTGTTCTATTGTTCCACATCATCACTGACCCTGAACAAAACCTCAGATTCTCTTCATCAGTGAAAGTGGTATCTGTGTGCTGCAAGCTAATCAGCTTTTGAGCTTCTGTCAAAAGTGGTGCAGAGGGGAGTTTTAAAATTAAGCTGCAGAGAGTAACCATACTGCTCTTAGTACATTTTTTTTTTTATATCTGTTCTCTTAACTAGTCACTTACTGTGCTGAAGGTGTGAAAAAATTAGCTTTTTCCCAACATGGCACATAGTTATTTTAAGGTTTGTTCACAGGGTACTACATTATTAGTGCAGAAATGCTAATGAGGATTTTTTTTTTCTATGTAAATTGAAAATTAAACCTGATACAGAATTTAGCTTATCTGTTTGTTTATTTTTAGGAGTCTATGTTAATCGAGGTATATTTTAAAAATAGTATTGAAGAGTAAAATTATGGTTTGTCTAATTCTGAATGTGTTTATATGGTGGTTTATACTGAAGGTCTGGAGCCAAGCTAATGTATATTTTAGTAATGGAATCATCAGTCTATTTTTGTTGTTTAGTGTGTCTCTTTCTCCATAGGGTATGCAAAGCTCTGTTTAATTTTTGATAATCCAGTTTGACGTTCTTTTCAGTTTTGAGGTTTTTTTCCACCCATGCTCCAGTTTTTTCCTGAAAAGAAAGTTAAACCTAGTTCACCACTGGGAAATTTGCCTTAATCCTGGGAGTCTGTCTCTGTAGCTAATTATTCCAAGGAAATACAATTTGTGCAATTGGTCTATCTCTATCCATGCCTTCCTTGATTAAATTTTGAATCTTTCAGTCAGTGTTGTCTTCATTTCTCAGATGCTCCTTTCCTGTAGCTTTGTGAAAAACAGCAGATGGTTAGGGAAGGCATTACTTGATTGTCTCCTTTAGGAAAAGGCAGAAAGAATCTGTTAGATACTGTTTGTCAGTCCTCAAGTCAGTAGTCAGCGTACATCAGCCAGTCAGCCATGTAGCTCGCTGTTGGTAAACAAAGCAATACTTCTGGTCCTCCTACAGACTCCAAGAAGAAAGGTGTGGATTGAGGCAAGGAAGCAGTGAAGCTGCTTCTCTGTCTCCAAGTATATTGTGATTACTGGTTCTGTATATTGCTAAGACATATCAGTATGGACTTTCTGTTACTCACCAATTAATTTTCACTTGTGTGGGAATATGGTATTCTATCAGAAATTAAAATAAAGAGACCTATCCTTGATGTTCAGTGTAACTAAGAACTGCAGGCCAATTGTCTGCTATTGTGCTAAAATTCATAGTAGGTAATGAAATTTTTCTGAAAGTAAAAATGCCTGAAAACATGAAATGCTTGTCCCAAAGTTGTAAAAATTAGGAAAATCAGCTCGCATAACAGGTTGTTGAGCAAGAAATTATAGCTATTGTTTTATTGCCATCAAGAACTTGAAATACACTGAACAGAATAGAATAGAATTAACCAGGTTGGAAGAGACCTTCAAGATCATTGAGTCCAAGCTATCATCCAACACTATCTAATCAACTAAACCATAGCACCAAGCACACCATCAAGTCTCTTCCTAAACACCTCCAGTGATGGTGACTACTATACCTCCCTGAACAGCCCATTCCAATGGCCAATAACTCTTTCTATGAAGAACTTCTTCCTAACACCCAGCCTAAACCTCCCCTGGCACAGCTTGAGACTGTGTTCTCTTCTTGTGGTGCTGGTTGCCTGGGAGAAGAGACCAAAACCCCTCCTGTCTACAGCCTCCCTTCAGGTAGTTGTAGACAGCAGTAAGGTCTCCCCTGAGCCTCCTCTTCTCCCAGTTTCAAACAGAATTGAATATGAGGGAGTATGGCTTTGTTCTGTAATTTTTCTTGAGAGTGAGTAAGCCTCATTCAAGTTTTTCCACTGAATTGAATCAGTGATACATGTGTGCTGTTAATGGAAGGTTGAGCAGTACTTTTGTGAGCATCAGCCATTAGGCCTTAGGTTCCTTTCTGAGGACATTGATAATAATTGTAGGAAAAATACTGAATAAATGCAAGCATGGTGGGGTTTCACTTCTTAGAGTGTTGTTGTGTGGGATTCCTTTCTGTATGTAACATTAATATTTTACCATATTTTTTAAATTCCATTGTAAAATTTGTAGAAGTTAACAGGTTTATGTAATTTCAGAGAATCAAGTTAATCACAGAGTTTAGTAAGGAATTCAATCTAAAACCCCCTTGCCATGCGAACCCCAAGCTTTTGCATTTATATAGCTTCTATATAAATATTTAATAGAAAAAGAACAAAAAGGTATTTTTTGGCAGTGCTAAGTACAGGTTTTAGATAAAGCGTTGAAATGAGGCAGTTAGCTCTTTACTGATGGTTTAATTGAAGATCCTTTAGCTGTTTATAGACAGAGTGGATAAACCCTATAGCTGTTCATAGGCAGGGTGGATAAATCCTAACTATGGCTCACCTTCTCTCCTAATAGAAGAGTTGATAAAGTGCATATTTTGCTTACTGTGGGATATAAACTGGCTGGTACATTTTATTCTCTGACCCGTTTTGCTTTATTTGATTTTTGGAGAGAGATGATGGTGTTTGGTTTGGTTTCGGTATCATACCGCTGTGTAATTAGTAACACCAGCTTCATTTTCCATTTCTGAAGGAGGCACAATCTTTTTTCTGTGTGCTTTTCTACAGTTTTTTGAAATTTCAAAAAAGCTAGGGCTGCCTGCATTTGACAGCTGGAATAGCAAAGCTCTGCATTTTAAAATGATGTCTGTAACTTCAGTTTTGTATTTGTGCTTTCCTGAAAGGAAGCTCTATAACATGGATATGGATTTTGCATTGTTCAGGGGTGTGGACAGAATAAACTCAATGCAGCTGCTTTGTGTTAACTTGGATATTTTTCCTAGTGAGCACCAAGTGCTTTTTTTCATGCTACATGAAGTTTTAAGTAAAAATGCAAGCTTGTGAGAAAGTCTGTTTTACAGCCAGTAGAGTAGAATTTCTCCAGAATTCTGTTACTTCACTGAACTTTTCTGCTGAAGTACTGTGTCCTGTCTGATCACCACCAGATCAGGAAAGGCTTGATTACACAGAGATATTCTGAACAGTTCCATGAGTTGGGAGAGCAAGGCTTAGTCTGCTGCAGTGTAATCCTTCCAAAGCCAGTTTACACCTGTGGAAGTGTTCATTGATTTCCACCTCTTGAATTTTGAGTGCACCACTCTAATCAATGTGCTTGTAAGTGTAAGCAGTAAAACATTGGCAAGGCTGAAGGCATAACTTAACATCCTAATGAGTTATGGGTAAAGGAAGCGAGATATGAAGACCAGACCCAGTAATTTTGTTGGATCTGTGATCGTGATGTGTTGCCCAACTTGGGTGAGTCAGTGTCACCATCCCAAGTCCAGGAATGTGCCGTATGACCAGTGAGGAGGGAAGAAGGCAGGAGTTGTGGTTCCAGCTGCTTGAAGATGGTGGCATAAAGGAGATGAAGATAGACATGTATGTCAGATAAAACAAAGCCATGAGCTGCTAATGTGAAATGTAATGCTAATTAACTTTTGAAATTAAATTTGGCTTTTTATTTAAAAAAAAAAAAAAAAAGCTTCTTAAAGGATTTAGTGAATTTCCATCACAGTATAAATATACAGCAAATTGCCACCCTCATTATTCCATGATCCATGGCACTTGTTGAAGTACACACTTCATAGCTTGCTGTGTGGTAATTTGCATGAGTGTATCCACCTGTGGAAGAGATCTTTCAATTCCATTGCATCTGATGAGCAGTAGGAATGTTCATGGGTGATTGCTGGAGATTGGGTGGCTTACAACTACCTGCTTGTATGAGTTATCTGATCTGAGGTTCGGACAAACTTCCGGAGAGTAAATACCCAGAACACATCTTCCCAGTCTGTGGGTTGCAGTGGTATTGTAAACTGTGTGTGTCACACTTTGTGATTGCAAAAATATACCTACGCCCGCTTGTGGGTGCCAAATAATTCTAATGGTGAGTGTGGAAGGTCAAAACAGACCATCCACATTCTTGCAGTCAAACAGATGTTAGAGGGTGCTGTCAAAGCAGAGTATGATCAGAAACATGAATCTTCATGGCTGCTGCTTGGTAAAACTAGTGAGACAAAAAGGCATGACCCACAATGACAATTAAATACAGAGAGGGTTGCATTTACTTCTGGTGACAGTTTTAAATAGGAGCTCTCTCCTTGTCTTTTGACATGTCTCTTGATAAAATATGCATTCATCAATTACACAACCATATGTTTACTTAAAAGGAAGGTAATACTAGCACTGAGCAATAAATATGTCAACTTTTCTACTAAAAATATGCCTAAAAGTGGGTAAATCTTTGAATACAGAGTTTTCTTTTCTGCTAATCTTTTCCCTGCCAGCCTAAATACATCAAATGCATGCTGGCTGCTTCAACCCCTTTGAAGAAGAGTTTTTATCCTGTGACTGTGCTGCAGCATTTTAGAATGTGAGGCCAGTTTAAAAAAGCAAACAAGCAATAAAACAATAAGAGAAAAACAGCAAACCCTACAAAATCCCCAAAGGCCTGTACCTCCCCCTTTTCTTTTGGGAGCAGGAAGGGGAAAGGAGAATATAGCTTAAATCTCTGCTGTCTTCTATGCTCCTAATGTTCCTGGTGGAATGATCTCCAGAATGGATGACCTCTAGATGGGATTGTGCCAACAAGTTCTGACCACTGTGGGACTTAAGCTTACTATCAGTTTCAGTATTACTGTTTACATGTAAACAAATTTGTGATGTTTTATCTTATGCCTGTCATTCTGTAGCTTTCATGCTTTAAGCTGTTTGCTTGGAACTTGGTGAAGCCAATGAATACTGTAACAAGAATAAATTAAAGTTTCCAACAGAAAAAGGAGCATTAGGTTTTGTTTGTTTAACCTCCTTTGCTTGCTTGCTTGCTTGTTTGCCTACAGGAATTGCCACATGTATGTAGAAGGCTTTGGCTCTGGCTTTAAGTTCTTGATTGATGCTTCCTGCTTAGTATGAGTAGTGTTATGCTTTTACATCATCTGCAAATGATTATGAGTTATTAGCTGACTATGAGACTTAAAGCCAAGCATCTTGTGTGTTCCCTTTGCAGAAGCACAGCCGAATGGACCTTAAAGGGCCACAGATGAAAGAACTTGAACACGTTGCTGAAGGTTTAAGATGTGTCTGACAGTGTCCTAATCTTAGTAATAAAGAAGAGTTTTTCAACAGGAGCTTAGGATATCTTTACTCCAGCTTATTAATATACATACTAACTGGAATGGTGTTCTGACCGCAGTTCTCCATAATAAAGTACTTACCCTACTACAGAACAATATTATTTTCTCTACTGATAATGCAACTCAATGGAGGAAAATAATGTTTTGATAAGCATGCCTGAGGATCGTTCTTTTCATGTGCGATACAGGTAAGACTGTATTAAGTTTATTATGGATGAGTAAGTGCTATTAATAACAGAACATAAACCAGTTGTAACAAATAGTTTGCTAACTCTGTTACTAGTGTTATTAAAACTGAAAGCTAAACCAAATTTACTTTTTTTTTCAATTTCTGAACTATGAAGCTTCCCATTTGTTATGCAGTAGATGATACTTCTGTAGTGACATGATTGTATAGTATTGGAAATGTGTGGTAACAGTAGTGCATGACTGTATTACTTTGTATTTCTGATGGAATGGTATGTAGCATGGTCTCTGCATGGTAATATTCACTCTCTTCTTCTGTCTTTTGGTCTGGATATGCAAATTATTGAGACTTGCCTGATAAACTTCTCTACTTGTTCCAGTTACTGCTTTTGTGAATAATGAATTTTTAGGTGCACTGTGACCTAGAGCAGTGTTTTCCTTGCTTAAAATAAATGAGATTTGATTGAGAGACCTGAACTGCTTTGATATCTTGGACTAAAAATGTACTATTACTGCAAGTCAAGAGGACGTGTGATTTGCTTTCTGACAGCATTTATCATTTTCCTTCTGGAATCCCCTTTACAGACATAGGACAAGATGTCAGCATTGCAAACTCGCTCTAATGAACCTGAACAACAGAGGCATTGTGGGGTGTGTGGTGTTTGGGATGGCTGGTGTTTGGAAGGGTAAATCTTGTAGCTTGTTCAATAGGAAGGGACAGCGCAACACTGGAAGTATTGTTTCAGAACACATAGAAAGCATCGTTCTTGGTATGTGCTCTCCCCCCACACTGCTACCCTGGTCATCCTTGCTTTGGAGGCCTTTTCCTTGCTAGCTAACAGGAACAAAGCACTACCTTTATTTGTCAGGCATTACATACTATGGCTTAAAACTAATTCTGAAAATGTTCCAGCAGTGTTAGCATGCTGTTGGATTGGTTCTCTTCATTTCATAGAAGTACAGCATTAGTTCTGCTTAACAGTGTAGTCAGCAGGAGGAGTTTTTCATGGACATTAAGAAAATTAGCAAACTCTATTTTATTCTTTGTTCTCTTTATTTTGCTAAAATATTTATATGGTGGCTTTGACAGCAGGAATCTCTAAGTGTGTGAGCATCATATTTCTTCTATGGGAAGTGTTTCTTGACCGTATCCAGCTCCCAGCATTCCTGTAACACATTTACCCATGCTGCAGCTCTTGATCCTCCCCAGATGGCTGCAGAAGACCCTTGAGCACTCTTTCATAAAAGCAGGAGCTGTTCAGAGTACTATTACAGAAGTAAATAGAAGAAAGCAAGGAAGCCAATTGTCTGCTGTAAATTGAAAAAGCAAAAATAACTTCAAAAAAGTTGGCAAGCACAATTAGGGTACTGCGTGCTGTATTTCAGTACAGGCTTGAATGATACTGGTTAACAACAAAAACATTAAACCTTTCTGTAAACAACTGGTTAAACCTTTCTGTAAGAGCAGTAATCTGATAAACACTTTAAAATCATCAGGGTGTAATCCTTCTAATTTTTTGTTTAAACATTAAACTTTTAAAAAATGTAAGCTGCAAATTCAGTGTATTCAACCTGAAATTTATGATGACTTCATAGCTGTAATTTGGGAAGATTTTACTTGGCTGCAGTTTCAAATCTTAATTCAGGAAAGAATAGGTCATAAATTACTGGTGTTATCTCTCAGTATTCAAAGTTTTTTTTACCTACAAGTGTTGTCCCAGGCTCGTTTGTCTCTCAGACTGCTCTTTCTTCCCACTGGTCTTCCAACAGAACTTTAAAATGAAGCTGGTGGCCTAAGGAAAGGCTTTGCTTTGTGTCTGTTTCTTACTGTGCAAGCTGTTCCTTTCTCCCCACAGTAGCTGACCAGCTGTAAAAATACTTACGCTGGTGTAAGAAAATTGTAATTTATTTTTTTATTATGTTTTTTTTAAGTGACTGAAAATAAAACACTGAAGTTATTAAATGAGACTAGTAAGTGATCTGTAGAGTAAATATTTGTAGAACTTGCTTATCTCGGCCTGCTAAATTCATACACCAAAACCTTGTAACTGTTCTTGTCCTTACTGGAGCAAAAGAATCTGCAATTCAGGTGTGTTGGTTTTTTGAGTACCTGTCTCTCTTGTTTTGTTTCAGAAGTTTGCCATCAATTTTAGTCTGACTAAACACAGCATAACAGTGAAAGTGTAGTTAAGTTATTTTTGTCAGTTGTATGCTTCTGCATTACCTATAAAACCCAAGAATTAGGGCAGAGTCAGAAATAGTCATCTTTACTTTTAGGATGCTGTGGCATCAGTAATTTTATGCATCTGAATTGAAGATATATAGGGTAGGTTTTGTATCTAGGCATGTTATGCATATTGATATGTTCCATAACATGTGTTCCACAAGGTTTCTCATCTGTCTTACCAGTTTTCTGTTCTTGTTAAGATGAAAACAGCTGAAGGAAAGGAGACTTTAAAATTGGAGAAAAACCAACAGGGAGATTAGGATGGAGGCATGTGCATAGAGGTTATATTGTTGTAAACAGAGATTCCAAAGAGAATGTGAAGGTCATAGGAGAACAAGGGGGGAAAAAAAAGGAAAGAATGAAAAAATAAAAGGAAGAAGAAAATAGACTGGGGAGGAGGGGAAGGGGGGGGGAAGGAAAAGTGAGCCAGGTAAGATAAAAAGCTTAGAGGGACAGATAAGGATGAGGTAGTTTTACAAATGAGGAATTATTCAGGAGATGCCAGCTTTTCAGTGAACAGGTCCAGGCAACTATAAACAGCATAACAAAATAAATGCCTGTATGAATATTTCCACACTAATGTCTGGAAGAACATTATCCTGCTTAGCAGGAACAGAATTTCATTAGAAGTAGACAGATGAATGGGTCTTGTTCCCCTCTCTCCTCTGCAGATTCAATGTGTCTTTTGTTTAGCCATTGGGTGTTGAATAAATAAGTAATTCAGTTCAGCCTGGGGAACAGAGAAAGTAATTTCATATGCTCCTTGTAACTATTTAATGACTTCCTAAAACATTGATAACCTCGCCCTGGCTAGCCTGCTGACATACTATTTAACCATTAGTAGTGACTATTAAAACAGTCCAAAGAGGTGACGGATTTTTTGACTGGAGAACACCTATGTACATTTTTGGGTTTTCTTTCAAGTGCTGATTTTCATAATGGTCCTTTTAAGTAGTGGAGGGAAAAAACCCCACCAACCAAACCAAAACTAAACTTTCTTGGAGTCCAATATTGTTACTTGATGGATAAGCCTAGCAAACTTTTAAAATAACTGAATGATGTCATAGTTCTTATGTAATGCAAATAAAATACTAATATTTGGTACCAGGAACTGTGGAAATAAAGATTTCTTTTTTTTTTTTTTTTTCTTTATTTTATGGCTTATTTAGGCTTGAAATTGTAGAAGCTCAGTAAGAATGGATCCAAATGGAATTACAGGTTTAATTTGCTCTATAGATTCTGGCAATCTGTAAACACAGTCTTTCTAGTGTTGCATTCAAGAGTAGTGTTAAATTCTGGGTTCTGTTTACCCAAACAATTGCTAATTACCATTCTCGTTTTTTTGCTGTAGTTCTGGTTGAATTGACACACTCTGTAATAACAGTTCATTTTCCTCAGACTGGGTATAAGCCTTAACTTCATTGTTATTTGTGTTCCCAACAAACTGGATGCAGTGTATCAGGAAAATTACTTGTCCACAGCATCCCCTGGTACTGGTCTTTGTGTCTTTCTACACTATGCTTTGTCCTCATTGATGAGGCAGCCTTACAAAACAGGAGTCCAGTGTAGCTTTCTGGTTAACATTGTCATACACACGTTTTGCTCTACCCTTTTCAACTGGTCAAGCTAAAATCTGAAGAACCAAATGTGGTTCTGTAATGGTCTAAGTCTTTGTGCTAAGGAGCACCATATTTTCTAGCCGTCACTTTAATTGGACATGTCAGTTAACATGAGGTGCCCGGAGAACACCTCTTCAAATAGGATTAAGATTACCCAACGAAGCCTTAAACCTTCAGTTGCTGATGGTGTAATCATTTTTGCCTGTACTTAACTGTACTTAATAATTTCTGCCCTTTTCTGACTTCCATTCACCACATGCACAACGCAATAAGAACCAGGTTGCATGCTCCAGCAAATGGCAATTCTTTAACTTGTTTGAGAAGCATTTCCAAACCTAAAAATACTGCTTGTGGTATGGATAACCAACCTGAGAAGTTGGGCCTGAGAAGAGCTTCACGCCCAAGTTCTCATTTACTGTCTGCATCTGTACCAGCTACCGAGCAGATAGTATTTTTGATTGCAAAGGTTAAACATGTCTGTCATCTCGTTGTGCTTAACTTGTGGAATGTCGAAGACCAGCAGGTATGGTACTATTTTGTGTTGGTAGCTTATTTTGCTTACAATCCAAATTCTTCCTGTTCTCTTGACTAAAAGATTTCCTTCTAGCACAGGTTCCAGTAGAATGTTGTGGAACCTATTTCTGTCTGATTTAGAAAAACATTAAGAATTGTAAACATTGCAGATATGTTAAATACAGCATCACTGTGTCTTGTTAAAACTGCTGTCTTCTGGTGTTGCTTTGAAAATAGCTTCTGAAACAGGAAACATTTGATTGCCGCTATTACTGATCTCTGCATACGAAGGGAAATGTTTTAGCAATCAAATTCTATAAATGCTTTGTTCTTATCAACAGGTAAATACAGAATTATGACTTAATGAGGATACCTCTAATTACATAAAATGCTCTTTTTAGGAGCATAAGCCCTCATGCTTACTGTGTAATCCATCTTGAAGAAAAATTCAAAACGATTTGCAAATCTACAGTTGGTGTCCATTCCTTGGCACTACGAACACACACTTTTTCAACACAGAAGAGCTTTCTTTTATAAAAGTCTTAAAATTATTGCATTTTGATGAGCACCTGAAAATGTATGAACCTTGAAAAATCTGGAGAATGATACTGCTTCAGATCAAGACCCTGGAATCTTCTTTTTCATCCTCCTTTCCATTCCCTTTGTCCCATCTTGGAACTGGAAAGTAGGAAATGGTTGAATGTGATTATTAACACTGAAATGTGACCTTTTGTACACGTCAATTCACAGTAGCAAAAATATGTCTGAATGGTTTTTGCTACCTGCGATTCTGTAATGGATTCTTTGTTCATTGTGTAAAATGCAGTCTGCAAATTCTGCTAGAGATCAATTCAGGAGTATCTTTTTTCACTGCTTGCAGTATTTTGTACCTGTGTAATGATTCAATTTTGTGTAATAATAATCTCATAATAAAAACTATTCCCATGCCTCCTGGAATGCTGACATCTCAGTAACTTGAATTGACATTTTGTTCTTAATTCAACCTGGATCATTTTTCTTCAGACTCAGATTTTTCATTGCAGTGCCACTATGGGAAATGATTAAGTATTGAATTATGTAAGACAGTGTTTTTTGGAAAATAGTAATGGTCTTTGGTACACATGAATATTTGATTTTTTAATTTTTTCCATGTGACATTTTGCAGGTAACTGTGGCATCAGTCTAAAAATACAAGTGCTTACATACTTCATAATCAGTATTTGCCAGGAATAGCTTTTAGGTTGCTATGCTGAAATTACCTAGATGGTGCAAGCTCTGCAGTTTTGAATCCTACAGGTGCTATGTATGGACAAAGCTGTGCTTGGATTTTCTCCCTGGTATATAAAGAAAGGAGAACATAAAGCTGAAGCTATTTGTTCTTCACAGCTGAAGTTGTACTTTCCATTTCCACAATTGATTCTGGGACATTGTAGTGCCAAGCTTATGGCTTGTAATGTGGTACTGACTCCCTGTCCTGAAGAGACCCTTGAGTAAAATTACTTCTTTAGAAATGAGGCTGTTGGACAAAGTACTACATCTAGAGTGACTGGTTCTTTTTTTTTACTTAAATTGTGCAGGATGGAGGCTTCCTGCCTAGAGCTGGCTTTGGAAGGTGAGCGCCTGTGTAAAGCAGGGGATTGTCGAGCTGGTGTGTCTTTCTTTGAAGCAGCTGTTCAGGTTGGAACTGAAGATTTAAAAACACTCAGTGCTATTTACAGCCAGTTAGGCAATGCCTATTTCTACTTACATGAATATGCAAAGGCCTTGGAATACCATCACCATGATTTAACTCTTGCAAGGTAATCATCTGTCTTTCTTTAACCACCTTCTGTATTTCATCCCATTCTTGTGAGACCAGCAGATAACTGTTCATCTTCCTACAAAACCCTGCTGTTACTACTGGATAGTGAGGGAATGTGTTGATGGCAGAGGGCTTAAGGTCTTGATTGCCCCTTAACCTGGGAGCTAATACTTGTTCTGGCACAATAATTGTAGCACAAACTGAGGCCTCACTGGGTTTGTGGGTAATTAACTGGCCTTTTAAAAAAATCCACCCTTTCTTTACCCTTTCCTCTTCCTAAAACAGTCTTTCTGGTTCTCCAGGATGTTAAGCTGGCTTTCTGTTAACTAGACAGAACTCATGTTTCTCTGTGTAAAACTCCCAATATTGTGACATCTAAACTCCCCATATATAAGTTAATACATGCATCTGACTACTAATGGTTTAGTATAAATCCTATAAAAGACACAGGCACCCAATGTACCTCACCTCAATTTAGGCACAAATCTGTCCTTCCCCCTGCCATAACTTGCTCAAGGGCTGTAGCCCTGTGGGGACTTCCTTTGTTGTGTTATTCCCCAGTATCTGAGTGGTTCAATGTCAGGTTTTTGCCTTAGTCTCATTTATCATAAAGAAATATGCAGCATTACCTCTGAGCTTTGTGTGAGACCAATGTGCTTATAAAGAATACAAGGCTATGACAGTCAAATGAAACCTCTCTTTCTGATGCTGGGACTATCTTTCCACATAATCTTCCTAAAATAAGCATTAGGGTTTTTTTTATATACATATTAAGTAGATAATCAATACCATCAATACCATCAATACTTGCAGTTGCACAAACAGCACCAACCAAATGACGTGTCTGTAACCACAACTGAATGTCTTTGTGAGTGCATTTTAGATATGAACTGACTGTATATGCATCTACATGGTTGTCACCTCTATTCATAAATTCTTCTAATTATCTACCATACATCGATTACCTGCCTGCTTTCAAATTCTACACTATTAACTGAGTGCTTTGCTGGTGCAATTTTAGGACAATTGGAGATCTACTGGGAGAAGCTAAGGCTAGTGGCAATCTGGGCAACACCTTAAAGGTACTTGGGAATTTTGAAGAAGCTATTGTTTGTTGTCAAAGACATCTGGATATTTCCAGAGAGCTTAATGATAAGGTAAGAATTTCTTAGGAATCTGTGAGTAAACTGCTAATCCACATTACTGAACTCTGTTGTATTGGTGATGAGTGTGCCACCTTTTCCAGGGAAGTAGATAGCATCTACTAGTCCGTTATCTCTTCTAGGCAGTAATAATATGTTAGTTGTAAGACAGTTGTTTGCACCTGGAAGATGGTAGGTGCAGATTACTAAATACCCTGTTTTCTGCTTGTGTTTTTTTGTTTTAAATTTAATTTTAAATGAAAATTGCTCTCAAGGATTATTATATATCGTGCTCCTCAGAAAAGGAGTAGGTGGCAAAACAATTTGATCGAAGAATGTGACTGGGTGGGAGTAAGGTGGGTGGCAAGAAACTGTCCAGAATGTGCAGAACATATGTTGACAACCAGCTAACAAACTTTTTCCCACCTGTGGATTTTTTTAATAGTTTGACACAACTGAAGTGTGCCTTACTTTACTTTTGGCTTAGGTTGGAGAAGCAAGAGCACTGTATAACCTGGGAAATGTGTATCACTCTAAGGGGAAAAACGTAGCTAGTGCTGGGACTCACGATCCAGGGGAACTTCCAGATGATGTGAAAAATGCTTTACAAAAAGCTGCAAATTATTACGAGTAAGTAGTAGCTTTAACTATTGGTGATGGAGAGAATGCTGCTGTCTAGTTCATTAGGTTATTGGGAGATCTGTGGTGTAATGAATTAACCTGTGGCACAGAACAGTGGTACCTGTGGATCTGTTTCCCCTTTTGAACTGGACGGCACACTATTTTTCATTAGTCCTCATTTTCAGTGCACCTCTTACTGCCTGGCAGGCCCTTCCCTTATGTTGGAAACCAGCAGTACTCTTGACACCAGACTGAGCTAACAGCTGTACCTGTAGATAATGCCGCTCTGTAACTAGAAGAGGGCGCAATTCACTATGAGGGTGGTGGAATATTGGAACAGGTTGCCCAGGGAGGTGGTTGAGGCCTCTTCCCTGGAGATATTCTATCTGAGGTTCGTGGTCTAGTTGGGGGTGTCCCTACTGACTGTGGGGAGGTCAGACTGGATGACCTTTGGAGGTCCCTTCCAGCCCAGCCCATTCTATGATTATAGGAATGCAATTCAGTTCCTTACAGGAAATGTCTCCTACTTATTGAAAGATTTATGGTTGCATAAAGGCTGTTAAATAGGCCAAAGTAGAAAGCCTCTACCTTTTACTTTATGAAAATAGAAAGAGTAAAAAAAATAATTAAATGACTGTGAGTTGAAAAGGCAAATCCTTGAAAAAGCCACTGGTGTCCTTCTCTGTTCCTCCAAAACAGGGAAAACCTTACAATAGTGACAGAGCTGGGAGACAGAGCAGCACAAGGACGTGCCTTTGGAAATCTGGGAAACACACATTATCTTCTGGGCAACTTCAGGAGTGCAGTTCTAGCCCATGAACAGGTAAATGCTGTGCTAGTAAAGAGTTCTGTTCTAGTGATCTCACTGCCCCTGATCTTAGTCACCTGTATAATGATGCAAGCTTTAAATCTTACTGACACAGCTTCAAGTCTGGCTGTTCTTGTCAAGCATTGCTGGCCTAAAGAACAGATGGAGATGCATGGTGGGAAAACTATGTGCATTTCTGAGTGCAAGTATCTGTTACAAAGTTCACAATTTAGTAACTAACGCAATTGTTTCACATTTTAAAGCGTCTCCTAATTGCTAAAGAATTTGGCGATAGATCAGCAGAAAGAAGAGCCTACAGCAACCTCGGCAATGCCCACATCTTCCTGGGTGAATTTGAAACTGCCTCAGAATACTACAAGTTAGTTGACTGTTTATAAACATACTTTATACCTCTTCTTGGACAGTTTACTTCTGTTGTGCTTGGTACTTTCACTGACTGTAGAGCTGCTGTTATTCAAAATCCACTTAGAAAAGAGCTGCATTTGGTTAGCAAAACCCTTGTTTTCCCCAAGTCGTTTAACTAGTCTGGTTCTTTCAAGGGCAGGGCAGCATTATTCTTTTGTATTTTCTTAATTTTTTTTGTTGCTTTAAATAGATTCTTCTCAGCACTGTACACAACTTTCTGTTGATAGGTGCTTCTCTTCATTCTAGACCCAAGTCTTAGCAAGTTATGTAGTGGTCTGAGTAACTAAGATGGGACAGTTCTCTCAGGTCTACTCTCCAGCTGAGACAGGTGGTGCATGTCACCAAGATTTTACATATGTAGTCAGTATTTTCAATTAAGACCTTTTGTCTCTATCTCTGCACCATTAAGCAGTCACTGCTGTAACTTGGGAAAATACAAGCATGGCAAAGATACCTTTTAGGTGTTATTAGCATCTTAGGTGGGTGTCAGAGCTTGGTGTGTATAGGTCTGCCTCACTCGTACTGATGGTTACTATACTTACTGTAATGTTTGTTGTAATGTACTAAACTGTTTCCAGTGTATACTGTCAGGAAAACAGCTATAAGGTATTGGTGAAGCAGTAAGTTAAAATCAGAAGATGGTGTTTGAGGGATCAGTCTGCGCTCTCATTAAGTCAGTGGAGATAGGTTGCAGTGGAGGGGAGTGGCAGAAACTCATCACTGAAGAGCAGCTAATTTGCCTGCCTGCTGTCCTCATTTAGTTTTATTTGTGTAAGGATTTCAGTTGCACAAGTACACTTCCAAACCCATCTCCTTATAGTGATTTTTGAGGTGACCAACCCTTCCTTTCAGGAGGACCTTACAGCTGGCTCGACAGCTTAAAGACAGAGCAGTGGAAGCACAGGCCTGCTACAGCCTTGGGAACACATACACTTTGCTTCAAGACTATGAAAAAGCAATTGATTATCATTTGAAGCACCTTGTGATCGCTCAGGAATTAAATGATAAGTAAGCCCTAAGAGACTGTTTAATACATGCATGACACTTAAACCAAATCCTGTTGCCTCTAACTCTGCTGTCATTGTTCTGTACGTGAAAGCTGAATTAATGGGAATTCCCTACAATGCTGGGCTGCAGTTTTCATACAGGGTGAAAAAAAGACTTGTGAAAGTACTGCAGCTAATGAGGCTGAGATGGACGAGGAATTGATGAATGACTGACTACATCTTCTGCCAGCAGTATCTTTGTAAATGAAGGGAAAGCAGATCTGTTTCCTATGACTTCATTATAATCATTCTGCATACCTTCACAAGAGTGTCTCCAGCTTTTCCACAAGTTAAGATGATGGGAAGGGATGGGGAAAGGAGAGTAATACAGCTGTTATGTATTACGATTTCTAAGGCCATTTTTTTATAACATTAGGTACAACTAAATTTTTTTACAACTTCTAAATGTACTTAACTCCCTAAGCAGAATATATGGAGAATAATACGGCAAGCAATCTGAGGAAAAGCAGAGGTGGTAGAATGTTCCATGATGCCTGCTGTGAGCTTAAACTTTTTTTTTGTCCCTTAGATTGGCTCATGTTTATGGTTATAGCCAGCTCACAGTTTTAAATACAGCACTTAATGTGTTGGTGTTGGAATGGTTTCTGGTGCCATCCTTCACGTCCCTTGGCATAGCAATCTTACTGCGAAAATCTGCCCCCTAGTGTTCAGTGGGGAAAGGTGCAACTGACAACGGGTTTATTTTTTGCAGAATTGGTGAAGGAAGAGCGTGCTGGAGTTTGGGCAACGCATACACTGCTCTGGGAAATCATGACCAAGCTATGCATTTTGCAGAAAGGCACTTGGAGATTTCAAGAGAGGTACAGTTTTCACACTCTGCTTATGCTGGCTGTTGGCTTTTGCTCTTCCTTGCAGTGATTTTGTGGAGATATGCCCATGCACGTGCTTTTGAATAGTGGAACAGATTCTGAATGATTTCTGAGCAAGTAGCTCAGAACTCAGTGTCAGCAGAGAACTCAAGTTAATAATCTAGCAGAGGTTATTTTGGACTTAGTTCTGTACCTTTTAGTTGTTACACAATTCATTAAAAAGATTTCCTGTTTCCAATCAGGAAAACTTTGTCAGGTTCCTTCTCCCAGAAATCTAGAGGACAGGGTTTGCTTTGTATTTACATAGGTGTGTTCTTCCTTACACTGATAGAGCTGCTTACTTTTATTTGCTTGCAGGTAGGAGATAGAAGCGGGGAACTTACTGCTAGACTTAATCTCTCAGATCTTCAAATGGTTCTCGGGTTAAGCTACAGCACAAATACCTCCATGATGTCAGAAAGCCACATGGTAGATAACAGTTTGAATGGTAGGTTCCAATTTCTGGAATACTTCCTAACAGAGGACATGAAAAAGAATCCATTGTTTTCATTGTTTTCTGAGTACAGATGGTTGAGTGTGCAGGCTTCCCCTCACCCCTGCAGCAGTAGAAGGGTTGTTTTTGCAGTAGTGGATCCCTTTAGCACCTCCTTCTATCATCTGGGAGATTTATGTCTGCTTCCAGATGGTGTCTTTTTTCTTCCTACCATCATAGCAACATTAGTGGTCACAGAACCCACTTCATTTTATGTTCTTCTGTCCAAAGATCTGTGTTACTTCTCCGTGTCCCAAAAAAGCAACTTACATAGCCTAGATCAGTGTGTTTTTGAAGGGTCCTTCTATTAGTCGTTATTTATTCTCTGTTGGTATTTTAAACTGCATTGTTTTAGAACTTGGAATTGCTGTACGTTGGACCTTATGTGAGTGCAGCCACAGCTTTGAAGGTGACACCACAAACCTTAATGATAAAAAGATGAACTTGATTCTTTTTTGAAGGTACCAGACCAAGAGCAGGACGCCGCCACAGTATGGAGAACATGGAACTTATGAAATTAACACCAGAAAAGGTTGGCACTTTCTTTCTGTCCTGCTGGTGAGACTGCAATGAAATGATTAGAAGGGTTTAAACTTAGATCAGTTATGAAGAGTCAGAAGTTTTATGCTTTGAAAGAACGCAGCAGAATGCTGATGTCAGTCATGTCCTCCCTTTAATTAAGAGTTAGGGAAAACCAGGTCTAGTAATTCTAGTAACACTTTTGTCATGTAGGATGCAGTCAGCATCTTACACATACAATGGTTGCAATGGTTTGTGCAAAGTTCTCTTTATTCCACTTACAAAGAAGAATGGGGGTCCTGTAGTGCCTCCAAAGGATTCCTTTAGTGTCCTCTTTAAAAGTGGTTTTAGGGTGCAGCATGAAAGTGATTCAGAATAAAATTCTTATGCCCAGCTGTTCTGACCACTTTTTCTTTGGTTGCAGTCATCTTACAGGCACTTAAAACACATTTTATTTTCCACTTTGGGATTTCCAGCAGCTTGCAAGCCACTAGGGGTTGAGTAAGGATGCTATTTCAGAAATGCTCAAACTGAGTCACAGATCACTAAAGCAACTTCTCCCCAGGCTCACAGAAATTTGGTGCGGCGAGTTCCCAGTTAAAATCCTCATAGGGATCTTTGAGAGATTTCCTTCAGATTCTGTCTGCCTTCTACATAACTGACTCCAGTCTCACAATACAATTGTGCTTTTCCCCTCTGTACTAGGATATCTAATTCCTGTTTCTTCAAGGGACACAAAGCCTGCCATTGTGTTTATCAAACAGGAAACTTCATCTCAAAGTTTATGTCTGGACAGTTAGAACAGCTGAAGTCAGCACTGATGATGCTCAGGAGCCTCTCTGTGTATCAACTTAAAAAGATTGCATGTTTGCTTAGTGATTCCCCTGCAGGGAACCTCTAAGCTTTTGGCCAGTATCAGCTCTATTTTCCTGCTCTCCAGAATCTATTTAGCTGTCATATGTCTTTCAAAATATATAGCCTGTGACAATCTGTCCCCTAAATACAAAATCCATGTGAAGCATTTAGTGTAATAAAGTATTAACCTTAGCTTTTAGAAAGGTTTTTTTTTGTAGATACTCATGTAGCAGATTCTGGAAATTCATTCCATAAATGTCTTTGATATACAGAACACGACACACCAGTGTGGTAGTTTGATTCTACAGGACGCCACCTTTTTGGGGTTGGAATCTGTGTCCTGATCCCAAGTAAGCCTTTAAAAGGCAACCAATCTGGGGGAGATCTGTGACCATGTTCACAATTTCAGATCTTGAATGAGGAAAGAAGAGGGGCTTGCTTTAATTAGTGTAGCAGTTTGTCAGCTGTCTGTAAAGCTGCCAATTTTGAGGATAATTCTGTTTATTTTGGAAGATAATTCAGGTTGATAAAGCCAGCCAGTTTCAGTGAGAATGAGGTGGATATTCCTCTTTGCTATTGTGCTAGACTTCAGAGAAGGCCAGTTGAGTACCTAGGGCCGTAGAAGGGTTTGTTTTGCTGTAATAGTTTGTAGAGCTGTGCGTGATTATTATTCTCTTCTTTTCCCAATTATATTAAATGTTGGGTGGAAAATGCCAGCTGTGTCTGCATGTTAGCCTTCACATTAACATTTCCTACCCTGCAGGCAGCATGTTTGATGAAATACACTCTTTGACCACATTTTAATCAATTGGGTTTGACACTATAGTTCCATTGGTAAGACTGATCTGTAACAGCAGTAACCTGCTTCATGTAACAAAAGCTTAATCATCATAGGTCAAAAACTAGAACCAAAATAAGCTGCTTCAATCGGGGGAGGAAAAAACAGCAGCAAATAAGAGGTAACAGTACAGGTAATTACTGTCAGAAGGCTTAATTTCATGACTCTGTTTTCTTAGGTTCAGAACTGGAACAGTGAGATTCTTGCTAAACAGAAACCTCTGGTTGCCAAACCTTCAGCAAAACTGCATTTTGTAAACCGACTGAAAGGCAAAAAGTACAAAATGGGCAGCACTTCCAAAGTCCTGCAGGATGCCAGTAACTCCATTGAGCATCGACTTCCAAACTCGCAGAGGGTAGGTTGGGGGAGCCGTGGAGACCATAGCCCTTTACTAATATTTTTCTGATCAAAATTATGAAAAACACATTCCTGCAGCTGTCCACATCAGTTTTACTTGCAGTTTCAGTTTTACACTGTGGCTCTGTAAACCCAGGCAAAATTTGCCATTCTCTTCAAGCTTTTCCTATGACTGTAACACTTTTTTTCTGGCAGGTTTTCTAAAGTTAACAGTTCAGGCTGTACGTGTGCTTTAGTCCTAGTTTCTTCTAGACCCCCCTCCTCCAGCCTTAAAAATAAAAAATATTAAGTATCTCCTACTGTCTGAATAAAAAAAATTGATTTTTTTTAAGTTCTTGCACTCTTGACGGAAATCACGTTAAAATAAAAGAACCAAGTCACTTGATCTAGCTGAGAGAACTGCTTTTGACTATAGTTCTGAGGAGATAATGGAAACGTTCATAGTTGCTCTTGTTTTATTCTTTCACGGGCAGCTGGGTTTTTGGTAGATTGATGGCTGAGGAAGAGTAACTCCACCTGTACTGACCAGAGTACTCTTTCATTCTGTTTCAGAGCAGGAAATGGTTCTCACATTTTACTTTCCAAAATGCTTGCCATATTATTGGCATTTCTGCTTACAATACTTTGCTTTGTTTACAGAAATGGATTTCTTTTAAATGGATTTCAGATATGCAAATGCCAAATGTTACTGGAATTAAACTGCGGTGCAGTTGTCCTAGTTTTAGAATCTCAAGTTCAAAATAGCCCTAACTCTTCTCTCCTCTTCAGAAAAACAGTCGAGAGACAATGGCAGATGAAGGGTTCTTTGATCTACTGAGCCGATTCCAGAGCAACAGGATGGATGATCAGAGGTGCTTCTTCCAGGAGAGGACCAGATTCTCAGCTGCTTCGGTGGCAACACCCTCAACTCCACCTAAAACGATGAGAAAATGTAATTTTTCAAATCTAAAATCCATACCAAACTTCCGTTCCTGCCAAATGCTATTTTAAAAGTGTGTTCGCGTACAGACTTACTATGGAAGGGAATTCTTGTCCAGGCTAACTTGTTTTCTTCCTCCTACCCAGCCTTTTCTACTTCTGTAGTCTCCCCCCACACAGATGAATTTCTAGACCTGCTGGCTAGCTCGCAGAGCCGCCGGCTGGATGACCAGCGTGCTAGCTTCAGTAATCTACCTGGCCTTCGACTGAACCAACACAACAGCCACTCAGTCCTGGGGCACCTCGTGGCAAGCAGCAGCAGAGAACTCGACGATGACTTCTTTGATATATTGGTAAAATGCCAGGTAAGGTTTTTCACAAAAATTCTTCACTTCTTGAGTCTTTAGGGATTTGATTCATGCATCTGAGTCAGTTTCTTCAAGCTTATTTATCATGTGTTTGAAGATATGGAAGATAAGGAAGAACAAAAAAATTCAAATTACCAGATACTGGCTAATTTTGAAAAAAATGGTCACAGGATCACAGGTCTTGAAGTCTCCAGAGAACGAGATTCCACAACCTCTGTGACCCTCACAGTGAAGAAGTTCCTACTCATGCTGAGGTGGAACCTCCTGTGCTGTAGTTTATATCCCTTGCCCCTTGTAATGTTTGGTATTCCTATCGCATGAACCATTTAAACTAACAAATGCTGGAAAAGCGGAGAAAAACAAGTGGGAGTACTAAAAGGCACATGTAAAATGGTGTTAGGAAAGAGTTTAGATATAGACCCTTAGAAGGGCACCTTGTATCCAGGAGTCTTATCAAATGGAAGACTTCAGTATCAAAAGTTTAGTGGCAACAGTGACCATCATTCCAATTGTGCTAATAACTCATAGCAATGTCCAAGCGAGGTGTCTGGTGGCGAGTTACAGCATGGTATCTAAACCAGTTAGGCCAAAACCAAATCACCTCAGCTACTGAGTTTTCCAAAGGTAAGGAGCATCTTAGCTTGGGTGGGAAGCAGCACCTGGAATTCATTCTACAATGACACTGTTCATGAGCCTGATGAAATACCATGTTCTGGTTTAGCAGCTTGTCCTTTTACTTCTTGGAGTCAAGCAAAGAGTCTAGAGACGAACAGAACAGATCTTGTCTCTTCCTGGGCAAAGCAATGCAATAATGTGTATATGGAGAAAGGAATGGAAACATTTCATCCCCTCAATCATTATCATTGCAGGTGCTACTGCTTTACACAGAAGCACAAAATGGTGGCTATTTGAGATTTTTTTGTTTCAAAGATGACCCTGAGGTCCATCTACTTCTGAAAGCCAGGCTTTTCCTGAAGGGACCATTTTCCTCTCCAGGTAGCTCTGCAGCCACCTCTTGCTACTGAGAAATACCTGTAAACTACAGCAAAGGAGCTGCTGTCCGCAGCTGGACCTGATGCCATAGGCATAGGTTTGCAAAACCTGAGCAGGAAGGAGTAGCTGTGTGGAAGGCACACAAACTCTCTCAGAAGTTTTAGGGAACTGCTCTGTACTGTGGTGGTTAAACCCTACAACTCTTTTGAGTTTGGAGGAAAACTTTCTCCCAGTATTGCCTTCCCCAGTCTGACAAACAGGATGGCCATTTTGTACTTCCTGCATAAGGCAGACAAGCACATTTCTGTTGTGGAGACTAGAAATACCATCTACTAATGCTAAAATTCTTCTGGACAAAGGACACAACTAATTACCTGCAATATGCACAAGCGCTGAATTGTGTGTGCAGCTATTTTCGGATACACGTGGACGGATGGCTTGGAGAACCCATATTACCTGCATTTACACTCTCAACTTTGTAATTTCTTCTGGGAAGTTTACCTTGCCACAAAGCTTACCCATTCAATCCTTGTAAGAGCTTTAAACCTGAAAACAAAAGCTTTTAGTAATTTTTCATGTGTACTGTTCACTTGTTCTATAATATATTCCTGTAGATATGCAGCTTTAGTGTTTGCTCTCTCTGTAGGGTTCCAGACTGGACGACCAAAGATGTGCTCCTCCATCATCTGTAAAGGGACCAACTGTACCAGATGAGGATTTTTTCAGCCTAATTGTGCGATCACAAGCTAAGAGAATGGATGAACAGAGAGTCCATTTACCCTCGGCTATAAAGGGACCAAGTTCTAGCTGAAAGAAGGCGGCAGCCCATACTGTACAGCAGCATCTTAGGTATCATTTTTGTTTGCAGGAAACCCAGACATTGCCTTTTTACAGAAGACTGCACTTAGTGCTTTTGTCCCCTTTCTAATAATTTTTGGTATCAATAGCAGCAGCAGCAGCACTGCACTTGTGACTGGTAGCTACAGCTACTGGCAGCTGCAGCTACTGGCAGCTGCTCTTAGCAGTGTCTTGACACAACAACCTAATCCCTCTAGTCTAGGAATATTAATATGGATTTTTTTTTTCCTGTCAAGGAATTCTCATTGTTGATGTGTGGATTCTGTCCCCATCTCCATCTAGTGCAGGGCCTAAATTTGTATGTTCTTTTGAAAGGAAAACATGATTATTTTTTGTTATTTGTATCAGCCTACAAAAAGGGCCTGTTTGCTTTTATACTTTTTTTTTTTTTAAATAAAAGGAAGAGATAAACAGCTTCAGTACCTAATCTTTGTTTCTCCCAAACGGTTTCTGCAATCATTTTTATTAAAAAAAATAATCAAACACCGGTATTGTTTAATGTAAAAAACATTTTTTTTAGAACATTCTGGGATTTTTTGTACTATTAAGTGAAGTATTTCATGTACTAGTCAGTGTAGTTTTACCATCAGGAAACGTTCTTAATGAAGATGTACTTGGTTTTAAGTAAGAACTGCCAGTGCTGTTCTGTAATTTGTGTGCTACATGCCCACCAGCAGCAGCAAGAAGTGCATGCAGCAGGGAATCACAGGGATGATAGGTACTTGGCAGGGACTACCACACTCCTCAGGTAATTCCTGTTATAAACAGTCAATGGCTGCATGCATGATGCTGGGCCCTAACTGCTTCTCCTTCACTTGGTAAGGATGTGCTGTGCTGGGGTAGCCCATGGAAACCCTCAAAGGTACATGTTGTTTTAAGTGTGGGTATCTTGTGTTAGAAGACACTGTTCTTAACAAAGCTGGCAATTTATTCACTTTAGGTATTTATAAATTATGCCAATTTTTAATTGAACTATATTAGCCCCAGAGAAGAATCCAGAACTTCATTTTAGCTTCAGAGTAAAATGTCAGTGTAAGATTAGCTAAATAGGCTCTACAGAACAAAAACTATTTTAGAGATGGTGATATTTTACAATATTCTCCTGCAGTATTTTAGCACTGAAATTTGATTACTACTGAAACTGTCATCTTTCTAACTTCTACAAAGTGGCAAAATACTCTTCCAAACTAAAGTGCTTATTTTCAGTACTTTCACTTAGTGCTCCCTATTCCCCATTCAGCTTTGAATCACCATAAAACCACATCTGATATATCAGCTTCTCAGTCCCCTGGAAATGATTAAACTAGAAGAAAATCATCAAGCTATCCTAGAAATGTGCTGACCAGCAGCCATTCTACTTAAAACTGATTTTAAGGCATTTAAACAAAAAGATAGTCCTGAGACTTCTAGCTGAGGTGAAATTACCCTTATATACGAATTACAGGAGTATTAGGAACTCTGTTCAGGCTGTTCGACAGTTACCTGATTAGGCTTAAGGTAGCTTGATCAGAGTGTCAGTGCTTTCCCACCAGAACATACCTAGTTTTACACAGAACATGCTACACAAATTGGATTTCAGACAGGCAGCAACACCCCCACACCTCTTTCCTTGGCCAGCTTTACTTGTGTGATTCCAGAAACAATATGAATACTCTGTCTCTCTGGTTTTAAAGCTCCCACCTTACAGCTGTACCTATTCCTGCTCTGGCCAAAGATGAGAGTTCTGTTAGCTTACTGACGCTCTCTTCTCTACATTTGAGAATTAGAGCAGAGCTAGCAACTATGTGACTACTAAAGGTAAGACAAAACTTACAGCAGAGTTTGGGCCTTCCTCAGTCTCCTTCCTGTGAGTCACGTGAAATCTTGGTTTTCTTTTCTTCATGTGGTTCTACCACCATGTAATTTTTCCCTTCTAGGTTTTTATTAGGATCACAACTTCCTTCAGTCTCTTGCTCTGCTTTACCTGTCTCCTGTTTCTGCTGCTCAAGTGCTTGCTCTTCAGTAAGGTTTTCAGCTGTGATAGTTTCTAGTCTACAAACTTCAGCCTCAGCGTGCCATCTCTTCTGTAAAAATTAATAACAAGCTGTTAATCACCCAGTCTGTAAGTGATGGCATTTTTTGCTTCGGATGTATCTCAGCTCAAGGGCAGAACTCCCCCAAAGCATGACTGGTATCTATCTTCCTCTCACAGGGAAAACAGTACATGCAAATTGCACAATCTAGAGTGGAAGTCTGCTTCTAATTTTCAGTAGTCTACAGAAAAGTCAGCACTGCTTTTCTCTCCTACCTTTCTTCCAAGAGTAGTCATGTTGCCCAGGCTAGCCTAAGTACTAATCCCTCAAAAGAGAAGTTAAAGTCTTGAGTAAAAAGAGGTATAACTTGGTGCTATTTCCTGCTAGAGTTGGCCACTGCACAGTATTGTTTCAGAACAAAACACATCCAAGACCAAACTACACACCAAGACTCAACACTACCAAAGTGTTCCATAGAGGAAAAGGTACTTCCTTAACTCCTCTACTTCCCAGAATTTGGGTTAAGCTTTCTGTTTAAACATGTTCTAGCAAATGATATTGAAATGTATTACATTTAATCCCAGCTCAGAGAGCACCAGGACTAACATACACCAGGTTCTGGTTTGTGAGACTCTTCTACTTGCGTGTTTGGCTCATCACTTGTATGCACAATGCCAGGACTTCTGCCATTTCCTGGTCTCACAGGAGCATCTCCTCTGTCATGGGGTCCTCTGTGAACATAAGGAAGCTGCTGCACATAGTAGCCATCTGATCTACTCCTATCACTCTGGCCAAAGTCTATTCTCTCCTGTTGACTTTCAGGTGGAGGAAGACTTCTTTGAGATGATGTCAGGTATCTTAACACAGACACTGATGATCCTGCACCATAGAAGAAAGCCTGGGGAAAGGAAAAAAAAAAAAAAAAAACAACCAAACAAGTAAATGCCAAATATTTGCAGCCTACAGTTCTTACACATCTAAAAAACACTGAAAGGAAAACTCAGGCCATCAGAATGGCTACAGTAAAATCTGAGCTTTCCGTAGTCTGACCACACCTCAGAAACTGCCATACTTGATGTAGTTCATCTTTGGTACTACAATAAAGATGCTGAAGGCAATTACATCCATCACTGTATAATGACACAATGCAGCCAAGAACTAAGCTGCAGTAAGCCATCAGAGTCTAGGATTTTAGGCACTTCAATGCTGTTTTATCCCACTTGAAGACTGGAGAAGTGTAGTCTAAATACAAAGGTACCTGTTTTATTCCTAAACCAACTACTACATGGATTTGTGTCAATAAAACTTCCCTTGCAGAAATAATTTCACCTGTGCTACTACACCAGTAGTACAAGTAAGAAATAAATAATAATAGACCATTACACTTAAATATAAATTAACATCTAAAAAATAAAATGGAGTTTTAAAATATAAGATAAATGTATACAAACCACAACAGCCAGAGCCATCATAATCAGCACGGGAACCTGCAGAAGAAAAGGTATCTCCTTCATGAGTGCTTTGATGAATTCACCAATACCTTGTCCTACGTGCTCCAAAGGCTCAGTTACAAAGTTGGTGAAAGTGATTGCCAGTGCCTAGAAGAGCGCAAACAGAACAGATTGGTGTCACTGCCTGCACACACACAGAGGAGCAGTCTCTTCAGGCCTGGCAGATACCTTTGTCGGCGGAACCAACAAAGCAGGATTCACTAGTAGAGTTTCGTAGTACTTCTGACAGGGATCGTCCTGAAATGTCCATTTACTTCTGAGCCACTCTGTAGTCAAATTAGAGACACATTTTTACTACTGTAAAAGACACACATATCTTATGACAGTGTAGTACTACAGAAAGCAGAAATTCAATTACAGATGGAAGACAACTCTTCCAGATATAGTTCACAGCTCAGACTTGGTCTTTAAAACTCTGAACTAGCTTGGCAGTGTAGTATATCCAGTCATGGAGATGCAGCAAGGATAGGGGAGGCTGGAAAGAAAGAGAAGAAACTGAGGTTTTCTCTCCCTGTTTAGTCAAGAAAGTTCTTTTATGATATTAACTCAGTCCCTAGAAGCCTCAGACAAAAATTAATCTGGGCTGTGGGAATTAATAGCTAGCACATTTTGTCTGCAGCTGCTGAAACAATTCTGAGTGTTACTACTCATGTGCCAGGCTGCAAGTGCATTAAAAATGTGTATTCTGCTTGCTAGGTTTCAAGGAACTATTGTAGTTAAAAAAACAGATAGTGTTACTCCTTACGGGAGCTTTTAAGCTATGAACAAAAAATTTATGATGTTAATGTTTTGAGTAGTTAGATCTTAGTGCATCCAGAATATAAACCATTGAAATTTGACATAAACAGAGCAATCCCATGTAATAGTGTTTGGGAGAATTGTGCAAAATGCAGTGGGCCCGATCCAGGTCCCACCACAGGGAGCTGAAATATAAACTGACAGAGCAGTCTGCCAGGAGGTGGCCATGGCTACAGCTGGACCAGAATGGCCTCGATCAGCTGAGCCAGTGGCTATTTACTGCGAAGTTCATACAGTGTTTAATTCACATTCCCACAGCCTACCCCCCTCCAGCCCATTGTTTTATCTTATTCTAACAGATGTTTTTTTCCCCCAACTGCTTTTCCCATCCACTTCAAAGATACAGCATTTCATTATCCCTACTCCTTTCTCACAAGATTCAAGGTACATCATCACTCACTTAGCAACCTCTGAGTCTCCCACACAGATGTGAAGGACATCTAAACACTCTGTTCCCTCTGTTCCCTACTCCCTTTGGGTTCCCACAATCACAGGCAAAAATACATAAAGGGAAGCCTATAATAAGCACCTATTAGGAGCAACCATTGTAAATCTCCCTGCTAGAGCACTGGATAACAAATAACTAATAAAAAGGATAGAATCGGTTTCTCTGTAAAAGTAACACCAGAGTGAAACAGTTACACATAATAAATTCTGAAGCCCATTGTACTTGCAGGCCTGGCAGATGGAAGAATTAAAAACTTCCCAAAATGCTTTCTTGAACTCTGCCCTCCTCGCTTCTATAAATGACACTGAATGGTCTTGGGGCAGTGGAGCTGGGGAAGCATTAGGAAAAGAACACCATGACATGCTCCAAGCAGAGTTTTGTGATCAGCTCACCCTCCCAAGGCCTAGGAAAAAACAGTCTTGTGGAACATCAGAAAAAGAGTTAAAACCACTGAATCATTAGTTGCTGAAGAAAATTCAGTGCAGTACTCATGAAGAAATGAGAGTATTCTTGGGTACTGAGTACGCTGTGACCATACATACCATGACAAAGCAATGAAACAATCATTTACCAATAAGACTGTCCCTCCAGTCCAGCTTCTCAGCACAGACGTTATCAAACTGCCCCATTTTTGCAATCTCTGCTTGATGCTGTGCAAAGGCTCGCTGCAGGAGAAGAGGAAGTATTTGTGAAACAGAAACCAAGCTGGTGCTGGACAGAATACCTCTCTCCCTGCAGCTCTGCATCCCAGCTCGTGACGTTTGCTCTTGGTTTGGGATAATTACCTGCGTAGATCTGTATTTGGTACCTGAACAATTTAACAGAGTTAAGTTCTAAGTACTTCCTGGGAATGGATTAAAAGCCACCAATGTGGCCATCTCTGAGCTGTTCTCCAAAAGGAGCTTGAATTACCCAGAGCCAACTCCTGTATTCATTATGATTTTGCCTTATAGTTTGCATCTGATAATCAAACAGAAAAAAATTAAAGTCAGTCTGCTAAAAAGCTGCCATTCTTCATTGACACAGCCCAAGCCCTCTCCACAATGTGTTTCCCTAAGACTTTTCTACCATACTGCTTTAGCATTCCACTTTCCCTTGCAGTTCTACTGCTTTATGAATTGTGTGCACCCCTGCAGCAGGGTGTGAGCTGGCAGGGTTTCTTTGGTTCTTTAAGCCTAATATGCCTGTCAACATGTAAAACAAAGCATTCATCCCTTTGTTTAGTTTGTGGTCAGTTACTACTTTACATAAGCTATCTAAAGGAACTAAACCTTTACTCCCTCTCAGAGCATTAGTTTTGGGGTTGGTCTCAATCTGAAAACTGTTTTCCAACATAAACAATTCTATGACTTTGTAACTGTAAAAGTTTAAGCTTTAAATCATTAAAATTTCAGAACAACTTACCTTATACAAGTAAAGCCAATTCCACGCAAAACTGATGAGAAAACTGATCAATAAAAGACGTTTTAGCTGAACAAACCAATGAATACGTGTCCAAAGCTCTGTAGCTATTACAACTACACCACACACTAAGCACAAGAGTAGCTGAAAGAGAACAGGAAAAAAAAATTAACACTTCAGATCTGGGATTTTCTCAAGCTTAGTGCCAGTACACATGAAGGAACTTCCAACTTTTGTTTTCACTAGCATTATTTACACAAATTATTAGAGATCCTCAGCTCAGCACTTTGCCATCCCATTTTAAAGAAGGTGACATGCTCTTCTTTCCTACACAAGTTTTTCCACAAGAATTCAGAAATTCAGAAATTGACCTGCAAGACCTCTAATATACACTCATCTCGATATAAATAGATTTCAGTTCCTGAAGTAGCCAACAGCTTCAGCTTCTATTTGAACAAGAGAAAACCTGGAAAATCTGTAATGCACAAACTGTCAGTAAAGCGCTAGAGTCTAATGAGTCACACAACACAGATAGAAAAGCCAGGAGGTGAAAAAAGCAAGCACACCAGAAATAAACCACAAAGCCACAGAAAGAAAAAGATGACCACAGGAATAAAAAACTTGAATTGTTACTTTAAGTGAATACATCTCCTCTACTTTAAATAACTATTTAACAAAGATGGAAAGAACTGCTTTATATGTGGTGTTAAGATGGTAATAGTCATTGACTTGCACAAAAACTAGAGAAAACAGCAATTAAAAAAAAGCAGCAAAAAAAACCCCAAAAGTCATTCTCTTACCAGAAACATATTATATAGATCAATTCCAAAAGTGTCTTCAAATCTCCAGTGCCAAGCTTCATAATTATGAGGCTTAAAATTAATCAAAATATCACTAAGTGCATCATCCACAGCACCTGACTGCCAGGTTTCCTCACTGAGAAACTTGAGGATCTCCATGTATGTCTGTTTTGTAAGGATGATCTCTGCATCATAATGGACATGGTCCACATTTTCCTTGGGCTAAATTAAAAACAAAATGATGGTTAAAAGCTGCTTATTTGTAACTAGAATGGTTTGAAATTAGAGAAGAGTAGATTAGATTGGAGAACAAGTTCTTGACCGCAAGGATGGTGGAACACCGGAACAGGTTGCCCAGAAAGCCCCATCCTTGGAGAGATTCAAGGCCAGGCTTGACAGGGCTCTGAACAACCTGATCTAATGAAGGATGACTCTGCTCGCTGCAGGGGGCTTGGACTAGATGACTATTGGAGGTCACTTCTGACCCAAACTATTCTATGATACTATGATTAGAAAGCTGTATCTCCAGACAAAAACCTGCTTGTATACTCTCATGAAATACCAGCACTTTTTGAAGCAGACTGCGGGACAAAGACATGAGGCAGGGAGCATGCTATGATTCTATAATATATTGTTTAGAAAATGAACAAAATAAAACATGAATTCACTGATGGGTACTTGTTGTTGTATAGGTGTCCGATCACCCTGCGCACAGCTTCCAGACAAGATGTAAGCAGGCGAAGATGTTTATTATGTTACACAGTTTGTCAGAAGGCACGTGTCACATCTTAATTGGTTATTTTCTACTGGCATGCGTGTAATTAAGTCATACAATAGGCTAAAATAACAAAACAATATTTTAACACATCCAAACAAATTCTGCCCAGTTTCTTCCCCTTCAGTTACAAGATGTTTACATTCTTTTCTGAGTCAAAGACTAAACATAGCCTTCCAAAGCTATCCAAAAACAACCCTTCTCCTATAGGTACTCTTTCAGTTCTACAATAAATCCTAAAAAATGAAGGTATTAAAATTTTAGAACAACTTCTCATTAGCAAGCGACAATTATGAGTGTTCTATGTGTGCCCTGACCATGGCTGAGCAACACAGAAGCTATTAAATACTGAAATAAGAAACATTACATTTCTAAGTATAGTGAGGTTTGTTTTATTTTGCTTACTGCTACAAATTTATTCCTCTGCCTCTTGAGTAGGTAAAACAAACCTCCAAAAACAATTAAAATAAAGACAATAACAAGGCAAATCTTATATGCAGACTGTAATAAGCTACTATTCCTTGATGGTTAATGTGATACAGCCTAAAACAAAGGCCTAAAAGGTCACTTGGAGCACTGTGTCCAACTCTGGAGCCCTCAGTATAGGAAGGCCGTGGACCTGATGCAGCAAGTCCAGAAGAGGGCCATAAAAAATGATCAGGGGGCTGAAGCACCTCTGGAATGGAATGGAATTAACCAGGTTGGAAAAGACCTTTGAGATAATTGAGTCCAACCTATCATCTAACACTATCTAATCAACTAAACCAAGGCACCAAGCACCCCATCCAGTCTCCTCCTTAACACCTCCAGTGATGGTGACTCCACCACCTCCCTGGGCAGCACATTCCCATGGCCAATCACTCTTTCTAGGAAGAACTTCTTTGTAACATCCAGCCTAAACCTCCCCTGGTGCAGCTTGAGACTCTGTCCTCTTGTTCTGGTGCTGGCTGCCTGGGAGAAGAGACCAACCCCCACCTGGCTACAACCTCCCTTCAGGGAGTTGTAGACAGCAATACGGTCTCCTCTGAGCCTCCTCTTCTCCAGACTAAGCAACCCCAGCTCCCTCAGCCTCTCCTTATGGGGCTTATGCTCCAAACCCCTCACCAGCTTTGTTGCCCTTCTCTGTACATGTTCCACAACTCAGCATCTTTCCTAAACTGAGTGGCCCAGAACTAAACACAGTACTCAAGGTGCAGCCTAACCAGTACTGAGTACAGGGGCAGATTTGACCTCCCTGCTCCTGTTGGCCACACTGTTCCTGATACAGGCCAGGATGCCATTGACCTTCTTGGCCACCTGGGCACACTGCTGCTCATGTTCAGCCTACCTATCAACCAGTATCCCTAGGTCCCTTTCTGCCTGGCCACTCTCCAGCCACTCTGACCCCAGCCTGTAGCAGTGCATAGGGTTGTTGTGGCCAATGTGCAGAACCCAGCACTTAGATGTGTTAAATCTCATGCCGTTGGACTCTGCCCATCCGTCCAGCCTGTCAAAGTCCCTCTGCAGAGCTCTCCCACCCTCTAACAGATCAACTCCTGCCCCCAGCTTGGTGTCATCTGCAAACTTACTGATGATGGACTCAATACCCTCATCCAGATCATCAATAAAGGTATTAAAGAGCATGGGGCCCAGCACTGATCCCTGGGGGACACCACTAGTGCCTGGCTGCCAGCTGGATGTGGCACCATTCACCACCACTCTCTGGGCTCGGCCCTCCAGCCAGTTCCTAACCCAGTGCAGAGTGCTGCTGTCCAAGCCATGGGCTGACAGCTTGGCCAGGAGTTTGCTGTGGGGGATGGTATCAAAGGCCTTGCAGATGTCCAGGTAGACTACATCGACAGCCTTCCCCACATCCACCAGGCAGTCACCTGATCATAGAAGGAGATCAGGTTGGTCAGGCAGGACCTGCCCTTCCTAAATCCATGCTGGCTGGGCCTGATTGCTTGGCCATCCTGTAAGTGCTGTGTGACTGCACTCAACATGAACTGTTCCATAATCTTGCCTGGCACTGAGGTCAGGCTGACAGGTCTGTAATTCCCTGGCTCATCCAACCAGCCCTTCTTGTGGATGGGCATCACATTGGCCAGCTTCCAGTCATCTGGGACCTCTCCAGTGAGCCAGGACTGTTGAAAAATGATGGAGAGCAGCTTGGCCAGCTCATCTGCCCGCTCTCTCAGCACCCTAAGATGGATCCCATCTGGTGCCATGGACTTGTGGGTATCCAAGCAGCTAAGGAGGTCTCTATCTACTTCCTCCTGGATCACAGGGGAACTATAATGCTCCCTGACTCCATCTGCCAGCTCAGGAGGCCAGTTGTCTGGAAGACAACCTATCCTGCTATTAAAATTTGAGGCAAAGAAAGTGTTAATTACCTCTGCCTTTTCCTCATCTTTTGTTACTATGTTCCCCTCTGTGTCCACCAAGGAGTGGAAGTTGTCCTTGCTCCTTCTCTCGCTATTAATATATTTGTAGAAGGATGCTATGAAGGCAAGCTGAAGTAGCTAGGGTTGTTCAGTGTGGAGAAGGCCTAATCACCACCTTCTAGTCCCCTGCAGGGGGCCTACGAGAAGGCAAGAGAGGGACTGTTTACAAAGGCCTGTGGTGACAGGACAAGGGGCAATGGTTTGAAATGAGAGTAGAGTCAGACTGGATGTCAGGACAAAGTTCCTTACAATGAAGGTGGCTGAACACTGGAATATGTTGCCCAGGGAGGCAGTTGAGGTCCCATCTCTGGAGATATTCAAGGTGAGGCTAAACAGAGCTCTAGTTGAGGATGTCCCTGCTTACTGCAGAGTTGGACTAGATAACCTTTAGAGACCCCTTCTAACCCAGGTGATTCTATGAATCGAGCAGGGTATTCCCATAGCTGTGTCCAACAATAGGTACTTAGATAAACCTTCTGAATTCCCGTGGCCTCCCTTTGGAGGCTTTACAGATCCTCCAAACAAATGCTGCTAACTGGCATAGCACTGCAACGTACACACTTCTGGCATTTTGTTCTTTGCAATTCACTGCCCTTTATTTTCCTTTTCAAGTATGCCACAATAACTAATCAATACATGGTAACTGTGGAAACACACTTAAAGCAGTAACATGAATTCTAATTAATTCTCAATGACTGTTCAAATACTTACCAGGCCAAGTTTTCCAGCTTCATTTAAAATCTTATTCAAGTATCGCTTAAAAATATAAAAGCTGCGGCTTTGATGTGATTTGGCATTCCTCTTCTCACAGTCTGCAACCTGTGGTGCAAAGACACTTTGGTCATTTCTTTTTCAAAGAAGAAGAAACCCCAGCAGAAGATGAAGCTCAGGGTGAAGTGAGGCAGATGTGTTCAGGTTAAGCAACAAGCCTTTGTTTAGCACAAGCCTAGGCAGCTACTGAAGATGCTCCTTTCTAGTGGACTGGCCCCTGCTGGAGGACTTCAGATCTGTTAATAATGCAGTTTGAATACTAACCTCAGTCTGACTAGGGGGGAAAAAAAAAAGATCAGGATCTCCTTAAATTATGTTTACATTAAAAAACCCACAAAACTACACCACCACCCCGCACCCCCCCCTAAAAAATGTAAGAACTGAACCCACTAAAATTACTTTGGGTGTCCAGATGGCTGAGGGAAGTGTGAACCCTGGAAGTCACACAAGCATTACTGCATCCTCCTGATCTCACAGGAAGCAGCAGTGTAGGGGGTCTCAGGGTAGCTTCTGAGCGCTGCAGCCCTGCACATTATGGTCAGCCAAAACCATGTTCTCTATATTCACAACCCACCCCTTAGAACCCAACAGCACAGAACAGTTTGGAAATGAAAGGTCTTAGCTGTTGGCAGCATGGGGTAATTTAAACTGCTGGCTCCTGACAGAAGCACATAGCTCCTATCAACTTCTGTTAATACTGTAAAATGTTTTAGGAAAGAGACCTTAGTAAGCAGGACAGCAATCTGGAAGGGAGTTCCCATTACTTCCTGTGGTCCCTCTGAACAAAGATTCTCCCTACATTATGCATGGCATTTCACACATTAAACCAGCAGTTCTCCTGTTCTGTACTATCCAGAAAATCATCATCAGAAAGCACAGACTATAGAAGGCTGGAGAATATTTTGAAGTTCCATAACAAACCTTCTTTTGCAAAGAATCTAATTCCCTGGAACAACTTGATAGGATTTCAGTACTGACCGCATCCATATTCTTATCCTGAGAGTCATGATAGTTTGCCTAAAAGAAAAACATCTCTTCAGAGTCACAGAATTTGATTGCTATGTGATATTACACTTCTGTAATCAGATCACTTTAAAAGAAGCAGAGGAGCTAAAGCCTGAATGTTGCTCTCTGCTGCAGATACATTCCCAGTGATACTGTCTGCCTCTGCTGTTATTTTAGGCTCCAAATGAACAACTGCTTTAAGTTTCTCTAAATGCAAGCTGCCTTCAGAAGGTGAAGTCCTGTCCTATCCTCCCCCACCTGCCCTTTCCCCTCCTGAGTGCTGGCAAGCCATGCAGTACGTGAGATTAGATAATCAACTGGCTAAAAACTGACTTAGCAAGCAAAGGAGCTGTTTTCAGCCACATAAATTCCCAGTCCAGCTGCCACGCAGCCAGCCAGACTCTAAGTAAACACAAAGGCCTGCTCTGGATTGCATGCCTTTCCTTTCACGCTCCCTTCTCCTGCTTCAGCAGCCAAAATTTTCTGTCAGTTGCTCAGACTTGGTTGCAGCAGTGCTTCTACAGAACCAGGTAAGTGCACTGAAGAAAGTCTTCAAAAGGATGTGCAATACCACTCAAAACAGTGAACTCAGGCTAACACAAAGTTTGGTTTTGAGGACTCTGGTAGCCCATGCAGCCTGTCTACCCAAAAATCTCTCAATGCAGAGCAGAGAAAAAACCTTGGGAAAATGGATTAACCCAAAGTAGTAATTTTTCTTCTTTAAGATGTGATTCTATTTTTGTGGGAGACAACAGAAAAACTCCCAGTATTTTTTTACAAAAGCTGAAGCAGTTAGGCACCAAACTTAAATGTTCCAAAGTGTCTCGCTGAATTTTAGGGACGCTACTAACTGTCTGGTGGATTTGGGAGCGATGGAGGCTATGAAGGAACTTTATGGAGAGAAATAATGCGGTTTTAATTTAGGCTTAATAAAATTGTTCTGAAGAGTTAAAACAGTTATTATTCAAGACTGCAAAACCAAACTTGAAAGCTGAAGAATGACAAAACTCAAAGGTGCCTCTTCAACCAATCACAATGTACAGAGCTACACGTATATCAGATAAGCAAAGTACATCCCATGATACATGCAGAATCCACCTTTCATACAAGGCAACCAAGACAATTCCCCTTGTTTCAACTAGCTTTCCTTATTTCATCTTCTCCTTAATGAATTATTAACAGTACAGCACTCCATCCCTACTCTGATCTTCCTTACAGCATTACAAAACACCACTGGCTTTCTCAATACCTTCACACAGTAAGCGGAGCTTATTCCCCTATTAGTAGGAACCTTGTCAGTAAAAAGCCCCAAGCTAATTATCTACAATAATATAGAGAACTATTATTTTTTTTCTTTGCAATTTCATTAATGGACACACAACACTGTTCCATTTGTAGACTGAGATGTAACCTTGTAAGACCTTAAAAAAGCTGTAATTGTACCATTCTCAAAGGTCACGATTCGTGGCCAACCTTTCAACAGCACGTGGCTGAAGGGCTGTTTAGGAGAGACACCTATTAATGCACTTTTTCTTTTCCTACCTTGTAAGGTCTTCTCATTGTTCCTGATGCTGCATCGTAATTGAGCATATCAGTGGGGTCAATCCATTCATCGTCTGGAGCTTTACCACTCCCTAGTAGCACAACTGCACATAGTACCAAAGGAAACAGCATCCTATATCACTAAACACAACGAGATTCGGATATTTAGTTCAGAATCTCACACACTGTGCAAAAAAAACTTTAAACCATCTTACAACATGAAAAATGCCTCCTCCGGTGTTGTTTCTAAACTCAGCTCTCCGTTAAGCAACTTAAACTTCACTTCCCCCCTCCCCTCTCGAAGAAAACACTGTCAAGAATATGCAACAATCACTCTGCATCGGACAAGCGGACAAACGCAACTTGCTGTACTTATCCGCAGGTGTAGTGCAGAGTTCAGCGGTGCCATAAATACGATAAAAGAGCGCAGAACTCCTACAGGCTTTGACACAAGGATCCGGCACCACAGAAACCCTCCTGGCATGCCTTGTCGAGACCGTGAGGATGTTCCCACCCTGCCTGGTCGGTAGCCCCGCGCAGGCCGCCGCCGCCGCCGCCGCGCACAGGTCCGCTCCACGGCACAGCCCTGCTTGGCGGGAGCTAGAGGCCTACGTCGCAAGCCTTGAACCAGCAACAAACGGGAAAACGCCAGAGGCTCCTCCCCACTTCGCCTTCACTTCGTTTATTTCGGACACTAACGCCACGCTACCAGGATACAGGCGGCCTTCTAGCCCTCCCCTCATTTCCATCCGTCCTCCTCGCTCCATCGCGGCAGCGAACACACCAGGCCCCGGACAAGGTGTGAGGCGACACCCCCACCCCCGCCGCCGCCCCCAGCGAGGCCACGCAACCGAGGGCCCGTCCGCGGTCCATACTCCAGCTCCCAGACCCCGGTACCTGCAGGGCCGCAGCCAGCCGCGCCGTGTTTACTTGGCCCAGAGCCGTCCCGCATCGCCGGGCCTCTCGCAGCCGGGGAGAGGTCCCTTACGTCAGCGTCCTCTTGCCCGTCCTTCGCTCCACAGGCCCGGCACGGCCCCGCGGCCCGACGAAAGCGGCTCCCACCCTACAGAGGCAGCGGAGAAGTGGCCGCCTCAGCCGCGCGCTCGCCCTCGAGATGGGGAGGCGCTGGCGGGCAAGGCCCCGCCTCGCGCAGGCAGGCCTGTGGCGACCGCTGGCTGGGAAGGCGGCAGAAACATCAACGTCTGCCCCAGCAGCAACGCTGAGGAACACAGCCGCGGAGCGTACGGGGAGCACACGGCTGGGGAGCAGCCGCAACAACACGATTACATGTAAGCCCCTCCAGAGGGCCGAAGCAGCAGTCCCGTCAAAGCACGCAGGCCTGCAAGAGGCCACTATCTCCTCCTCCTTCCCGTTCTGTGCATGGCTTTATTTAATTGTCTACAGCTCCAGGAAAAAACACACTTCCCTTTAATAAGCACAAGAGAGAGTGAGGCACTTTCAGCTACGAACAGCTCATAAGCATAAGACTGGGACGTAAAAGGACAGACGTAAGACTACACCCTCTCTCTAAAGACTCAAGTTCCAGTAACATCCCTTTAAGGAAATCCACATTTAAATAGGGGTAGTGCCTATTAGAAATAGTGTACCAGCCCTTTGACCACAGATGGACAACTGGAGCTTCCTCCAAAGCAGCAGGAGGACCTATGTGTTCAGTACTGAAAAGAAAGATTATTCAGTACTGTGCTCCTTTGTTGTTGTTGTTTGGAAGGAGTAACAAAGAACTGAAGTCCTTTACGGTTCAAGGCATAAACTGACGTATGGTCTAAGTATCTGAGTTGTACTGAGGAACCAAAAGCCCAAAATAACAGATGAGAGTGGTGCAGGTGTTGGAGGTCTTTATTGAGATTATAGCACAGATACACTTCTATAGTTACCTTTCCACTTTGATACAATAGTTAAAAATGCTTGCTACAGTGCACATATAATTTAGTAACCAAGAGAATCCAAAACTTAACTGCAGTTCAAATAAATAAATAACCTACTGTTTAAGGTTTGTATTTTAAAAAGTAAAAGGAACTGTACAATAGGAAAATATAACAATACATAAACATTAGAATCTAAAGTTTTGTAGAAATAAAACTGCAACTTCCCATACATAAACAGTGCAAGAAATAAAATTCAGATAAGCTTCTGAACTGGGAATTTAAACCATTCTTAAATTATCATGCAGACATAGCATTTTAAGCCATGCTGGTTTCTATTACAGCATTAATGGTATCCCTTTTACTTGAAAACCTGATAGCCATTAAGCTCACTGTGACAACTGCTGCCAATCTGCTCTCTTCTACAGTACACGATACACAGAGGTATTCTGTTGCATTCAAAAAGTAAAATATTGTATGCTTCTACAGGAAAACAAACAAACAAACCTCAATATTTTACTTTTTCCCCCTCCAACATGTTAGCTTGTTCAAAACTGTCATGTTGTAAAACCAGCAACATTTTCCCCAGTTTAGATGAACTAAAGAAAAAAAACCCACACTACATAATGGACCATAATCAAGATGTGGTTACTGCCTATCCACATTTGATATTCAGAATTTATTACTAAAAAAGTTGAAATTGTGGAGATGTTATAAAATCTGACCTCTTGTTGAGAAGTGATGAATATAATAAATCTGAAAAAAGTGGAAGTTATTTATGTGTGGAACTAGTTACATACAGACTCAAAGTGTTGTTCAACTCAAGTTTCTCTATAAAATTCTCATTGAGGCAAAGACCAAGGAATGCAATTAATACCAAACTGTAAACACATCATTCATTTTACTTTGAGTGCACATTGACAATGTCAGAGTTCTCCTCATAGACTTTGGCAACAAGACTACAATAGGTCACAGCAGCATGAGTTCACGTGGAAGACTGAAAGCACTGCAAAAGAATATACTAGAAACACCAAGACCTCCTAGAAACCAGAAAAATCTGTGACAAGTGCCCCTCCTCTTGCTAAGACACTCTCCTGCTCAAATGCTGCTCTCTCAATGCCTAATTATTTTTATGTTGTTTTTACAGTTCTGTAGTCTCAGGTCTCTGTGCTTTAGCTGCATAGGTTGCCTTTATTTGCACTTTACCCGTTGTAAGTCCAAAGGGTTACAGTTCTGTCTGCAGAGGATGACAAGAAGGAAAGATCTTGTGTATGCCATCTGCATTGAATAACTTTGTCCTTGTGCTCTCCCACAACCATAAGAGGAAGCTGCTTTGTGAGATCCCCTGTGGCAGAGGAAGAGAAATCATTAATTTCTTTAATTTATATCCCATATTTTGGGGAATGTGGTGTGGTTTTTTGGTTTGGGTTTCCCCCACCCCCTTTTTTTTTCCTCTCTCTCCCTTCCCCTCTCCCCCAGTTATTTGGGTTATTTTGTGTCATCCCCCCCAGTTTGTTTAGTGAAGCTTACATATGGATTTCACCTTACTGAAGCATACTGGCCCCCCACCCCACACCCCTGCTATCTCTTTCTCATACACATAGATTATAACACAAGGCCCTCATGTTCTATTTTTCAGGCACTGCTAGACAGCTTTAAATACACAATCTTACATAACATGATTATATGTTAATGGTCTAACACTATCACATGTAGCTAATCACCTTGATATTTTATCTCTTAACTCTTCCCAATAAAAGTAAGTATTATGCTTTATTCTTTTTTTCTCTTGAATGTATCCAGAGAAGGGCAATGAGGCTGGAGAGAGGCTTCAAGCACAAGCCCTACGGGAAAAGGCTGAGGGAGCTGGGATTGTTTAGCCTGGAGAAGAGGAGGCTCAGGGGAGAACTTACTGCTGTTTACAACTACTTGAAGGGAGATTGTAGCCAGGAGGGGGTTGGTCTCTCCTCCCAGGCAATCAGCACCAGAACAAGAGGACACAGCCTCAAGCTGCACCAAGAGGACACAGCCTCAAGCTGCACCAAGAGGACACAGCCTCAAGCTGCACCAAGAGGACACAGCCTCAAGCTGCACCAAGAGGACACAGCCTCAAGCTGCACCAAGAGGACACAGCCTCAAGCTGCACCAAGAGGACACAGCCTCAAGCTGCACCAAGAGGACACAGCCTCAAGCTGCACCAAGAGGACACAGCCTCAAGCTGCACCAGGGGAAGTTTAGGCTCGAGGTGAGGAGAAAGTTCTTCAGAGAGAGAGTTGTTAGCCATTGGAATGTGCTGCCCAGGGAGGTGGTGGAGTCACCATCCCTGGAGATGTTCAAGAGGGGACTGGATGTAGCACTTGGTGCCATGGCTTAGTAGTCATGAGGTCTGTGGTGACAGGTTGGACTTGATGATCTTTGAGATCTTTTGCAAACTTATTGATTCTATGATTTTTTTTTTTTTTTTAAACAGGGTCACTTTTACAAATGCTGCCTGGAAGCAATAGCCATCTCATCAGGCAAAGGTGTTCATTAGTTCTCTTACCATAATCAGAATCTCTCCCAAAACCAAGGTTTAGTTTGTGCCTTACATTCTTAGCGACGTAACTGGCCAGATGTGCAGTCACAATTAAGTGAGTACAGAGGAGGGCAACAAAGCTGGTGAAGGGCCTGGAGAATACATCTTATGAAGAATGGTTGAAGGAGCTGGGGCTGTTTAGTTTGAAAAGAGGAGGCTGAGGGGAGACCTCATTGTTCTCTACAACTATCTGAAAGGATGTTGTAGAGAGGCTGGTACCGGTCTCACAGGTAATTGGTGATAGAACAAGAGGGAATGGCCTCAAGCTATGACTGGAGAAGTTTAAACTTGACATTAGGAAAAGTTTTTTCACAGAAAGAGTGGTCAGGCATTGGAATGTGCTGCCCAGGGTGGTGGTTGAGTCACCAACCCTGGAAGTGTTTAAAGGTGGTTTGGATGTGGTGCTTGGAATGATGGTTTAGGGGTGAGCTTTGAGGAGTAGGGTTCTTGGTTGGACTTGGTGATCTTGAGAGTCTTTTCCACCTGTATGTTTCTGTGATTCTGTGACATCTGATTACCTCCCAAACCCTTCAAAGCTCTACAATTTATCTTCTCCTTTTAAACTAAGATCTGATCTTTGATCCAAGTTCTCTTACATCTTCATTAGAAGCACCAAATGGAAAACACCCTATTATCCTTTGCAGTTACCTTGTAAGTCTGTCACCTTTATTTTCATATCGTAGGATCCTGTGAGCAGATAGTGTGCCCCTGGAGAGAAGCGAACAGAACGGACATCACTGGAATGAGGATGGTAGCTCTGCACCATTCGTCCTCCTCGAATGTCATACAGCATACAGCTAGAGTCCTCTTGTCCTGTAGCCAGGAGACGACCACTAGGATCAACAGCTACTGACGCGACAGCACTTCCTGCAGGAGACAGACACACCGAACACACGATACTGATGTAAATTTGTGCAAACAGCCAACATTCTTTCAGAACACAGGAATATACACTGTATAAACACCGAACACTGGCCTTCAGGTGAACACCTAGCTATGCTGGTATCTCACACAAAGAAAATTTTCGTGTTCTAGCACTTAAAACTCTGAAGCCACAGATCACACTGGAATGGTAGCAAAGCTGTGTGAGTGAAAGTACCCGTTTCATGACAGGAAAGAAAGTCACTCTCTATGAAATAATGTAGAATAATACAAGGAATTCCTCCCTACCCCAAACCGTTTGAAGAAGAAAATCCCAATCCAAGTGGTTCTTAAGAATCCTTTGGCAGATTAGAGTCTGTTGAAAACTTGCAAAAATGGCTATTCTTTCCCATCCTTTCCTTTGATTCCAAAACAGTTACCTTACGTGTTATTTTTAATGCAGTTGGGAGTGCTGCAAAGTCACAAGGCAAACAACTAGCCAACTTTTTGAAAGAAATGCTACTTTATATAAAAAAGTACTAAACAAAGGTAAAGATACCCTTAGAACTTTCTTCTTCTAAAGCCAAGCCTCCCTTCTGTGGCACAAAACCTCCCTACATTCTCTCTATATTTTAAGGATGTTTAAGGAGTATATTTTAAGGAGGGAATGGTCAAAAGCACAGCAGCAAGGGTTACCTGTTCCATGAAATGTTGTTCCCACGACACGAACACAGCTTGGCACTCTCAGATCCCAGAATCTTACAGTCTTGTCCTGGGACCCAGATGCAATCATCCAACCACTCCATGTATAAAGTGCTAAGATGTGTCCTATGAACAAGAAGAATTCTTTGATTAAGCATCATTAATTGAAGAATGAACCACTGCAGTTCTCATTATATTTGTGTCCAGAGATTTAACAGTCCTACTGAAAATGCATATTGCATGACCTGAAATGCCAACAGTGTAAGGCAGTAACCAGCTCCACATGTTCTCTGGAATGAGGCCAGCACTGTCTCCATTAAATTAACAGCCAAAGTAGTTAAAAACAAACAGTCCCCCCTCTCCCCAGATACCTCATAAGCAATCTGGGAAAAAAAAAAACAAAGAAAAAAGTCTGGCTAGAAAGAAAAACACCAAGACATTAAACCCCACCTCCAACTCAACAACTTCATTAGAATAATACAGACATACAAGTTGTGAGCAAGAAGCAACAACATACATACCAGTGTGACCACTTAGAGCATGCAGGCCTTGTCCTCGCTGACAGTCTGTTGTGTAAATATTACAGTCCCCTGCTCCAGCACTTATTAAAATAGCGCCCCCGCTCTCCGGGCCTTCCATAAAAGCAAGATCTCTGATTGTCCCATCGTGCATGCTGAACTCCAAATCTGGTCCTAAAATAATCATTTAAAATATAAAAATTCAAGGAACAAAGTGACACATACTTTTTACGACTGTTAGTGTTGCAAACTTAAAAACAGTTACAGAGTATTCTGGGCAAGGGGGGGTACACTATCAAGTATAAACACTGTTGCACACTTTCCATAGAACACAATTTCAATTACTATAGTTCAAATAAAATCTCTGTGAACATTATTTCTGAGTGCTGATTGAGCTTCTCACAGTTCTTGAAGCACTGCAAAATATATGTTGAGCACCTCCACAGCCAATTCCAGCCAAGGTTTATGGAGTACGTGTATTTGTTTTTGTAAACTATGTGAAGCTGAAGGGGCTTTCTTTGCCAGGAGAGAAGAGTCATTGAGAATCACACAGGACAAGGTCTCCTGAGTTCAAACCAGGAAGGATGAGAGTCATATTCAGTGTATTGATTAGACCTGGGTTAGACCTGGAAAATGGCATTTGCTATGAGAGAAACTTTAGACTTCCAAGATGGGGGAGAATATGACAAAACTCATCAGAAAAAAGGGGAACTAGAAATAAATTCCTACTGACAATCAAGAACTAGAACTGGGTAAGAGCATCTGCAGCATATCTGGGGAAAAAATATCCAAACCAAAACAAACTACCAGAAGACAACACAATACCAGAGTCTTATAAACCAAACCCAAACTGCAACATATGAAAACCCAAACCAAATAAAAGCCCAAAACATAATCCCCAGCCCCTCTGTGGCTCTTTGCTGGATAAAGACTACAGTGATGGTGAAAGGGAAAACAGTCTAAGTTCAAAAGTATTAAAATAAAAATGACAAAACCTATTAACTACATCATACAATTTGAATGATTTTGCCAAATATTGGACAAATACTTGAAAATAACGTTATTTAAATACACGCACACTACCTGTTGCATTACAAGTTTCTGCATTAAAAGGAAGTACTTTCACATATTTATCATTGGAACCGGTAGCTAACAGCTGTCCACAGGGACTCCAGGCTACACAGTAGATTGACCCTTTGTGATGCTTGTTCCTTTTGAAGCGAACTACAGGTTGTTTAGGAGCACTGTAAGCACTGGGGAAACAAGAAAGAAAAAAAACCATTTCCTTTAACTTGTGAAAATAACATATTCAAAATGAAAACACTGCTTTTCTATTAGTTTGGGTAACATGAAATACATGTGACTGTTTGCATTGAAACACATACGTATGCTCTAAGACAAAACAAATGGATCTCCTCCATCCCATTTTCTCAGTTTTCCCATCATCTTCTCATTGTATTTATGGAAAAAAATCCTTAAACAGTCCCCTCACCTATGGAGGGTTGAATACATACAACACAGAGTAATGTCTGGCTAATCACAGTGAAGCCTTATTCTCAGAATCCTTAAACTGGTGGGATTTTGCTCTACACCCCACAGACTTCCAACATCTTCATTCTGTAGCCACTTTTGCACTTGCTTGAGTCCAATTAAGCAATAGTGGATCAAATAAATTCACAAAGGAATGCATTGTGGGAATACCCAGTGCAGCTGGCATGGCTAAAACCTGGGTCTGGGACTGAACTATCACGCAGCCAATTGGAAAATCCAGATTCCTGACAGAAGCTTGTGTAAACTCTCTGTATATGTGCAGGAAGGTGTTTCTCTTCCAGTTTCCCACACCAAACATAATGCCTAACTGGGGACTGTGTTTGGCATGACAGCGCTATGTGAATGGGCTCTATGTACTTGAGTTAGAGTACTACAGGCACAACAATATCCTCAAACAATAAACATTTGCTTTATCCAAGAAAATTGTTGTCTATGCCATCTTTACTGTCAGGATGAATGGGACTCACCAAGCACTTAAATGGATTAAAGGATCAAGAAAGAGACTTGTGTCAGCCCTTTGTGGGAAAACACAGAAAAATGTATGAAAACAACTGACAAAAATATGCCAAGAAATAAAAGACTCACACATGTTCATAATTGTGAGCTGTACATGGATATTATTTGTTCAATCAAGTGACTATCAAAGCTTCACTTATCTACTAGAAAACCCAATAGCACAGTCTGTGCAGGACACATGCACCATTGTACATGGCAATCTTCACACCATCCATTTTTATTTCTGAAACCAGATCGGCTCTACACACAGCTGGAATAAAAGGAATAGTTCCACTGATGCACACCTCTTCTATTTCAATCAATTACATTCTTACAATGTTATTTCTCTGTTCCCATAGCAGGAAGTAGTCAAGTGCTTAAGATAAAGTAATGCTGTACCCAACTCCATCAATATTCACTCCAGTAATATCAGCAATAGAAATTCAAGACATTAAATTGCTATTGAAGAATTCAGAAATGTGCTGTAAATGCTTGAACAAGAGACAAAAAAAAAAAAAAAACCCAAAAAGAAAAAAAATCAAAGTCTGTTTAAAAACATCTAAGATAACCATGGCTTTAGTAAAGAATGCTAAAATAAATCTACATGAAGGCTAATTTTATTTTGTTGCCAGAGAGGAAATGCTTGACAGATCAGCCTAAAACAGGATCACCATCCAACACACACTATGGAGTTTCCTAAATGGTGTAATGCCTTAGATCACATACCGAATTTGGATTCTCAGCATGTATGAAGAGGTGGAGGCTGCTGCTGAGAATCACTGTGTCAGGACATCAGAGCTTGTGCCCACCACAGAGACTACACGCTGCCAATCAACTGTGTAGAAGCACTGTGGTTACTTCAGTGACATCTGCAGTAATGTAGTGTGCATCTACTGGTGCTTAATCTCAAATGTGAGGAAAAAAAAACCCAATAAACCAAAATGCACTGCTATTATACCTTTAAAGAGCAGAAAAAAGCCTCAAAACCAACTTGTCCTCAGTCATACATCAGTTTGGAGGACAACAAAAAAGTCCCAACAAAAATCTGATATACAATTAAAAAACCTGCTCCTTAGCTGATATTCTACGTAATTACAACTATTTGAAACAAACATGAAAAAATTTGAATGCGTGTCTAGACCCGGGTAGTTACAAAGATTAGAGTCATGAAGATAATGTGGTTTCTCTGCTGACCAGTAAATCCTGGGATGAAACATTTGTGACAGACTGTACACATTGTGAAAAGAACAGAGAAAGGAAGAAGCACAAGTCCAGAATTAAGGAAATCTCAGCACTCCTTTTATCCAGCTGCACTATGTCACTTGTCACATGAGATCATGCACTGTAACTAGAGATTAAAGCTGCAGAGTCAACCTAACCTTTCCCTATGGTTAGAATAACAAGCTGTGTGAGAGCAGACCACAGTCAGTTAAGAAAGAAACATCCAGTCCACCAAAGGGGTTTTTGCACTGTTTATCAATCAAGAGGAGGTCGTCAGGGCTTCAAACCCCACAAGTCATCTTGTATTAGATATCAAAGAAGTCAACTTCTTTTCCTTTCATACATTGCCAATAAAGAGTTTGGAATTAAACTTCAAAGGCTACCTTACTCATGAGGTTTAAGGAGGACAAGAAACAAAAATAAAACTACCAAAACAACCCAGATTACTTTTTGCACACTTTGGAAGCCTGAACGCAAATCCTGAACTGGGAAAGTGTCCTGAAAGAAGCCACTGTGCATACCTGTAGTTCCTTCTGAAATTGTGAAGTTTTAGATGCCTGCACTTCTCTCTACTCCAAGAAAACAATGTAACTGGAGCAGAGACAAGGACACAGTTATTGAGACACCAATATTTATTGCCAGGTGAAAACAAATGTATTTTACCTCCTTCTATTAAAAGAATGGGTGAAAAGAAAAAAGATAAAACTAGGTACACAGTAACCCAAAAATAGCACTTTTCCTGTCAAGGAACCAAAAGGATCAGAAAACCAGTGTTGATAGTAACAGACCACTGGACATACTCCAGCAAAGATTGCTGTAAAAGTTGGAGATACTGCTTTCTTAACTGTTAAGTCTATCCTCATGCAGAAACTGCATCTTAAGCAGCTCAACTTGTGCTGGCTTGGAATTGAGACATGCTTTCTCTCACTTTTACAGCTGGAATTACAAAATGAGAAGCCATCACAGTAAACACAGAAAAGCCCATCTGCTGAGACAAAAATAACATGTTTATAAAGAAAGCTGTGGTATTATAGCAATACACCTTGCCAGTAATGGAAGAGAGCAAAAAGCTAGCCCATAAAAATATCAGCAGAATGTATTTTTGTTTGACAGTTCAGGTATTGAAGGAGAGCATTGCACTAGTTATGAGAACAAAAGAGATATGAAGCATACAGACATCAGTAGCTAAGGAAGAAAGAAGTGCTTTGATACAGACAAAGGAATTACTGTGTGGTCATTCTTACCTTGGATCAATTACTTCTGGGTAGGCACACACTCTCAACGTTTTGGAGTTGGAGCCAACAGCATATAAGCTCCCACTTGGATGAAAGGCTACAGCTCTAACAGCTTGTGTGTCTTCTAGAGTATTAATGCAAATGAATTGCTTTTTTGATTTGTCCTCCTGTGTAGAAGAGTAACAGTCAAATTAGGCTCTTCAGCCTAAGACTGGACACTCAAAAGCACGTGACTAAAACTACTGTACCAAAGTATCAATAAGCAGCAGCACCAGGCACAACTATTCAAATGAGAGATCCATATAACAGTGTCTACTCCACGTCAGGGAACAGCATATTTCAAAAACTTCTTTTCAAGTCCCTTTTACATCTAATATTGGATGATCTTTTCTTACTCTTGTTCCAGGCTTCCAACAACTTCTGTCCTAAACAGCCCATCTCAGACACATATGATACTACAGTTTATTTCTGAGTAAACATGCTTGATCTGTGTGAAGCTTGCAAAAGAACAAAGTCACATTTTCACTGGAAACAGTCCAAGTCATAAACACAGTTTATAAAACACATAATACTAAACATCAGGATGAAAAGCTGGGTCTTCAAATGATAAGCAGTTATGATTAAGTTATGCTAAGCTTCATTACATCATCCTCTTGACTACTTCAATGCCATCTTCCTAAAGTTTTGACTTTTATTTATTTGCTGCAGAAATTTTGGAAGGCACTTATTGCAAAGTCATTTCCCTAAAGCTGGGCCATACTGACTGGAGTCCAACAAGCAAAATTTCAACCTGGAAGACACAAAACAATGTCTGTAAAAGGCACCCTATTGGAACCTCTGTTGTACAAGAAGCTGAAAGAGCTAGGATTCTGCCCTTGAGATCAGAAGGGCTTTTTGGGCATAGAATGTGCATGTGTGAACCCCAAAACACACATCATTTGCATCAGTGCATATAAATACCTGAAAGAAGTAAAGAAGATGGAGCAAGACTCTTCGCAATGCTACCCAGTGGAAGGACAAGAGGCAAAAAACCCAAATTGAAATACAGGAAATTCCATACACATTCTTTTGTTGTTTCAAAAACCACTATGGGGGTGGTCAGATGTGGGAATACATTGTCCACAGATGTTATAGAGTCTCCATCCTTGGAGATACTCAAAACCCAACTAGACCCAGCCACAAGCAACCTGCTCCCACTGGCCTTTGAGTAGTGGGTTTGGACTCATCTCTCCAGATGACCTCTCCCACCTCATTCAATTTGTGGCTCTTAGGTAGCAATAATCAAAGTTCATGGTAAACATCTATTAACAATGAGAGGGTGTCACATACTCAGGAGTAAATACTGCATCTTGTGAAAACAGAAATTGTAAAGTACAGTAAGGAAACTCACCTCATCACATCTTGTCCTACTTAAATTCCCTGAAGAGTCTTCTGACTGTGACTGAGTGACAGCATGTTCTGATGCACTGTTTTGATTTGGTGAAGAATTTAAAACCATAAGAAGAAAGAAAAAACAAAAACCCCAAACAAAAACCTAACAACAAACAAAAGCAGGGACAGATTTGTTTATAAGTATTTTTTGGACTGAAGTTACAGTTTCAGTCTCAGAACTAGTTTGCATGGACAAGTGCCAGACCTGTGATTACCTATCATTAAACTGTTATTTTTATGAGAGGTTGTTGGTTTTGCATCAATTTCAGGCACTGAACAACTGAATGCAAGTTAAACACATCCATATTCATACCATAATATATAGTTATACACAGATGTGGAAAACAGGTTGTTCTTTCAGGTCAGCACTACCTTTGGTTAACAGAAAAAACCAAAATGCATTTCCCACTCTGTCCTGCCCATCTCTCCATCTAGTTTGTATTTCATAAAAAAGCTTCCAGAAACTTAATAGAGCACAAAAATCAAGAACTGTACATGTAAGATGGAAGGGAAAGAAAAGTAATCTGAAACTGCAAATAAGTGCAAAAGGTAAACCATAACAAACCCACCATTTCACATGTGTGCTGGCAAAACAAGGATTTTATAATCCCTATAAAAACACACAGAAAACACTGATTGTGAGCTAAAGATCTCTACTCAATGGCAGATTCATTTAGTAATGAAAAATCAAAAAAGCTCCTCTCACAGTGCTAAGAGAATGTTCTATCCAATCCTGAACAGTCTCAAGTGACTTACATTTGATTCCCCTGCACAGGTGACTCTTCAGGAAAGGGTATCTGATTAGCTGCCCCACGCTTCCGAGGAGTGCTGGTATTAACATTCTGGCTATCAGTTGTTATCCTCTGACCAGCATCTGAAGTTGATGACGTGAAGTTACTTGCTGGATTGGTAGATGCATTCCCTTTGCTCCCATTACACTGCTGGCTAAGTGTCTGTACATCATTTCCAAGACTGTCCATACCCATATTTAATTCTCCTAGTTTCTGGATAGATCTAATAACAAATGAGAAGGAAAAGATGATGATCACCAAACCAAGTTATTATGAGCACCTGAGGAGGGATACCAGCGGGTGGAGAGACAACCAACAAAACCCTCCAACCTGTTTAGAAACTGTTCAGTAAGATTCTGTTGCTGATCAGCTCCATCTTCTTGATTTACACCTCCTTCCAGCAGCATTTGCTGGTACAGCTGTCGTTGTTGCTCTTTCTGCTCCAAGTGCTGCTGGTAACGTAGCCTTTGCCTGTAATATTCCTGAAACTGCTCTGTTGAATCACGAAGCTAAAAATAAAAAATTTTCAAAAAATTAGAATCAGTAATGAAAATTAAATAATTGTGGTATTTAATCTAAACATTTACCTTCTGGTTTGTTATTTCAATATAGGCATCAAAAGGCCAACACATTCACCTGAGGAGTGATCTTTCCTTTTTCCTTAAAACCAGCTACAGTTTACACATTACAAGAAATCACTGCTAGCCTGTTCATCCACTGCTGAACTGGTTCCACCTACTTCAGGAGGAGACCCCTCTTTCCTACAAAACTTCTAAAGTATTACTCAAGGTCAAAACAAATAGATGACTGGAAACAGAAAAACGTCAGAAAACACTGTAAGCTACATTCTAAGTGCCAAGACATATTTTCACTACAAAATTAGTATTTTCTGCCATGTTGACACCTCCCTACCATCAGTCCACAGAGCCCATTTACCTATCCCCACAGACAACCTTGAAGTGCTCTATTCAGGTGTTACATCAGAAATTGGTGTCTTGTTCTAACATTAAAATGTCTTACTTTCTGGACCAAACAAAAATACATGAGCTTCCTTTTTCACAGTCTCTTCCCCTTTACATACATGCTTCCTACTCTTCTATATAAAATCTTCTTACACTTAGATATTACAGCACAGCTGTACACATACAGCACCAAGATGTGGAAAACAGTGAAATTGGACTAGGTATTAGATTCTTTTCCACAAGTGTATAGTACTCTGGCCAGTATCTTCACTTACAGCACAGCATCTCCTGTCTTCATTCCCTCCTACAAATTCTGTGACCAGTTTTTTTTGCCTTTTGAAGCCTGCCCAGTTATATGACATGAAGCTAAGCACTTTCCTCCCTCCCCTTATTCCCAATGTGCAAACATAACGCTGTTGCAGCAGAGAGGTTATTCAAAGTCCTTGAGGAGAGTTAAGTCCTCAAGTCTGAAGGACTTTGTTAATCCTCCAATAGGCCCCATTGCCTTACTTAAATATCCAGAGTCTACAAGAACACAGCCTTGTCAAGACCAGATTGTTTTTTAGTAGCATAAGTCAAGACAAAGTTTACTTAAGAAGATCCATCTGGAATCTGCAAACGAAATAGACTGTATTCTCTGGGTTATTCATCATTATTGAAATAACAGACATATCTGAAAACATGTTTTCTGTTTAACTATTATTTCACTTTCCCTATATTGCTGTTAAGGAGGAAAAAAATAAAAAGGTAAAAAAGGATAGTCAAGGCACAAGTTTTCTAAGATGAATCCAAGAAACATTATGCATTGAATTATAAATAGCAAAAGATACATCTACTAGGAAATTATCCAGTTTTCATTTCTGTGAGTTCTAGACAGAAAATGATGCAAGATGACCAATGAAAGTTGGTGTTAACACTAGAAATTGCAGGAAACGTGCCAGATTCCTCACTAAAACACTAAGAAAAATTTAAAGCATTGTCTAAACTAATATTGCTGGCTTTGAGTACTGCAAAGTGTTGTGTTTTCACTGGTTTGTGGTGGGTTTTGTTTGTTTGTTTTTGTTTTTTTAAGATACACACAACAGCTTATCCAAACTGCTGATATAGGAAGGCACACTAATCAGCTGCATTACAGATTCAAATGACAGCAGAACTTTATACAATGGGGAAAAAAAACAAACCCTCAGTCGTTTGTTACAGGAAATGCAATACGGTATTTTCACTACAGTAAAAACAAGATTGAAAGCAACCCATTGTCATGCATGAAGTCCTCAACACAATAGCAAATCATTATGAAGTGATCAGAACACAGCTCAAAGAGCCTCATTATTTTTCAGCAAACAACCACCACCTCATTTTTCTCTTGCTTGGCTGGTCCATGACTCTGTGTTCCACTACGTTGTTCATTTTCTGGAACTGAACTCTGGCACTGAGTTTCACTGCTAATGGGATGCTGTGGCTCCACAGGAGTATCACTTCTTGCAGCAGCATGTAAAAGAAAAGAAGCTCAAATAAGAAAAATAAAGAGTAGAAAATCCCCTGATAAGTAGAGAAAGATAACTTTCTAGAGTAAAAGATAACACAAGTGTGCAGACTCCTAAAGACACAAACTGAAGATAACTGCTCCAGAAAAAAACTGCCACTTGCAATGGGTTACACTAAACAAAATAAAACCCCTAACAAGAACAGCCAGTCATTTCCCAAGAGATTTACCACCATGGGATATCCAAATTCCATGTTTTATATTTCCACACTTGAATTACATATATCCTTTACCTACCAAATTATTCAAATTCTCCTATTTTCAAGGCAGAATGTATGATCCATACTAATTACCACCAATCTAAATATAAATTACATTTATCATCCATTAGCTGAACATTCCCAGAAGTTCTATACAGGAAAATGTTTACATCAGTTTTGCTATACTTCTGCTTTACAAGTATTTCTGCATGGAACTTTTTCCAGAATGCTTTAATGATCAGTAAGTCTGCAGAACACAATTAAAAGCCCTGGATTCCCATCTTCAGTTTTGTGAGAGTCCTCTTTATTCACTGACTTGGAGCAAAGCTCTTTCAGAAGTTGCTGTAACTTTTTTGGGTATCCCTGTGTAATAAAGTGAATCAGTTGACTAAAAGCCAAGTAATTGCTTGCTGACTACAACCTTTAAAAGAAATACCATATTTTTGTCACGTGCACAAGCTTTATGTAGGTCAGACCTACATAAAGCTCAAGTTCCCAGCTTCCACCCTTGCAAATATTGCTATTTATGTTGGACACAATCTGAAGTTGATTTTGCTTCTGAGAAATGTAATACCTACTTGAAAATTATGAGTCTGGCTCCTTAACATAATTCTAACCTTCAAGAGGGATATGTATTAATGAAAACAAAACCCAACCAAAACCAACCAACTAACAAAATCAAACAAAAAACCCAACACCAAACCCCACCAAAACAAACACCCAACAAACAAATAAACAAAAACCCCCAATAACCCCAAACTAACCACATTAAAAACTTTACACTTCACTTAACACCACATGAAAATTCCAAGAAAAAGAACTGCAGCAATTTATCACTTTATTTAGCTCACAAAATAACTCCACTTGTGCAGAATTATTGTAGTCCACTAATACTGAAAAGGGATACAAAAAGCTTTCAAGAATCAGCTTTAACATCGGACCTTGGGATACACACACAGATGTTAAGGTTAGTGCATACAGACCAGTAAAAATAGAGGAAGCACAATTCATTAGTATCTTCAGGAGGTGCACTTTTTACCCATGTAACACAAGGGACACTTCCATTAACACTTAAGCTATCCAGTTGTGAAGAGGCTGGTAAAATCAAAGACTTAAAAGGAATTATTTAGAATCAAATAAAATGGCTTCTTTCAGCATAAACATTAAGATAATGTATTAAAAACATACACTACTGTAAAAATTTCCTTTATCAGCATAACGGTGTTTGCTTCCTTTTTGTTTAGTTTAGTTACAGATGTTCCTTGCTTTAACACAAGATACAAGATATTGCTGTAAGGCAAACCTAATAGACGAGGTCACCAACTGTGGCCAAGATTGAATGGCACAGCTCTCACTGCTGGCCAGTGCACCCAAGTTCAATGATAGTTACACACCTGCTTCTCTTAAAAGGCAAAAAAGCTGACAGCTGCTTTGCAGAGAAGCATGGATTTAGCATTTAGAAAGTGGCAGAACTGCTGATCAAAATAACGGCCAGGCAAAAGCATTAGTATAAACTTTTAATTTACAAGTATCATTTCTCCTGGTTACGAGGACTTCTCTCAGTAAGAACTGCAATGTTTTGATAAAGGCTTTAGTTCTTCAGAAAACAGTTTTGCAGTCTACATTACATTAAAAGGAGTTATTAATAGCAATCACCATTGTCATAACCCAACTATCTACATGTCCAACATAAGAAGTGTAATACTTGACAGCTCTCTTATTCAGCTTAAATATTTACTTACCATTTTCCAAACCAATTCTGAACTACTATTCTAACAGTTTAAGCTATGATAACAGAAGATTTCTAGGGACTATACTAAGACTGTTTCTGTACGCTAATTTTGGAAGTACACATAATCATCTATGGTGTCAGGACCAAAACTGACTTGAGGATAGAATGAGATGGCACTTGAGAACAGAACGAGATGAGGAAAGATGAGAGTTACAGCTATTCCACTGTCTCCATCTATTTATATGGAATTCAGTAATACTGAGCACAAATCTTAGCTAGACTGTTACATAACCAGAGCATATTGTACTCCATGCTAGGATTTCAGCTTTGAGAAAGTACAGACTGAACCTATAAGGCTCAAGAACAAATATGAAAATATACTTTGATCCTAAAAGTGGAAGGAAGGAAACAGCTTCTGAACAGAGAAATACAACAGAATTTAAACAATCAATTACCCTTCAACATTACAACCATGTTCAAAAGTTCCAATACAAGTAAGAAACTTAACGTGAAGCTTAACATAAGCCAATGTTACAACTACTACAGTTATGCTTACCGCTCAGGTGACTCTTCAAAAATGCTGTGGCACTCTGTATTCTCAAGCATGAGACTTCGGCTGAGATTCTGTACTCCTGGGTAATGGAAATTTGCAAAAGAGTGGGACATTGGAGAAGTTTTGGTCCCAAGGTCTGTGACTCGCTTATCGTGATTGGTTAATCCACACGAGAGCCCATCCAAGGCAGGGTTCAAGGAGCGGGTCATGTAAGCATCTGCTGACTGAGGCCGTCGCATCGGGGATGATGGATAAGGAGAAAGTTTGCTGATAAGAGGTGTCAAAAGATCAGCGTACGCGGCTTTTGTAGGCTTGAGGAGTTTATCAACGTGAATATTAAGCATCTTTTGTTCAAAAGCACAAGAAAAAACAGTAGCTGGCAGATTCTGCAGCCATGACAACAAACTAAGGTCCAAGTCATCACACCCATTGCCACACAGGAGGTCAATGCCCAGCAATACTTCACTTTCTGTGATCTCTTCTCCAGTCGCTTTACTCTGACAGAACTCCACACAACATTCATAAAGCAATCCCTTCATTACAAGCTGAAATAAACGATTGTTACTTGCTTTGAAGCCAGCCTCACTCAGTTTCCTATCAGCAGGAATAAACTCTGCCACCATGACGCAGGCTTCTTCAAAGCAGTGAACCCGCGCAGTGCTGGGATTCCAGTCCTTGAATTCGGCGTGGTTGGTCAAGCGCGGCAGTGTCAGCAGCAAGCAAAGTTTACTGTAGTCTTCCTTCGAGGGACAATATTCTTCCAGTGCATGTAGGCACTGCACAGCCTCTCGCATGGTAAATTCCAGCTGTGGAAAGATTGACATGAACAGGGTAGTTTGCAGGATGTGTTTCTACAATAAAACAGTTCATTCAAGAAAAGCAGGCAGCAGCAGAGTTTCTTGGCTAGCATTCCTTTATTACTGCTTGTGTTTTAATTCACACAACATAGTCCAAAGTTGCCAATGCAAATGTAGTTAGAGTCAAATTTCTCAATGCTTTGACTTTCCAAAATCACACACACCCCCCCCAGTGTTGTTTTTTTCCACATGATTTACAGAACTTTCTCACGCCACTGCATGCTTGATATTATAATTTTTAATTTGTAGATCAACAGCTTTGATTCCATTGTAGCACAGAGGGTTACTTCTCAAATCCAACAGACTTACTTTCCCCTTTTTTTATTGCTATGAAAAGCCATTTACATAAGGTATAAAATGTTTGCAGAGATCCAGTGAGTAGCAACTCTGAGTTGGCTTTCTATTGGTATTTTCTGTTCTTCAATCAATAATTTAGAAAAGTTCTCAGAAGCCCTCCATATGAATCAAGGGCTTTAGTATGAAGCTTGCGGATAGCTAAAAGCCAAGAACCATGTTAAACACATGTAGCATGGCATTTTTAGTTTTAATTATGTTTTTAAAGTAATAAAAACTCTCATGTTACCTAATACCTGCTCAACACAGCAGCTATTCATCCACAACACACCAACACGCTTAGTAACATTCAAACAAACAAAAAAGAAGGACATTAATCTGCGCCTTTTTCTTCTCTACTGCTATCTAGTATAAGTATACAGGTCAATTGATTAGAGGAATAGTACACCTTCCCTTTACAACTCCAACAACATATTTACTTTTAGCTTTCTCTATAGTATCACCAGAAACCCCTCTAGTACAATGTATGTGTGATGGGACAGAATTAAAAAAAAGTATTGATTTTGCTATGGCACTCTATTTTTAATTTCCTAATTGGCATTTGGTATTCCTGCATTACCAACATGAGTAACAATAATTAATGTCACAATCTGCACACCTTCCTTGCCAATCTGAGTAAACATCTCTTTCCATATTGGAAACCTTATGTTCCCAACTCCTGCTGTTTGCACATTTAACTGAATCAGTCCTTTGTGAAGGCACCTGTTCCCTCCAAATAATTGTATCTGCTCTCTCTAAAAGTAACAAAAATTATATTTAAGATTAATCTAAAGAAGAATTCCTAACCTGGTCCTAATTAAGACAATACATTACTTGCTTCGGCACAAATTTGGAAAAACAAAACATAAAAACCCAAACCAACCACCAAACAAGAGCCCTGTGCTTTAACATAAAGGTCTGAAGTAAATTTCAGGATCAGGACCACAAACATGGCATAGTCACTGATCTGTGCTGCTACATTTCAAAGAAACTCTTTTAGATACAACTCCATTTGAGACATGGGAGTCATATTAATTTCAAAAGGATACCAATTATTTTTTCCATTGTTTATGAAACCATTTGGCAATAACTAAAATTTATGTATTCAGAGCTGGGAGCTTCTGCTCTGCCTTTAATCAGAGTGTCTCAAGAGGCTTCTTGACAACAGAAACATTCCTAGACAAGAGACAATTCTTACATGCTGAGGCTCATCTTCTGCTGACATGGCATTGTTTACACATAAGGCTTCCAAGAACTTCTGCTTCATTATAATATAACGAAATCTGCAGGTAAGAAGTGAAATGTAAGTCCTGATCCAGCAGTTAACATTCTTTCAGAGACAAACAGGGTATTTCACAAGCAATTTCTGAAACAGGCATAGGAATTGCAATGACAAGGAACTCCAATCTCAAATTTTAACAAAGTGGTAACCACAACATTTTTTTTTAACAGGAAATTACTTTTTCAGTTATTGCTTTCAGAAACATTACACTAAAATATTAAAATACCTTTAAAGCCCATATTAAATATTAGTTAGGGTTGTTAAACCTTAAGATGAGCGGACTCCAGGGACACATCAGAGCAGCTTTCGAGTATCTAAAGGAAGCCTACAGGACAGTTGGAAGGGGACTTTTCACAAAGGCATGTTGTCACAGGATGAGAAGTAATGTCTTCCAACCAGAAGAAGCTAGAGTGAGGTTAGACATCAGGAAGCAATTTTCCACCATGAGGGTGGCAAGCCACTGGAACAGGTTGCTCAGACAGGCTGTAGAGGCTCCAGCCCTGGAAGTCTTCAAGCCCAGGTTGGATGGGGCCTTGAACAACCTTGTTTCGTAGAAAGTGTCCCTGCCCATGGAACTAGATGATATTTAAGACTCTGTCCAACCCAAATCATTCTATGATGTTAATAAGACTGTAGCAATTGTACTAATTTCTGGACTAGAAATATGATAGAGCAGCCACTTACACTTTAGGGATGGTATACAAGTTAGAAACCAACCAAAAAAACCCAGCATAAAACCAAAACCAAGCCAACCAAACAAAGCCAACAAACAAACAAAAGTGAAAAACTCAGAACCATTGCTTTCACACACAATATTTAAAAATAAAGGTATTTTCCACAACTCAGGAGAAAAATGGAACTCCAGCATACATTCTATTTTACCTTTTCTTGTCAAATTTTTCCATACATTCGAGAGGCTGAATAAATTGAAGAACCTCATCCCACTGACCATCAAGAATTAACTGCCTAGTAAAAGAAAGTCATTGCTTTAATTTCAGTGGACAAGAACATCCTTCATCCTAACCAAGCAGCTGATTTACATACACAACAGTCATTAAAACAGATGATCAACATGCTTTGAAAAGTTAATGCTTTGCATAGATGCCACGATGACTGATGTGACTAGTAGTAACAGCTAAATCCAAGTGCTAAGTCTTTTGCAAAAATATCTGGATACTGAACAGACAAACATTACTTTTAGAGGCATATCGGAGAGGACAAAACATCCCTGTGTCTCCTGCTTTACCTGTAATTCTTACTAAAAAAATTAAAGACCTTAAAGACTATGAATAAATGATTCAATGAATACATCCTGAAGAATGTAAGCTAACTAAAACTGAGTTCATTTTAATATCAGAAATGCTGCTGGATCTATTTTGTAATGGCCATGGGAAAAAACACAGGTCCCGTATTAAGAACATGAAGGGAACAGCTTGGCAGAACTATGCCAGCCCAAAACTTCCACCTCCATGATCAGAGGACTAGACTGCATAGGTGGATTTCTTCACACCTTCCAATAACATTCTCTACAAAAGTCCCAGATCTACAAGGAAGGAGTGAGTTTATTAGATGTATAATCCAAGTAAGCTAAGAACCAACCAAATAGGATTAATAACTCTTACGTAATTATTCTTCCACTTTGTTTTATTCCAATAGCCATAACTTTTCTCAAAAGAGAAGCCAGGTGAGAAGCCTTGTCAAATGATAAAATTTTGTGTTTTAAGAACAGTTGAATGAATTATTGTCTCATGCTTCTACAAAGTCATTAAGTACCTTTAGCATGAAATAGAAAACAGCAATGATAAAACTAGTGTGCACCTATAGTGACTCCTTTTAATAATTTTGAGGGCAACATCCCAAATGGCAAATGACATCAGCTCTCATGTCCTGATGACAGCAGAGTCCCCTTTCATATTGTTAAATTTAAGAGAAATCTTGGTATTAACAAATGAATTAACAAGCAAACAAACAAACAAAAATTGGTAAATAAATCGACCTCGACCTATGATGCCTAGTCAGCAACTGCAAGTGACCTATAGAAAGGGGTCATTAACTTCAGAGCTCATACAAAATGCAGGGTTGAACCACAGAAGTGGGATGAGGAAGCAGATGAATAAGATGAGGACATGAGACATCCTGTTTAGTGGCGTGGGGCTGCCTACTTAATCACAGTGGGCACCACACACCTTGGTATATGTGGTATGTAAGCACCAGAGAAACAAGTCCTACCTTAGAAAAAGCATGTCATCTGAAAACAAGCCATTAATGACCCCACTTTCCTTCTCAAGTGCCAGCATACTGATATGAAGTTTTCTTGAGTTTAGAAAATCCAGTATGAGTTTAATTATTTCAGCTTCTTTAACATTCACTGTTTCTTCGGCCGTCATGATGGCAGCCTAAAAGGGAAGGCAGAATTTCAGCTATGATCATGCCTGGTTAACAAACGTTGGCTACTAAAAGCTAAGAAATACAGTTTATTGTAGCATTACAAAAATTAAATAGACAAGATTAGGAAATAAGACTTGAGAGGTTGATTATAAAGCTACAATTAAAATCTAATAATGTGTCTGTACCTTTTATATTTGTCATATGGATATACAGAGGCCCAGATAAACAAAGCTACCCAGAGATCAGTGCTTCTGCAGTGTGAAAATATTGTGCCCATCAAGTCTGCAATAGGTAAAATTTTCTTTTCAGAAATGCAAAGAGTGAAGTTCAAAGAGCATAAAAATGATCCAGTTACTATATTATTATCTAGGGATCTTACATACAAATTTAAAATGTTTCTCACACATGCAAAAAACATGGCACATTCAAAATGGAGCTTTGTTCTTCTTTCACAGGAACACCCATTTCCGTCTATGCATTTTATGAAGAATGTAAAGCTGCAAACCCAAGGCGACCAAAGTCCTTTTGACCGCTGACTGCCAAAGTCTCACTTGCCCACCTGCCTCCAGCCACAAGTTCCTGGTCCTTCCTCAGCACTCCTCACTTTTTACATTGGGCTAGCTTTTCCACCAACTCTCGTGTTGAAGTGACTCAGTGGTCTAATGAGTCCACCAGACAGCAGAAAGGAAAAGTGGGAAGACACAGCTAGTGCAAGTCACAGGCCAAGGACCTGTCTGCCAGCAGTCAGCTTGTTTAAACCTCCCATGGATATGACATCCAAGCTCCTTTGCAATACAGTTTCTCCAAAGACATGAGACTTGCAGTAAGTAGTTCTTCTAGGAAACTTACAATACATTCCGCTTCTAACTCAGTCTTGCACGATTCTTTAAGTCTGACTTAAAGCAAAAGCTGTTTGACTTTTTTCAAAACCTTAAAAAGACTTAACAGCTGATCTGCTGAAAACTATTTGTGGGGAGAAACCATCTAATACAGACAAGCAGCTCTTGAAAAAAGAGCTAGTGGCTAGCAGAGGGAGTGAGACTTCACATCAAGAAAAATTCCATTTAAGTCCATTATAATGCAGAAAGAGGTGGTCCCTCTTTTCACCTTCGCACTCAGCCACACATCCCCAGCCAACACATGGTACCCAAAATGGAGCTGTATGGTTAGCCAGACCACTCCTCTGATCCAGCTGCAAGTTAAAAACATTTGTTCATCACGTGAACACCAGAGCAGTATTGCTGACACAAGGTACCGACAGTGCCTTGCTTTCTGGCAGTACTGAAGTCTTCATCTGACTTGAATTGTTTACGAGAGTGTTGCCATTAGGTTCAAAGGATTAGGGTGCAGCAATAAATCAAATATATACACTGATATATATATATAAAAATAATTAACTATACTGTAATAGCAAAAGCAGTTTGTTATTTAGCACAGCAAAAGTGTAATACTTACATATGTGCCATCAACCCCACTAGATATGGTAGCAGGCAGTGGAGCATAGTCCAGATCTTGAGATGGCAAGGCACCAATAGTTAGCAGATGTCTCCACAACAGCAGTGTTGACTGACATTCATTACAGCACTGCATCACAGTTCTGGGTTACTTATATACCTTATGTGTCCTGTCACATAGGGCCAGCACACATGCCAGGAGGCAGGAAAACCATGCCTTTAATGATGTAATGCAAAAACCTCATGGCACTTGCATGGTAACAGGAAAAGTGGTCATCTGAGACCCCTGAGGGTCATAATCCTCCTTCCTCTTCATTACTTACTCAATGACTTTCCCCCCACCCTCCAAGATCCAGTGGCACACAGCCCAGTTTCACAACATGGGGTAGAGATCCATTTCACTACTTGCATCTTCTAACTTCTTCCCTTTAACCTTCAGAAATTACATTGCATATAGTCACAACAATAGAGCCTTGTCCAGAAGTCACATCCACAGATAAAAGATAGTAACATTACAGCAGAACCTCTGTCCATTGGTTACATCTACAGATCATAGTCCATTGTTACATTCACAGTTTCCCCACCACTAACACAGAGAGTATGCCAAATGACAGAGAATAAGTCAGTATTAGTGATGAAACGTCAGCAGAAGGCAATATACCCAGGACCAAGGACAAAACAGTGGAGTGACAGTAATCAGAAGAATTAATAAAGGGAGATGACCCCACAGGGCAATAGGTTACAGTTAGCCAAGCTGCTCCCCCTTTTAATTTAAAAAAAAAAAAAAAGCTTCTTAATTCCCTTATGCAACCATTTACTTATGCAGAAATCTAACAACTATGATGCTGAAAGACAAGCAGCTGTGGGTAACAGCTCCCAAGACAAGTTGAAAAGAGAATGCAGCCTCCTGATACCCTGGCCTTGGAAAAGTGGAGCCCATATTAGGAAAGATGCACAGAAACTCGTATACTAAGAAACTACAGAAAAGTTGTGAGCTTGAATAATCCAAATAAGGCAAGAATTAACAAGAAATTAATTATTTACTGGAGCAGAGGGAACAGACAAATACTCCAGTGAAACTTCTCACTGATGATCATGAACCAACACTAATGAACTTCAAGGAATAAAAAGAAATAGGCATTAGTAAGAGGGGGGGATTGCACTACAGTGTCTGAACCCCCAAATTTTCCATCTGCTCACTGTTGTATGCCACCTTTTTTCCAAGGAAGTTTTTGTCAGAACATTTGACTAGGAAAGCATGCAATTATAATGGCAGAGTTTATTTTGGAACAACAGAGACCTAATTGTGCCAGATGAAATAGCCCACCTCCTTTTAAAAAATTCTCATTTTAGCTACAGAAGATTCCAATCACCAAGTATTTTGATGGGTCTCATGAAAGTCACAACCAGAGACCACGCACACACTCTCAGCTTAAATACTGAAGGAAAACAAAATAATTTAAAAAAAAAACACAACAAATTTAACCAGCAGTTTAGTGTTAACAGCTTAACTCCCAACCTCACCTACTTCAATTGCATTTCTCTTTAGCATGTTTTGTGTTTCCACATAAATTAACTTTCTTGCCAGAAGATGAAGTAAAACTTAGGCACAGCTATACAGAGATTCTTTGTAAGAAAAATACTGTAAAATTTCAGATTAATACTCCCTTTGAAGAAAGGAACACCAAATGCAGTTTTCTTTTCAACTGGATCTCCTGGACTCAAATCTAAACAGGAAGCAACCTTACACAGCTTCAGAATTGATTTAATTATTTATATATTCCAGTGAGAGAAAAATGAGTGCAGTACTCAGTACTTTGCTTAAGAGTACAACTACACTAAGCAAAAGCCTAGCATCTGCAAGAAGTTGCCTTCCATTTCTCCACAGTAATTTTAAAAGAACAGGTTTGTCCTGAACCTAACACCTCTGTCAATTCTACCACTTCATTTATATTGCCCATATAAAATAGGATAAAGGATGATCAGCACTCTACGCATTTCATAGTGGACTACTAACAGCACTTTTGGGGTCCTGATAAGAAAAATTTGGATACTGAACTTCTGAAGAAGAGCCAAGGTACACCAATAAGCTCATACAGTAATATTATGAAAATATACAGTGTGCATTTGATGTCAAAACAACACAAACAGCTAGAAAAGAACAGTAAATCTACTATAGAAGATTTTTCACGTAGGCTGATGAGATCAGACTTCGCTTATAAGCATTATGCTGTCAAAAGAATAAGCAGCACTATGACACAATCATGAAATTATAAACATACTTAGGCTTACACATCACCTCCTATGAAATACATCAGGTTTTCTGACGTTCAGTGGTACATGTGTATGTATGTGCATCAATAAAAATAATAATTAAAACCAAAAATCATCAGGGAAACTCAAGATGAGAGCTCAAGCTGCATCTTTGGTCCATCCCACTATATTGTTTTCTGCCAGCACATATGGCACATAACGTCACAATCTGATCAGCTCAGGCGCTAATACTCAAGAATGACTGAAGCACAGCATTAGCTTGAGGTATAATGAAAGCAAATGAGTATTACAGCTTAACCTTTCAGGTGCTTTCTACCAACATTTTTATCTCACCCAGTCTTTTCAGAACAGCACTTTCCCACACCTGTCCTCTTCTTCCTCCCGTCCACTTGCCCTTATTATCATCAACCCCTAGTTATGTACTTATATTTGGGTTTTCCCTAGTAAAACTATTATCAAGACAAACCCCAAAACTTCTTGTGACAAGTCTGGCACATCTTTACTCTGTAGCTTCAAAAGACAAGATATCCTTTAAACAAGCTCTTTGGAACACAGACTACCTACTCCTTAATTTTCCAGGGAAGGGCTTCCCTCTTGTTCTGTTCTTATGTTCTAGGAATATGCCGACAGTGAGAACACTCTCATAGTGTTACAAGCACAAAAAAACAATTCTTGAAAAAAGGCACATATCCCCCTAGTATGTGCATACTTCTACTATTTCAGAAAAATGTTTTAAACTAGTACTGTCTAAAAATAGTGTCTAAGTAGTCTCTTTAAATCATCTTCCTTAGAAGAAATTTAAAATGCATATGCACTCATTATGATAGAAATTTAAAGTAAGGTTTACTACACTGAAAAACAAGTAAATGCTGAAATTCTGAATATTATTTATCATCTGAAACAGATCACTCCCTGATAGCATACATTATGCACTTGCAAAACTGGACAAAGAACGTAAAACCTCTAACTACTCAGACACACATGGAATAAATACTGCAGCTGAAATCTTAAGCACTGTACTGAAGAAGACGCAATGCCTAATGAAAAGTCTTGGTTCACTGACTGCATTGACAGCTGCAATGCATACCCATAACCTCAGCACCTTGCTAAGCTATGACACACTAAAAAACAAATGTGAAGATGTTTTAAAAGCTGGCTGGTTTGTATTAAGCTGTTTCACTTTTTAATCCACCCCACAGCCACTTACATAGAACTCTTGGGCCTGCCCAGAGGCCACTCCGGAGTTCCAACTAAAGAGACCCCAGAAGGGACCCAGGGCCCAGTCAGTACCTAGTGGCTCAGCTTCTGATGTGGCCCCCAATCACCTTCCAGTCATTCTATACCAAAAAAATTAAGGGGGGAAAAAAGTCTACAGGCCTTTTTTTTTTTTTTTTAATTACAATTGATTCCCGTAACAGTGGCACTCAATAACATCCATTTTACCCTAACAGACTGCACAACTCATTATTTAAAATTAACTGTATCGAACATATGAAGCCCTTAATAGAAAACTGTCACCAAACATTGTGCAGATCAGCTCTACGATTAAAAGCTCTTACTATTCCAACACAGCAAATAACAGTCCTCTTACATACTAGCTTTTTCTTCCTCACACAGATTTTTCACTGGCTTGCCTTCCAGTAATCCTTTTTTTCACCCTGCTTAGATCAGCTGTTGCTTTACAGCCACCACTGTAATCCTTATCTCATCACACTTTAGAGGTGACCAGCTGAGTTCTTTGCATTCAATCCCTGCTCCAACATGCACACTCACTACCCAGAGGATTCTGCATCAAGAATCCCAAAAAGGTAGCTAAATTATGCAATACTTCCACAACAAAGTGAAAACGGCACGAAGAAAAATGAAAGACTCGAACAAGTTACAAAGACCAGGATCGAGAGCGTTTTAACTAACACCCCCACCCACACACTTGCTCCAATTATTTTTTTCCCTTCACGTGCGGTTCCACACGGAATCCACCTCTGCTGGTGAGAGGGTTCAAAACAACCGCACTCTTTAATCACACGGCGCCCAGCCTCAATTAGCATTTCGGGACTGTCAGCTCAGCGCCAGCAGCAGACAGGGCCGCAGAGGAGCCCACGCTGCTTCGAAGCAGCCCCCAGGACAGGACGCACATCGCGCCTGCCACCTCGCCCGTCCCGGGGCCGGGGCCCGGGCACGCACCGCGCCGGCCGCGGCGGTCAGGCTAGCCGGGCCCGCCCGCACTGCCTACGGATGCCACAACAAAGGGACGGCGGCAACCGGGCGTTGCCGGCTCGCCGGTAGCTGAAGCGATGCTCCCTTCGGCGGGGGGGAAGCAACGGCAGGCCCCGCGCAGCAGAGCCATACCCGGCCACCAAAAGTGGGGCACAGATACCCCTCGTCAAAGCGGCTCCTGGGTCGGCGCTCCCGCCGGGCAGCACCTACCTCACAGCACAGCAACCACGGCCCCGGCTCCGCCGCCCAGCGCGGTCAAGCCGCCGCGGCCCCTCCCCGCCCAGCTGCTTCCAGCCCCTCCACGGCGCAGTCCTCCGCCCTCCGACACTCACCTGAGGGGCCCAGCGGCCCGTTCGCGCTGTCACCAGCGAGATTTGAGAGGAAAATGGCGACAGGCCTAGCCGTGCGGCGGCTCCGGTGTCGGGCTTTCACTCCCGCTGTACTTGACACTGCGGTTACCACCCGCCCTCACCCCCGACTGTCCACCGGCGCGGACACCCAGAACCCTCCCCGCGCCGGGGCGGGGTGGCCGCGCCGCTGCCTGAGTGGAAAACGAAAGGGGGAGGGTCGAGGCTGGGCCGGCTGGGCGTCGCCTGCGCCGCGGGGGCGGGAGGGACAGATGGTGTCGGGCGCTGCCGCGCTGGGGCGGGGCGCGCTTTGTTAGCGACGGGGCGAGCCCCCGCCCTCCGGGGCAGTGCTGGGAGAAGATCGGCCGAGTGCTCCTTCCGCGCTCCAAGGCTGAGGCAACCGCGGCATGAGGGGCGCGGCTGCCGGGCAGGTCCGCAGCTGCTGGGCGGGTCCGCAGCTGCCAGCCTCGGCAAGCGCGGGCGCCCCGACGGCCTCCCGCGAAACTCCGCGGCGGCTCCAGGCCTGTCCCGCGGGAGTGGTGCGGCGTGCCTCCGCCCGACGCTTGCCTAGGTGCCCGGCACCTCCTCCGCAGTCAGGGCCTCGGCGGTCTCTATGATGGGGGTAGGGATGGGTTTACTAAGGCGGCGAGGGGATGTTTTCACACAAAGAGCTGTCCCCGCAAGGCAGCTCGGCCGTGTGGCCCGGGCTCGCCGTCCGGCCGCGCCTGGCCAGACACTGCCTCGCATCTGGCCCTCCCCTCTGAGCGCTACCTTCCAGGTGCCAGACTGAAAACGATCTCCGCTCTCTTCGGTACGCATGCACTGTTAGCCGCTCAAACGCGACCCGGGGTACCCCAAAAAGCCGCATAGCCATTGCAGAGGAAGTGCACTTTATTCGCTAACCTGCCGTCGTGCGCTGCCAGGATCGGATTGCCTTTGCTCCTGCAGCGGAACACCTTGAAATTACTGCATGAGGTGTTGCTAGCCTTGGATCCCTTTAGTGTGTTATTTCTGCCTTCGCTTCGTAAGCCTGTTGAAGAAAACACATCCTGTACAGAAATCCTATATATGCGTATGCTCCACGTATATTTTATGAAGATGTATTTATGTGTAATTTGACATTTGGATACACTGAATACGGTTTTAGAATTGTCACAAGATAATGGCATGTAGAATTATCACAGTGAACAGTTAAGAAGCTTTCTCAGTATTTAAATTTGGCTGTGAGATGAGATACAGAAGATAATACGCTAGGATAGCACTTGAACTGCCTCCCCACGCCCCCCACCATATGTATGCAGCAGCACGTTGGCAGACTTGTCACAATGAAAACTGATGATCATCTGAAGGGCAGAGGGGAATCTTAATGCCATTCTCTCTTCTTTCTGAAAAGGAATACAAAGAAATATCCCAAAGACCATCCAGTGAGGGGTGCTACCTGCCTGCACAGCACTGACCGTCAGGGTTGAGCGAGAAATGGGGAACTTGGTTCTGGGCTCCTTCTGCAGCACTCAGCTCTTGGCATCTCATCTCAGGAAGCTTGATTTGCTAGTAAAACAAATCTTACCTTTTACTGACAAAGCTGTCACTTGTCACTTACTTGCCTTTGGAGGCACTGAGTAATAGAAAACATAATTACAGAAATTAAACCATTTCCCCGTATGTACAGTCAGATGAGTAGAGATGATAAATCAGATGGAGTGCACACAACCAAGATGACTGTAATTGTCTAAACCATGCTTTATGCATAACTTTGCTGAACATATACTTGGATAAGTCTGTCTAAAACTTGGTTTAATCTACAAAACACTAGGTAAACACATTTTTATGTTTGATTTCACAATGGTGTTACTGTGGCTTGCCTATCTTTTGTGCAATAGCTTTAAGTGTAGGTCCTCACCAAATCTGGTGGGGCTGGAGTTTAGAAATGAAGGGTAAAGTATCTCCCCAGTTACAGACCCGAAAGGAAAAGTAATTCTAAACTTAAAATTACTGTGTTTCTTGCTCTTTGCCTTTTACAAAGGAAGTAGAAAATTCCTATAGGAAAGAGATTTCAAAAACCAAGTGTCTGTGCTCAGGAAGAGCAATGGAAGAATAGGCAACAGTACTTGATGCATCTGCCTTGGAGGGTAATCATACTGCTCTTAAATACTTGCTTGGGATACATCATAGCATCCTGTCAGAGAAGGGCAGATGGAAGACCCTGTCCTCTAATTGTTCATAACTTTTTACTCAGGCATGGAAAGACATCTTTGAAATGGTCTCAGTTTGAACTCTCTAGTCATTGTAGCAAAGAAGGCAACTCCCATGAATAGTGAAGTTGTTGGGTGTGGGTTTTCAAGAGCTTGAAATTCATGATTAGTAGAGGAGAAGTTTTGCATTGCCCAGTGACAAGACAGGGCATGGCAGTATCTTCCTGGAACACTTCTGGAAAGAAAATAGTAATTGTGACTATTTTACAGATGTTGCAGGTAGCCACAGATAACATCAGCCAGGCTGCAGATTCTTAGTGTTGTTCCCAGGTGCTAACCTTGCATGAGATCTGCCAGTGCAGTCTAGTAGTTCTTGCAAAGCATCTTTGTGTTATTGTCATCATAAAAATGTGCCATAAAAGTGTGGGCTTTAGTCATTATAATAATTAAATTATTTACATTTTCTGTCTACATGATGTTGTAAAAAACTGCAAACCCACCCCCACCCAAAACCAGATCAACTCTGTTTAAAGCTTTACTTGTAGAAAGTTTTCACTCATTTCAATCCTTCCGGATTTCCAAAGGTTTGGGGTGACAATTCAGCAAAATTCTTGCATAATCTATAGAAGAACTGTTTACATCAGCATCATAGCTTCAGTTTCAGGTAGCTTAAACAAGAAAAATACTGACACAGGGTATAATCTGGCTTCAGGTAATTTAAATAATTGCAGGCTTGTGGGGCCTTGCCAGGTCTCGCACTGCAGACATTTAGATCACTGATGATGTAGAAAGGGTAAGACAGAACTGCCTTGACAAAAAGCTTCATATCAGCTTTTAGTCTTTCTACAAATCTCCATTAACAGATTAACAGTGACATAAAAGTGCCTAATCTCCATAAAGTTTGCATACCATTAACTGAAGACAGACACATCTTTGGAGAAAAAAAAAAATACAGGATCTTGTTTTTTGAGTTTGTCAACAAATGAGTTACAAAGAGGTAGAGCAACGTTGATTATCTGAAGTCAGTTTCTCAGTGGAATGCTTAACACTTTTCTACTGTTTTCTGGCCTTTCTTGAAATCCTAGTTACTAGCTTTTCTGATCAGAGGATGTTTTGTCTTGCATCCATCAGTATTACTTACAAATTCAGAAATTTAATGAAAAGCCTGGTGCTAATAATTCCATCTCCCAAAGAGTCTGTACTGAGTCCTTGACTCTGCACATCTTGTGTTGATTCCCTGCCCACAAAGACCAGTACTTCAGAGTGTAAAACAGACGAGGTAGCTGCTTTTCTTTCTTGCTAGGAAGGAAAGAAGCTAGTGTAACCACTACTGTATTTAACTCTTGGCTGTGGCTGTGAAAATAAAAAGTGTGTTTATTTTTACATCTGTGTATAAGCAAGTAAGTCTGAAAGTACACATGCATGTATCTGTATGTATACACAAACATTTCACATCCTTTTTCCCTAAATGGAACAGTTTGCTTTTAAAAGCAATTTGCTTATAAATGAACAAAGATGCTATGTGGGTTAAAAATACTGGCTTGCTTTCTGCCACCTAGACATGGAAGAAAATTTTTTTTTTAAATCAAAACAAAATAAGTAATTAATTAGAAAATGGAAATGCAGATGTATAAAGCTATGGTTGTCAAGATAAATTTTTATAGCCATAATTCTTCAAACTGCTTATTCAGCTCATTAAATTAGTAACAAGGCAGCAAAAAAGAGTTAACTTGCTATTCCAAAAGATACAAGTAGTTAAAGGGTTAGCCCTCATGAAGCTGTGTATTTATTAAACTATGGGAGAAAAGACATCTACACCTGACCAGTACAGCTGTATTTGAGAAACAAAGCTCTTTTTTCACATCACCTTTGTATGGTGACTGATCCAAGAGCTTAGGTGCTAAGGGTAACTGAGATGATTGTTTGGCAGCTGGTGCTACCAGATCTCTGCACAATTCTGATTCACAAAACTCTGTGCCAATTCAGACCCACAGTACAGTTGTATTCTGACAAATTAACCAGGGCACGATCTACATTTTCTGAAGTCTGGTGTTACTTGCGGAAGGATAGAGAAAGAAGTCAGTTCTAAAGCCCGTCTAGACAAAAGCTATTTTTAGATTAAAATTTTAAGCAGAGATTGCCACTGAAAAAAATGGCCTTACTGGGTGCAACTGGGCGTTGCTGTTCCAACATAGCTCCTGGCATGTGTCATCTTGTTCATGGTACTGCACAGGGAACAGAGTACGCTGGCTGCAAAATAACCAGTTTTGGGAGGAGGAGGGACAGCTAATAATGTTCATCCACAAGGGTTCTCAATTCAGTAGCAAAAGCCTTACTGTCAGATTTCTGTATCTTATCCCAGAAGCTGTCCTTTGAATAGCTCTGAAATTCATATTTCTTTTATCTGTATGTGCCCAACAACTCAGTTAACAATTACAGTGAGGTTACATCCCCTATAAGCAAGTCCTTGCTCATGCTCTGCAGCCTAGCAGGACAACACAAAACTCCTGAAAGCATGATTTGGGACTGGACAATACTGCCAATTTACAAATCTGAGAAAGACTTAATTTCTTTGGATACTGTTTCTGTTAAGATTGCACCACTAATAAATACAAGTTATTTTACCAGAAGCCATGTTCTTTATTAGCTGTCTTGATGAAGTTAAGTCTTCAACTTAAAAACCTTCCCATCTGTCATGGGTTGAGTTGAATCTGCTGCTGTTATTCATACCATGCACAGTCACACCAGCTTCAAAATGACAGTGCTGGCTGGAGCAAAGTATTATGGGGCTTGAAGTTCACATTGTAGCATGGGAGGCTTCCTGTTCCCATTGCTGCTTCTGGGTTCCAGGCGTTTGGGTGTTGGCTCTTTCCACAGGGATGGCAGCAAGACAAGTAGAAGTAGGGTAGCTGCTGGCTTTCTTTTATGCTGCTTTTCTCCTGCATTTTGCTGTGCTTCTGAAAATAAGCTAAGCTGAAGTAATCATGCACTGTATGATTAGATTAATTATTAGCAAAGGCAATTGTGCATTTATGTCATTTATTCAGTAAACTCTTCTCCTGTTATCCCAACGCCGAGTTGTTTTGTATTACTTCTCCCTCAACTCTGTGTTGGGGGAGCAGGCAGGTTAACCCATTACACCATCTGAAACCATTCCATTATGCAAAACAGCAAGTTTCTGTGGTTTTGGAACAATGGAAGCTAGCTGGAGTACTCTTCTGAAGAGAAGAGGGTGACACCATATTGTCCTCAAGAAGGAAACAAGAAGCCTAATTCTTCAATAGCCTTCCTCTGATAACATCAGAAAGTGAAGTTATGTGTCAGGAGAAAACAATGGTGAACAAAAGGAGAAATAAATAAGGTGCATATTTCCTACAATAGTATTTCCTGTATTTTCTATCTTGCTGAAATACCAGAAGAAACAAGATTTAAACATTAATGTGAACTTTTCATGGTCTTAAGTTTATATTTAGATGTAAGCAATAAAACAAAAAAAAGTACTTTTGATGCCATGCTTTTATTTAAATGAAAGGAAAAAACTACACTGTACCACATAAGTAGCAATGACAATATTTTACAGCACAGCATTTGAAAAAATATGGAAGCTATGCTCCATAGAAGTGGACAAGTAAACACACAATACACTGTACATTTTTCAACAGTGCCCATTAAATCATAATTAAATAGCTGAATTTGGCTTTAAACAGCCAAATAATAAAAACTAACAGTCATACTAACATAAAATAAAAAAAACAACAAAACAACAAAAAACAACAACAAAAAAAACCAACAAAAGAAAAATATTTCAGTAGCCATTATGACTGTTAGAATATGAAATTTTGCTCCAAAAACTAAGGTGAGAGTTTGGCAATTCAGTTGTAGCAACAATAATAATACCCCTGATGAAAGCACCAGTGTGTTCTGAAAAGGTCAGTGATAAATACTGGCCTTTATGGAAAGCTTCCTTTTCTTTATTGTGTTGTTTTTTTTTCTCCTTTTTTTGTTTTAAACATGATCCCAACCAAAGATCCACTGTACTTAGAAAATTTGCAGGCTTAAAAAGGAAAAGCATATCTAGCTTTACTTTTCCCTGTATTAAGTAAAACTTTACACTGCAAGCAATGAAATTTTCAACAGCATTATTCACATTCTACGTTCGGACATTGCACAAATCTGTAACCTGTTAACAAATCTAAATTTTGTAATACATTCAGATAGATTTAAAATGACTCAACTCCTGTCATGTATTTAAGCTCACTTTGACTTATGTGTTTGTGTCTTCATGGTGTTGCAAGTCTTCAGTTAAACCATAGTACAGATTTTAGAAATAAAAAGCCTCCCATGATAAAACTTCTTTTGAAGTTACTCACTCTGTGTGTGTCTGTTAATTCCAACATCCTGGTTTCTTGAATCATTGTGTATTATACACAGTTTCATATTGTTATTCAAGATGTTCCTACAACGGCATTTGTAGGAACTGTCTAACAGGCAGAATGTGCAAACCCTCTTCCCCCCCCTTTTAATATTATTTATATCCTATTTACACAGTATGTATACACTTGAAATATAAGAGTTACAGATCCTGGTGATATACATGCAAACAGTAGGAATCAGCTAACCACAAATAGTTTTGAGCCACATACATATTAAACATGTATTTTAAAGTGTTTTTTTTTTCTTCTTTTTTTTTTTTTTTTACAGTTTTAACAAATATACATAAATATAAGAACATAAATTACAGTAAAACTGACAGCATTTTTGAGAAAATGTTTATAATCCAGATGCATTGATGCCTAAGGCCTTATAATAATAATAATAAAAAACCCCAACCAACTGTTCTTAACTGCTTAATGACATCTCCTTCCTGTGCACCTTTTCTATAAATAAATGAGCACATCATAGTAGTGAGGCATAGTTTCTCTCAAAGCAGTTTAAGGAGAGAAATATGAACATTGTTTGAGTCTTCCAATGAAACAGAATGGACTATGTACTTACAGCACAATACTGTCTTATGTTAATGGAGTTGTCACAACACTGAAACAGAACAGAATCACAAATCATTCAAGTCTTTTCCTGAGAATGAGATTTCCCCCCCGCCCCCAACAAATCCTCTGGTGTATATTATCAAAATAGCCACAGATTTAGGGGAGGCTTCAAGTTTGTAGTGTTTTGTTTGGTTTTTTGTCTCTTTTTTTTTTTTTTTCAGAACAGTGCTATGTTAAAAGCAAATTATAAGATAAACAAACACTGAAACAGAATAGTGATCTGTCAAACACTGTTTTGAAATCAAATGCAGCCCTTTATAAATAATACTGAAATAAGTCTAGAGTTTTGTTCTTGTAAATGGCCATATTAAAAATTGAAATGTCATTTAGGCTTTTTTCCTGCCTTGTGTTTCAAATCGTCAAATATCACATGACATCATCTGTTGGGTTGTGTCAATAAAACTATTTACTAAGACACACTGAGAATTCTTATCAGATGTCTATTCCCTAGAAAACTGAAGATCTGAAGGCAGGAAGAACAGACAGTGGCCTGTCTTAGAAATCTTAAAATCAATGGGAATTAGATACCTGACTTCTGAAAGATCTGTGACTTAGTGAATTCTGTGATTCTTCTGAGTAACTTCAGTGTTCTGTCAGGCAAACTTCAGGGATCTAGTTCTTAATGTTTCACAAGTTCCTGTTCTTTCCTTGGAGAAGCATAACCTGACTGCGTGCTTGCTCTTCATCTGTAACTATGCAGAAAAATGCACATTTGCTTAAACTGTTTCAAAGATCTACCAGATCTTCTAACTTTACATTCTAATGATACTACAAACGTGCAAATGGGCAGTCATTACTTACTGAAACAGGAATAATTGCATCACCTAACTATACCCTGAGTTGTTAAATACTTTGTTTGAAGGAAACATCAAGCATTTCAAAAGGTTTTTTTTTTTTCTTTTTACTGTTTAGTCTATAAGCAAATCAGTACTATTCAACTGCAAAAGAATTATAAATACTCAGGGGAATGAATCTTCATTTTGTTACAGCAAACAATAAGGATATTGCATAACAGACCTATTCAGCTGTTCTTCAGTGACATAAAATTTGTTGTTTAGTTTCTGCTGTAAGTCAGTATGCAAAGTTCAATGGTACTGAGAATATTATTTCATTAGTGAAAGAAAAATATTTTGAGACAAGCACAAATACAAACATATAAGGCAACAGATGTAAAAAAAATGTAGTTTGAGTCACTAAAGAGGAACATTCAGTGCTTCAGTGTATCTAATCAAAATACAGAGCAAATATACTCTATATATTGTATTAGCACATACAAATCTCCACACAAACATTTCAGTAATCACTCATAATTATTCACCTAAGTGATAATCTTCTGCGCTCCTAAACACTTTTTACATTCCAGTTGGACATGATAACAGAACTTGGTGTCCAGTTTTAAGTTCTAAGAGTCTTGTTGGCAACTAGAAATCTATTTCCTATAGGCAGTAAAGATGAAGTGCAAGTTTATCATAATTGTCTGGAGCAAATTTTTCTTCCCCATCTACTATGCCTTGGTGGGTAAAAGTTTCTTGGGAGTTACTGGTCTCTTGGTTTGCCACAAGTGGCTGTGAATGGTAATCGCATCAACACTGGCAGACAAAGTTTTAGCAGGTATGTGACTAAATTGCTTCCTGTCAGAGTTGTATTTATACAGTCCCTCTATCATTTTCTTTGTGATAGATTTGGGACCTATTCCCGTTAGTTTATTGATTTCTTCAGTATCAGGGCAGTATGTATACAGAGATCTGAACTGGCAGCCTGAATCCCGGAACAAGATTAAGAAATTATTGGCATCGGATTTTTCCATTTCCTTTAAAAGAAAGAAAGAAAAAGATTCACAATATGAATTTTGCATTTCAATTGGAAAACATTCAAAATCACTGGACTGCCATTTTGAATTTGCTTTCTACTAGAAATTAAATAATGTCTTTCTTTATCCCCTAAAAGACTTTTATTTTTAATCACTAGAATTTGCTAAGCTTCACCTATCTGAATGGAGTCAACAAAACTTCTACAGACATACACCTTGAAAATATACAGGACATACACTGTATCCCAGAGTTAAGCAAGACCTTCTTATAGCTGTTCTTTGGTGTAATCTCTGGGGGTTATTATGCTGTCTTGAGTTCTAACTTTTTACTTCCAAAAAGTAGTTGGAAACACAAAGAAGGCAGGATCTAAATGGGAATGCAGAAGACTTATGGAAATAATAAGGGGCAAGAAATAATGTTGTGAAATGTATTCCAGAAAAGGAATTAGATCCATACTCCAAGTACTTGTGTTCTTTGATCTATTTATTCTGACATATTCATCACACTAGATAAAAGGAACAATTCCATTACTCTCTGCCTTTAGACTCTGAGTTACTCCTTTTGCATGGAAACACACTGGTTCCTCAGTTCTCACCCATACCCTGTTTGTTCAGCAAGGTTTATACTAGCACAGGAGAAAGTCCTGAATTTGCCCTACTGCTGGGCAGCTGGAGAAAAGGCCAGGAGGAATGTATTTCAGTTTTCTGTTCATGAGGGAACTGTGCTTTAGCTCTAAAGGTCCCAAGTCTGAGAGTCTGTACGTATGAGATGGGTATTTTTCATGTTATGGAAAACAAATTGTGGATGTAGTCTACCTGGACATCTGCAAGGCCTTTGATACCATCCCCCATCGCAAACTCCTGGCCAAGCTGTCAGCCCATGGCTTGGGCAGCACCACTCTGTGCTGGGTTAGGAACTGGCTGGAGGGCCGAGCCCAGAGAGTGGCGGTGAATGGTGCCACATCCAGCTGGCAGCCAGTCACTAGTGGTGTTCCCCAGGGATCAGTGCTGGGTCCCATGCTCTTTAATATCTTTATTGATGATCTGGATGAGGGCATTGAGTCCATCACCAGTAAATTTGCAGATGACACCAAGCTGGGGGCAGGAGTTGATCTGTTAGAGGGTAGGAGAGCTCTGTAGAGGGACACTGACAAGCTGGACAGATGGGCAGAGTCCAACGGCATGAGATTTAACACATCCAAGTGCTGGGTCACATTGGCCACAACAACCCCATGCACTGCTACAGGCTGGGGTCAGAGTGGCTGGAGAGTGGCCAGGCAGAAAGGGACCTGGGGGTGCTGGCTGACAGCTGGCCAAACATGAGCCATCAGTGTGCCCAGGTGGCCAAGAAGGTCAATGGCATCCTGGCCTGTATCAGGAACACTGTAGCCAGCAGGAGCAGGGAGGTCATTCTGCCCCTATACACTGCACTGGTCAGGCCACACCTTGAGTACTGTGTCCGGTTCTGGGCCACTCAGTTTAGGAAAGATGTTGACTTGCTGGAACATATCCAGAGGAGGGCAACAAAGCTGGTGAGGGGTTTGGAGCACAAGCCCTATGAGGAGAGGTGGAGGGAGCTGGGGTTGCTTAGCCTGGAGAAGAGGAGGCTCAGGGGAGACCTTATTGGTGTCTACAACTACCTCAAGGGAGGTTGTAGCCAGGTAGGGGTTGGTCTCTTCTCCCAGGCAGCCAGAACCAGAACAGGAGGACAGAGTCTCAAGCTGCACTAGGGGAGGTTTAGGCTGGATGTTAGGAAGAAGTTCTACATAGAGAGAGTGATTGGCCATTGAAATGGGCTGCCCAGGGAAGTGGTGGAGCTGTCATCACTGGAGGCGTTAAGGAAGAGACTGGATGGGGTGCTTGATGCCATGGTTTATTTGATTAATGTTGGATGATAGGTTGGACTCAATCTCAGAGGTCTTTTCCAACCTGGTTAATTCTGTATTCTGTAATTTGTGGGCACATTATAAAATTCTACGTATTGAAAGTTCCCACATTAAACAGGCAGTAACTATTAATTAACATATCAATTAATTCAGGTTCCTGCGCTGCACGTACAACGGGACAATTATTGCTTCTATAGTACTAGAAAACTTACAGTACAAGAGAACCTGTCTGTCTACATAGGAAGCAAGTCACAGAAGCCTCTCAGACCTTTCCCTAAGAGCTGTCATAACATCAGAAGATTCCTCTCTATATTTGCATTTCTATTTGAGTGTCTGACTGGTTTGACTTAGGTGTTTATGCTTGTAGGGAAGAAATACCCTTACCTCCAGTATTTTTTTCTTTTGACCTTCATTTACTTTTCCAGCCAAGCAGCAATGTGCTAGTGCATTCTGAATGATATACTTATTGGATTTAGCACTGGGTTCTTTGAAGAGCTTTGGTCCTATGGAAGAGGAATGAAAAAAATCAGTTAAGTTAATCAATAGGCTAAAGTTTAAATGCCATGAAGAGCTTCTGGTATGGGTCTTCCACATGCATAAAAATACAAATCCTGGAGTAAAATACGAATTAGACACCACAAATTTTACAAACATCTGAAAAGTCATTCTGTCAGCTACTACTGAATTTGCTTACAGATGTGTCCGTCTTTCTTAAACCATTATTATTGGCAGTCTTGGTGAGTATATTGCCTCTCAGGAGACCTTTTCTATGAACACCAAAATGTTTAGCATTTTCTAACAATTTAGTCACGCAGAACGGAGTAAATTACTTCTTTCTCTTCATTTATCTACACTTGTCATTTCAAGGGTGACAGATATATAACACTGAAGATGATGCAGTGCTTCAAGTAACTGGAACTCTGGAATTGCATTACTCAAAGCCAGAACTAAAATATCTGGCCTGATACTTATCAGGTTATTCTGTCTGTAAGAAGATTTGATTCATCTGGTTGAAGGAGAAATATCCTGTAGGAGAAGGGTTGTTTTTGGATGGCTTTGGAACAGCTTTGTTTGCTCTCTGACTTAGAAAAGAATGTAAACATCTTCTAACTGAAGGGAGAAACTTGGCAGAATTTGGTTGGATGTTTTAGAATACTGTTATTTTAACCTATTGAATGCCATAATCACACGCACACCAGTAGAAAATAACCAATTAAGATGTGACACATGTGCCTTCTGACAGAATATATAACTTTGCTGTGTAACGTAATAAACGTCTTCGCCTGCCAACATCTTGGCCTGGAAGTTGTGTTTGTAGTGACTCTAGGGTGATCGAACACCGAAACTTTATTGCAACCATATACTGGTTTAGTTTCTGAAATACTGGCATACTTTTTTCAAGACCTAATGCTACTTTACTCTTTACCAAAGTAAAGAGCAAAGTTGAGCAAAACTGGAGCTTTTATAGTCCTGATGATGCAAGGCCTTTGTAGTATCACATGCTGTATTATCTGGAGAAGAGAGATGAAGACATCAGGAGAAAAACAGATGAAGATACTCAGACTATAAAGATTTAATAAACAACAATGTATCTGTTTCAGAACAAAGGGTGCAGAATATTTTAATTCTTATTGCTAAGCAGATTTCCTGATAGAATTTGGGTTTTGCTTTTTGTAACTATTTCAGGTATAAATTTCAACTCTTCTTGCCGTGCTAGAGAGACTACTCAAGTGCACAATGACTTGTGAGCCCATTTGTTGTTATGAGTCCAACTGCAGTCTACTCTGGTTATCACCAATGCTATTGCATCAGTACCTTAATTTTGGATTTAAGACTTTAACCTTGTATTATCACTATCTATTTTAAAGAAGGTGAAAATAACATTTTTAGGAACACGTCCTCAACCAATTTTCAGGAAACAAAAATAAGTGAAAACCTTTCATGCACAGAACTACTATTAGCCAGGTATTTTTCTGAGTATTGTTGTCACTGACCTGTGTATTCTGTAGCAGAGGCAACTGAAGAAGTTGTAGATGCATTTTCCCAGTCCTTTTCTCCATTACGACTACCACAGCGACTTGGAGATAAGAATCCTTCCACAGACTCAGATCTGAACATTTAAAACAAACAACCAACCAAAAAAAACTTAAAATGTTTAGCAGAGAGGCTTTCTAATATGAAAGGCAAACTGTATTGAGGTAGAGCACAACTATTTGAACTGTAAATTATAACCCTAAATGCACAATATTTACAGAAACTATTTCTTGTTAAGTGAGTTCACGTTCTGCACAAAATACTTTAAGCAATGGAAGAAGTTGGTGAGATAAGTAGGGTTCCACCTGAGGGACAGAAACCTACAGATATTCTAGGTTGTGGATTATTGTCAATGAGTAGGAATTTGGGTTACTTTTACATTGGTACTAGCGAGACAAGGTTATCTCAGCACCAGTTCTTGAAAGAAAGATGAATGTGAAGTTTTAATTAATTTGCGTTTATTACAACAGTTGGCAATGAGAACTGCTATATTTAAGACAACAAAAACATTTCCTTTCTCATTTTTGTTTTCATAAGCAGTAACTTCCAGTGCTGTAATTCCTCAGGCTGGGTCTGCACTCATATGTGAATAGTTTTGCACATAAAGATCTAAGCAAGACTTATGTTTTCTTAAAGTACTGCAAGGTATTTAAAGTTCTCTTCTGATTGTGGCTGATGCAAAATGAGTCAAATTCTCATCTGAGTATGAATACTAGCAAAGAATAAGGAAAGAAAGTGGTATTGTAATACCCTTTATCTGCACACAAGTAAAATCAGTAATAAAAACAAACCATTTATAATACATCCTATACATTTTGTGATTAGCACCTGCACAAAGGAGACCACAGCAGTGTTACTGGGATCAACAAAAACTAATTCTGATGTGAGAAAAGGTCAAAGTATGGTTCTGGGAAGATACTGAAAAAAATCTTTTCACCAATGTTACTTTAAGCAATTTGTACTGAATTTTATCATATTTCTGAAGTCTTAACCCCCTAAATCAAATCCAAAGCCTTTACAAGCATAGTAAAGGACTGTACAACTAAAACCACATAGGTAGGGGTAATCTCCTGTGAAGTCTGTGCAAATGAGCAACATCAAGCCTTTTCTAATAGCTAATACAGCTGGAAAAAAACTAAAATCTCCTTCTCAATTAAAACTGGTAATTTTTAAGACAGGATAATAAGTGTTAGGGATACTCGGATCATTTTATTGAAGCTTCTTATGGAATAACCAGAAAGCCAGGTCTCAAGACTTAAACGAAATTGAGAAGTCAATTGAAACCAGCTGGAGGCATGTCAGAGTTGATCTGTGATGTACAGTGGCCATGAAAACATGACATGTGACAAAATAGCACACAGTACTCCTTATCAAACTGCTTTTCCTAGTTCACCTTTCTTCCATCCAAAAAATGGTGTTTCTCTGAATGTAATTATGTAGTTACACTGAAAAATTTTCCTCTGAATTAGAACATAGATTTTCTAGGTGAGATTAATAATTTTCTGCTATCTTTCTCTGTTTTATTTCATTTGTGTGACTTTTAATGCTGAAGTCCTAGTGAAAATGTAATATTTTCATGTACAACTAAAACAAGAAAAAAAGAAAAAAGGCATAACCCCAAACTAGCCAACCAACCAAAAAACCCAAGCCAAACAAAAATACCAACCCCCAAAAAAATAGGGGGACAATAAAAAGCTTCTATGAAAAAACAAAACAAAAAAGGGAAAAGCTATGTAGCTGCATGTAGCATACAGGCTTAAAAAGTGGATCCACAAATTGAGACTGAAATCCAAGCAGGTGAATTAAAGAATCTGTGTGAACAGCATTTTGTTTGGACCTCATTTAGAGTTGCCCAACTGGCTTACTTGGTAAATTTGTGAAACAAATACTCATGGCTTGGTTCCCTAATGCCTGACAGTAGAAACACTCAAAGTCTCAGATCAGGAGAACATACCTGTTCTTGGAGTATACAACATATACAGGACCTCTGTAAAATTCATGCTAATTTCACATATCTGATAATCAAATGTAATTAAATGAAATGGTGATTTTAGCTTTACCTTGGTGTTCTCTTGCCTGACTGCACACTCTCATTGTCCCCTGTATTCAGCGATGCCAATGAAAGACTAGATACTGAAAAAACACGATAAAGCTGTGAACCTGGATAAAAACAAAGTTAAAGCAAATAAACCTGTGCAAGTGGTAGAGTCTGTTCATTAGACTCAACACCAGCATTAGAAATTCAGAAAGAACTTTCAATATACGAAACTCTTAGACCCATACATGATATGCCTGCATGCATATGTGGTGCACTTCATCTAAACATTTGCTGACCCCCAGCCACTTGCAGCCACCTGGAATGGTCTCAGGCTAAGCATTAATGTGAAGCATGGACATGGGAATATTTGCACTATGCAAATCAAAGGTTACAATCAAAGCTAATAAGTCCTCATGAATGAGAGCTTAGGAGCCTTAATTTAAAGATTGGGGTGGTGTTAAGGGAGTACTTTAAATTACACTGGAAGATAGAAGGAAGCAGCTAGAGAAAATGCAGGAGAACAGCAAAGCTATATAATGCTGTAACAAAAAGGATCACTGAACAGTCTGGCTCCTTTTTTTGAGTTGTAAATCTTCCAATCATTTCAGCAGTTATGTGACATCTGTAAGAATGTTAAATTGTTCCACATGATTAGTGTTGCTACATTCTTAACTGTACTTGCACTAGGTAAGCGAAATAGAAAACACACCATGAAGTATAGAAGTAACTTTATAATTTTGCCTGTGTTAGGCAGGAATTTAAGTATTCTTACCTTATAATCACCATTTTATTTAATGATTTCTTACAACCCAACTTTTATTCATTCTTAGCTCTACAGGTGCAAGAAGAGATTAATGAAGAATACATGGGTGTGTATGAAACTAGCAACACATGTCAGTGCTTCCACTGGGTTTTCCCACAATTAACCTTTTTGTTTGTTTATATATGCATGCATGCATAGCAGGTAAAGTGACATTCATCTTTCTCATTTCTGTTGGAAAATTTTGCTTTCCAGTTTGGTCACGTGCAGCTTCAATTTAGCACAAGACACTAATGAATGCACTTACTTGTTAGTACCAAAAAAATCAAGCTGGTGTTTTAGCATGAACAGACTCTTTTTCCACATAAACATTTGTTACCTGGGGGACCTTTGATTGGTGTCTTAGGTGATTCAATATGATCTCTATGAATAGATTTTGGACGTGGCTTTTTTTTGATCGATAGGGAACGTGGCTTGATGACAGTATCCATATCTTCCATAAGCTTTAGTTGTTTCCTTCTCATATATTCCTGCTTAATAAACTCTCTCCGTGCTCGTTCGTCCTCCTTCTTCTGACGTTCTTCTTCAGTTTTTCGTCTAAAAAATAGATTTCAGATTTCCACATTATCCAATAAATTCAATAGAAACAGTTTTAATTATCACAGTGAGGTCAATACAGTCACCAGACTTTTTAACTTCACAGCTCTCAGATATCAATAGGAGTAACTTGGTTTTTTTAAACACTTTCACATGGCTTAAATTGTGATGTAACTGTAACTGAGTAAGCATTGTGAATTTGTGCGGAAAGAAGCCCAAAGTGATACACTCTCCCTCAGACTATAAAGTGCAGGACAGAGTAGTGCTCTGAGGAGCTTCACTCAGGCCAGCAGTGCTCATCTGTCTGAGCTACAGACTGATGTCACCTGCTGAGTTTGCAGGACTGTCTGGCACATGTCTTCAGCAGGGCTCCTCAGCACATCTGGCTCCAGAATTACATACCTTTGACACTGAGTTGGATTTTTTTTTTTTAACTTGAAAGTTATGCTTTTACCTAAATCAGACATTTTTAAGTTTGGATCATGACACACAGTTTTACCTTGTCTCTTCCTTCTTATGTTCTAGTTCTGCTTCCAGCTGCTGCTTTCGAAGCAGAGTCTCTCTTTCCCTTCTCAAACGCTTCTCCAATAACGCTGCTCGTTTCATTGCCATATCATTTTCTGCCTTTTGATCATCCTAGCAGCAGCAATATTTGAAGGAAAAGAACCCAAAACTATTAAGATCTGAATTCAGCAACTGATTTTACCAAGCCATTAGACAATACTGTACGTTGCACTGCAACATCCTAACTTGCTTTGCAGTGTTTCAAATATTGTATTTTTTTTTCTTAAGACTACTATGCACTTTATAAAATTTTTTTTTCCCTCTTAAGTCAAATATGAAGTTCAACATTCATGTAAGAAAACTTGCTAAATGAAATACTTTAGAGTTAAATCCCACATTGCCTAAACTTATCTATTCCGCTTCGAAAGATTATATGGTATAGAGATGAAGGTAATAGATCACAAAAACAGTAACTACACAGCATACAGAAGTAACTTCTGATCCAGCCAGGTGCTAGAACTGAGGAATGCTTCTGAACAAGCAAGGTGCATCTCAGATAAGTGATACAAAATAGTAATTCAAAATCTTGATGGCTTTCAGCTCCTAGACCACTCTCTTACAACCTGCATTATAGTTATGACTGCCTGGAGAGAACTCTTTAATAAGACAGGGAGTGCTCCCAAATATGAGCTTCAAAAGGGAGTCTCAGAAGACTATACTACTTTAGCCAGCTAAGAGAAGATAGAAGGCTCAAAATGCAAGAGACAATATTAAATAACATTTAAAAATCTAGCACTTACCAAAACAAACAAACAACCCCTCCAGCCCCCATGCCCTCCCCCCCCAAAAAACAACCAAACCAACCAACACACAACACACCCAACAAAAACAGAAAGACACACACACAAATTAAGTTAGATTGGGGTTGGGATGGGAAAATGAGGGTGAGATATGAACATGTTTAATTAAGGTCACCAAAGCTTATGTTAAAAATAAAGCTACATTCAGCATGTAACTTCCTCAGCAAAAACTCCAGGCACTCTTCCACAACTATAAATGGTAAGGGATACTCTGACATGTTCAGAAATACAGTATAGTAGAATTATCACCACTCTTACAATGCCAAATTAAACAAGTGCAAAAGATATTCTTGCACAAAGTTGCAGAACCATCTGCTTTGGCTTCCACAACGTCATCACTGAAATCCATATCTGAATGAAGAAGTTCCCTTTCAAAAGAAGCTTAAGAGTAAACACACATCCACTAGTTTTCTTACCTTAAAAAAGAACCCACAACACACTTTCTGGTCATCCTCAAATTGTTCTCTATCACTCTCACCTTCGTATTTCTCAACAGATACCTCACATTTTTCTGGTGGCTTCAAATCTGACAAGGAAACTTCAATTAAGTTAGCTGTTTTGGGAGCTGGTGTTGGTAAAATCGGTTGGCTTAGCTGATCTTCATTTGGGGTGAGGCAGACAGTTTCTGTGATAGGCTGCGATAATACTTCAGAAACATTTGATTCAATAGGTTTAATCTCCTTTTCCTCAAGCTTCTGTTCACACTGTTTCTGTGCTTTTAGTCCTTCTTCTTTTGCTACCTCTTCTGTAGGCTTGACTTCCTTCACAAGATTTCCCTTTAACGGAGGTTCACCTATATGTTCACCATCGTCTCCAAAGCAAACAAATGATCTAGTCTGAATGGGAACCTGACTTGGAGAAAATCTCCTCAAACGGGGAAGACTATCCACAGACCGTGGGGCAGTCAAGGTACGGTTTAGAGGTGTGATTTTCAGTTCATTTGGCCTAGGAGTCCTTTGCATTTTAATATGAAAAGAGGCACTCTTCCTGTTGGAAGACTGTGGAGATTGATGCGTAGAGCGAGGAGAGTCCTGTGAGAAAGGTGCAACAGGAGATGGAGCTCCTGCTTGCCTTGATGAAGATTTAAAGTCCCGAATCTGCTTCTGAGGAGAAGGCTGAGGAGGAGAAATAACCCAAGCCTGTTGCTCTCTCATCTGCATCAACATCTCCTGTTGAAGGGATAGACGCTGCATTTCTTGTTGTAGGAAGTGTAAGGAAGAGTTTAGTTTTTCAATAGATTTTGTATACTCTAAGATATCTCCTTCATTAAGATTTTCTTCTGTGGGACTTGCTAAATTCCACTGCTTTTCAGCATCAGTAGAAGTAGCAGGAGATTTTAACCATTTGCTCTGAGAGTTTTCAGGGGTTTCTTTTATTGATTCTGAAGTCTTAGTAATCTGCTCATCTGCTTTTTGAGTTTCTTTCTCTTTCAACCTATTACTGTCAGTGAACACTTTCTCATCTTCAGCTCCTGCTGCTTCTTCTCGGAGAGGTGATACTCCATCACCTTTCTTTTTCACAACATTAAGAAACGCCGTTCTTCCCATCTTCTGCCGCTGCTTTGTGAATGCAGCTTCAACTTTCTTCTTCTGTGCTTCGATGGCTCGCCTCTTCTCCTCTAGCTTCATTCTAAGATGTACCATTTCAGAGGCCAGTAACTGTGTAGTGTCTCTTCCTTGAGGCACAGGTGCCTCCTCTGGAATATGAGTCCAAGCAACCACATGAGGGATGTTCAGCTCGGAACCTTCTGGTGTGGTTTTCTGAGAACTGCTTCCACTGCTTCTGCTATCTGTGTGATTCAACTTCCTGAATTTCTGCTCTGCAAAGCTAGTCATTTTAACCCCTGAACTTGAAGAAGCACTGCTGCCTGCCTGTGATTTAGTACTTACTGAGCTGGGACAGGGACTTAATTGGTCTCTGTGATTGCTAGCTCGCATGTCATAATCCTGCAGAAATTTAGATGGTTCTTCCATGTCAGAGTCCATGCTTACAGTATAATCTCTCAAAGAAGAATCCTCATCCATTGTCTCTGGAATATCTTCTGAAGGGACATGTATTCCAGTATCTACTTCTGTATTGTCAGTCACAGGACTTAGAGCACCTTTTGTGTCAGTAATTATATCAGGGGTAGACTGATTTGGTTTAATGTTTGAATTCAAGATGCTCATCTCCTGATTGTGAAGAAAGAACCCATTTGTAATTTGGTCTGGTTGGATAACTCTGGGAGATTTTTCAGTGTCATGAATTATCTGCAAGGCCTCTTCAATGGTTGGTGTCTCAATCTGATTGCCAAAATCATCCAGAACTGCCCTGTTTTGCAGAGCTCCATTTGGAAATCTGTAGCGGCTGCTCTCATTGGCATTTTTTTGATTTGCATTAACAGACTGATTGGCCTTCGTGTCTTTATGATCTATCATGTCCTTCTCCTCTTCAATATCTTGATTTTCCTCTTCTCTATTTACAGATTTGAAGGACAGATTTTTCCTTATATGTTTTGGCATGCGGTTCATGTTCAATGTAAGGCCTTCATTGCTCACAGATCTAGTAATTCCTCTGTTTGGAGTGGATACTGGAATGCTTTTTTCTTTGTCAAAAGAAATGTCAAATGAAACTCCATGTACTGATGACCTAAGGGAGATTAGAAAAAAAAAAGGAAATAACTCAGCAACTCATGATTGGTAATAGTGAAAGAGTCACATTCTGGTTTAAGATGGTAGTATTAAGGGCACTGTGAGGTGTACTGTATTTTTACTAGCTTAAAATACAAGATAATATAATAAATATAAACAGATGCTTGTATGTTTATTTATGTCTATGTATAAAATAAAATTAAAGATTAAATAATAAATAAATAATAATTAAATAATAAATATTAAAATAAAAAATGTAGAAAATAGAATATAAAACCATCTTCTCCAAAGATATCCAATGCTTTTTATTACTCTGCAATACATTCTGGGTATTTTATTGCTGAAGTTTGTTTCCTATTAGAGTTTTTAATCCATGACACACCTTTTTGACTTTTCAAAGTCACAGCATCACAGAATGTAAAGTGTTGGAAGGGACCTCTGGAGATCACAGAGCCCAACATCCCTGCCAAAGCAGGATCACCTAGGGCAGGCTATACAGGAACTCATCCAGGCAGGTTATGGAAGTCTCCAGAGAAGGAGACTCCACAACCACTCTGGGCAGCCTGTTCCAATGCTCTGTCACCCTCACCCACAAGAACTCTCATGACAGGATTTTGAAAATCCAAACTGCAGTGGAACATTTATTGCTATTTATGACCTATAAATGGTTATTTTTTTAACCAACTCATACTGTAAGGTACTTACCTTTTTTCTTTGGGCCACGTCCCTACATACCCATCTACGTAAGACATTGATGAGGACCTTTTGATGACTCCTAAATGAAATTAAAACACAACCTTAAGTAACTGCTCTGAAAAAAATATTTTACCATCACCTTCTGTTGCTTTTACAAATTAGTTTGCTTCACTGATGAGAAGACTGCAATGGCAAAAAAAAGTGCATTTTATATTGAGAACACAAGCAGAGTAATTGAGTCAATTTCATCCTAAGTATATATTTTGCTCTCATCACTCAAATAATACACTACAAATGCTTGTTGTAAGCCATATTCCCAATAATCAAAACAAATAAAATTTTTAAAAACCCACAGTGTAAGAGATACAAAAGCAAACCTCCCACTTGTACGTTTTATAAATTACAGAACTCACATGAGTCTTATGTAAAGCACTCTCAGTAATTTCTGCATAAATAATGTTCAATAAATATAAGCAAGACAGCCATTTACTCAGGAGGCAACACCTTGTCTCATTGCCTCTTCCACCCATTTGTAAACTGTTACCTGGAACAGATGAATAAGGCTGCTGGGGTGCATGTAGTTGGTGAGATGGAGTATACGTTGGACTTTCCAATCTATAAAGCAAGAGACATCAATTTATCAGGAATATATCAAAAGCCACATTACAACAGGACAACCAGTCTTCATGTTCTGGACTGATTCAAAACCAATTTGTTTTTTGTGATGGGGAGGAAAGGGACATATAACTCTCTTCCAGAATTAAGAATTTATTAACTACACAGCAACCACTTATTACCTTTAACTGGATCTAATGCTGATAAACCAAAGAGTTAGGAAGGAATTCCTCCTATACAAATGGCTGCAGAGTGTAATTAGTTTTCTTAACATATTTATTTCCCGATTTATTTAAAGTGAATGTTATTATTAGAAGGTTCTCATTCTTACGACTGATTTTAGCAAAAGCCCCAAACATACATGAACAAAATGAGGCAGTTGCTACTAGCCTCAAAACTGAGTAGCTGCAGCTAACACCGCATACTTTTCCTGCACCTCACTTTTCAGTCACTTAGTCTGAAACTTCGCTTTGTGTCTGGACTGCAACATGTACCAGAAATGGATAAAGAAGGTTCTGTGAAAGACGTTAATTTATAAATACAAAAGTTCTATCTACTACTAAAAAACTAATTACAAATGTTTCCTCTGTTCTTTTTAAAACAGCTACCTTTTTTAGTACATAGAGATGGTTGGCGATAGACTAGCTGTGTTAATCCAGCATAGGATTAAGGTAATCTAATGTTCTGATCAAGGTGCTTTTTCAGGACCAGCACAAAGACATGTGCATTTGTATGTAAAACACTTCTAAAGAAGTAAAACTTCAAAACCTGTCTGGATGAAATCCTTTCATGTTTTAAATTTTGCTCAAATGAGTTGAACAGCACACTCCCAAATTTCCTTTTTAATCAGAAATGTTCAAACTACGAGTTTAGTGCTTTTCCAGTTTATATGCAACAAGCCGTAGAAAGGTTTCTAAATAGTATTTGTGGGAAGAACCTTCATATCAATGCAAGAAAAATACTGTTGACTTACAATCTACAAAAGCATCTTTCATAAGCACAGATATTAATGATTCAAAACAGGTTCTCAAATTTGTCATCTTTTGTTAGTAACACTCCACACACTGGCTGCATGATGTATCCATTTTAAATGGTATTTAAGATTTCTGTGAAAATTCAGAAGTCATAGCTGTAACATCTGTAAGGTACCTTAAAGCATGCTTTCAAAATTTCAATCCAGCAGCCTGTGAAAATTTGCTGCCACAAAGAAAATCCACACACTTCATTTTCCCTTAGGAAAAGAGTGATTTTGGCACTGTGACTGTGGTTCCATGGCAACTGCTCACCGCCTCAGACCCACTCCCTCTTCTGTGCTGGATCTGGCTTTCCATCCGATCCTCTGAGTCATTTTGACAAGTCAGGCCAACAGAAAAACATTCACTTTTTCCGACTGGGTTAGGTTTTTCTGTCTTTAGCACTGAAATGGTGATGTCAAACACTCAAGAGGGCGGGAACATGCAGCCAGGACAAGGAAGAAGGCCAGGGCCACAACATCCTGCAGCGAGGTCTGTTCTGCCAGGGATACTGCAGTCTGTGTATTAGATTACTACTATCTGAACTAGCTCCCTAGGCTCCTCCTTCATTTTACAATGCAGTGGAGTGGCATCAAGTTGGATGAAATACACTGGTTTATGAGAAAAGATATAGCTCTATTACTCATGGATTGCTCTCATAATACTCCAGCACAGAACCATATCCATCACTTGTAGAGACTCTAAAATAGTGTTGTGATGAGCTAGTACAATATGCAATCCACCACCCACAAAAGGGTACACAGTAATTTTTACTGCATCATTAAACATGCCTCAGTAAATACTAAAAACCCCCAACAAACCCCCAAATAACCAAAAACAACCCACCATCCCCCCATACCAACTCCCTCCCAAAACCAAGAAAACCCAAAACATCCAAAAAGAAAAGAACAAGCTAATCAACATTAGCTGGGTTAGCAAGCAACACTTTGCTGAATATCCAATTAAAATGCTGAATTTATCCTACTCTGTGTCAATTCAGATGCAATCAATAAACCTTTACCCCCCATATTATAAAGGTAATGCTACCCATCATCTACTATGTTCAGATCAGATCACGGTAAGGCTTTATCCTTCCAGAAAGAGGAGAGGCCTAGAAGAATTTTTGCCTCTTCTCATAGAATTGTTTAGGTTGGAAAAAACCTTTAAAATTGAGTCCAACCATTAACCTAGCACTGCTAAATCCACAACTAATTCTTTGACAACCCTTTGGTGAAGAAATGTTTCCTAGTAACCTAACTAAGCCTCCCCTGGCACAACCTGAGGCTCTTCCCTCTTGGCCTATTGCTTTTAACTTGTGAGAAGAGACTGGCGCCCAGCTCAATACAACCTCCTTTCAGGTAGTTGCAGCGAGTGCTAAGATCTTCCCTGACAAATTAATCAAATGTGTGATCAGCTAGAGAACACAAAGGAAACAGATGTTTCATATTGCTTCCAAATCTGTACCAGTAATACTAAAAATAAAGTTTCACATCTATTTACAAATACTGCAAATAATGCTAAACATATTTAATACAGCAGTTAGCTTTCCATTCTTGGTGCTCACAAGACTAGGGAAGTTCATTACAGCACAAGTATTTATTTTTAACCTGTTTCACCTTCATGGTACTTAAGTAACATTGTTAGACCAAACTATAAATCATCACTCAGGTTTTCTTGCTGTTGAGTTTACTTTCTTTCCTATTTTGGGGATATCTGCTGTGAATTTTTGAATAATAGCTCTTTCAGAGCAGATCTGGTTGGCAGCCTCACAAGAGGCTGAAGAGGACAAGAAGGCCCTGTGACACCTCTCTGCTGAATGTGAACTGGTAAGACAACAGCATGCTCTTTGAGTTGCCTGCCATATAACAGGGCAGTGGGGAAACTATGGGATCTTCCACAGATTATAATTGATGACTGAATCTTGAGCATTGCAATGAGGAAACAAAACTGAATTTAAAAAAAACGTGTTTGGTTTTGAATAGAAAGCAGAAGACTTTGAAACAGTACCTGGCTACAAAGTCAGACCCAGATGGCCCCTCCACATAATTTCGTCTGTTAGCATTTGAACTGTGAGCAGAAGCTGCATCTTTTGCAGGTTCAGCTGCCAGAAAGAACAAAGCTGAAGTTATTATAGTTTAGTATTCAGTTAAAATCCATACTAGAAAAGCCATTTGAAATAAGCTGAAGTAATTTCCAGAGATTTGAAGAATTTTCACTTAGATTAAAACCCAGCCACTTCCTTTCAGATTTACTTTCTCCTACATTGCCATACTGCCACTAATTAGGGCAATAGAGAATGACAAAGATTTCTACTAAAAGAAAGGAAAGAAATTTTAAAAAATCAGGGAAGTTCACAAAATTAAAAGCAAGAAGTATCTTTAGCAAATACAGATCTTCTTCTTCTGGAAGAAATTTTTCTGATAAAAGATTTTTTCTCCCAAACACTAAGACTGACTTTTCAGGTAGAAAATAATACTGTAGTCATATCCTACATTACTTAGCAATGTCTGATGATTTTAGTCAGATGTGTATGCGCTATATGGCACATGTGGAAAACAGGTATAAAAGCCACACAATGAACATCTCTTCCTAGCTCTTAGCGAGAAAAATCACAACATTACTGCACGAATGTTTAAGTTACCCTGACTCTTGTGCTCATAATAGCGCTCAAGATCTAAGAGGTGGATTTTTAAACTTGAGAATTTACTGATGGAAGACTGGGTCTTTGCATCAAGGTACAAAATGCGATTTTAAAAGTCACTACCTGTCCACCTTCCCCAGATTTATGTTAATTTCTTTTGCTATCTTCTCCTCAGCAATACAAGCTCTTCATGCTAAATTCTGTTCTTGACTCCTCATGATGTTTGTAATCCCTGCATGGGCACAAAGGGATTCTAGACTTGTTTAGGTCAGGAAAATTTGCAAGTGATTATAACACAACAATTCAAATGAGTTTCTGGTAATAGACAACATCTAATTAGAAGTTGAAATGAGATGAAGATTAATATGAGGAGAGAGGACTTTACTCCTCTTTCACAGGGGTTGTACACCACCAAGTCCTGTTAACTAAAATATTCACTGTATTTATGAACATGATGGCTATCTGTACACATACATATTCAAAATGTACACTTGAAAACCAATCCTTTGGATAATTACCTTGGGAATGCACAACTCGAGGTTGTACAAATGATGGCTTCACCACTTCAAACCACCAGAACAGTTCTGCCATGAACACCATGTAGTTGCTCTACAAAAAAATAAATGTACAGAATAAGGAATCCACAAAGACCAGAAAGTTTATTGACTGTGGAGCCTAAAGAGTTCAGACGCCACATGATCATGGTCCTGAACTGCAATAGGCAAATGATTCAGTATTACTTCATATCTGAAATATCAGCTGGATGAGACTAATGCCTGAGCTGGCTCAAGCAGGTGCACAGACATGTGTCACCAGTCTTATAAATTCTGAAAATAAAACGGAATTGAATAAGAAAGGTTTATAGCTATTTTTTTTCCCAAAGATGCTAAGCATAACATTTTGACATCATAAACTAATTCCATTAGGAAGGGGAAAAAAACAATTAAAAAACCAGATGTACTTGTGAAAGTACATACTATAATTTCTAAACACTACAATTTCAGCATTTTTTTCTTTTAATTTTCTCCCCCTCCCTTCACCTTCTCCCTCAAACATTAACTTTCTTTTATTATAAGAAATAATTATAAAATGTTCAGATCATAGCATTGCATCCATCTGAAGTAATAATGTATTTAAATGCACTAATTTTTATGTTGAAATGTTGCATTTAATATGACCATTTTATGAAGGACTTGGGTATTCCTCCTGAGAATATCTTCTATGCAGTCACCGAAAAAAAAAAAAAAATCACTGAAGCAGTATCTACTAAAGGAAAAACAAAAGTGATGGCTGCACAGCCCACTTGGAACTGAGGTTACTTTAGATGTTTGTTGGTAAGAAACAGCATGATGAAACCCACATTTTCTCAGAAATTATTTTTAATCTGAAAGCTATGTTCATAATAATGATCAAAGGGGAAGACTGCCGACCAGTAACTTAATATTTTGGGAAAACTAACTGTGGGCCTGTAGTAATCCTGACACCCAGGGCTAGAAAGCACATAGCTATTATTTCCACAAGTTTGTGCCTTCATTACTCTGACAGAAGTTTTAATAGTTCGTCACAAAATTATCACATGCACTTATACATAAAAAATATGCAGAAGCATAACTGTATTTTTAAAAATTAACTAAGCTCTGGGCAGCTCAGACTGGCTCAAAACCTCTCAACAGCAGATGGCAGACTTGCAGCTTCAGGGATGCTTTCATTTGCTAAACCTTCCCATGTAACATTTTGAGTTTGATGTTTGCAGATGGTTCATTAGTTGCATGTAGTCAGCTCTGATACTGGTTACACTTTATCTACTGCATCTTCTGATACTGCACAATAAAAAAAAAAACCTTATTTTTAACAAATTTTTAAAAAAGCATTTCCATATTATGAGTAAAAAACTCTGAAGTCATTACTTGCTTCTGTACCAAAGCACCTAGCTTGTTTTAGGCATAAAAATATACACAAAGCAAACAATTTTCTTTAGTATCTCTTTTCCCCCTCACAATGTTAAAATAATTATTTTTTAAATCAAATTAGCTGTCAGAAATAGCACATCCAATCTTGACACTTAAATTATATACTACTAATATTTACAGGGGTTTAGATGGGCATATTGTCAAATAGCAGCCACTAGGCCATATATACAAATGACAATTTGTAATCAGGCTTGAATCCCCTAAAACAGAATGCCAAAGCAGCCATAGGTGTTTCTAAGAATTTCCTCTGAATGAACACAAAAATACATTGTAAAATTTATGTTACAACTCTCATCAAGATCTCAGTTCATTAGGTCAAGTTACTTCCAGCACAAATCTGTATTTTACATGTTGTGAATGTGCCAACATAAATGTGTCAAGAAAGAAGAAAACTGAGTGCTTCCAACTCTCTGGAGAAGGACAAATTGCAGTTGTGTATGATCCATCCACTAGTAGTTTGTCATATATCTTGCCACAGCAGCTAAAGTTGAAAACTCCAGTTTGCCTTGTTTCAGATGGGAACAAAGAAGTGGGAAAACTGTCTGATTAACACCAGTGAAAGCAAAGCAGGCAGCTTCCCTTTAAATAAGGAGTTGGGAACTTTCAGTCCTTCTCAAGGGAGAGATCTTCCCTTAAAGAACTGTTCATTGGCTGAATCCTCACTCCAAACCCTTTTAAATCAGTCAGATGGATCCCACCATGGGAGCCTAACTGCCTCAAACGCAACCAGTTGCTCTCCTAGGTCCTTAAGGAATCCATGAGCAGGCTTACAGGGACATCAACCGCAAATTCAGGCTTAGGTTAGCAGCCTGACTGGCAGTGGGGGGTGGGGTTTGAGATTGGAGGGAAAGTTGTACAGCATGAGTGAACATTGTCTAGCCCTCAATTTCTAGGATTTATCTATGTGATGTATTTGAACCGTTTTTCACGTGTCACAGGACAAAGTGCTGATTATATGTTCTGCTTACCTTGTTAGCAAAGTCATCAGCAACATCAGAAAGTGCAAGTATTCAAAACCCGACAAGTGCAATAAATATTTTTAGTACAGAACTATTGTTAGATATATTCTCCTGTACAATTCACCAGTTGGAGGAGAAAAGAAGAGGAAAAAAAAAAAATCAAACCAACAACCCAAAAAACAACAACCACTCAGCTCTGGACCCAGCCTCTCCCTTTGGCCTCCTGGGCCTTTGACAGTGTGAATGTTTTTCTCCAGAAACTATGTGCAAAACTAAGGTACCTATTCCATGTGCTTAGTTGTGACGCTGCAGAGTTTAGAGTCTGCCCACATACAGGTAAGAGGAACGCCCTTCACAGAGAAAACACAGCAATTCTCTCTCAGATTTGCTTGATATCACATTCAGAAGGGTTTCATTTTGAGTAAGTGTGCCTTCTGCATGAGTCGGGGTAAAGAGACTCTACAGTTACCAGAAAGTAACAGCCAAAGAGAGGAAGCATCCATGCTGAGAAGCAACACAAAGCCTCCTAAGAACCAAGAGGTTTCAGAGACTCATGGCTCTGCTAAATCCTCAACAACTCACACACTCACAACAGCACAACTCAGCCAGATCTGTACCGGGCTATCAACACACTACCATCAACAAAAGGTTGTATAACCCTAACCACACCCACAAGGCAGTAGCTGCTATGTGCAAAGAGTACACAGTTATACATATCTAAACATCTCAAGGGACAAGTAAAATACTTGAGACATTTTCTGGGCACTTTCCCAAAAGCCCCTGGTGGGCTAGTATAACCCCTTGTTTTCGGGAGGCCACTGCATTGGCCTCCAACCCAGTAGAAATGACTGAATGAGTAGGTGAGTATGTGCGCACATGTCTGTGAACTGTGTGAGTAAATGAATGCACTATGTGAATAGTTATCTCTTATCAATGATGGACTCAACCAATTACTAATAGTTGAATTAATAAAAAGTGTTCTAGTACTGGTTGTGATCTGTGTCTCATCCTGACTCAATCTTCTATCAACCAAGTGGAATGCATAAGAATATGTGTAGATTAAATTAGCAGCACAAGTTTAGGATCACAGTGTTTTTAAAATACCCACTTTTTTTTGAAGGCTCAGATAAAAGAACACTTACAAAAGACAGTAATTAACTGTGTGTCAATTGATTTGATGCCAAGTTCTTATGTGAACTCTCAAATCATGGCAAGCATCAGATTATGCAAGGCTGTCTGCCAGTACCTTTGACAGCTAACATCATAAATTGCTTGCTCTTAGGTCCCTATAGTGCTACTTGAATGAACTGGTAGAGAAGGATCTAAAAAATACAAAGAACATATAAAAATACCACCAAAGATGTGTTTTTCCTCTTTCAGAAGTACTTTCAACATATACTTTATGTGAAAAACAGAACACGCAAGATGCATTTTTACTTTCTATTCAGCAATTAATACATGTCCCTTTCAGGACAGCCTTTCAGGAATTGTACGTTCCAAAAGACCTTTATTCAAGCCACAAATGCTACATACTGACTATCACATTGCAGTGCTAATCAACTGTCAGGCCAAAGCATTAGATAACTCTGTACTGTTCTGCATGGATTGTGCTTCCTGTGATGGTGCTTCATGCAAGCTCTACAAATTTGTACTTTGGCCAGCCAGAACACATGTGTGCCATGACACAATAAATCAGCTTTTTCACAGAATCAGCCAGGTTGGAAAAGACCTCCAAGATCATCAAGTCAAACTGATCACCCAACCCTAACTAATCAACTAGACCATGGCACTAAGTGCCTCATCCAGTGTTTTCTCAGACACCTACAGGTGAAGAACAAAGGTAGCTGGGTTTTTTTGTTTGTTTGGGATTTTTTGTTTGTTTGTTTTAAATCATGTCTCAGGATAAAAGTGCTTACAGGATATGGGAAGAAAGAGGACCAGGGCAAAAAAGCAATCTGCACAACTGAAGACCTACCTAAGATTTTCCATTATTTTCTCTTGTTAAACATGCAAGGAGGACCTAGAAAATGTTGTGATTATTTTTAAGTAATCTCTCCTTACTTGTGTTTGCCTGTCTCAAAGGCAAACAACCAGGAACCAGTATGATCCCTTGGTAGTGCCTCAAGCATCCATGGAATGTGTTCAATTATTTTTTTCTTTAATGAGAGTAGCCCTGCCCTAGTGAACACCTTATGAAGAACTTCACAAATTTGTTTTTCTCAGAGAAGAAATGGGCAAGTAAGGGGACAAAAAAAAACCCTCACTTGCTGGTTCATTTGATTATGACACATTAAAGCTGTCTAAAAGTGCAAAGCCAGCATACTTCTCTGTGCTAAGAGGTAAGGCAACGGTTTCATCTGCTGCAAAATCTGAGAGCCTGTATCTAAGAGAGTGTAAAATGAAATCTTAAATTCATTTGTCTGTTTCTGTGCATTTTGATAGGAAAGTCAACTGTGGGCAGAATCACCTTGGTCAAGTCTTGCACTAAATTCCATTTCCTATACTAACTACAAGCTTCCTCGATTTAACGTAACAGTGCAGTGTGTCCAGTGAAGAATCTAAGGTATGCAACTTTGTGCTTGATCATTTTAAAAGACACTCTGCTCCCTTCCTTCTCAAGGACTTGCATGAAGTCAAGACACAGTGTAATTTCTAGGATTACATAAGGCACGGCATTGTCATTCCAAAAACTCAGCTACAATTTTTCTCCTTGAAACTTTTTGCAGCAAGGAAACAGTGGTTTGGGTCTTTTCTTTTACTTTTTGTCAGCAGCAACAGACTTTTAACCAAAATCTTAATGCCAGCCAGCTACTGTACAGTTTGAGATAAAAGTGACTCCTAGTAACTAGCTTCATTCAATGTGTAATATTTAAAATATCCATTTACAACATAAGCTTTTTTTGAGTAACAACAACATTTGTAGAGAATATTTATTAAAACTTACTCTAATCAGATGCATTGGAAAACTAAGAAAGAGTTTCTTTAGCTGTGAATTTATTTTGAAAGCAAATGAGTTCTTAATGCTGGAAACCCAGAGTTAATAGCACTAGCGAAAGTTGCCGTGCCAAGTTTCCGAAGAAAAACTTGGCAGACTGTCTTTGAACGTTTACATCCAAGTAAGTATCCATGCCACAGCAGCTTGTAGAAACATGATCACAAAAGGGCTTTCTCAGTTCTAGAAATACTCTAAATCTTTAAAACACCTCTGAATTCCCTCTAAAAACAGTGTTCAGAAGCAACAAAAATCACCGAGGCTGTAGAATTTTAAGTGTATAGGCTGGTATGTTGGGATATGGACAAAATATTTGTTAGAGTCACAGTTTAAAAAATAAAAATTAAACCTTTATAGTGCATATTGACTTAAGAAATTATTCAAATACTTAGTATAAAAAAAGCTGCATTATTAACTGTCACGAGTGAACGAGAAGAATAACGAGTTCCATTTATTCCATGTGACTGCAAGCAGAGAGGAATAATCAAAAAAGCAATGAAGGAGTCCTACTCAACATCATTGGATGTGGTTGTAGGACCACACGTTAGGAAACTACAGACATGAGAGACTGCAATGCAGCAGATTTTTACAAGTATGTAGAGAGATCACTGTATCTAAAAATTAAAACCACCACTACACAACTTTGTATACACAAAACAAAACAGCAGCAGCTAAAGTAGTCTAGACGTAAATCCTACTGCCCTTACTCACCCTGGCAGCTCATTATGTATTTGGAAAGAATTGGGTTCAATACTACAGGAGACAGCAACACTATATTCAAGCTCTGGCCTCTCTGACTCAGCTTGTGAGATTGCTGTAACGATCATAAAAGCAATGAAATGACCTAGATACTTAGAAACCAATTATACCCCATCTGCAACGGGTATGCTGACTCCATAAAAATAAGAATCAAACAAAAAGCGTTTTACACAGAAGTCTTCAAGAAACACAGGAATGACAAAATTAAAATTACAATTGGAATGACAAAGTTAAAATTAAGCAAGAAATAATTGCTCCTTGTCTTTCCACAAAGGCTTAAAAACGATAGAACAAGCAAAACTTTTTTTTCCCCTTTCTTTTTCTAAAAGAGAAGAATCTTAGCGTGACTGACAATGTTTAATTGCTTATTTCAACAACTGCATTTGTTGGAACCATGCTCTTGCCTGTGTTCTGGACATAAAACCATTAACTCAGAAGTTCACACTCTTAAAGGAATTAGCAAAAAATGTGAGTAAACAATTTCATAAACAACTCTTCCCTATCTGTTAAAGCTTTAATCAAACTAAGGCATATCACTATTACATTTTAACAAAAATGTCACAGATCATATGCTTTAAATAACTAAGAATGAAGTAAAGCATGAAACAGTTTTGCACAGAATCAAAGATTTTGTAAATACTTCCACAACTGCTTTCCTAAAAAATACTGTGAAATGACTAGAACATAACTGCCAGAAGAAGGTGGGTTTACTGCTGAAATGTGTGTGTTGCATGCTGTATCACAAGAGATGCAACATGATTCTTTTCATGCAGCCATACAATAACAGATCAAAAAAGACTACATCTCTTATTCACAAAACACTCCTCTGGACGCTGCTGGCATCTTGCAATGTTTATTTATTTTTACCTTTATTGAAGAAGCTGCATAGAGCATATCCTCAAGACTGAAATGGCAACACTGGTTAAGATATTCCTGACAAAATTCTTGAATCAGTTGTAGGTTATACAAGCTGTCAGCCAGAGACATTGTCTCCTTCAAACAAATATCTGAAAAAGGAAGGATAGAAACAAAGATTAGATATAGTAACAGGTTCACAAGTAAGTGCTTTTTGCTTTGGTAGATTTGGGAGCATTTTCTGGATAAATTCAGGCTCGATTTTTATCTTTTTTAGGAGGATTTTTTTTCTATTGTAGAAACTTAAGAAATCACAACTCTACATTTTATCTTTGCAGTTTTAGACCATTAGACATTCTCCTGAACATTATTTTCTCCACTGTTGACAAGTTTATTTTTCCTGCTTTCCCTTTTGTGAAAACTGACCAAATGGTTTCAACTCCTGCTGTTTCCATATTATGAAAAATCAGATGTAATCATTAACTTTTGCCTTTTTAAAAATTAAAATCATAGAATGGTCCAGATCAGAAGGGACCTCCAAAGGTCATCCAGTCCAACCTCCCTACAAGTGAGCAGGGACATCTTCAACTAGATCAGGTTTGCCCAGGACCTTTTTGAGCCTCACCTTGAGTATCTCCAGGGAAGTGGCATCAACCACCTCCCTGGGCAACCTGTTCCAGTGTTCCACTACCTTCATAGTAAAGGGCTACTTCCTGATATTCAATCTGTATCTCCTCTAGTTTGAAGCCACTGCCCCTTGTCCTGTCACTGCAGGCCTTTGTAAACAGCCTCTCTCCATCCTTCCTGTAGGCCCCCTTCAGGTACTGGAAGGCTGCTATTAGGTCTCCCTGGAGCCTTCTCTTGTCCAGGCTGAACAACCCCAGCAATGGCAGTAAGAAATGTATGCTGTCTCATATATATATATATACACACTAGTTATACATCTTTGTTTAGGCACCAGAGAGCACATTTTAATACTATTAACCCCAAATCACCCCCAAAAAAGTCCCAGCATCACTTTAGCCTTAATCTGTTTGAGATTTTACAAGAAACTAAAGTCTCCCTTATATAAAATATCACACTCTGAAAGTGCAATTAAAAAAAAAAAAAAATAGTAGCAGTGAACAGACTAGTGTAGTTACACAGTAGTCTCAGCACTAGATATGCCCAGCTCATGTTCTCTTTTTATGACTGCTTCTTGGAAAATTATGTAGAAATAACTTCCTAAGAAAAAAAAAGATAGTCCTTGTTAAAAGGAGGACAGAATAAAAGAAAATCAGATTCCAGAAATACTTCCAGAACATGCAACAGATTTTATTCCTGAAGCAACAATATATGAGAGAGCTCTACATAAGTTTAAAACTGTTTAGAATAAAGTTTCTTTTCAGACAAGGGACCTGCTTTGACACTCACAGAATAAGGATTCCCATTCTGAGGAAGTTGGATATATTCCATCATCCCAAACCCACAGATGGTGATCAATGTTTGACTACACTGAACAAAATGAGGTTAAATTTAGTGATGAAAAATGTGAAGTCATGCTTTTGTATCCAATTGAATTCTAATGTGATTTACTGCTTGAAAGTGATATAAAGTAGGAAGCTATCATGTGAAGACTTTATAAATGTTCAGCATCATACAGGTATCAAAGATGATGTTAAAACGTGTCAGAAAACTTATTTCTACTAGTGAAGAGCAATGTACCAAGCATAGCCTGGATTTCTGTGCAGAATCACAACCATCCGTATTCAGTAAAAATCAATCAGTTTGCTGATGACAACCAGATGATCAACCAGAAGTTTTCTGAAGACACAAAAATAAGTGGGGAAGTTGACAACCCAGAGGGGAGAGCCACCCTTCACAAGGATCTTAACAGGCTGGTTGAGAGAGCAAGAAAAAACCTGTATGAAGTTTAATGAGGCCAACTGTAGGGTCTTGCACCTGGGAACACATAACCCAGAAGGCAGCTCAGGTTAAGAGCCACCTGGCTTGAAAGCAGCACTGTGGAAAGGGACCTGGGGGTCTTGACGGACAAAAGGCTCAACATGAGTGAACGGTGTGCTGCAGTGGCAAATCAAACCAACAGGATGCTGGGTAGCCTTAATAAGGGTACCACAAGAAGGGCTACAGATGTCATTGCCCCACTCTGCTCAGTGCTGGTCAGGCTGCAGCTTGAGCACTGTGCAGTTTTGGTCACTGCTGTACAAGAAGGGTGTGGACAGGCTGGAAGAGTCCAGAGAAGGGCCACAAGAATAATCAAAGGAGTGACAGACCTATCAGATGAAGGAAGGCTGAGAGAACTGGGTTTGTTCAGCCTTGAGAAGAGAAGGCTTAGGGGAGACCTCATAACCATGCACAAGTACATAAAGGGTGCTATCATAAGGAAGGAGACTCCCTTTGTACAAGAGTCCCACAGTAAAGACAAGGGGTGATGGGGACAAGTTGCTACTGAGGAGATTCAGACTGGATGCCAGAAATTTTTTTTCACTATTTGAATTAGACATTGGAATAAACTCTGAAGGCAGGTGGTGGATTCCCCTACATTAGACAGTTTGAAGGCCCAGCTTGCCAGGGTGCTGGGCCAGCTCATTAAATGATACATATATGATGAAAGGTTGGACTCGATGATCCCCAAGGTCCTTTCCAACTTGGTATTCTATCAATCTATAAAGCCAAACTGGACTAGTTGCAGAGAACGACTAGTGAGGATAATCATGAGAATGGAAAGACACTACAGAAGGGGAGAGTGGAAAGGTTTGGCTCAGTGGCCTGGGAAGAACAAGAGAAAGAAAATGTATCAAAAAGGTGGACATCAGATTATGAGAAGGTATTCAAGCCAAAAGGCACTGTTGGAAGAACAAAGGCACATAGACAGGCTACAAGCATGATTAAGTAGAAAACAAGAACGAGTCTTAAAACCTTTAAACATGGAGCCCTGCAACAGTAGAGTGCATATTGTAATGAGCTAGACAGTTTTAAGATAGAACATGATAAATTAACAAAAGGGATTATATAATTTTATACAATGGCCAATTTGACTCACTGACACAAAAAGTCTTTTCTAGTTCTGTATTCCTTAAAGGAAATCTAGATTTGAAAGTTCAGTCTTAACAAGAAGAAACAATCTATTCCATACTACAGAGAACTTTAGATGAGTATTTTTTCTTCCCCCCCCTAGTTTTTCTGTTAATGCATTTTAAGCCATTTTTGCATGTGCATTTTTGTAACCTAACTTTTTCAGTTCCAAAACAGAACCAAATCTCAGTGAAATCTAACATGCATCAAAAAACATAAATTAATTGAAATACAGAGTATCTTTGAATTTACTTCTCAGACAGTGACACATACATGTATATATCTTTAGGAAAGATATTAGGACACCTAACAAGAACATTGAAACTAAAGCTCCAAAAATGTCATCTGGGCTGCATCACGAGAAGCACAGCCAGCAGGTTGAGGGAAGTTATTCTTCCCCACTACTCCACTATGGTGGGACCTCACCTTGAGTACTGTGTCCAGTTCTGGAGCCTCTATTACAAGACAGACATGGACCTGCTGGAACTTATCCAGAAAAGGGCCACAAGGATGATCAGAGGGCTAAAGCACCTCTGCCTATGGAGACTGAGAGAGTTGGGGCTACTCAGCCTGAAGAGAAGGCGGCTCTAGAAGACCTTATTGTGGCCTTCCAGTATCTGAAGTGGGCTACAAGAATGCTGAGGAGGAACTCCTTAGGAGGTAAAGTACTGATCAGACTAGAGGAAATGGTGCAAACCTAGAAGTGGGTAGATTCAGATTGGATGCTAGGAAGAAGTTCTTCACCATGAGGGTGGTGAGACACTGGAACAGGTTGCCCAGGGAGATGGTAAAAACCCCACACCTGGAAATTTTTAGAGCCAGGTTGGATGGGGCTCTGAGCAACCTGATCTAGCATGAAGTGCCTTGCTCATAGCAGAGGGGCTGGAACTGGATGACCCTTGAGGTCCTGTTATACCCTGACAATTTTGTCATTCTATAACATGTGCTTGACATAGCCTGTTTAAAGTTAGGTGCTGGAGGAATCAATCTGCTGGTCAGTGTACATGGGGTCACACAAGCTATACAAGACCTTTGGGACTGTTGCTATTTTCAGCCATGCTAAAACAGTAAGAAACAGCTGGATGTTACCCCCATTCAACACTACACAAATTTTAACTCTTGCCTACTTTGCTGCAACATTTATGTAAACTGAAACCTGTAGTTTTTAAAATTCACAAGCTAAAGAAGAGTGGTGAATGCATGCAGCTTGGTGTCTTTCATCTTCAAGAACTACTGAGCTAGAAGCTTCCTAGAAAGGAGCTGAGTATATGAATTCCAGATTTCAGTCCTAAGCAAACTTTATACCCTTGTACGAACAAGGGATTTCTCAGGGTGCTTCTGTGTAAGTGTTCCCACGACATCAAAGGCATCATGGACAGAACACAGGCAGAAAATGAAGGGTGTTAGCTGCCAAGACATTTTATAACTACATGAGACATTTAGTTGCCAAAAGGAAGATATGACTTCAACCAGGCCACTGAACAAAAGAACAAGACTAAAGCTGTTTATCAGCTGCCGAGCTAATTGCTATTATAAACAGTGTAACACCAGAATTCTAGATCATATATTTTCTGTTTACTCTACAAATAAGTAACTATCAGTTCAACTAAAAGCCCAGAATACAAAGCAACTATCTACCAGGGCAGCTATGCAGTGCTTGACCAACTCTAACCTCTTACCATATTTTATCTGTAACTTCTCAGCTTCACAAGAAAGTACTAACATAGCTGCAAGAATAAGAGTTTTCTACGTGCTTTGACGTTACATACAAGCAAGGTAAATGTATTGCCACCGTCAGATTTGTTATAATATTTCATGGTATGTTTATCTTAGCATAACATAAAAGTAAGCACAAGATGGAAGAGCACCTTGGTGCTTTTATTTAAATGTAAAAATAAATGGGCACAAAGTTTAATATTGAACACTCAGATTATGCCTCCTGTGTATCACATTTAAAGTACCTTTTTTCCACAGAGTCATCAAATACAGACATTTAAACTTTTGTGGTCATATGTTTACAAGCTGAGAAACACATTAGACATACCCTCCAGTTTAATGATATCTGGACAGTAGAAGTGAATCAGGGCTGCTAGAGCACAACCATCTGTTCCATCTTTTAGCAGATTCTCCACCAATGGAATGCATGGCAGCTGTTTAAGTAGTGTCTGCTCCTTCCTGTAACGAGCCTACGATATGGAACAGAGAAATTTAGACAAAGGCTCTGAAACAGATGACCAAGGAAACTCATACTGCAGGTTTTACACCCTGTTAGTGAAAAAGCAATATTCAATACATATCTGAATGTTCTCAATGTTAAGTTTCTTAAAACTACTCATGTTATGTCCCACTTTGAATGACATAAATAATATCTAGGAGGAATACTAGTGCCATAACGCTAATATTGAGCCTTTCCTTCAAAGCCACTAAATCTTTACCATCTCTGCATAGCACACTAAAGTCATGTCATGTACCTTAACTAACATTCAAGACTTACACAACCAGAAATGATCTGTGTGAAAGCAGTGGACCAAATCCTTAGGTGGTGTAACTTCAGTTTACTGGCAAGTCAAATGACTCTGAAGTTAACACACCCAAGAATCATGCCCTAAAAAACCTCCTTTACATAACTGACTTAATGACAAAATCAGAAGCAATGACATTTGTGTTTGATTGACTCTACTTATTTCTAGCATGGTCCACTGCAAGCAGCCATAAACTTTGAGAAACATTAATGGTCAAATGTTGCAACCAGGCATTGGCTCACTTACAAGATGAAACATTCTGAAAAGTAAATTGGTATATGAAGAGATTGTTAGTTCAGAACACCAAGATTGCATTTAGCTGCAGTGAACGTCTTGGGGGTTTTGTTTGTTCTGTTGTTTGGTTGTGTTTTTTTCCCAGGGGGTGGAGAAGTTGGGCAAGAAGTTCCACTTCTTTTGACTCCTTCCCAAGGAAATATATGGAGAAAATTCTACAGCTTTCAACTTGTTAATATTATTTACTAACACATTTCTTAATACTGAAGGCTTACTTTTCTATTCATACCACATTGCTACCTAAGATGCCAGGAGTGTTTCTGAGTTAAATTCACACTATTTTCACTCACCCATATACACTAAACTGGAAGTCTTTCTGTAGGGACTCTGAACAGTCTTTGTGGATGTTATCCTTTCCAGCAAAGCTGCAGCTAACTCTCCATATATTGGCTGTTTTGGAACAATTGCTGATGGAACTGCATAGTAAAACCATTGATCCATCTACATCATCTCTCTCCTTCATTATTTGTGCAGTGAATGAATGGGCAGGCCTGAAGGTTTTAAGGGTGGAGTGGGAATTGTTTAAGCTCACTTTGCTGGTAAAAAAAGTCTGTGGAAGCACAGACTAACCCTGAAGGCTATGCTTGCTGTCACTAGATTTCTATCAAGGATCACATGGGATTATTTTAGCAAATGTCAAAACTGGCCTATGAAATACAAGTCTAATCTGGCAACAAAAGACACATCAGGTCAAGGAAAACAAAGGGCTTATATTTGGCCCAGAGAACTTATATTTCAACCAAATCATATTTAACAACCTCCTTAGACCTAGTCATTATTACATACTTGAAATACACTGGTACTTGGGTGGCAAGCATGGGATATGTTTGCTAACACCAAACAAAACCATGTCAGTGCTCCACATGCTAAAGTTCTTTTCCCAATGTCAATAACACTCCCTACAATTTCTAATTAACTTGGCCAATTATGCATGCAGTGGAAGCCTGTTCTTCTTCACTCTACAGCAATACAATGACACACACGATGATGAAAAACACTTTAATTTTCAAGCACCATGTTAACATACCCATGTGCTTCCTCCTCAAATGACTGAAATCAAGTCTATAAAATATTACTATTATGAAATCCTAACCTACAGGATACAGGTGAGCTCTTGTACTTTCATCTGACAAGCCCTGTGAAATCTGTACAGTCTTTCAAATAGCATATTTTTAATGGAGTATTCAAAAATATTCAAAATTGATAATACAGTGGTCTTGTATAGTGAATCCCATGAAAAAGTCTGTCACTTCATGTGTGCTTTCACCAGCCTTAGGAACAGTGCCTACAAATGCTGGAAACTGTGTCACATCAGCAGGCCTAGAAAAAGAACTTAAATCATTGTAGAGTGTGTATCAGGCATGTTACTTCAGGAAAAATAAGTTTATACACCCTAATGAACCTAGCATATCAGGTTATAACATGTATCATGTTATCAATTTTGTTGAAAAGATAGAAGAAATTATACTAAAAGTCAATGGTAAATGTGCTGGTTTTCCATAAACTTCACTTGGAAGTTCATTAATTTCACTGCAATGTTTGCTACTAAAAATGGATTCAATAATGCAAAACGCGAAACCTTACACTTATTATAAACCTCTAGTGCTAATTTAAAGAGAAGTGCTAATACAGGCATCTTTTTCCCAAGATCCTAAACCAGCCTGATTTAGCATCTTTGAACTTACTCTACATAAAGAAGCTCGGTATGGTTGAAACACTTACATATAAACAAGGTCAGCTGAAGACAAACCAATAGCACACTGGCTACTTCAAGTGCTCATGTGTACTCCCAGTTAATCGTTAACAATGTGTATCTACCACACAGTAGATAACATGCTGTAAATTTACTCCTCAGAGTAAACTTTCAGCTGCCTGTGTGCTCAGGAGTATCTTACATCGCTATGAAATAGTTGTTTTATTGAAAGGGAAGAAATCAGAAGACTGAACTGTTAGAACAGCTTCAGCCCCTGATTTCCTACTGTATTGTCAGTAGCACTTAGGTTTCAACTATATCTCTACTAAACTAACAAACCCAAAGTACTGTAAGAATCACTAGTTCAAACTCTTTATGGACAACCAGCAGGCAAACTTGAGTTAGTTTTCAATAGATTATTTTATATTTGAATATTATTTTTATTCAGTTGAGAATTAGTAAGCTGACACCTTAGGCAAAAACAGAACAAAACATTCTGAAACTACTTTGAAGCAGTTTCTACTTTGTAGGAATGAGACAAAAAGTGGGCTTAAAAGTTCTTCAAAACAAAATTAAAGGACTACAATGTGAAGAGCAGTGTATGTGTCACAACTGCAACAGATAGTATTATAAAGAAATTGCTTGTATAGCTTAAATTTATCTGTTTGCATTTTGATTAGTCTGCGCTGAAGACAGTAATTTTAAACTGGTTTCACAGACACCACGTAATTTCTGCTGTTGCCTACATGCAACTGCCTTGTTACTTTTCATTCTCTTCATAACGTATGAGCAAACTTCCACTAGTTATGACAACAAGTAGCTGAGGGACAGCTGGATCAGTTATTTGGTAATCCTTAGAATGACAGATCAGAATTCGTTCTTTGGAATTCAGACCAGAAGTACGCAATTCTGCATCTACCTGAACAGCTGACTGCAGAATAAACAATCTGAGTGCATTTCAGGAGTGAATTACTAGACAGCAGAAAGCAGCAATAATCCCGAAGTGACACAGCATAAAGAAAACAAAGTCGTCTTATTGCACATCTGAGCAGCTGCTTTAGTGCTTCTAATGAAATTAGTCCCATTAAAAATAGATTGCTTTGGTTTACTTGGTGTGAGGAGACATTAATAGCAATCTTAAATCAGCTGAAAAAAATAGGGAATTCTATACTAATAGTGTAATGATTACATACTGTTGAAATAAATCGGACATCTTCAAATTACATGTGGCATCAATCAAAAACTACTTCTGCAAATCTCATTTTAAGAGACTCAGTACCAAATAGCATATGTTCACTGAAAGCTTATGAAAAATTAATTTGCAGAAGCCCTCATGATTTGATGTCCTTAACAGGCAGCACTGCCTTATACAAACTCATTCAAACTTGACTGCCTATAAAGTAGTTCCTTATTCAGCATTGTTATCTTGTTTACTTTGCACAGATTACCTTGAAAATAACCTGCATTATGCACATGTTTGCAGAGCAATCTCTTATAATATTATCTTGTACAGACAAATGAAATGAATGATTAGACCAGCGTGACATGGACAAAGCCATTCCCAAAATAAGCTATTTGATCTAAAGTGAAGCAGTTGGGCAAACTTACAGGAACCAGTTTCCAAAACCATTTGGTGGGAGACTTCAGAGGAAGCAGTAGAAAAAAGAATAAAAGCAAAAAAGCAAAGAAAAAACAAAACACAAAAGGAACAATTTATCAGGTTTCATAAATTTCTTTTACAAAGCATTTTTTAAAACATTGTTTTGTGTAACAGTGACTTGCAATCTAATAGTAAGCATTAGGGCACTGTAAGAGGTTGCATCTTGAGCTAATTAGCAGAAATAACACTGGAGAAGTAGGTCTGCAGTCTTTGTAGATCAACATTATAATTTTCCCACATGAACAGATAAGATTATCAGATCAGTGCAGTTTTATTTAATGGTTTCACACATCTAATTGTACCCTGCATATGCAATCTGACTGAAGAATTCATTTGAGACTTGGATACCACAAGTATCAGAATGAACTCCAGCAGCACATATGAGGAAGCAGGAAAGCTAAAGCAATGAAACAAAAGGTATAAACACATTGTAATATGATACAACCATTAGCAGTGAGGTTTGCATTAGTTACTTCAAGCCAAACAACTACAATTATAACATTTAACAGTATTTTTAAACAATTATATGACAGTTTTCAGAACAAGATATGCACAGGCAGTTATATTTTCACAATGACAAATCACATTAGCATCAGCTGAATGATGTGCAATGACCCAAAATGTAGATGGAGTTTTGGCTACTGGCAGAGAAGTGATCAAAACCGATGTATGCAATTCTAAACTCACGTAATCAGAAAACACAAAATAAAAACCTGATCTAAAAGCTTAATCCTAAGTACACTGAAATCAGTGACTTTTTCTGTAACTCTAAGAACTTGTAAGAAAAATAAAAATAAAAATATTGTGTAGCATAAATACACACAGAAAACTCCACCATGCTATTCATTTAATTGTAAAAATGAAAAAAAAAAACCAAAAACCTAAATGCAGACATGAATTTACTTATCTTTTAAAATGAAGATAAGTATTTTCTGGAAATTATGAAAAAGTGTTTTAAAAACTGTATTAAAAAAACTGTTGTGGAAGCTTATTATTTCATGTAGCTGATAAAATACTGTGCCTTTATTGAAGCCTTGAAGTAACTGCAGTCATGAAAGAAAACCACTGTAGACGAAAGGGTGTACATTAGTAACTCCCCTCCCTACTGTGAATATTCTCCTCCATTTCAATGGACTGTTACACTGGAAAATCCCAAAGCCACTAAGAAGGAATGAACTATGAGATGCATGTCCTTGTGTGGCTTCAGATATTACAGTCACACCCAAGTAAAGCACTTTCCCCAGGGTTCAGTTTCTCTTCACCTCACTGAAATACAGTCAATGCATGGAAAAGTATGTGGATCTGAAAACAAATAAATTTAATTGCAATTAGGAATTCTAAATCTAATCATAAAGCCAGCTTCTAAGTAAAACAGGCTGCCTGGGGGGGTGTGAAGTCGCCCTCTCTGGAGATACTCAAGACCTGCCTGGATGTGTTCCAGTGTGATCTGGTATAGGTGATCCTGCTCTGGCAGGGGGGGTTTGACTGGATGATCTTTTGAGGTCCAGTACCTTCCAGCCCGTAACATTCTGTGAAATGACTGAGATCAGACCTGGGCTGCCTATCATTCTACATATCACTAATAGGAACAGTCTTCTTTGATTTATCAAGAAGTGTATCTCAGAATTGGGCTTAGAAGGTTCATCAATATGTAATTAATGATAGGCTGAAGAACTACCATTTAAAGAAACCTAAGCAAAACACATTTCTGTCAATTCCAAAGACTAGCTCTCGACAACAGCACAAACTGAACTAAAAAATAGCGATCCAATACATATTTTTATTTATCCACTCAAACTATGGTTGAGAAGACTATGAATATGATTGTTCTAAGTCTCTTGGCCTCTTGAGCTAAGTTTGAATTCAAAGATACTTTACAAAGTACATATTTATGAATCTTATAGTAACAAAGAAAAGAGACAAAAAAGTTGAAGTCTCTTGGCTAACAAAATGGGAATTAAATGTCTGTGGAATTAGAATGTTTTATCAACATAAACAAACTTCTTTTACCCTGAAACTTATTAAAAAATTGGTCCCTATAAAACAAGAGTGGAGAATCATGACTGACTTCTCACTAAGTTTCAAAAAAAGCAAAACCAAAACCAACCACCAAACCAACCGGAAAAAAAAAATCAAAACCCAATTAAAGCCCCACAAAGCAGAACAAAAACCAAAAGAACAAAACAGTGTCTCAGGTTGAGGGTTTACAGTTCTACAAAAAAGAGTGTTTAATCTTCCCTAATAAAAAAATAAAATTAAATATGACTAACTCAGGATAAATTCATCCTTTGGTGTCAAAAAATGATAGTCATTCCCGTCATTAAATACTTGTTTCCACTATCTTGCTTGCAACATCATTTGTGTTCATGCGGCTGGGCATTAATTGCATTAACCGGTTCAAGAAGCTGACCCTGCTGCAAATTCGTCTTCTTGACAGGTTAGCTTTTGCTATCAGTGTGGGATTGTGACACACCAAATTCAAAGTGCAACTCTGGTGTTAGTATTTGACTTTCACCAAAGAAAAAAAAAGGCACTGTTTAAACTAATTAAAAAAAAACCACAACGCTATAGAACTTAGGTGTTTGGATAAAGAGCCCTATATTTATTTCTCTCACACTGTTTGCATTAATTGGGCTTGAATCTGTTAAGGCTGGTTCAGTCATAACTCACAGAATTAGACTGGAAAATAACAAGTTTTGGCAAAAACTCTGACTGTATTAAAAACCAGCAGTGTAATCAGCGCAACCCAACATTCACTGCAGATTATTCAATGGAAGGCTGAAATTCAAAGCTGTGCACCACAGAACTTGAAATCCTAATTCTGAAAGAAGATGCAGAGACTCTACCAGGAAAAGATGAGTTTAAACACAAATCGCCAGCTGATCAAGATCCAGAGGACTACCTGAAACTAAAAATCATACACAGTCTTTCCTCTCTTCTACAGGAAGCTTTTGTTTTCGCTTCAACCTCATCATCTCTCAATACTGTTTTTATCTATCCAGAAACGGGGGGGGAAATTAAAAAAATCAGCCTATCATTTGTGTCATTTATTTATCTGTGTATATGATGCCTAGAATTTCTAGAAATGTAGTGATTTACTGTTTATTGTAAGAGGGTTCATCACAGATTTATAAAACAGAGTAGTTTCATCTGATTTTGAGAAATGAACTTAGCAAGAACACCTTATTCTTTGTATTTCTATGCTATTAGCACTATTGAATACAGATTAAGTTTCCGAGATCAGAGTCACACTACTATTGTAAAAAGATACTATTTTCTTTTTTGGAGTCATACACTTACTAATCACCCTTCATCATTCCTTTATTTAAAAACAAACCAGCAGCACAAGGACACTCACTGCGTTCATGCTTTCTGAGGCTGAACTTTTAACCTAGCTAGGTGACCTGCAACTCCCTCAGAGTAGAATTAAAAAGGAGAGAGCTGCTTACATGAAACTAGGATTACAGCTTGCAGTAGCTCAGAAGTTTGTGAGTTCAAACTGATTACCCATTCCCTAATAATAATTATATCACAATAGCATTCATGATCTTATTCTGAAGCAATCAACTTCACCTACTCTGGAACTGTACCTATTCTGATGGTTAAAACTCTACTTAATTAACTATGCTTCACAAACAAAAGGAAATAAAATCCTGTTAGGAAAGGGAATCAAACATAATCTGGTTTTATTGCATATATAATAAAACCTGTAATCACCCAGTCTTGGATCACGGCCAGAGCAAAACTTCCCATGATACCACATACAGATTTCTTTTGAGATGAGTGCAATTCACAAGGAAAAAAAAACCCAAACATTAAAAATTGTGAATACAAATGTGGTTGTATTTTTCATATCAGATCTGACTACAGATTTAATTCACTTGGAAGTACTAATCTTAATAAATTCCTTAAAATTAACGTAACAGATGTTTCCCTGCTATCAAAGATTTAACTGTCAAAAAAGGCATCTGGGAATAAAATCTGAAACTCATTTAGTGTTACCTGTAAGTGGGTATTTTCATGGAAACAATAAAACTAGTAATGTACTAGAAGGTTGGTTTAGAAGTTCAGTGTCTGCAAATGTGTATTTACCTATACATATTTATGTAGTTTTTATTTCCAGATAAATGCTTATCCTTATTTAATATGTTTTAACTCCCAATACCTACCTTCTGACCTCCAGCAGACTCTGCACTGTGATGCTCTTTTAGTTTTTGTTCCTGTTCCATTATGTCTTTCAAATGTTCATTTACCTAAAGACAAAATAGTTTATTCAGTGGTCTTTTCTAGGAAACAAGTCAAAGAAATTGTAAGTTTTCAAAAAGTCTATAAATTACTACCACCAACTTAACTGAAATCATTAAACAAATATTCCAGACTATAGCCCTGAAGCATAATCAGCAAATGTCAGTTTCAGATGCTGAGGCAACCAGTTGTTAGCTTTATGCTGTGCAAACTGACCTGCCCCTTATTATGCTCAATCACATTTCATTAATAGTGTATCCTTATTACTTGATTTTATTATACAACAAAGGTTGATCAAGCAAGATGTGTTCAAATACAAACAGAATACCTTGGGTTTACCTCACAATAAATTACACAATAAGACAACAATTCCTACAGCCAAAAAGAGGCCCTCAAGCAGTTGTCATGGTGTCTCAACACGACAGTAACTGATCTCATATGTAATGTGTATTTCAATATTTTATTTAGACTTCCCATTTGTTTGGTTTCCATAACATTTAAGTTATTTCTGCAAACTTTGCTTTTATTATCCATACATGGCTGATGAGGGAACAATCTGTATCAGATACAGTCTTGATATACCTGCATACATACCCACTCATCACTACTCACAGAAGCACTACAAAGTAAACCACAGCTTGCTTTTCCAGTATTCATACCTTGTTTATCCAGAACATGACAGCATCCTCAATGTCATAGGGTAGATCTGTAGCTTGGAAGAAGGATGAATACTGCTGAGTGCATGCAATCACTTTCTCAACACTGACCATCTCTACAGTATATGCCATCATAAGAGTATCGATCATGGCCAAGTGAGCACTCTACAAAGCAAAGCAGCAATACCCAATTAGTTTGCAAACCGAAAGTCCACTTTCTTAAGTACCATTTCTCAATGCAGCCACAAACATGCAAAGACCAAAACTCTAAATACTGCAAGTTTGCTGTCTGGTTGTCAGTTTCTGAGTTAAAGACAAATGAAAACAAACAACAACAGATTTGAGAAGGCAAAAAAAGCACAGGGACATTATTTTAAAAAATGATTACTGTGAATTAAAATAACTTCTTTAACAAAATTAACAGCAGAAGTAAAAAACTGGCAACGGAAAGAATAAGCACTTCTAAGGATTTAGATGTTAAGACACTTCTAACAGAGCTGAAGCCATCTTTTAAATGCATCACTGTAGCAAAAACAGAATCTCTGCCCGATCAATGTTATTTGTACTGGAAATAAAAGCTGAGCCTGCCTGATAAACAACCTTCATTATAAAAAGACTAAATTTGTAAATAGAACTTTGTGTTTTTAAAGTCATAATCCAGAAAGATGCAACTATACTCATCTTAAGTACAAAACCAACACAAAAGTAATTTTCATTTTTTAATAGTTAAAAAAAAAATTAAAACAAAAACCAACCCCCAGAATTAAAATAGAGAACAACAATCAAGATTTACACTAGAGTCTTATGACTCAGTAAGAAAATCATGGTGGTTTGTAGAGGCACTGCCTACAGCTTACCAGATTTGCTTCTGTTTCATGATAAGAACAGCAACAGCTAAGCAGTAAGCAACATTTCTCATGAACCAGAGGAGGTTTTGGTTTTTTAATATCGCCTTTAAAAACAGCCCACAATGGAAACAAAAAAAATTATCACTTCTACTGAAAATATTCATATAAATCTATTACAATGTAGCTATAAGAGCCATGGCAACAGTAATGAACAACATGAGTCACACAACAATATGCTGTCTAATCATTATAATTAAGGTAATGCACACACCATTTATTCCAGAATTCCCAGCCGGAAAAATATGAACAGATCCAGACTTAGCCCTTACTGGTGGTATCAACAATGAAAGTGATGATGCTGGCTTCAGAAGCAGGGAGCAGCACATACCACTTTTTATTGAAGTGGTTAAGTTGTTTTGTGTGACAAAAAGTCAAACTATAATTTGTCTGCTAACTAAAGACATTCACAAACCTGTTCCTGACAGCCAATTCTCTTTGGACCCTGGATGTGACCAGAGAGCCTTATCTGCCACTCAATTCATTCATGCTCCTAACACAAGTAGTGCAGCTAGGTTAGGAACCAGCACCTCCTCAGTCCTGCCCACCCTGAATGACTTCTTCAGAACAAATTCTTTTCACCATATTCATCTGCCGACAACAACTGATACAAGCTATTAGAGACAAATGAATGAAAGCTGTGGAGATGAATTCTTGCCACCCTAAGTCTTTGAGAAGGAAAAGACAAGGAGTATTGCCCATGACCAGCCTCCTGAGAAGCCTGCACTCTTAGTGTGAAACACTGATAAGATACAAGAGAGTCAACTCCTTTGTTTACCCTGCAATGCAGCACAAAGAAAGAGCTCAGGCAGAGAATCACACTAACTACTCATAAACCGTGTGAGGAATTGCAAAGCCTGGGTCTGCCATACAAATCCATGTAGTTCTGCAGGAGTTTCCAGCTCGGACTGCAGAAAGGTAGATTAGCAAGTGCAAATCAGGAAGGAAGAAGTGAAAACTTGGATTGTCTTAGACATGCAAGGGTCACTGCTCTACTGTAAGCAACAATGATATACTAGCAAGGAAAAATAGTCTGAATGGCATCTGAGTGCCATCCCAGAACCTCTCCAGAAAACAAAATGGAGATACTGAAATGGCAAAAAAAATGCCAAATTTATTTCTTAAGGCAGGGCACTACAACATATTTTCTAGATGCAAGAGCAGGGTCATGTGGAGTGCTCCAGAACCACATCGGCTGCCTGCTGCACCAGAGGGTTGTTTTCATCCCCTGCCTGTGGAGTGGATACAACCTTCAAGTTGAGGTCAGACAACTGAGGAAGCTCCAAACAGGTTTGGAAGCAGAATCTTCAAAAGCAACTGTTCACTGATTACTGTGTCTGTGCTCAAATAGCAGCCTGCAAAAAAACCCAACAATCACTGGCAATTCTCTTGGTGGGGATTTCATAGTCTTCGCTTCCAATGTTGGATCATCAATTTATAAAACTTGATTGTAGCTATGAAGCTGACTGCCAACAGAGAGAGAAAGCCACCGAAGTGTTCCTAGAAGTCAATAGGCTCAAAACATTATAAATATATTAAAGGGGAAAAAATATTTACAACTAGCTAGCTGAGTCACATTTTCAATGCTTCTAGTAAACTGTTAATGAACTTCAAACTCCTTCATTAAACAGAGGCAACAATGAAAGGGATGACCTTAGATAATACTCTGTACTATCAAAACCCAACTTTTATCCACACTGACTGGATCCAAGTCACAACTCTTTTATATAAACTATCAAATATAAACATCTTCAGAATCAACAAAGTGACTCCAAATTACCTTCTTTATAGTCCAGGCAGGACACTCAGAAGAGTATATATTTTTAAACCAGTAAATGGAAGAACGTGAGTCAATTTTTGTCTACCACCCTGAGAAACAAACTACAAAATTGCACTGAAATAATCAGCTCTGCTCTGTTTGATGTTTTCTGGATCTAATTCTTCTCTAGCCTCTCACAGTTCTTATGCCTGGCACAATTCTAAGATAACCCAGTTGTCTAGTTATTCCTGTCCTGCAATGGAGTGATCATGTCAAATTACCTCCTCACTGCATTTTCATGAAGCAGAAGCCCTTGACTCTAGTAAGACGCTTGCTCAGCAACAAGTATTACTGAGTCATGCTAAACACATTGCAACAGGTTCTGCAAGGTGGAGGGAATATGTTTTACTTCCAATATTTATTGTAACGTTCTGGTTAACTTTTAAAATTCAGTAATCAATTTTGTGAATATTTATTTGACTGATTATACACATCTAGGATGGGAAATGTAATTCACTTCTGAAAACAAAGGATTTAAGTGCAGATACTTGAGCATTTTGATAGCACTTCCAAGTTCTTCTACCTAAGGTTTCCTCATTGTTTGCTAGGGAATTAAATAATCTAAATAGTCTATTAATTGATCTTAACTAAATACTTGATAGAGATTCCCAGATTCTGTCTGAATTACATAACCAAGTGAGACCTTGTCACCCTCTAGGTCATACTGAAACAAAATACCTGCTCTGGAATCAAGAGCCAGCAAATGATGTTCATCACATTATTTTTACTTTGGCATATTTTAGAGATTCACTCTATCTACCCTGATTTGTTTTTTTTTTTTAATACACTTAATTACTCCTGAAGTTGCCTGTAGCCTATTTACCAGCACAACCAAGTGCCTAATGCTAAAACCACTAAGGTACTTCAGTGCCTTTCTGCCAAGCATTCCATATTTCAAAAATAAAACATTGGTAGTTGGATAGATTAGACAAAATCATCAAATTAATGTAGATTAACAGATTACATGGTAGTTGAACACATGTAGATGAACAAAAAGCATCAGCATCAAATTTCCCAGAGCATTTTGTATTTGCAGATGATTAGGATTTTCCTAAATCATACCTGCAAATCCTGCCCAGATAAACCAGAACCAAAAATTCCTTACAAAAACTTGCATTCCGTAACATATATGTACCATGTCCTTGCTGTTATGCTCCAAACATTTAAAACACAAATAAGCTGCTAAGATATAAAATACCACCTGAACTTCTTTTGTTACAACTGTCTCCAACAATCCTTGAAGACTACAGAAGTGGGAAAAGGAACAGGACTTAGGCAATAAACCAACTACATCCATATATAAATAAAAAGTAGTTCCTTCTTCCTGCCTTGCTCATGCCTGCATAGTAATTACATTAAAAGCAGTGGTTTAACTTTTCTGGCAGCTCAGCTAAATGCCTCCAGAGGCAGCTATCAGCAAGAAGTATCCAAATTTGTTCATCTCAGAACATCTGCTGAAAGGACACAGCCTTAGAAGTGCTGGGAAACTACCACTTCCTCATGGAGATACAGGAGCAGTGACAAGTCAAAGTGGGTTGGCTACAGAATATGGGGTGAAGAGTTCAGGTTTGAACGATGTGCTCTAAGTATATGAAAGAAGATACAAGAAAGGAAAAGAGAAAAGAGACTGGAATATTAATTCATGAAGATAAGAGTGAAGGAGAAAGCATAAGCACATCTTCTCTAGTGCATAACTTAGTCTGACACTGTACCACAGCATGCTACAAGCCCCATGGACAGTGCCACTCATGAGCCACTGCTCAGTATGTTATCAGAGCCGACTAGTTTTGAGACTTTCCAACACAGACTTCTCATTAATCCTTTTCACAGTAAAACAGCGACAATCATTTCTGAATGGCAGCTTTTGCTGCTCAGGTAATTGATAGAACATGCTTTCTGACTAACCTGCCTTTCTGGTTTGCCTTTTTCTTTATATGAAAACTAGTTACTCTCAAACTTTATCTCACAATTCTTAAAAGGTTTAAAGCATTGAATGAATGTAAAACACCCATCTGGTAGAACCTGTGCCACCAACTTGGTATTAAAATGATTTATTAAGATTTTACCTAAAATAATACAGAGGATTAAATTTTACATGATTCTCAACATTGAACACAACTCCTACTGCTCAGTGGCCCTGGGTTCTGATGAACTACATTCTAGTAATGAGCTCTTCCACACACAGTACTAATAAGAGTGAGAGAAAAATGATGCTTTAATTACAGTGATGAATAGTACAATATACTGGTTTGTTCAATTAATGTGTTTGACACAACAGAGATTGGAAGGTTGATTACTCACTGCAATTTAGATGAGTTTCAGTTGGAGACAGACTACAAGAAGTTTCTAAATTTTCTGCAGTTTGCTGAAGAGGAACTCCAAATTTAAAAACAAAACCAAAACAAAACCCCACAACAACCACCACACACCAAAAAAACCCCAAACCAAACCAACCAAAAAAAAAAAAAAAAAAAAAAGAAGATAAACAACTTAGAAACCTAGAAAAACTCCCTTCCCAAGACAAGTCCTGCTAGGTCAGATTTCTCAAGAACATTTTCAGTCAAATTTTTAGTATCAACAAGGATGGAGAATCTACAACCACTCTGGGCAACCACCTAATGCCTTCCCATCACGTTAAAATTAGCTGGTATCCTTCTCAGTACAAAATCACAGAAACTCATGGGAAATGTATGGCTAAACTGAGAAAGACTGTAACTTTCTTTGGCTTCAAATACTGAGCTCTCAATATCACTGTATTTCTGTCAAGCTTTATATATATTTTAAAACAAAGGTAAACAGAGGGCACTGCTTTCCTATGAGAGACAAAACTAGCTGTAGCTCCCTGATTTGTAAAACCAAAGTAGGGCCAAATTATCAATGGAAATCTCAAACTGAACTCCAGGATTATTGTTAAAAACCCCAGAACTCACCCAAAGCCCAGCTGAACATTGCAAACTGCCATGCTGCTCTGCTACAATATAAATCCAGAATACTGTCAACAGAAGTGTAAAACAATGCAGACTTCAATCCAGCATAATTCAGCCTACCGCATAAAACCTACGTTAGAAAATGGTGTTAAAAGTTGAAAGCAAAGAGGATGTTATCTTTCAAAAAGGGGTAAACAAGAAGGAATTACTGAACAGCCAATGTAAAATGCTCCTATACTTCCATCTGAACAGACTCCTCATTTTCCTTCTGCTTTTCTGTGCATACCCTAACACATCATAATTTACAGTTTCGTTTACTGACATTATGGTGAGGCGGCTGTATCTGCACAGTTCTGGGACTGGCTTTTCAGGGTAAGATTTTAGATCCTACATTCTACTCAGTTTCCTCAGAAAATGTATATCCCAGTTGCAATTCATGTGAGACTCTTGCCAAAATGCAATACTGGAAATACAGACTTAAATTACTCAGGAAAAGTATTTTATGAACAAACATTTAATTATGTACACAGGATTAGGGGTTTGGTTCCAGAAACTCATCTTTGACAGGTGACTGTCCTCCTTGGGCCAAATTTGTGTTTTTGTTGTATGCTGGGGAAAATGTGCATCTTTTAGCATCTTAGATAAAAAAAAATAAAAATTGGTGTTGAAGCTAATGCCTCTGACTTGTAAGCATCCAATATTAAAAAAAAAAAATCTACTTTGAGGACAGAAACAGATGTAGTCTACCTGGACCTCAGCAAGGCCTTTGATACCGTACCCCATACCAAACTCCTGGTCAAGCTGTCGGCCCATGGCTTGGACAGTAGTACTCTGCACTGGGTTAGGAACTGGCTTGGAGGGCTGAGGCCACAGAGTGGTGCTGAATGGTTCCACATCCAGCTGGCAGTGAGTCACTAGAGGTGTCCCCCAGGGATAGTGCTGGGCTCCATGCTCTAATATCTTTATTGATGACCTGGGCAAGGGGATTGAGTCCATCATCCGTAAATTTGCAGATGACACCAAGTTGGGGGCAGGAGTTGATCTGTTAGAGGGTAGGAGAGCTCTGCAGAGGGACCTTGACAGGCATGAGATTTAACACATCCAAGTGCCGAGTTCTGCACATTGGCCACAACAACCCCATGCAGTGCTACAGGCTGGGGTCAGAGTGGCTGGAGAGTGGCCAGGCACAAAGGGACCTGAGGGTACTGGTTGATAGAAGGCTGAACATGAGCCAGCAGTGTGCCCAGGTGGCCAAGAAGGCCAATGGCATCCTGGCCTGCATCAGGAACAGTGTAGCCTGCAGGAGCAGGGAGGCCATTCTGCCCCTGTACTCAGCACAGGTTAGGCCACACCTTGAGCCCTGCATCCAGTTCTGGGCCACTCAGTTTAGGAAAGATGTTGACTTGCTGGGACATGTCCCGAGAAGGGCAACAAAGCTGGTGAGGGGTTTGGAGCACAAGCCCTATGAGGAGAGGCAGAAGGAGCTGGGATTGCTTAGCCTGGAGAAGAGGAGGCTCAGGGGAGACCTCATTGCTCTCTTCAACTACCCAAAAGGATGGTGTAGCCAGGTGGGGGTTGGTCTCTTCTCCTGGGTGGCCAGCACCAGAACAAAAGGGGACAGTCTTGAGCTGCACCAGGGGAGGTTTAGGCTGGAGATTAGGAAGAAGTTCTTCACAGAAAGAGTGACTGGCTATTGGAATGCGCTGCCCAGGGAGGTGGTGGAGTTGTCATCACTGGAGGTGTTAAGGAAGAGACTGGATGGGGTGCTTGGTGCCATGGTTTAGTTGATTAGATAGTGCTGGATGACAGGTTGGACTTGATCTCAGAGGTCTTTTCCAAACTGGTTAATTCATAGTTTCATAGTTTCATTCAGGGTTGGAAGGGACCACACGGATCATCTTGTTCCAACCCCCCTGCCATGGGCAGGGACACCCCACACTAGACCAGGCTGGACAGAGCCTCATCCAGCCTGCTCTTAAAACACCTCCAGGGATGGGGCCTCAACCACCTCCCTGGACAACACATTCCAGTGCTTCACCACTCTCATGGGGAAGAACCTCCTCCTCACATCTAGCCTGAATCTCCCCACCTCCAGCTTCATTCCATTCCCCCTAGTCCTATCACTACCTGAGATCCTGAGAAGTCCTTCCCCAGCCTTCCTGTAGGCCCCCTTCAGATACTGGAAGGCCACAATTAGGTCACCTCGGAGCCTTCTCTTCTGCAGACTGAACAGCCCCAACTCCTTCAGTCTGTCCTCATAGGAGAGGTGCTCCAGCCCTCTGAACATCCTTGTGGCCCTTCTCTGTAAGTACCTTTCTTAGCATTAGCTTTCTTTCTAGGAAAACATTACCTAAAGCAATCAAAATATTATGCTTGGCCCATTTCAACAAACTATCTTCAAACAGAGGAAAACCATCTTCAATTTTTACATGAAAACAGAAGAAATCTTCCTGTATTTGCATATGAACAGACTTCTGATAATTTTCTTGCTGTTTCTTCCTTAACCATAAAAAGGGCAGAGAAATAAGGTCATCACACTCATTACTGTAATGGCAATTCCATTAAGGATAGGTGGTGTTTAACTTTTTCCTCAAAGGTTTAGAATACCACATTTATAGACCGTAACACCGCACAGTACGGCAAGAGAGGGATATTGACCTTGTCAAACATTTTCTTCTGAAGTAACAGCCAAGGTCAAAACTGTATCAGCAGCATTTAAGAAATTAAACCAGACAGAACATTACACTGATCACAAGAAATCTGTTTCTCTATGGCTGTTAATGTAATAAAACCTTGCAGGTGACAAGCTTCTGACTAAATAGCATTACTAAATCAGACAGCTGACCAACATTTTTTCCATCTACTCATTAAAGGATTGTGACAGGTCAGGCACAACAGTGGCTGCTAAACACAGATATGGTCCACAACAATGTTGTAGTAGAAGTGGGAAAGGTGTGTTATGGTTGCTTTCATAAATAGATTAAAAAACCTTTGACTTGTTTGGATAATTGGAGTAAACATTGAGCTTTAAGACAGATCTTGAACTTGTAAAAGTAGGTAGGGCTTCTTCAGAGAAAGACTCATACATATGTATACACACATGCAGGCACAAAACAATTATTTTGCTGTAGATTTTGTTTTTTTCATCTTCCCAATTCTGTACTCAGGTATACAAGTTACACTTAAGAAACAGCAATCTGCATGCCCTCACAGGAGATCCTGCTTCACCAATAATGCTTTTTACTAATTACTTGCACCCAGGGATGTCTATTTCATCCACTGTTAGAGATTTTCACAGGACATCTGGCTGTAGTCCCCATCACTATAAGCTTTCACCAAGCAAAGCACCATGCAGGCTGTGTTAAGTACTGCTGCAGATCAATATCAATAGACTTGACAGGCAGCTGTGCTGAGGATGAAATGAAAATAATCTGAAATTTAAACAGCATACTGGCAAAGCAGGCAATTGTCTTTCCCTCATCTTTTCACAAGAATGGGAAGCCAGTGAGATAGTAACTAAAGCTCCTCTTGAAAATTACTTTGGAAAAGCCATGAAAATTTGTTCTAGATGTATTATCTTCAGTAATTACATTTTCTTTCCAAGAAAACTTTTTAAAAAATGAAAAAGCTAATTAGCAATTCACAACAAAACCTACCATTTAAAGGAATAAATTTCCACTCCCAGTGCATGTATCTTGATAGCTCTAATATGTTAGCTAATTTTTTATGTATATGGAAAAAAAAAAGGTGATCTTTTTAGATGAGAGACAGAAGGAGTAGGATTGTATATCAGTGACATCAATTATAGATACAGGTCTAAGTCACTTTTTCTCCTTTCTTCTCCATTACATTAGGGAATTACAAAGCTGTTGTAAAAGTAATCTGAAAAATCCAAAACTGAGAGAAACCTATCTAAAATATTTGGCAGACTTCTAATTCATACCTAGTCGTATCTATTACATGCTCAGCATTATCATGATGTTAAAAGGAAACCCATTCCAAATCATATACCCTGAGACAAAAGCAGCAGAGTAATTTAACAGGGCAGTATTTTTAATTGACTAATTTAAATAGAGTTTAGATAAAGAAATAACCTAAACTCACAGGTGAAATAGTTTTTTCAAAAGATAACAGCCACATGTTTGTGATGAAAAGAAGTGAAAACAAGTGAAATCATGACATAGATGCTATAAAGGAAAAATAATTTCAACATCTAAGTGTAGATGAAATCTCTTTCACTAAAAATACTGTAAAAACCCAGTGATTAGACTCACAGAATTGTCAGGGTTGGAAGGGACCTCAAGGACCATTTAGTTCCAAGCCCCTTGCCATGGGCAGGGACACCTTCCACTAGATCAGGTTGCCCAAAGCCACATCCAGCCTGGCCTTAAAAAACATCTATTAGCTTGTAGTTACAGTATTTGTAAGCACATTTTAATTAAGAACTAAAACTTAATTGTCAATTTCAGCTGAAGTACAATTGGACAAGATGATAAAAGGAAATAACCTCTTAAGTTGTTTTGGTAAATACTACCTACATAAAACCACAAATCCTTTTTAACTGAAAACTGAGTGGCAGTTTTAAAGCCTGGGTGCATTGTACAACTTTGGACAATTGTTAAAATATTTTGCACGTAGAAATGGCAAACAAAGTACAACTATGTTGTTATTTTTAAATTAGTTCTTACAGTAGTAGATCTTATTTGAGATACTTGGTAGTATTCACTTCAGGTCATTTCAGTATCCATTTCAAATCTAGATAAAATCTGAAATACACATTCATTTATATTTTCTAGTAATACAAGTACCTTAGTACAGATTTACAGAACATTTTCTCTTAGGCATAAGGTGGTTGAGGCCCCGTCCCTGGAGGTGTTTAAGAGCAGGTTGGATGAGGCTCTGGCCAGCCTGATCTAGTGTGGGGTGTCCCTGCCCATGGCAGGGGGGTTGGAACTAGATGATCCTTGTGGTCCCTTCCAACCCTGACTGATACTATGATAATACACCCTGAGATAGTATTTACTGAAGCTGCTGGCTTTGGACAATGTTTAGTGCAAATAAACCACCATTCACTCCCCACTTTATTCCCCACCTCCCTATTCATACTCAAGCAATACTTTAAGATCAAGTTCTCTGAAAGCCTCTGCTACTTTCAACAAATACTCCCATTGTTTGTTTTGCAAACAGAAGAGCTCCAACTAATCTTGTCTGCTTTTCTGGACCTGCTTTTCTCATGAAAAGGGCTTAGAGAAGAACAAATTGTGACTCTCATCTGTTACTGTTTTAGTTGCAATGCTGCCGGCCTTCCAATGACAGGAAGTCCTGATGATACTTTACAGCTACATTTACAAAGAAAAGCAGTTTTCCTGTTCCGTAGGTCCTGTACTTACTTTGCCGATTGGAAGTAAGAATGAGGAAAAAGTTCTCTACTCCTTCTAAAGTGCACAGCCACACAATACTTCATCTAGGAAAGCATTTCCCCCAGGCTGTGCACTGGAGAACTCCATTTTCACCTTGTTACTTCTCAAAGCTAACCTTCATTTAAACTGAATCATGGAATTCTGTTTGAACTTAGTGTAATACTAATAACTGGTATACATTTTCAATTTAAATTATAACTAAGTAATACTTTTTTTATAAGTCTATTTATTACAATCCATATTTTTCTTTATACTACTCCTTTTTTAATCACAACCCATTAATCATTCTGTCCACAGAAACTATGACAAGAAGGTAGGAGATAGAGGCATGTCTAGTTGCCAACAGATTAGCAGTGCACGATTTTAATCTGCAAAGTACCACGTACACTAATACCACTGCAAGAGGCAGAGGAGGAGAGGTAGGAGTTATGCTGTAGGAGAGAAAAAAAATTACCCTTCTGGAAAAAGATATTCCTGGCAATAGGCTTTATCACAGCATGCCTACACACAGATCTGAAGGTCTCTGCTTTATTGGGGTTGTCACAGATCAATGATGTCCTTTAGATAATACAACTGAAACACTTTCAAGAAGCATCTCCAAGCACTTGGTTCTGGTTATCTTTTGATAACAAGGAGGAGGACAGCAGGAAGAAGTTAAGCTGTTCTGTGACAAAGCAGCTTCTCGGATTGATGAACTGTGTGCTCCCGTCTCAGAGGAGTCCTGACTTCTGTTCCTGTTCAGCCATTTCTCTGAACCTGGTTTAGTGTCCTCTACTCCAGCAGCTATCTCCTAGGTTTTTAAAAACTTGTACAAAAAAGTAGTGTATATATATATTTAAAATAAACCAACCAGCAACCAGACAACCCAAAAAACAACAGAAAACCCAAACAAACAAAACCCCCTACAAACACAGAAAAGCAAAACAACCAAAAAAGCCCAAACCAACCAACCAAAACAAAACACCAACCAAACAAAAGAAAAACCCAGTAGAAGATACAGGCTACCCATAAATGGAACAAAACACCAAACCCAAATTATGATTTTCTGCAAATTGGGATCATGTATTAAAATTCTTTTCAAGAATTGAGAAGGATACAGAATAACAAAGAACAAGAACTCAGCAATGTATGTCTTCCAGAAACCTTAAAGGAAAATTCAGTCAGTGGCTATTCTAGCAGAAAGTTATTTTATCTGGAAAAATATCAATCAGAAAAAACCCAAACACACATCTAGAAGACTACACTTTGGATAAGACAACAGGAACAACAGTTCAAAAACTAATATATTTTAAAATCATGCAAAATTGTTTTCATATTAATTTAACTTCAATTTAGTCACCAAAATGGCTGCCATGATGAATATTATCCAACAAAAACTAGGAACCAAGAGCTTCATAGAGCAAGAAGTGATATAACCAGTGGGAGAGACACGCAGTTACCACTCTAGTGAATGCAGTGTCTTTTTAAATGACAGTAAGTGCTGGTAGTATTTTGTGCTGCTGTCCAAAGTTTCAGTCCTAAAAAGATGACTAATAGCTCATTTTTTGATGACTTAAGACACTCATTGTAGTTAAGGATATGAAATAATGGCCTACAGAGAAATGTCTCTATTCTACTACAAATATATTTAATGACCTGCATAATATCTTACACTTTTTTCCAAGGGATTTAATTCTGTCTTCTATAAAGTATATTAATTATTGATATAGACTTTGGATTATCTGCAAGTTGGCAATTTCACGCGTAACCTACATATTTGCTCCAGATTCTAAAGAAGAAAAACACATTTTTAAAATTACAAAAGGATTTCAAGAGGAGCTCTCTGTACATATTGAACTGTTCTCTTTGTAACTCTACAAATGAAAGTATGAACATACGCCCCTTGTAAAATTTATGTACATGTACCTGAAAAGTGCAAGACAGTTATTAGTGCAAGGTATATAACTGGATACGAACTAACCTGGTTTTTTAAATGCTGGATACATGCAACTAATTTATAATCTGGTCAGCTAAGATGAAAATGCACCTCTTAGCACAGAATGGGCAATGAATAGGTGTACTTTCCACAAAGCCCTACAGGGATGAGTTACCAGTTTTCACCAATGACCTGGAAGAAAAATCTTCTAGTCTGATCAGTGAAGATAAGGCAGGAAAGATATCTAAAGACAAAGGTGTATCAGCAGTAGAGCAATCAGTTCTCCCTTCATATTTGGGAATTAAGGACACAACACACAGAAATGGAAGATCCCACCTTAGGTTAAAAAAAAGAAAAAAAAAAAGGGTAAGCTACAGTAGTCAGACATGTATTACCCTCTTTATTGGATGAAAGGTTTAAAGCTACTTGAGAAAAGGAACCTGAAAAAAACTGACACTGCAGCCATATGTACGATAAGAGCATAATTGTGTTTAAGTCATTAAGACATCAGATCTTGTTAGAACAAGCAAGGCTGTATCATCATTCTCCCTCCTCCTTAATTAGTGCAAGCCAATAATACCAAGCCACATGTAGCCTGTTACATAAGTTCTCAGATTCCCTCTGTTCCGGGAAAACCAGACAAATTATCCCCCAATGCCTAGAGGCATATGAGTATTATATTTTAAAGTTCCTTCAAAGTACATAGTACTTGAGCAGGATTGGGTTTTTTCCTAAAGCTCTGATCTGGAAAAAGTAAGAATACACAATTCATGATGCCAATTAGCAAGAAAGACAACAAATAGTACCGGAGAATACCTGGGAACACCAAAACATCATAGAAGACACTGGAGTAATTTGACCACTGCCATTATTGTTTAATTGCTACATTAAAACTGATGAAAGTTTGGTAAATAAATTAGCTGAGTAGGACTTTCAGGATTTTGTTCTCCCTAAAAATACACCTTCATCAACTCCATCATTACCAGATTATTTTTACTTCCCAACTGCATAGTTAAGTTCTCTCTGTACTTCTTCCTGTCATGAAGGAAAACTAAGAGTGTGAATATTCTCATTCTTTGTAGGTACCAATCTTCATTTTATTATAAAGAACTCAAACAGAAGCTGTGAGTCCTCCCTGACAAAAGTGTATACTGAAATTTATGAACGTAGTCTTCCTATGGGTAGTCACACCTAATTTTTTTTTCACCCTCACATACACAAACATGTCTTTACAGGGAACTTCTAAATGTCATTAGACAGGTTTGGTTTTGCCTTTAGGAGTGGAGGAGTTAAGATAGGTAAGAGAAAGAAAACCAAGAAAATTAGAACCTGTTCAAAATTGTGCACTGAATTTTCTATCCTCCAACCTTTTGTTTGTTCCTTTGTTTTGTGTATTAATATGTAATCCCACATAGTCCTGTATTTCATCCTTTTTTTTTTTTGCACAGAGCATCAAAGGTGTTAATGTAATACAAAGCTTTGAAGTGAATTGAGCACCTCAGAAAAGATGGCTGTCTTTACAAAACAATGCCACAGAAATGTATCACTCAATTTTTTTGTATGTACCAGATCAGGAAGCTTTTACAAGTGTTCATTCCCTCACAGCACTCCCTTAAGAGGGGAAATCAAGTGCAAGGCATTTTCCACAAAGCACAGGTTACTAATACATGATATACTCCAATTCAAAATAATCTTGGTATGAGAGAAGAAAGAAAAGTCTGTATTAACCTCTCACATCAGGGTGTGAAACATCTACATAAATCACTGATCAGCAAACATAGTCTGAAGTTAAGAGAGGACATAAGCACCTGAACATGAACATACAATATCCTGCTGCTACAGAAGAGGCAATTAACACCATGCTAATTGCAGTTTGCAACAAAATGCACTGGTACCCATTGTGCCCTACAAGCCTTCACAAGGTCTCAGTTAGAACCATGGGTCCGGTTTTCAACACAAACTGTCAAGAGAAACTGGCACCAAACAGAACATTTGGAGTGAAGATAGGGTTTGGGAAACAAAGTGTGACAAAATGTGAGATACTACCTGTCCACACATAAAAGACTGATTAAAAAAACCAAAAGAACCCCCTGTCCTTCAATAGCCATAGTAGACACAGTAAAGAATGAAGGACTGCCACTGCAGAAAATATTTAAGAAAATACATTAATTAAAAGGAGACTTTCTGATGGTAGGGGGGTTCTGAGTGATGATATGCCCTTAAACCCCAGATATTAATTTATAAATTGTAGGTCAGCAGGCCAGTGTCAGTAAAAAGGGGGCAAGGTGGTGTAACCTCTGCAACTAAACCTCTCAACAAATGCTGTTGATAAACAACTAGAAGATACAATCTACATTATTTTGACAGTACTTAATTGGTGCCTAGTACAGTAGGTTTATTGCATAAATGCTACTGTGCAATTCACAATGTATTTGTCTTTAATAATACCATAGATACCTCAATTTCATATTCAAGAAATCTAACCATCCCTATGTAATGAGATTTCATATTACATACTATACACACGTAAAATCACTATGATCCATCATGACCTGCTTACCCAGTATCTACATATTCGTTCTTTCTCGTAATTTTTTCTTTTAAACTCTTGACTTCTAGCCTGCCACTTCTTTATCAAAGCATTTTCAGTATGAACTAAGTATATACAATATGAAGTGTTTAACTATATGCCTGCTTTACGTTCTAAATTGTGTTCCAAACATCCAACTTCAAGCTCTTGCCATTTCAGTTTTTAAGACATGCCATCACTCTTAACAACTGACCAACCTGGATCTCTAGCTACTGCTAGAGACTATATAAATTGTGATAAAGATAGTCTTTCCCCATTATGACGTTGCAGGACCTCTTTGTTGTTTATCCACTGGTCTTGGATTGGTGGCTCAGGAAGGCAAAGAAACACAGTATATACTGAGAGATATCCTTCCTCAGAGCTTTATGATGCAGGGAGGAAAGTTGATTATGTTCCACATGTAGAGCAAAAAGCCAATTTGTTAAAGAGCGCTATTTACAGTCAATTTTAAACTTCAACAGTTCAACAAGATACCAAATGGTTTAACACAAGCCAAACTCTATTGGATTTTCCCCTTTGGTAATTTGGAGGTCTATTCCTGAAAGGTAGCAAAAATTCCTCCTAGTTCATATAAACTTTAGAGTTCATAGAAAACCTACCAGTTCATATAACTGACTGAGGTACACTGCTATTTACTGCACTTCCATAAGCATCAAACACACACACAAAAAAGAGACAAACAGATCTTACAACTTCTGTTCATTCGACTTCAAGGGGGGGGGGGGGGGGGGGGGGGGAAACAACCAAAAAACCCAAAAACTCTCCATAATGCTGTTAAATCCCACAGAGTTCCAAGAACAAAGATTTTAGTGTTATGATACATCCACTGTGATGACAGAGCATGCTCTTTGCTGATAAGTGCAGGCAGATTGCCAGGTTTATGTGTGCAGATTAGCAATGTTCTTCTGTACTACTTTGGCAAATGCAGATTAGCAATGCTGGAGCAACTGCTGCATTATGGGGAGTATAAACTGCATTCTTTCATCAGTCATTGTGGTTTCACTCCCTTGTTGCTGTATGAACTGCAGAGCTGGTAGTGAAGCTCTCATGTTTACATGAGAGTCCCACACCTCCCGCTAAAAGTAGCTATTTTCCATAATAGGAAGAAAGCAGTGCTCTTAACCAAGTAACTGCCTGCTACAACCATCCAAGATTGAGCTTTCCCCTCTCCAGCAAAAGGGTATTAAGGACAGAGTTTTTCTTGGTATAATTAAAATAAACTAACTGACAAAGAAGTACCTTCTAGATAGCCTGGGAAATAATTCATAGATTCTTCTTTTCTCTAAGCAGAGTAGTTACTCTACTCCAAAATATACTTATCCTAGGAGAAGTAGAATAATTCCTAGACATTTACTTAAATAACCCTTCCCCACATTTAAGGAGACACAAAGAAAGTACACAGCACCAAAGCAACAGCCAAAAACTGAACCACACCACTTAACAGTACTGTTGAAACAGGAAGAAAATGTTCTTAAAACTGTTTAACAAAGATCTTTCTTTGAAGGTTAATCAAAATACTTCCTGATCTGTTCAGAAAGTGTTTTCCATGTGGTATCTGACATTCTTCACAGACGTTAATTCATACCATGTTTCTTTCATCATTTATACCTCCTTTAACTGTTTTTCCTTGTTGGACCTTATGAGTGGTGGTTTTAGGTCTTTTTTCTCAATTGGGTTTTTGTTGTTGCTTGGGGGTTTTGGTTAGTTTGCTTTAATTAAATTTATCCCCCTTTTTCTCCTCCCCAGGATAACAGCAGCACATGGAACACTAACTATGAATGCTATCAGATGCACTTGGGTTCAAAACATTAGTTTGCTCAAGGCAGAAGAATACCTACTATTTTTTCCAGCACTCAGAGCACTCCATATTTCCTAATTAGCAAGGAAGTGAGCAAGACAGACAACAGACAATACTGATACTCTGCTTTATTTTCTCATGAAAGGCTTAAGTCTTGACTTTGGGAGGTATTGCCTTCTCGTAAGCACACATTCACTTTATTTCCTGTCATGATTCCAGTAGCAGCAGTTTGGTTATTTTTATTGTGCTATGTACCTTGATTAGATGTGTTGCAATATTTGCTCTTCATTTTAGTAAACAATTACATCTAATTGACACAATTTTACATTTAAATAAACATGAGATCATGTGGAGCTATATGTGAACATCACATACTATATTCATCTTGCAAAGGCAAGTGTAAGGTCAAGTCTCTATAGACCTGGGATTTTATGGCAGTTCTGAAGATGTGCTTCCATTGCAATACAAGCAGCACAGTCTATTCGACAGCTCTTCACAACTGAAATGAATCCTACAGGAGGTATTAAGAAGAACCAACATATTTTGTTATTTTCCCTGCAAGGATTCTTAGCAATACAAATTTGAAATGCCAACTACAGTACTGGAACCCTGAAAAGTATCAAAATCCTGCAGATTTTTGTACTGAAATTAAGAATGAAGGAAGGAAACAAACAAAAAAACCTTAAAAATGTTACCAAAAAACTTCAAGTTAAAACTAGAACATAAGCTTGCAAACATAAAAGTGGATGGGATCAGTATTTTCAGCATAAGGGTTGCTGGAAAGGACCAGCAAAGATTCCTACCTCGTAGTCTTTACAGACTAACTTCAGTGTCAGTAGCTCTGCTACTTTCTGCATTAGTTGCTGCACAAGTTCAGCAGACAGCATTCCATGAAAACTCAAAGGATGTTGCAGAGAACATCCTTTTGGAGGTCATTCCTACTTTTATTTGCAGACAGCCCTTGATAAATATATTTCAAAACCGATGATTTTAAATGTCTGGGTTTTTCTCATGAGATCTTTCAAACGAAAAACTGCAGAAAGGGACCATTATTTGTTTCAGCTGTACATAGGCTAAGATATTTATGAATAAAAGTGAGTATGGAACAATTTAATCATGTAATTCTCTGTCACCTGCAGTTTCTCTCAACTGGCTCAGAGAGCACAGAAGTGTCACAGTTTGACTGCAGCCAAGCTAAGCAATTACAGTGAAAAAGAGTGGCATTAGTAGCAGATAATCAGTCATGGAGTTCAATTTCAGAAAGAAGGTGGTCTAGGTAAGACAACTCCAGAAAACAACAGAAATAATACAAACCCTAGTATGACTCACACAACCTGCTAAATTCTAGACAAACACACTGCAGAACACATCCCAAAACACTGCTGCTGTTTACTTCTCACACACAGAATTCTACATACAAGACAAACATAATTAAAAACAAGCAGAAGGCAAAACAAAATTCCCAGGCTGAGTTAACATAATCTGCATGCAAAGCCAATGGGACACTAAATTCTAAGTTAAATGGTAAGAGTTAGAGGAGCTGGCATGACCAAGCACAAACTGGTAGATTTTGCTTGAGGGAGCTTGGTATCCATTCACCTTACTGTGTCAAACAGATGCTTGCACAATGCTGCCCTAAGAGTGACAGTACATCCAACACAAGACCAGCACAAACACTTGACCACTGTTTTCAAGCAAACATGAACCTTGCACAGAATGTCTGCAAAGACTGAGTACAGAAATTGAGTGAAATTACGGAATACCCAAAGATGACATTACCCCAACCCAAACCCACAGCTGACTGGTTCTACAGGGCACATTAGATGCAATAGACTAAACTCAATTCTCTTTCAGCATTAAATTTCCTTACTATTTCAATCTTCTGTGAAACATACTACTATACAGGATGCTTAAGTATCACAAGTTGGTTAATATTATAATTTGGTGGTTTAGCTATTGGATTATGGTATCCATAGGCTCAAGTCCAGTAACTGCAAATTCTTTATAGGTGTCTTCATCTAACAAGTTATTCAGAGGAGCACAGCTGTGGAAACTTGTTACATCATGCCTAAAACCAGAAAAAAATTCTTTAGGGCAGAAGTCACATCTTATTTCTTTGCTCTACAAAGTGTCTAGTACACTTTTTTGCTGCTTTACAGAGTTAAAGGAATTCTACAGCATGACAACGCAGCGGCTGCAGCATGTAGCTGCAAGCTAACTGGGTAAGCTACTGGAGTCCTTCGTCAAGGAGAAAGACTCTGTTGATGAGGGACTGTCATTTCAAATTAATGCAGTCAGGGAGACCAAAACTCTGGACTGCAGGATGAGTTAACCACTTGTCGGCTGTCTTATCCAGAAAGAGACCCAGGATCTGGCTGTGGGTACAAAACCAGCACTATCCATCCCCTTCCTATTCACATTCATTTCACTGAATATGACAGTAAGCACCACACAACAAAAAAGCAATACTGGTGCAAAGTTCCCAGGAATCACCTGCACTCCCTTCTCAGGGGATTCACTTCAACCTGCTCTACTTTGCTGCTGTGAAATGAGTATCCCACAGCAAGTGGGCTATTGCAGCTGTGATCTTAGAGCCCATCCTCCAGTCCAGCTGCTGAAAGAAACCTGAGTTTGTGCTCCCTAAAGCAAGCTCCACAACACATACCAGGAATGCAGTAACTGGGAGAAATAGGAAGATTTGCCTTGAATGTGTACTCCTGATAACTAGTAAAAAGCTAGTATGGCCACATCAAATTACACCTCGGTTTTAGGACAGATTCAGAAAGCGTTGCAAAGAGAATTATTGCCAGACTTTCTCATAGAAGATATCTTGAAGGAATGAAGTAATTTGCAACTAGGTGGATAAACAATTTTGATTCAGTTATTGCTATCCAAGAAATGGTTAAGATCAGTATTTGACAAGGCTGTTTTACTAAGCAGTCACACAAGTAGTATATCAACAGATAGCATCACTACAAACATACAGTACAAGGATTGTCAAGTCTGTTAACTGCAGCAACACACATTGTAATACACAAGTAAAAAAAAATAGTCCGTACTCAAACCTCTTCCCATAGTTGCATTTTATAGCTCACCCTTTTCAGATACAGAAGCACAAATAAAACTGAGCAGATAAGAAATATCCTCTAACACTAGCATCTTGCTTTTATTCACAGGAAAGACAGGCTAGCAAAGGGAAAGACTGCCATTCTGTTTTCTATTCATGTCCTCAAAATAACGCCTGGCAGAAGTTTAACACAATCTGGTCTACCAGAGGAATGTAGGAGTTAATTGCATATGCAAACTTTTTTTTCCCTACATAATTAAAAAAGAAAAAATCATTCCATGCTCTAAAACAGGACACACATCTTACTTTGTAAGGCTTGTAGAAACTGAGACATATGGAACACTGGGGAAAGGTTCTGGAAGACATCAAGGGGATAGTTTTAAGATTCTGTCAATACTGCCAGAGACAGATTTGCAGTTCTCTGCCAACTTTACTAATTGTCTAAGAAAGAAAAAGGTTTAAGATTTCCCAATTAAAATGTAGCAATGCTTCTAGGATCCTGCATACAGACACAAGCATGGCATGACAAATTAAAATTCTTGGCTTCAAAGCATTAGTATTAAGACTACAGTTTCATAGCCATTTCTTTGGTAACAGTGGGTTTAGACAATGCTGCCCTTCTGCCTAAGCCAGCTGTGTTTCCACTCTAGTATTCCCTCTACACTGTCACAGCCCAGCCACTTGTGAACTTACTCAGTAGCGCTGGTACATTGATCTGTATGCCGATAATGGAGTGGGGACAAGCAACCCAGACAGAATAGCAATTTGGGAATGTCAGCTGTTATGACACTGATGCTTGAGTAATTATGTGCTGGACTATACCTAAATAACATAGGAAAGAGACACCCACTCAAGTACCAGGGAAATACCAAGTTGTTACTGCAAAGCATTTTAAGCAACATGAAATACCAAGTTAAAGATCAGCAAACCAAACTAAAAAATACTGACATTTTCTCAACTGACAACTCTAGAAAGGGATCAAATGGGAAAAACCATAGGCTCAGATATGCAAGTCAGTGATCTTATCTTCCTTTGGAGACAAGAATGGAATTCCTGTAATTCTGTAAGAATATGAAAAGTCAGAAAGTTTTTTTTCCTAACCCCTTAAATGCTCTGGCTTCTATGAATATCAAACACTTAATCACCTAAAATCAGCTGCGACTGTTGAGAGTGTTCTCCAAATTTTATATTAATTCAGTACATCATATTTGCTATCCATAGCAGCTTTTACTAAAATGCTACTTAATCTTTGCTGAGCTCTCCTTTTTGAAAAGGATATTAAGATCAAAAAGAGATGGGCAAAGTTTCAGGTTACCTACATTTACTGATCACAGCTTAATCATGAGGAAAAAACGTCTTGTCTAGTTGTATTACTAATGTTGAAAAAATTGTACCTTCAGATCTTAAATATTCTACAAGCTAGAGGGGATTTTCAAATAAAAAATAAAAGCAAAAGTGAATGTAAGAAATTTAGTCTTTATACAACAGTAACTGACTACGGCCACTTCCAAACATCACTTGTGCAGACTTAGAGGCTTAATACTTCTTGGCAATGCTGTATGGAGTAAGTCATTAATTACTGATCAGTAGCTTTGATGTTGTACCTGTAAAGCCTCTGCAACTTATCACTTGATGCCAACTGACCAAAGAAGAGAAACTCTCTAGTCATTCTGCCAAATATTTGTTAGTCTTCTTGCACATTAGTAAACACAAGTTGCAGTAAGCTGATGACAAACATACAGCTGTATTAATTTTCATACATCTCCGTTGTAGTAGCAGCTACAGGTCACTGATCATAAAGCATCAAATGACTTAGAACAGTCAGCTTCAGAGGGCAGATGCAAAACAAAAAAAACCCTGGGAAAACTAGACTACCCAGTCTAGATATTCTGCTCATGGATGATAGAAAATTTACAGAAGTCTTTTCTCAGACATTTTATTCCCTGTATCTAATGTATTCTAATCTGAAAAAAACCCAAATTGTGTCACAAACACTTAGAGTAGTAACAGTCGTTCCATTGACAACTCTATAAAATTCGATCATAGTTTCAAATGAGCAAGCCTAACTTCTGTATTAGAACAGAAGTGGTCAGCTCAACCTTTGTAATCTCATACTCAATGTTTACTTGCTTTCTACACTAAACAATAAAAAGGTGAAAATAATTCTAAACACCTCACTTTAAATATAGCTGCATCTTACTCTATCATGCTGTCATTTTACAAAATAACCATACACAGCTATTCTGTTGGCAGATTTATTTATTTTTTTTTTTTTACTCAGCTCCAAACAAGGAAGAACATTCATGACTTGGGAGCTTAGCAATAGAAACATTCATCTGTTGAACTAATGTTTTAATTGGCAGTTGGATAAAGCAAAGACATATTATTAAGTCTCCATGAAAGAATATACCCTTGTTGCATGTTTTACACTGACTTAGTATGTAACTGGTGACTATAGAATGGTATTAGGTTGAATTCCAACAGGAACAGTCAGTGCTGTAAAACTGAAATCCAAGTGATCATATTGTCACTGCTGCATTTAAATACATAACACCTGAAGTCAGTAGAATGATTGGTGTTTTCAAGCATTAGTGCAGAGGAAATTCACCTCACAGCTATGAGGAGATGGAAAAAACAAACCAAAATAATCATAAGCCTCCCAGTAATGAATCACATTTAACTCTTGAGAAAAATGCTTCAACATGATGATGCATATTTAAAGACAGATATGTGGTTATTGGGAGTACCCAAAAAAACCAGGAGAAACATGATGTACAAACTGTAAACACTCACCATCTGAATTGGTTTTTTGTGAAGATCTCGTTCGGTCACCAACTTTTCTTGGTCAGTGACATAAAGGCCTTTTTGTGCCAGGGCTTGTATAACAGCATCATGACCTAGAAGTGGTTTTGCAGCATCACTCTTGAGAATAAGGCTCCCAGCACGACAGTAGAGTTCTGCAGACAGCAGCAAGTTAACAACAGGTGGTTTAATGTGCTCCTGGTCATACTGATCTGTGTAAAATGGTTCTCTTAGTTCTTCTGGAACATTTTCTACAAAGACAAGGGGGAAAAAAAAAGCATTAGACATATGAAAAAAGATGGATGTATCATTAGTTGTTTGTTGTTTTTTTTTAATGTGCACAATCATATTAAAGGAAGCATAGTCACGGCCAGATTCTTCACCAGTCATGATAGAAGACACTGGGGAAAACTCATACAATGGTAATGTTGGAACTATAAATAGAAACTTAATTCAGAAAGAATACCACAGTGCAAAGGCCACACCAGAAAGCCAAGTTGCAGTTTACAGCATTATTACTTCAAACATTCCTTGGCTTCTCTAAACACGTGCCCCAAGAATTTTCAGACACAAAGGCAGAATGACACCTACTTAAACAAAACCCTGCCTCCATCACAACACCAAAGTAGAAATGGAACATCGTATTTTAGCTCAAAATCTGAGACATAAAAGGGAAGCTTCTGCTCAATAACCTCCTAGGTCTCATACATGCAAGAGAAATTTAATTACTATACTATCTATTTTAAAGGTGATGCATCACAGATTGGTTACAAGCCAGCAGTTAAGCACAAATGTATGGATGTTTGACTGGATTAAAAAAAAAAAACCACAGAAAAAAGCAGAAGGAAATGCGTAAATATTACATTCTTATTTGCCTATCTGTATTAAGGACTTAGCTTAAAATGGCATCTTTTTTCAGTGAGCTGGCTTAGCACCTACACAAATCGACAAGTTTTTCTCAGATTTATGCTGAGATTTTTAACTCCTCAAATTAGCGTTCCAAGACAAAGTATCTGTCATTCCAAATACTTTGCACAACATAATACAGGCAGGCTATATTTATAATTGTCTACCATAAAAGTAATAGTTATCAATTAATTAAATATGGTACTAGATGAAATGAAATCACCAGTGGAGTGGAAAATAACTTCACATGATTTCACACTTCTAGACATAAGCACTGCAATATGCTCCATTTTCCCTATACAAGGATTTCACTCTCAGTAGTTGTAAAATTAGCTAAGCCAACAGCATTTATGGGATAAAGAACATGCAATTCTTTTCCTGAGCCCAGATGGAAAAGCTTTTTAATTACTACATGGAAAACAAGTGTATAGAAAAAATGAATGCAACTCCAGGTTCCTATTGCCTTTGCTTTCATATGGATAAATGGCTAAACAAAGTTTGAAGCAGAAGGTGGAGTAAACAGCCCAATAAGGGTGGAGTTGCAGAGAGAAAAACCAGAACATGCCACCACAAGATAATGACAGATTATCTTCTTCCTCATACATATTCTCTTGCAGTTTATGTACTTCCATTATGGGCTTTGCAGAAAGGGCTAACAGCCTTCTAGCTGTGAAAGGAAAAAATATGCATTACGGAGTGCAAAAAGGAAAAAAATATTAACACATACTTTCTTAAATATCATAAGGATGGGAAAAAGGCTAAGATGTACCTTCTTATTTGCCATTCAGGATATCAAGAGAGGTACAGCTTATAATATGCTTAAACCTGATGATCTCAGAGGTCTATTACTTCAGCCTCAGTTTGGCTAAAAATCTTGCAGCTCTGCTTTGCAGATCAAAATATACTGTCAGTAAAACTACTCTGCCCTTTAAAATACAAGCCTAATGCCTAACATCACTGTTGCACAAGTAAAATAAAACTGCTAACAAAAATCTACAAATGTCAAGTGGTGGTACTGTAGTCTTATCTTGCCACCTCCCAGTCTCACTAATTGTCTAAGACCTGAAGTCACTCAATACTACAACACACCCCACTCCGCCACCCCCAAACACTAATTAAGGAACTCTATAAGCTACTAGGTACCTGCTTCCCTAGGCATTATTTCCATCCATCCCAATACTACCTGTCCCTCTTTCTTCTCCCTGCTGTCTATGTATTAAACTCATTATTTCTGAAGTCCCCCATGATCTATCTCCACCTTGGTTCAAGAGCTCAATCCTCATCATGACTTTACCATCTATAATTCCCAATGCCAGCTTTCAAAGCATCTTAGTACTATTTCCTCAATCGAGAGAGCATTAGGGAAAAAAGTGCCACGCAATTCACAGTCAGCAGATTTTGCCTTTTTTGAAGAAAACATACTCTTTTTGAATTGCATGGGAAGTTAGATGGGGCGAGGGGCAACAGGCAGCAAGAGCTAAAGCCATTTGTACTTTCTCAGATGGCCTAAAAAGCCTCATTCCCTTATGAAAAAGAATCCTCTTGAAGGATCTAGCTGCACACAGTCACATAGTCTCTGGTTTAGAGTCACTGAAGACAATGAAAGATTCAAAATCTGAATGTGATCTACTGCATCACTAAAACAGACCTTCAAGTGACAAGATGTAATAAGTGCACTTAAAATGAGAGAATGATATCCACTACTGAAGTTTAATATGGAAAAAGAAACAAGGTGATAACCAACAAAGGCAAACAGAACTATTTATAATGGTTATTTTTGCTTCTGAAAAATACAGCAAAAGGCAAAAATTACATGTAAGCCATATATTATATTTTGTATAAATATGGAATAGATACTTAGTAGCATTCATAGACATTCAACCAGAAATTCACCAGAGAAAAAAATTGCGACTACAGACACATTCTGCATTTATACAAAGCATGTGAAAGCATACAAATAATAAATCCCTGCAGCAACAAGATCAGAAGCTTCAAAAAATTCTATAAGTTCCCTTCACACAGACAAATACATGTACCTCTCCCCTGTTTATAACATGTATACAACTGTTTGGTATCAGAATAGATAGAACTGATGTTGACAGAAAATTGAAACTGTGCTGGTTTTGTTATGGATTAAATAGAATTAAACCAACAACCCAAAAGACAAAAAAAAATCCAACCACAAGACAAAAGCACAGCAGCTAGACAGAGGGAACTCCTCTTCTTACTGATCTCAAAATACCAGCCCTCCCAGGATCAGCACGCATTGCCTCTGTGGAAGGGCATTTCAAGGCTACATCCAGTTCTCAGCAGATTACCAGAACAACTAACAGGGTCAAAAGCCTTTCATAACAATCCTGGCAGGATTGGAGACTGCTGAATGGCTCTGCTAGGCATAGAAGGATCTTAACACTAATCCCCAATAGGCGCTTTAAAACATTTTTCTGTTTTCCAGTGAACAAGAGTCCTTCACAACTAAATTCTGAATGAACAGTTTTAAAATAAATACCTTGTCAGACACGCTGCCATGAAGTACCATTTGACCTTGAAATTTGTGGCAGAATACAGCAATTATGTTAGAGACATATATTGTGGACACTGAATTCAGGGAGTTGAGCACATGAAACAGGTGAGAAAAGGAACTGGGGGGTGGGAGAATCTAACTGCGCTCTTCCACCGCACAACAGGCCAGTTTCAGAAACACTGAGCTAGACTGACAAAAGGCAGTGGCCATGAGCTATCACAAAGGAAATTTCAATGGGAAGCAAGTAAAAAACATTTTCTACAGCAAGAGCAGCAGAGCACATGCACAGCTTGCTTGAGAACCCAGCAGTGAAACCACCATCTGCAGGGACTTTCATAACTGGAATGGACAAGGCCCCAAGAAACCTCTTCCAAGTTTAAAGTCAGCTCTTCCTGGAGTAAGTGGCTAAACTGCATGATCTCTAGAGACAGCTTTCCTCCTCTTTTTTCCTAAAATTGTCGACAGGACCACAGATTTCAATTTTTACATCTTGTATTGAGTTAAAAAACCCAACCAAACATCAACAACAAAAACACCCCAAACAGTTCCACATTTCTGACATTTTGAATTTTGTAAATAATCTCTTTACAGTTTAATAAATGAAACAAATTTAGAAGTTCAACACAAGAACAAAAAGGAAAGACCACATCAGCCCAAAACAAGAACATAAGTTTAAGAATCAGGCTAACTTTAAAACACTATTCAACATATCTTCAGGTACTCCTTCCATATATTATGATGGACTCAAGTCCTGCAGATGCTCTCTTCAGAGAAGAGCAAACGAAGAAGTACATATTCCAAGCTTTAAAGCAAAAAAAGGGATTCTTTCTCCCCACCTTGAGATAAAATTGTAACTTTCCTTTTAAAACAGATCACTTCTAAAGGAAGGAATCATCTAAAAATAATTCATGGCTACTGTCCCTGAATTTACCTTCAGATGCTATTTTATAGACAAACTCTCTGCTCTGGTAAGCATGAATTAGATCTTGGAGACAGCAGGAATTCCTCCTTTTGGCAAAAAAAACCAAACAAACTTACTTGTTTTAATGTGAAAACTCTACACCCTTAAAAGCAAACTTGGTTTGGTGGGGTTTTCTGGCAATGTTTCCTGACCTCCACATAGATGAATACAATCCTTTGAGTTACACAACTACTGAGATGTTCCAAGTTTACCTGAGTGCATGGTTCCAGATTTCTGAATTTTTGCATGAAGAAAACTTAGAAGTCTCTGTCAAGACAGTTGTGGTGTTTTGTTTCATTTTCCTGAGGATAACCTAAACACTAGGGACTTCCTAGTTAAAGGATATGTCATTTCTGGAAGTCAGAAGGCCACATTAAGTCTCAGCCTCAAGAACTTTTATCTCTACAGGTTAATCGACATCAATCAACAAAGGCAGTTAGAAAATGCGTACAAACCTTTGATATTTAATACAGAATTATTTCATGAATACACTGCCTAATAAATTTTAACTATTTTGGAATGCAAGCCAGTACATGAACTTATGCCAAATCTTAATGGACTCAATTACTTTATTCTGCAGGACAGCAAAGGTATGTTTTCGCCATAAGGTTACAGCATTAATTCAATTATAGTTACTTCATTCAGACTCCCACTTCCTGGCAAGGATTCTGGTACCACATTCACCATTTAGGCACATGAGAGTAGATGTCGTGTGAAAGTTAGGACTCTAAGAACAGGTCAGAGAAGTGTGATTCTTATTTTACTTCTGATGATTTGGAATTTTTTTTTTTTAAGCTGCCCCAGTAGAAATGGAATACATTTTAAACTTGCTCTTTTATTTTGAAGACACCTTCAAGGACTCTGATGAGCAATCTTGTTTTAATCGATCAAACTGACACTACTGAAAAAAAGGAAAAGTCACCAACAAGACCTTGAATCAAGAAATCGACAATGGAGACAGTATTAAAAAAAAAAATATTTTTTACTTAAAAAAAATAAATCAGTGACACTGACATTGCTCTTGGCTAGCAGGCAATAGGTGCTCTTCTGCCAAGAGGAAAGGATTTAAGTTTAATCTCTACTAATTTATAGTAGACTAAATTTCAATATCACTGTTCCTAATTTTGTCCATCTAACTATACTGAGCTTTAGATTCTTGGAATCACCATCACAGAAGTAACACAAATAAGCAGATCTCACCTTCCTGCTTCTAGATGACACAAAAACATACCCCTATCCACTGCTTTGACACCAGTTCTGCACTTGTAAGCAATTCCTTATTTAAAACAAATCCAAAACCACACCAAAAATGCCAAAAAATAACCCCCCACAAAACATTCAAGAAAAAAAGCACACAACCATTAACTTCACAGCCTGTTCAGACTTTTGAACACTGAGAATCACATACGAAATGCTCTACTAGATCACACTAATCTTCTGTCCCGAGTCTTCAGTAGCACAACAGGAAACACTATTCACAAAGCATACAGAATTTGTCTGGTGGATGCATTTCTTATTAAAATGAGGAAGTTTAACACCTACTTTACTAACACCTGCATATTGATCCAGGTTCTGATAAACAAAAGAATACTTTAGAATTAATACTGGCAATGAAAGAGCCCATTCTTATTAGTATAAGATGCCTTCAGAACGAGTTTTAAGAAAGGCAAGATACAAAAATATAGAGATAATGGTTTATAGTTATCATCCCATCTCAATCAACTAACACCCTTACGGCTATTATCCACCAGATATAGTTTAAACAGCTTACACCAAAAAAAAACCCCACCACATTCAGAGGTTTAGAGATGAACACTTAATTATTGACTTAATAAAGTCTCACAATAATTCATAGAAAATTTTTTGCCAGCCATACCTCTATAGACATGAGCTGACATCTCCTTTGGTGTCAGACTTGCAGGTTATCTGAGCTTAATACTGCTTCTCATGGGGGGAAAAACACCACATCACATACAGAACAGCTAAACAGCTAGGACTATACAACTCTTACATAAGGCAACATTACACTTCACCTCCATAGCAAGGTTTATTACTACTACCTGATCCAGCAATAATGTATTGTTCAAGGGGGCATGGAAAAAAAAAAACAATCAACCGAAGTTCCTATGCTGAACACTCTTCCCCCCCGCCGCCCCCCAAATTTTTCATCCCCAGCCCCACTTTCCAGCATGAGCAGCATTCAGAGCCTTGGGTTTACCAAAAGTTGTTATTTTCAGAAGTGTAATTGTATCCATTTGTGCTCATTAAAATCTACCAGCTAGCTGCAGAAGTAAAATGACAGAACATCTCCTATCAGAAAGGCACTAAGTTCCTGATTCACAGCATATAAATACTCTTGGAGATTAAATAAGAGCAACCTTTAAACAGGGAATCACTAAAGTAACCCAACAGATTATGCTAAATCATGGAGGGAGATACAAGAAGTTAAGAAATATCCATAGTAGTAACTGCAGTGCTGGTCAAAAAATATGAAAAACATCCATTTACAGGTAAAAGAAATCTATTTCATCTTATCACTCAACAGATGTGAGTGCTTGGCTAGTGTCACTTTCTGACAATAACCTTCTACTGACAGGCACTTCAGTTGTAAGGACCAATAGGCTCAGAAGTGATATGAAGTCATTGAAAGAACAGATTATAAACTACCCCAGATCTATCGTGTAGTAAGAATCCTGACAACTGTTAACTTACTAAGTGACCTTCCTATACTTCTGCACATGCACAGTCTACAATCTCAGTTCACTCTGCCAATATCCAGAAGGTCAGACAAGTTTATTTACGCTTAAAAAGTAACCTACAGTCAAACTATGTTTTAAATGTGTTCTACACAAAGGAGTGACATCATCAACTTCTGAGCAGACCATCTCAGTAGATGGTTAGTCCAATTAATTGATTGTAGTAGGATTGACCAAAGTATTGATTTGCCAGCAAATATTTTAGAGAAGTGATTCAAAAGAACCTATATTAAAAAAATTCCTCACAAGAACCTCTAACATTGTCTTTTATACTCCCAAACTCTTGTGCAAATTTTTGCTCATAAAAGAAATTATGTCCACTAGGCAAAAAAAAGTTCTATCATGCAACACGTAACATAACAGATAAGAGTATTTAGTTGAAATTGTTTGTCAGATGCACACTGTTCATTTCCTTCCTTTATGGCTCTGCTGGCAACATCTGCAAACAGTACCAAGTAGCTGCACATGAATTCTGAAAAGAACAACTATCAGAAGAAAGCTGTTCTTTAAGTTTCTTGGGCAGATGATGCAATTTGTTACCTATTGCTTCAGACACCTATAAGGATAAATATAATGTTAAAAGGCGGATGGACTACTTGATTTTGACTGCAGAAAACACTTGCAACAATGTTTAGGACAAGCACATAGACTTGCATAGCTTTTGTTTAGTTTTCAGTTCATTCCTTTAAAAAAAAAAACCACATAAACAAAACAAAACAACAACCCAACAAGCAAAACAGAAAACAACCCTTATACTAAACCAGTGACATTTATCACTGTAGCAGGATTAGTATCTTGTATGGACAGAACAGATTCAATCTGATTTTAAAATCGTTCCCATAACTTCCTGAACAACATACATGTCAGAGGTAAGTCTTAACTAATCTGAAAAAGAGATTTCCAAGAGTATTCAGAGGTCCCCTATCAGATGGGAAGAACTTGTACCTCAAGAAGCAAGAATTAGTATCTTCATTCGTACTAGCTGAGGTTCTAGAGAAGCAATTCCAAGCTATAAAAGGATAGAAAAGCAATTAGGAGGACAAAATTGTAATTCAGGATGATTTTAATAAGTGGAATAAGTGGTTTGAAAATAGGATGCTGTTATGTAAGTATAGCTGCAAAGCAGGAACCTACAACTGTACAATTACAAGATGGGAACAACTGAGTAGGCAGCACTTCTGCAGAGAAAGACACAGAGCTACAGTGAATCACAGAGTGAATGAGTCAACAATTCTAGGCTGATGCAAAAATGACAAACATCATAGTCCACTCAAGAAAGTAGAATATTATAGGCTGGAAAGATGAATGATTTTTCAAATCTACCCTCTACTGGTTAAGAGTTTAGCTGGAACATTAGATCTAGATTTAAGTACAAAATTCATGCAAAACAGACCACAGAATGAAAATAAGGGGAAAAAAAACCACAAACAATACACCACCCCCAAACCAAAACAGAGTCAAAAAGAAAAATTTTACTTAAAACAATGCAGTTGAAAAGATAAGACTCTACTGTCTAAACACCATAACAAAGAGATGACACTTTTTATTATATGGGAAGTGTTATAAAGTAGTAAGGTGCTCACCATTCTCACATTCACCAGGAATAGCGTAAGTAATAGGTTTGCAGACTAGCAAAAGACATCAAGATTATGATGCTGCTCTAACATCTAGAGATAAATAAGGATTCAAACTGACTAGCAGTCATATCATGGGATCTCTATAATTACACATTTTCAAGAGAGACAAACATCTTAAACATCTGCCAGGAATGACGTATATTTAGCTCAACCTGTTCTTAGGATGGATAACAAATTTTCCAGCCACATTTTCTGTGACTAGAGAAAAGTACAAATTAAAACCTTCCATTTCCAAAACAATGAAATCCTCCTCCGTAGTTTCAGAAATAAGAAGGACATGGAGTAACACAGTCTTTTTTTACAGAGTAACAAGACCTGTTTAAAATTACTCCTACAAAGTAGGTCCCACCATACTTTTACATCAAAGCATAAAATATTAATACACTTCAACCACTTCTCTGGAAAGCAGTTTTTCTACACCTGAAATAGTTAGCTCCCAGCATGCTGAATGCTGAAATTTAGTGTTTGCAGATGCAATTTCTAAGATGAAAATATCCCTGCTTTCACACTTCAGGCTTGTTAATTTCTTCCCTTTCCAGTTAGTGTACATCTCATCACTTAACATCATTTGGTTATTACAAAACATCTAACCTGACCTGTCCTAACACTGATACATTTTCTTGCAGCAAAACATCAAGCCACAAAATCCTGTGCTCCCTTAACATTTCAATAGGAACGCTGTCTTCAAATAGTATTTCTTTAAAAATTCTTCATACAAGATACCTTTAACATGACTATCACTGCACTCTTACAGTCCTCTTACAGGACACCTTACTATTAGGATCACTTTGCCTTGTCTGCATAGAGTCTGTGGGTCAGACTCTACTCTTGCCATGTCACTGAAGCCAATAGTAATGTAAAATTGGTCTCTCTGTTTTAGGATGCAGATATCAATCATCAAATACTAAAGAATCACTACTAAATATTAATGAACAGCACATATTTCAAGGTCTTTTTTCAAGAGAGAATTGTCTTTGTACCACCTAGCCAAGCTGTACCCAGAATTTTGATTGCATTAAAACAAGCTTCTAAGAATGTGAATTATGTCCACTGAAAGGTGTGCCCATTCAATTTATATATATATTTGGATTTCTTCAATGGATACATGACTGCAACAACTTATCCTTCTCATTGATCACAAAGAGTGGCATTAGTTTATTTCAGAGGGGGGGAAAGAATCTTTCACTTCCCCTGTCTGCTTCCAGTATTTCAGGGATAAAAAGAAAATGTATCACACATAAATGCACCGACTATCCTTTGTATTTCCTCTGTACAAACATACATAGCAATAGGTAGAAGGCATGACTGAGGTTGTAATCTACAGCAAAGCACTAAAATAATCGAACAAACCCTAACTTCCTTCCTTCTTGGAAAAGGTGAAGGACAGGGCTTTTTCTGGTTTGCTCCAAGTATAAAGGAAGTGTTTGTATTGCAGGCATTCAAGTCCTGTGTACTGCTTTTCCCTACTTCAGTCACAAACTCTTCTTTGAGGCTACTAAGCAACACTAACCTAGTGGAAGAACTGAGAGATATGAAGCACAAATGTGCATGTTTACCTCTCTTCCTCCCATCACATTATGGCAGTATTTAGAAGGCAGATGGAGCTATTAACTCCCCTAATCATGTTTCATTTGTGCATCTCAGAACAACCACAGTAAAGGAACTTGTTTTGGATGTTTTCTATAGAAGGTATCAGCAAAGTACTCTGCAAGTTGCTTTACATACCCAATAAAAAAATCAACCAATAAACCCCAAGACATTTCAATCACCGGCTAAGAATTTCCATTCCAGCAGAAAAAGGCTTTCAGGTTAGAATGCTGGATTATATAATTGCACAAGAATGTTATACCCAGGAACCTTTGAGTAGAGCCCAGAAGAACCAAACTAGCTCCAAGTATTGAATCAAGTACTTGCAAAAGTGTTCACTATTATTATTTTACCTCACATGTCTGTACAGCTAATAAAGCCATATATAAAAACATCATATACTTTTGTCAGATTTGACAAAGTAAATTAAGCAGAATTTATTGACAAACCTTTATACGGGAACAGTATTTTGATTGTTCTTTTCCCTAAAGTGATTAACATGCACTTGTATTTCAGTAGCTGCTATCCTCACTGAAATTTCACTAGGTACAGCCACTTCAAAAGTAGTTTTTTTGGAAGGACCTCATCAAATAATTCCCAAAGGCATTATAAAGGAATATATAACAATGTTCTGGCCCCAAATTCATAAGGTGCAAAATTTCAGAATGAGGAACCTTTTCTGGTTATTCTACAAAGTATAGGGTTAAAAATATTGACTCTTAATATCTAACTCACCTTTCAAAGAAACACCTTACTTTAAATCCACAGGAAATTACATGATCAGTATACCACAGCTATCTAAAAAAACCCAAAACATAATAACAAGACCACCATCCTAGCAGGCTAAATTTTCAAAGCACTTCCCTCCGAAGACCTCTATAAGCCTGGTATTCCTCGAGGCCCAACAATATTTCAGGCCTGGTGTTCCTCAAGGCCCAGGTTTTCAAAGACAAGAGCAGTGATGCCTTTCGGAGGCATTACAATCAACTGCATTTACGCTTACAGACAAGGAGAGCCTTCTGCATTGCGCAGGCCAAAACATTAAACACACTTTTTTTCCTGAACCGTTCTTACTGCTCAACCACTCAAATGGCTACAGACTACTGCCACAGATGTCAGAACTAACAGTGCACATCAATTTCCATTGCTAGCCCCCAGTTCAGCTCTTAAAACATTAGGAACATTTTCTAGATAACAAACGTGAATGGCCAGTATTTATTCACATCTTAGAAGTGTGCCTCGGATGACAAATAAAACGCCATTCGATTCCGCACACAAAATCGTATTAGCTTCAAAACACAAAAATGATTTCCTAGTGGAAACTGTGGGACTAGTCTAAAAAACCACAGGTAAAGCCGAAAGACCCCACAACGTGCAAGAGAACCCAAAGATGAGGGAACTGATCAAACCCATTTCCTATGCACCTCCTACCCACCTCTTTCCCAGCTCCTCAGGGAAGGGCTCGCACGTCCTCAGGAGCGAAGCAACCAAGCAGGAACCAGCATCAAAGAAAGGGAAGAAGACGACGCCACCTACCTGTCCCAAAGGCTTTGGCCACCAGCCAGGCGAGATTACAGGCGATTTTCGCTCGGGAGAAATCATAATGGTCAAAGGGTTTGATGGCAGGAACAATGAAAGTCTTCCTCATCTCCTTGGTGTCTGCGGCATCCCCCATCTTCTCACAGGACCCTTGGCAATTCAGAACTTACATGGTTCTTCCTCCTCCTTCTCCTCCCGCGACTAGAAGAGACGTCTGTAAATACGGCGACAGCAGCTGAGGGCAGCGCTGAACCCAGCTGTCCGTAAAGGGCTAACGCCGCCTCCCGCCTTCCTCTGCACAGGAATGTGGCAGAGCCCGAGTGTCCTCTTCTTCCTCCTCTTCCTCGCTCTTTGTCTCAATTCACTCACAATTCCACCTCCCACCCTCCGGAAAACGGCCCCCGGCGACCCCGATACACCCTTCCCTGAGGATACCCTCCAGCCGGGGCTGGGCACCCCAGGCCGCCGCGGCCGCCAGCCCCTCGACCGAGACCGGGGCGGGAGCCGCCGGCAAGGCCTTCGCAGCCGCAGCGGGCCGGGACGCGGCCCTTCCCGGCGCCGAAATGTCAAAATGCCGGGGACCAGCCCCAAAACGCTGCACAGCCCGCCACGCCGCCACGCCTCAGCGGCAGCCCGCAACAACCCGGGAGCAGTGCCAGGTACCCCGCGCTGCCCCGCACCCAGAAGCTGTTTCAGCCGCCCCCCAGCAAGGCGACGTCCTTCCAACTCCCTTCGGCAGCTGCCGCTGCGGTTTTCCACCCGCGGCTGCCGCACTGGATGGGCAAAGCACGGCTGCGCATGCGGAGACTGCTACCACCTCCCCAAGCGGGCGGGGCGAGGAGCGCGGGAGGCAGGGGTGGACCAGGCCGGGTCTTCCTCCGCCGCCGGACGGTCACGTGGTTGCCCCCACCCTACAGGGGGATTCTTGGCGCCGCGCCGGGCTGTTGCCTCAAGCTGGGTCGGTTTGGGTGGGGCTCCTGTCCAGTTGGATGAGCTCGGGTAGGGTTAGCTCGGCTTTAAACCAGCAGCAGCGGGTGAGAGGTGGGAGTTTTTCGCCGGTAAGGGGGTGCCTGGCAGTGGCTGGCTCTAGAGAAAAGGGTGGTGTTCCTTGGCCGCGGGGCCCACCCGCTGCCAGCTTCACTGCCGCCGCTTTCCACTGTGGGGCTGGGCGGGTCTTCCAGCGCGCTGTCTTGGCCTTTTCTAGCGTCTGCTGCTAAGGTCGGGGCCAGCCCCCAGCGCTGAGGCTGCTACGTGCTTTGAGTGTTAAGGGGAGACTGAGGAGCCGGCGGCTGCCTCCCTACGGGGGAGCCGGTGGGCCGGGGCTGCTTTGACTGGAGCAGGGATCGCTGCGGAGGAGGCGGGTGTTTCCTATCTTTCTCGTGTGTATTCGTTTCCTCTATTTAAAATTGCGTCTATATATAACTACTTGGATATTTGGGTAGAAAAGTGACAGACCCTTAAAATGTTTTGGGGCCTGTCCACGTAATAACTGTAATAAAGTGGCGGTACTAACAATTTGCCCTGGAGACCATCAGCTGCCTCATTCACAAGTACCTGGGCTGTTTTTGGAAACACATGAAATCACTTTAGTAGGGGCCTGTGTGGAAAGAACTCTTAGTCACAGTAGGGACTAGTAACTAGGTGATTAATGACTGGCATTCAAACAGAATTGGATGACTTGGCTTTGAAGTGCGGGCCTGAGGGTGTGGCCGTGCTGGTGACCGGCCGCTGCTGACGGCAAGGTCCTGCCTCCTCTGCATGTGCACTGTGTAGTTGAGTGACCAGCAGCGCCAGGGGGTAGTAAATTTGTTCTTTTTGGCAGCCAATAGTTACTAGGTTGGTGTCATGTAGAAGCGTGCTCATCTTCCCTGCCAGCTTAGCAGCTGTGTGGTTGAGCTAGTTCAAGAAGCTGATCTGGCTTACAACTAAGTTTGTAGTTGGTTCTTCATCTGGCTGAGCTGATCACTGAAAGACCACTTTTGACATATAGTAATTATTGACTAACCTGGTTGGATTTTGGTGGTTTTTGGTTGGTTGGTGTGTTTTGTTCTTTTTTTCTCCCCTTTTTGGTAATTTAGTGGGTGTCTTCCCAAACTCTTGTAGTGGAGAATGGTAGTCTGAGGTATGTTGATTTTATTTATTTTTTGTTTGTTTAGCCCCACTGAATCTGGAAAATACTATTTAGACACAGTCTTAGCAAGACACTATAAGTTTTCAAATAATACTTTGATCAGGCTGTTATTTCTTAATGTTTAAAGTGGACTGTGGATTGATCTGGACAGATTTTCCATTGTTGTGTGATTTGTGTGCACGATGATACAAGTACTGTGATTATGAGGCCTCGGTATACTTTGTGGTTTTACTGACATGAATCTATATTTACTAGTAATGAGTAAAAGAAAAGATTTTGGAGGTCAACATTTGAAGAAATTATTGCTGACTATCTCTACATTCTTTCTGGGATGGGATTCCCAAACTGTTATGCATACTGCTCATAAGTGGTACATGCTTAGCTACAAAACTAGGAGATGCTGTTGTCAGCATTCAGCAGCAGGGAAGGGAGAAGGAAAATTTATAAATCCTTGCTTTAGCATGATTCTGGCTGAAATTACTGTGTGCTCTACAGCAGGAATATGAATAACACCAAATATAAACACATACCTAACATATAGGTGTGGCTTGGGAAAACGGTCTCTAGTCAGGAAAAGTATATGCTTAGTTTTCAGCAAAGTAAAGCCTTTATTTGCATGTTTACTCAATTTTTTTTTTTATATATATACTTTGGAAATACTATTTTAGACACTCAACATTATTTTAACTATTTTTTACATTGCCACAAGAAAAGTAGTTCAATTATTCTAATATATATTTAACAGCAAGCACAAGTAATTTATAAGCTTTAAAACCTCATATGATGAGAGTTAGAAAACAAAAAAGTCTAAGATGCCAACTCACTTGTTTCTTGTATGCCCAAGAAAATACCAAAAAATGAAATCAATCAATAAGAAAACATGCTTAGGAAAACTATAAGGCCATATGAGGACTGTAGGATCCACTTTGAGAGTCTAAAAGATTGCAAACTAGTCCCTATAAAATAAAATTTCAGAAACAGCCTTCTTACAGAAGTGTGGCATAATCCAAATAAGGAGTCATCAGTTATAGTTAATGTATTATTGTATTTGTCATCTCTTCCTATGACCTTCCAAAACATCACATATATGTATGTACTGTACTATAAGACTAGTGACACTTACCTGAGACAAATAAAAATTTGTCTAATCTTCCAAAATTCTTGCAACTCTGAGTCCCTTCTTACTTTAAAAAAAAAAGGGGGGGAAAAAGTGCATATTGAGTTAGAGACTGCATCTCAAAGATGGCAACAGATACTATTATGGGTAAGTAGATATATAAACATATATAAACATCGCTACCAGTCTAATTTAAAATGCAGAAATCTTTGTGGGTGCAGCCTTTGTGCTGATGAAACCTGTTCAGAGTTGCAGAACAAAATCTTAAAAAGCTCTGTTGTGGTAGCTGTAATTGAAGTGTGCTTTAATTCACTTAGTCCTCTTAGAAGTGAATGCATGAATGTAAAATCTAGTATGTGTAAGTGAAAAAGAAGACATCACAAAAAAATTGCTGGAGTTCTTGTGCCAGTTCTACTTTTGCAGACATGCCAAAACGTGATCTTGCTTAATGTTCTGTCAAAGATACCAACATGCCAATGGAAGATGATTAAAATGTGCTCTAATTGTTCATAATAGATAAACAGAAAAACTGATTGAAAAGTCATCCCCTTCTGCTCTGGTCTTGTTCGTCCATCTTAAAATATTTTAAATAGTGATAATCTCCTCTGAACACCATCTGCCTGCTGCCAAGTATTTTACACTTCAAAGTTCATTCCAAGTGGAAAAATGAAGTATTAAGGATTAAACCAAGCAGCTCAAAGAGGTTTGTTGGGGGTTTTGTTTGTTTGTTTTTAACTTTTCTTTCTATCTTTCTTCCTTTCTTCTCTCTCCCAAAGTAGAAACATTTGATTAGTTTTATGCTGTAATTACATCATAGGCCTGATTTTTCATTGTCACGTGTCTAGCCATTTACACAGTGGGTGCACTAAGCCTGTAGTCAGTGTCAGGCAACAGGAACACATATGACCATGAAGCAATGAATAATAGTGTGGATGGCAGTAGTCTTAACCTTGGGAAGCAGTGGAATGAACCTTAACTACCAATTCTATACTTCTGTCTTTTCAGCTGCTTTAAGATTCACTTGTCTTCCAAAAGACTATGTATAGAACAAATGCCCTTAGACTAAATCTAGTGCTAGCCTGGATTATAGGGAGTGTTCAGACTGGAATAAGATTTCATATGCAATTTCTTCCTTCATAATACTTGATGATAAAGTAAAATACTTTAAATTAGTAATAACATTACTGGTTTTGCTGTGGCACTTGTCTATAGCCAGACTCAGTGCTAGTGAACAGTTTATCAGACTACTTACAAAGGGTAGTAAAACATTCCCATTTCAACTTAGGTGGTTGTAGGAGGGCAAATCTACAAACACAGAGGTTCACAGCAACTATTCTACCATGTAATGCGTAAATCTTGGTGTCAGAAAAAGGCTAGGAATAACACCAGTGGGGATATTGTCTTTAATTGCTGCTATCAAAGTTGCCTATTTAAGATCTTGTCTTTGCTGTTTGGTTCATTTGACTTTTTCTCTGGTTACTTTGGTGTCCTTTGAGATTTTCTTTTAAATTTAATTTTATAACCTTATTTTCACACTGGCTATTCTGTGATCTGCCTATCTTTTGTCTTGGCTAAGAAGCCGTTGTGATAGAATGATAGTGGCTGATGGGAGGGTTGCTCCCTGTGGCTTGTAACCTCTGGCCAAGAGGCAGCATGCACAACTTGATGTGGTGCTGTCAGACTGTCAACATGCAAACCAAGAACTGGTCATGTCCCATGTGGTCCTTAAGAAACATGCTTGTTCACTTCAGCAGGTTTTGTGTTGTGTAGGTGTGGCTCACCAGGTAATCATTAATGAGTCTATAAGGTTATTTCAGCCTAAGGATGACTTGTGAAATGGATATTCCAGCCTCACAAATTTATAATATCTTATTAAACATGCTTCTTTATAAGTAATAGTAAAACCTGTAAAACTGTAAGAGTTAAGGAATCAGAATTATTTAGTTATTTTCAAGGGAGTGATTGTTTGAATTATTTAACTTCCCTGGCATTATTACTGAAATGCATGTATGCAAGTTAGGAGTTTTCTTTGAGCATAATTTTAGAGGGGAGTACCTTTCTCCCATTTCAGGATGACACAAAAGAACAGTTACATAGTTATTTTCTTTCAAATTCTTCTATTAATTTGTAATCAGAAAGTGTTGACATTTAGAAAGGAAGAAAGCAGTTTACCACCTTTACAGGTTCAGTAGAGTCATGAATGAAATGGAGAATAAAGATTTGTATGACATTTTACTTGTGTTGTCTGTGATTTTAAAGTTGTTTGTTTTGTAATATGGTTAAAATTTAAAAAAGGAAAAAAATTGAATAGATACCTCAGCTCATTTACTACTGAAATCTGCACAACCGAAAAACTACACAATGAAAATAAAATTAAATACCCAACAGTCACTTCTCTTAAGAATTGGATGCTCCTGGTTTCATTTCCTGAACATGGCTTTGACCTAATTTAGCTCTGTAACAGGGCAGGGGACAAATGCAGGAAATCTACATCTTGCTCCTCTAATTCCTCTGGGTTACCAACCAACAGATCTGTCCTTTTCCTGTGGACTGTAAGAGCTAAACCCTCTCACCTCCCTTGACATGCATGGCTGTTTGGTTCACTTGTCTGTTTCTTTGCTTACTTGGATGTCTTATGAGATTTTTTTTATTTTATTTTTTTCACATTTAATTTTATAATCTGCTTTTCACACTGGCTCTTTCGTGTTCTGCCCATCTCCTGGAATAGTACTTGTTCTACGGGTTTTTAGGTGACTTTTCTTCCCAGGTTTGCTGTGCAATACTCCTTAATTCCAGTGCTTTCTCGTTCTTGACATGCCACTGTTGCCATATTACCTATGAAGACTGTAAATACACTGCTGTATCTGGTACTTTTTATTATAAACTTTTAAATGTATGGTAGAAATCCTATTCTTTCAGTAAGTGAAATTTGTATAATATTTTTTTATGGCCACCTAGTACCTGATGTGTGTTATTAAGGAAAATCCTAAGCATGACTTTATGATTATAACCTTTAAATACAAGAAGTAGCTTAGCTGCACTGCCAGGTAGCTGTACAGTGCGAAATGTACCTTCAAACACCACTTTGCACAGAAGTAAAATGCACTGTAACTGCCATTATGGTAGCTGTTAGATAATGCTTTCTTTGCACTCCAGAGAAAAATGGGCATGACTCTAGTTTTCAGGTTGTGTATTCATGTGTAAGAAGTTTAAATCAGTTAGCAAGACTTTCAGTAAGTCTGACTGAGAGCAAGTACTCAATTGTGCCCTTTTTCCTGTTGAACTATACTCCAGTGAAGTGACTGGCTGATATTTTTCTTCATTGTGATTCTGCATGTGAAGAAAGATTTGAACATTCATAAAAGCTCACTTGTTTTGAGCATATATATGACTTTAGCAAAGCATGAATAGGCTTCAGTTTCCCATCTTTTGGCCCTGCTTTCAGTTTCCACTGCAGTGTGAATGTATCTGAATGAGACCAGCAGTAAATAGGAGAGAATACCCTGTTAGAACAGTAAAATTCTACTGTCATTTGATCAGAGGAATTATCTTTTGGGAAGGATGGTAGTGAAGCTAGATAAGAAGGGCAAAGCAAGGGAATAGCATAGGAGAGTACCTGGTGAAAGGATTTTAATTTTGTTCCTATGTATTTTATTTGAAACAGCAACATCCAATTTTTCACTTAAGTTTTTAGGGCATTTCTCTGTTTCAGTTAACTGGTGGAAAAATTACATGTTATTGAGAATTTTTTGATGATTACTTCAGGAAGTAGGTGTAAGTAGCTGGTACACTGTTTAAAAAGTGGCCGTGTAAAGTGCGTATCAATGATTTTTATTGTAACCATTTATACATAGTGACTCTTGATGGTGTTGCAGATTTTGATTATGCATACAGGCTGAGGTCATCACAATCTTGAGTGTATAGAACTCTGTTATATTTGATTCTGTTTTGGCATAACTGAAGTTGTTTATAGTATTTTCTGAGTAGTTTTACAGGATATCTAATACCTTACAGTTTAAAGCATTTTCAATACATAAGAATAATAGGATCGTTTTGGTTGGAAAAGACATTTAAGATAATGAAGTCCAACTGTTAATCCAGCACTGCCAAGTCCACCACTAAACCCTGTCCCACAGCACCACATCTACATGTCTTTTAAATACCTCAAGGGATGGTGACTCCACTGCTTCCCTGGGCAGTCTATTGCAGTGCTTTTATAACACTTTCAGTAAAGACATTTTTCCTGATATCCAATATAAATCTCCCCTGGCACAACTTGAGGCCATTTCCTTTTGCACTGTCACTTTTTTACCTGTGAGAACTGACTGTACCCCAGCTCACAATTGCTTTTCAGGTAGTTGTAGAGAGAGATGAAAATACTCCCTTATTTCAATATATATTAGAAACATGGAAAGAGCAACAATTATTTTAATAGCTGCCTTAAACTAAATGTATATTTAGCAATAAAGACTTATCTCCAATAAGGATTTTTTGTGAGATTTAGGTTAATCCTATGTGTAGCTCCTATTTGAAATCACTAATGCTACAGACATGATTAAGTGTGTATATAATTGTGTATCTGGATTAAGGGTGTCCTGCAGAATATTTCTGTTTGAAGATAAAATCTGGATGACTTCTTTCTTCTACAAAGTCTTAAAAGATAAATTAACCACAAAAGGATTATACACTTCTCTAGTTATTCTGTCCACATATGGTTTTCATGGTATATAATACACATGGCTCTGTTAAAGCACAGGGTGTTATCTCAGCTGTCTCACCTGGGCAGGGAGCAGTCATAGTTCTATTTGGATTAAAGAACAGGAGTGGCTGTCCTCATCACAGTTTCAGAAACAGAGCCCTCCCTTTATGTTAGCCAGTGGAATTGAATGTGGTTGAAGGAGAAGGGCAAGCAGACTGAAATTTGCTGTTTAGGGAAAGTTTGAGCCCTAGTTGAGACGGCCGCTGCACTGGAAGCAGGCTGGGACACAGAATGCACCTGAGACTTCCACTTCTGCCCCGTAATTTAGGGTTTGACTTAACAGCCACAGTACAGTCCTGATGGATGATAAGTAAATGAGAGAACAACCAGTCTGGGGAAGAATATGCTAGAAGGAACTGTGCTGAGGCAAGGGGATCATTATATGAAATAACAAAAGTAACCCCTGGAAGTTTTATACAAGAAGGGAGACTTGGTGGGGTATGTACACCTACCAGGTTTCTTCTGGGTTGGCATATCTTCTGTTTGTGTCAAGCTCTTTTTATTCTCTTCATTGTGCTTAACAGAAAGGAAGCAATCACCTGATTGGAGAACATAGGGTAACGGATTTCATTGAAGTGAATCCCTATGTTACTTTAGGTACAGCTTGTTCAGCAGAATGAGTATTTTTCTATGCATAGGGTAGCTGTTGAAATTGGGTGCTTCAGAGTCTCACTGGCTCGGATGTTAGTATGCCCTTTCACAAGTGGGAAAAGCAGTAAGTCACGGTCACCAGAAGAGGAGGGGAAGCAAAAACTGGCTCAGTAACAAAGTGTGTCCAAGGTAGAGGGCACACTGCCATGTTTTTGTTGTTTCCCTGCACCTTTTTTTACCACCAAGATCATAAGTGGTATTGTGTTAATCTTCTAGTAAGTCACAGAAGTTCTAGTCAGAGCCAAGATACCACAGTGGAAGCGCAGAACCAAATGATGAATGATTTTTAGTTCAGAGCCATAATGATAAAAAATTTAGATACTAGGCATGCAGTAACAAAGAGGCTCTGATATTACTACATTGCTCTGATTACTTTAAGAGAGCCCAGTCCCACAGAAATATCCTCACTGCTGCTAGAGAACAGGTTTACTGTCTATCAACAGAAGATTAAGAGCCATCTGTATGGAGATGCTCTGTGTCTGTGCTTCTGCAGGCTCTTTAATCACTAAAGGAAGATCTGTCGTGCTTCCCAGGGCCAACACCCTTTTGTAACCACTGACTACCTTTGTGGCTATTGCAGAGCAGACAGTGTCAGTAATGCAGGAGCCTTTTGGCTACTTCGCCTTTTTGCTTGAAGTTTCACTGTTTGGTAGCAGCTCTTTGTTCTTATTTGTCTCTTGTCTGGCTAGCCATGTTCTTTCTTTGTTCAGGTTTTATAGTGCAGTAGTGCTCTATTTCTCGAGTATTTACATTGGTAATGTCAAAGGGATCTGTTCCCCTGTAGCCTTAGTTTACTCTTAAGCGGAACAAGATGAGAATTTGAGTGCAGAGACTTACTCCAGTTCATACAAACTCCTCGGGAATGGTGAAGTCCTCGTATACCCAGCATGGTTGGCTGAATTGTGAACAGTCCCAGAGGAACTGTTGTTTCATAGGATTGCTTTGTTTTAATTTGTGTTGAATTATGAGGAAGGTAGAGATACTCTGGGGCATGATGTGCTCTGGGCAAATCCCATATTAGTAAGGAAATGAGCAGAAACATTTCTAAGCTACTTTGTCTCATGGTATTTTTTTTCTGGCACTGTTCCTTCCAGTGTTTCTTTTGAAATGGTCCCACCAGATACATTCAGAACAGTTTTATAATTTATTGATCTGTTTTGATTGTCTTAGTTTTGTGTTGTTGCAAAATTTCTTCCTCCTCAGTATAAGCCTAAGCCAGCACTTCTTCACAGCTCAGGCAATTATCATAGCCTTCTTTGACACCTGTTACCAGAAAGAGAACTTCCTTAGCTTTGGCTGCAACCTGTGTTCTCTGTGAAATGTAATTTCTGTGTATCTTGTCATAGGAAACATTATTGCTTTAGCAAGCAACTATACAAAATGACCTTGTCCTAATGGGTCACGTGCCAAAAAAATAAACCAGGAACACTGAAACTGGACTTTTGCACAGCTCAGAGCTTTGAATCATTTGGTTAAAATCAAACCAAAACAAAAACAATGCCACATAGTTTAACAAGGAAATTCTAGGCTTATGTTTTGTAAGAATGATGTGTTAAAGTTAGCCAATTTTTTCACAACCTGACCTTATACCCAAGTCAGCTGAGTTGTATTAAGAATTGGCACAGTTTTAATCCACTGAATTCTTTAGTAGATGGAATCCCATGAGTGTTTCAGATACTTTTCATACAGTCTTCCTTAAAAAGAAAATGCATGTCAGCGGAATCTTGACCATATAGCACAAAAGTGTCCTTTCACACTGTAATAGTTCAGACTTATTTAATACTAACGAGTTAGAAAACATATAATGATCTGGGGCCCAAACTTGCTAACCAGAGTTTTTTTTTTTTTTCAGTAAAACAACTAAGAAATACATGAGGTCCTAAATTGTTTACCTTATTTAGCATAAATTTAATTTATTCCAAAACTTGAAAATGTATTTTAAAAATTGTATTTGGAATTATTTTGAAATGAGCATTTTTTCAATTGGGTGGTTGTCGTTGTTGTTGTTTGTTTTAGCCAAATTACAAATCCCACAAAAAATAAGGTTTGCATGGAAAGTTCTTGGCAGGTCTCTCTTGGAACAGCACAAAAAAACCTGCCTAACAAGGAGGCATTCATGATTTCTATCTTGTTACCCTCTGTTATTACAGTCACCAGCTGTAAGGTTACTGGCATCTTGGAATCTTTCTAATGAAAAGCATAGGGAGCAGTCATTCAAGGGCAGCAGTGAGAAATATGTTGTGGTTTTGAGGATTGCTTTCTTTGATAGCTATTGTGCTTTATCAGGCTTAGCTAATGTGTTGTCTGCATGTTCTCGCACCAAACAAGGTTTAGGAAACTGAATTTCAGAAGGACAGGTCTGTTGGTTTACCTTCAGCAGTCTGTGAAGGTACAATTATGTAGTTTAATTAAAAATATACACCTTGTGGCTCCCTTTTTCCACTGACTTATACTGGAAGCCTCCAACATAATTTTTGCAACCTGTGCTGTACTTGGGATACTTGGCTTGGCTCATCCAATCAGTCAGAGAATCACAGAGAAAATCTGTGATCGTGCAATTAATGAGGAGATCTGTCTGCCTAGTATTTCTAAGAACTAGTTGATAAATACTGCAAGTGATTCACAGGAGCAAAAGCTCAAGAGAGAGTTAAAGGATTTATAGTTTTTGAATGTTGTGATGTATTTTCATCTCCTTTGATTACCATAAATGCTATAGCCTTATATAATCAGTGTTTATTGGTATTTTCACTTATTCAGTACCTCAGTCCTCAATTTTATCCTACTTTGACTGTATTTGCTGATATGTCTAGCTTAAAAGAGAAAATGAAACATGCTCTCTTTTATACAATAAAACTTAATTACAAATTGCTGTGGTTTAACCTTAGTCAGTAACTAAGCACCATGCAGTTGCTACTTACCTGTCCCTCCCCAACCCCTGCCCCAAGTAGCATGGGGAGGGAAGTCAGGGAAAAGGTAAAATTCACAGGTTGAGATAAAAAGTTTAATAACTAAAATTAAACAAACAAACAAACTTATTATTTTAGCAATGAAAAGGAATATAACAAAAACAGATAATTACAACCCAAGAAAAGACAAATTATGTGCAATGCAATTGCTCACTATCTGCTGACTGATGCCTGAGCAGCAGTCACGCACACACAGAGCCCCCAAGCCCATTCCCCTCAATTTTTATACTGAGCATGGCATCCTAAGCTATGGAATATCTCTGGCTAGTTCAGGTCAGCTGTCCTGGCCATGTTCCCTCAAGCTTCTTGTGCACCTCCTGGCTGGCAGAGCATGGGAAACTGAAAAATCTTTGCCTTAGTGTAAACACTGCTTAGCAACAAGTAGAACACCAGTGTTATCAACATTATTCTCAGCCTAAATCCAAAACACAGCGCTGTACCAGCTACTAGGAAGGAAATAGACTCTATCCCAGCCAAAACTGAGTCACACATACTGAGTTTTAGATGTATCCCTTAAGACAAAAGTACTTCATATGTATATTTTCATATGTAATAGTATACTTCTTTACAAGCTTCAGAATAACATTTATGGAAAAAATCCATACAGTATCCTGTGTTTGGTACAGTGCCATTCTCTGACTGATGGGATGAGCCAAGCACAGTAAGCCAGGTACAGCACAGGCTAGAGAAATTATGTTGGAGGCTTCCAGTGTAAATCAGTGGAAAAAGGAAGCCACAAGGTGTATATTTTTTTATTAAACTACTAGGACTGCCTTAAATACTCTATACACAAAGAGTAACAGTTGAGACGTTTAAAACAAACAAAAAAAAAAAGGTAAATCTGCCAGCTAAAGCTCAACAGAGTAATGATAAAAGCTGACATAAAGGAATCTTTTGAGACCTGAGTCCTAGAGCTGCATAGCTGCTAAGCTTACCACTAGGAGAAGGTACAGGAGCTGGAAGGATCCTCTGTTAACAGCTGCCAATGACTTCCAAAGGCAATAGTCATAGCTGGCAGTCACTCAGTAGCATGGACATCCTGAATTTGGCTTTTACTCAGGCAGCAGTGAGTTGGCTTTTTGTAGATGCAGTTACAGCCTTTCTGTGTCCTTTAGCAATTTTTGTGCAAGGTATTCAACTATCTGCTTTATGACTTTGTGAGGAGATGGAATAGGGACCTAATGCAAGGAAGTATGAAGTTTAAGGCCAATGATTAGTATTGGCATAGATTTTACTAAGACTGGTACAGAGTCTAATTTCTAGTAGCGTTCTTGGGTGCTTTCCAGACCATTCTTAGTACAGTGGTTCCTGTTCTCAAAACTAGCAATGCTGGTTAAGAGCTTAGAGGTGGAAAGGGGAAAATCCTCATCCATTTACCCAAAAGGCTTATGATGTAAATTTTTCTTTCAGTCTGCTTTACACTAATGGATTGTAACTGTTTTTTCCACTTGTCCCTCTGTAGTACAAATGCAGTGAACTGTTATCATACTTGTTGATGTCATTAGAAAGGTCTTCATCTCTTCAATATGATTGCAAAGAGAGTATATTGAGGGGGCAGGTGGCAGCATGCATGGAATGCAGGTCATCTGGCAAACTGGAATTTAATGATTTCTCTTGTCTCTTGGGGATTTTTTCTTTTATTTCTTCTTCTCCCATCCTTTTGTCTGGGACCCCAGAGGAGAGGAAAAAGGATTTAATTTCAGTAAGAGCATATCATGGGAGTGTTATCTTATTTTAGAATAGATGCTAATATCATATAGCCTCAAACAACCTTAATAATTGGAACACAGATCTGAAAGGCAAACTGTTAAGCAGCTTCCAAATACAATGTTTTATATCCTCTCACAAAACCCCAAAACAAAACATTAGCATGAAAGGAGAGAATTTTAATTCTTTATTCTACACCTTTGAGTTACACTTATCTAATCCTGTTAATTTCTGCCTAAATTCTCTAAGCGTCTGGCTTCTCATTTACTGAAGTCCCTGGAAACAGGCAATTGTCTTTGCAATACTTTTTATCAAATCTCAGAGACATAACAGAGATTTGTAGATTGTTTTAAACCATTCTCATACTGTAAAGTCAAGCCTTTTAAATGGAAAAGGCTACTTTGTATCTTGTACAGAGAAGTTGGTAGCTGTATTCACTGTAGGTTTTCACAGTTGTGCTAAGGCTATGGTGATATTAAATCATGGAGTCCTTTGATTCTCAAATATTATATACCATATTTGAGCAAATAATATATATTTTTGTATGACTTGCCCTGTACAGTTATTTCCATATGGACCAGTGGCTTTTAACGGTGGAGCTTTCAGAACAGGACTGCCATTTGTGTGGGTGTTGGGTTTTTTGTGGTTTTGTTTTGTTTTAAATACCACAGCTCAGTAATATGCTTTAAAAATTCAGATTTAATTAGATTATTTCTTCTAATTCCAATTTAACCACAGACTTCTGCAGAGACTAATATTGACCAGTATTTCCCTAGCATGTGGCTCTTCAATGAGAATGCTCAGAAAGCATGAAAGTCTTAGTCCAACACTAAGATTTACTTTAAGAAAAGCTTAGAAATTGCCTGTTTGGATTAAGCAAAACTAGAAAAAAATAGGCTTCCAAATAAGTGTACTATGTGTAATATATGTACTAAATCAGGACATTTTGTATATTAGCAGAACTGAGTAGTTAATGGTTAACCACCATTTATTTGTTTTTAGATTATCTGGATTTTTCCTATGTGTTCCCTTTTAAAGCTGTAATTCAGAAAACAGTGGAGTCATTGACTCACTGATTCCTTCAATCAAAGAACTATTCATTAAGTGTGCTTTGGTTAGAGCTGCTGTTGACTGCATACCTACAAATCTACTGAGTGTCTTCAAAATCTTGAAACATAAAAGAAATTGAAACATATTTAATTTTATAGCATCAGGTGGAATATACAGATGCCAGTCCTCAGGTAAACATGCTCTGAGTTCCATGCCTTCTAAATGGAGAGACATTCCTCCTTCCTTTCACGCATGCAGTAGATGTTAAATGTGTATTGTGGCACACATACGTAAAAAGCAAAACAAATAAATACTATAAATTCAGGAAATCCTTTGTGACATGTTCACAAATTTCACAATCCTTAAGTGACATGTTCATACATTTCAGGTCCTTCACCCATTATAACATTAAAAAAATTAAACCTTAGAGTAATGAGATACTTAAAATAATGACTAACATAAAGAAAACTTCCTCTTGATGAGGCACTTGTTAATTTTCAGATTTTTCCTGATGACACTTGCCATTTGAGGGAGTGATGCATTAGGTGCTATTTGGACTCTAATTTTAGTCTCTTTTCAGTAGTTTGGTGTACACTGGGAGCTCATTGGACATCACATGAGGATATCTTGGCTACCAAGGAAACTTAAAATGCACTGTTGTAAAATGTTCTGGACAGTTACCCTCTGGGATTTATTTATCTGTTATTCAAATTACTGCATGGAACTCAAGAACACCTTGCATGCCAGATTCCATGAGAGGTACCTACAGGTTTTGTTCTGATACAGGTTTTAATTAACAGGGCCACTCTGGGAGGTACCACTGGGGAGAGCTGAGGCATATACTACAGTCAAGGAGCTCTCTGAAATGCTTGTGATACAGTCTCTCAATTAGTATGCAGAATGTCTGTTTCTTAGGGATTTAGTATACCTCAGAGTAGAGGGATTTCAGAAACCTGCTTTAATCCAATCTTGTTTTACTGAATTATTTATTATTTGCAAGTGATAGGAAAGGTTTGCTCATGCTTCTGAAGAATGGCTGTGAGATGTTACAGAGAGAAGTGCCTGTTTAAAAAACTGAGGGCAGGAATCAAAGATGCCACTCTTTTTCTGTTATTTGATAGAGAAAACAGGAGTGAATACAGAACAATTTTCTTGCTATAGTTTAAAATACAACAAAAAGTGGGATACCTTAGTATTAGTAATTTGTGCTGGAATTATTGTTTTCATTATTCATTTTGACTTTTAATTGAGAGTTACTATCTTGGATTTGCATAAATTTGAAATAATCTGTTGCTGTATACTTACATAGTAAATCTGTATTGGTATATATTTATGTGTACATTGTGACATTTCTGTAGCTCCAAATATTTATTTTTGAAGTTATTCTGAAGAGGTGTATAATTATATAAAGACTTGGAGTTTCTAATAACAGCACATGACTCTTTTTTAGGCAGCTATTGTATTGGAACACATGCAGCATGAGCAAGATGAGAAAATTGTACAGTTGTGATGTTTTCCCAACTAAATTAAATAACAGTGTGACTCTACAAAATAATAATAATTAAAAAAAAAAAAAAACCAAAAAAAAAAAAAAAAAAACAACACAACCACCACAAAACAAACAAACTGAAAAACCCCAGCATCTTTAGTTTTCCGTGATGACATTCCTGGATAAATTGTCCACAGTGCACAAAACTGGCTGTCCTAATTGTTCATGATTTTCTAACTGGACTTAAACTCACCTTCATTCAGCCAGTGCTTGAACTAGATAGTTTCCAGAATAAAGAATATCAAGGCAAAGCCTTTGTAGGATATCTGAGAGCATCTTATCTGGGAACATGTTGTACAATTTAGTGAATTTTAAAGGTAAAAAAAATTCCAAGTTCAGAAATCTTACTGAAATGTCATTCACCTCAGATCTGATTAGCAGCCTCAAGAGCTGAGAGCATGGGAATTAAATTTACTGAGGCTATCTATTACTCATATTTCAGCATTCTAAAAGAGCTTAGGATAGTGACTAGACTAGAATTTTTATGCTGTATTGCAAATTAAAAATATTAAATAATAATAAAAAAAAAACAACTCACAAAGCACAGTATCTGTTCCAGGAAAGTTTTTGGTACATCTGGCCTGATGAACTTCTGCATGTAAACAAAGACCAACATACTACATTCTGTGGAAACTTGCACTCCTTTTCAGTTGTGAGCACTTACTATAAGGCGTATTACAATTTTGTATTACAAGCCCTTCATACAGTATTTATGAACTCAAGTTTCTGCATTACTAGTGTCTACAACTTTCCAGTATTTCCTGCAATGTAATTTTTTTTTTTCCCTGGCTGCTGTTTGTGACGGTTTTAGGCTGTGCCTTTAAGAAAGGGACGGTTCCTGGAACACTCTGGCTGAACGTTTTGAAAACTCTCAGATATTCTAAACGAATTTCATTGGTAGCTTGGTAGAATGCATCTTTAAGTTTTAGTTCTGTTTGAGTCTCCGTCAGTTCTGTTCTGTCAGTCTTTTCAGCCTGTCTGCTTCTGAGCAACAGCTGCGGGACCTGTTAACCTTGAGATAACAGATAAGAAAAAAAATAATTCTTGCATGCGCTTTGAGCTAACAATTTTTCTCCTTGATAATTACCTTTTCTCTCTCTGTAACCCTTTTGGGAAAAAAGGGAGGTAGGGGGAGAGAGGGGGGACGGGGGGGGGGGAACCCTCCTCACACTTGAAGAGGGAGTTTTGTTCTGTATTACTTTCTTTGCTGTATATTTGTATATATTGTAAATACTGTATATTGTGTATATATTCACTGCACCTCATCCTGCTTGTAAATATAGCTTTAATTCATCTCTGCTTCTCTGACTGAGTTAGCCGTGGTTTCTTTGTGTGTGGGGGAGAACTGAACTTCCTCTCACCACCACACTGTTACACACTGAACTGATGCTTTGAACAAAATTATTCCTCATCTTGCTTCTAAATAGTAGCCTATCACTCTACTCAATATCAAAATAGGCCTGTATGCCTAGGTTTGCATTTCTCTGTCTGAATTTTACCTGTTGTCACAACGAATTCTTGTAAGGCTCTTGTAAAGCTCTTTTGTTTGTCCTTGTGTTAAGTATCTGAGATAGAATGCGAGAAAATTTGCTAGCAGGGCTGTCTTCAGGTTGCCACATCTATCTGCAAAACAGTACCAAGTTTTGTGGAGTTCACTGGTGACTTGCCTCCCTTAAACATAGGACCACTTATTAGTGAATTCCCTACTGCTTTCCCCCCCCCCCCTTCTATTCTCATCAATGGTATATCCATGAAAAACCATTTCCTATTACCCCACATTTTTTTGGTGTCCACATATCACCTCTTAACAGCTTTGGAAAGTCAAATATTCCACATGAGTGACATCTGTAATCACAGGTGTGACAGCCTTTTATGGTGCTACAGAAGTTTTTATTAGCTATTAAGTTATCCTTATTCAACAAGTCTTTAAGGATTCCTAGGTAATTGATGATATAACGAGAGAGATGCTGCTGGGTTTTGTTAGTAACATAATCCTGCAGACTGTTCTGTACTTGGTTTCTCTTAGTCTTTAACCAGCTTGAATAATCTCAGTAACCACCTTTTATCTTAACTGCTGTGATGAAGTATGAGTGCATCTTCTGAAAGACCATTATACACTGAAGAAAAAGCTGTTAGTGTTTCTGATAAGCAATAGAGGCCAGCTTTCTGTTCAGAAAATGTGATTTGTTATATAATACTGGTCTTATAAAATATAACTTTATAAACAAAAATCCAAACAACCCAGTCCCTGAATAGAAAGTTTTCATTACTATCTAAGTAATGTTGTCATGAAACAAATAGAGGGTAGAGCGAACATTTGAAGTCATGAATCCATAAATGAATCATGGAATACACCCACTGACAATGTTATTCCTTCCACAGAAATGCATACGACAGACTTTTGCATTTTGCAGCTCAGAACAGCATGAAAATGTACTCTGAATAAAAACACATGTATTACAGTATGGTCAGTCGTATTTAATCATAAAAGCCTGCGTGTGTCTGTGTCATCAAAGTGTGCAAACTTCTCTCATGGCAGGTGAGGGCCAAATGGTAGCTTTCAAAAAGCAGGAATGTTCTTACCAGTATAAAAAGGTACTTTAATTTTCTTTGGACTCAGTTGCTTCCATTAGATAAAGATTTCTGTCAATGAAAAACATTGTTACCAAAACATTAAAATAAAGGCTGATAAGCTTTCCTAGCTGGACTGTATAGATGATGAAGCATCTTGTATCATATTGAATACTGTTGAAATACTGGCCCTCATTTGGCAAACAATGTTTTGAATTCCAGGAAATGAAGGAAGTAAGAAACGGAAATTAGCCTCCAGGAGGGAAAATGAAGAAAAGAAAGCAGTGCAAAGAAAGGGGAATGACAGAGGATGAATAAGAGGAAGGTGGAGATTCTCAGAGAGAATGAGGAATGCAGGGAGTGTGGGTGAAAAGTGCCTGACACTTTCTCAAGTCTAGAAAGGCCCAGCCTTCCAGGACGCTTGCTAGTCTCTTCCAGTTGTACCAGTTAATTAAATCACACACAGACCAATACCCCTTATTTGCACTAACTTTGTCTTGCTGCTATGATAATCTGCTACAGCGAAATGCAGCCTACTTTGAGGTAGACCATGTTTCAAGTATAACTGGTCTTGAATATTACAAAATACTGCAGCCATACACTCAAAAGTCCCCAGTTTTGTGTCTGCCACAGACTGTTCCTTTGGAATGCCATGGAACTGTTTCAAAAGGGGCTGCTAGTATTTATGGATTTTCTCTTTTAGCAGAAAATGGTGGTTGTGGTGGTCACTGATAAACGGAATGAGCTAACAAGAAAATGGAATTCTCATCCATGTGATGCTTTCAGTCTAATGGGATCAATGCTGGAGGAAGAGGGGGGTAAGATACAATCTGTTCTGGAGTACCTGGGAGTATATCAACCCAGATAGGGCCTACCAAGATATCTTTCCCATGCATCAAACCATTTATGGTCATAGGACAAGGGTATATAAGAGTATAATAAGGGTATCACAAGCAGGGATAAAGATGTTGGTCTCCCACTCAGTTCTCAGTACTGGTCAGGCTACACACCCCAAGTATGATGCACAATTTTAGTCCTCACTTTACAAGAAGGATGCAGACAGGCTGGATAGGACCCAGAGAAGGGCCACAAGAATGAGCAGAAGCTTGGAAGATCTGTTATATGAAGGAAGGTTGAGAGAACTGGATTTGTTCAGCCTCGAGAAGGCTTAGGGGAGACATCATAACCATGCACAACTACATAAAGGGCAGCTATCATGACTCCCTTTTTACAAAGAGTCCCGTGATAAAGACAAGGGGCAATGGGGACAAGTTGCTACTGGGAAGGTTTGGACTGGGTGACAGAAATTTTTTTTTCACCATTCAAACTATTAGGCATTGGAATAAACTCCCAAGGGAGGTGGTGAATTCCCCTATATTAGACAGTTTGTGGAGGCCCGGCTTGATAGGGTGCTGGGCCAGCTCATGCAAATTACATTCCTACCCTGAAAGGTTGGATTATTTGGACTATATGATCCTTGAGGTCCCTTCCAAACTGGTGTTCTATGAATAGGATGTATTCTTATTTTGGGAATATGCTGGGCTTCCCTCTTGTGCTCAAAACCAGGGCAACCACCTCGGGGGCCTGGTGTTGCAAGGGTCTGGAATGGTTTCAAGTATATGAAGACCTCTCTCATCATGTTCTTTCAGACTTCCGAAATGGGTCAAGGCTGATGCTGGCCATTTCCTCGGCATACCGTACGCCAACATCATGTGCAGTAATAACATGTTTTTCACATGGGTGAAATGCTTAGGTGTTTGTAGCATCTGGCAGCTCGGGTTGTGAATGCGAATGTGCAGGACGAAACCTAGAGGATCAACAGCCGCACGTTCAAGCTCCAAACCGAAACTGAACTCGGCGATGACATCTCCCTGCTATGAGGTTCTCCCCTCCCATGCGGTTCTCTCCTCCCATGCGGTTCTCTCCTCCCAGCCCGAGTACACAGGCCCCACTGCCACTGGTCTGGTCATCTCCTGGGAGTGGCCCGTCCCCGCCCCGCGCCTCTCCCCATGTCAGGGAGCGGAAAGCCCAGCCGGGGAGGCCTGACTGTGCTGGTTCGCTCTTTCCCGTGCGCTCGGGAGCCCTTGCTCCTCCTCTCACTGCCCCGGCCCAGACTTCCGGCTGCGCTCAGCGCTCCGACGGGTCCCTGTCCGCAGCAGCGGTGCTGGTGTGCAGCCGTCGCCATTTTGTGAGGAGAGGTGGCGGCGGGGCTGGCGGCCAGCCAGTCGGTAGCGGTACGTGAGGCGACGTCTCTCTGCCGCCAGCGAGGAGGAGGAGGAGGGCGAGGTTGGGGCCGAGCTACGCTTCGCAGCAGTGGGGCGGGAGAAGCTGTCGAAGGGAAACGGCTTTTGCGCCGCCTTGGTTTCCCGTGGGGTGGGTAGCTGTTGCCAGAGAAAGAGGCCGGGGCGGCGGGGGAAGAGGCAGCCTTCATGCCCGGAGCCCCGCGACGGGAGCGTTTCCCAGCGGGGTCACCGCTGGCAGCAGGGTGCGACCCTCCCGAAGGAGCCCGTGAGAGATGTAGTCTCTTTCGTCTTCCTGAACACGGTTTGCTCCCTTCCCCTTGAAGAGCTGCTGGGCTTGTAAAGACGTTTGTTGCTGAAATTCTCATTAAGTGCAAAAAAATTAAGTGTCTTCCGATCGAACAGCGAGGGGGAGCGACCGCCATCCAACCACCTAGGTTCTGCTGCCGGGTTTTATCCAGCAGACCTCATCTAACCGGTGAGCTTCAGCGCTCTGAATTGCTTCGAGTTACAGATAAAAATAAAATTAAAAAAAAAAAAAGAAAAAAAAAGAAAAAGCTGCCTGCCAACACAGACATCGCTTCGTGCATTCTTAGAAAGGCTGATAGGCTGATTAATTCAGAATAAATGACGGTACCTTCTGTACTTTGTTTACCCATTGCACCATAGCAAATGGTTGGTGAGAACATCTGACACTGTCAGAATTAGCTACTGAAAGTTTCAGAATATAAACGTTATGGTTATGTACGATGTCAGAGTGTGACCTCCTTGAATTGCAGGAGAGATTTGGGAAGCTGATCATGTAGTCTTCGCTCTTTCTTTGATGCTCTGCTGGGCTCTAAATATCTAACAGTTTACAGCCCTTCAAAATCTGAGTGGACTTTGAAAAGGACATTAAAGAATGGTTTTGGCTGGTTTCTGTACCAAATTTCCCATCCTTTTAAAATTTGATAATTTTGTATGTGTGGGTGTGGCTTTTTTGTAGCATGGAAGAATGTGTGTTTTGCATCTCTGTTTCACCTGAGAAACAACTAATTTTTTCTGAGGATTTAAATGTGACTGATTCCCAAAACAGATATATTTTCAGGCAGTGAAAATCAAAGTTTTTATTTGGTTGCAATTGGTTAATATGCTAGCTGTAGTTGGATCTCTATTATTCCCTGCTTCCACTGTTACTTTATTGTTTTACATTGCATCATCATTAAGTCCAAGATAATTCTTAAACAAGGCAATTTCTAGATCTTTTCAGGGATTGAGAGTTGGTTTCTGGGCTTGCAAATATATTTACTAGATTTAATTTCTTTTGTGATAATGGTAAAATATACCTTTCCCACTTGTACTAGTTTATAACAGCTGTAACAATTTTCGTTTTAGTATACTGCAGCATGTTTTTACCAAGATCTGTTAAAGTCAAGAGAACTGCTGATGAAGACAAAAGTTGTACAGCTAAGAGAAATAAGTTGTCTTCTGGAGGATCTTTGCTCGTGGAGACTGCTGAGTACCAAGTCGGTAAGCCAGTTAGAACACAAACTTCTGCTTCAGGAAGTAGTCTGAATGAAGTTGTACAAGAACACACTAAATCTGCAGCTGGAGACCTTGGTGCTGCTAATGCAACTTTGGAAAAGGACAGCCAAAATACTGATGAAGATAGCATGTCAGAAGAACCCATAAAATCCTACAGCAAATTGCAGCGTTGGGCAGAACCTGGAGAACCTGTATGTGTTGTCTGCGGTCGCTATGGAGAGTATATCTGTGATAAAACAGATGAAGATGTTTGTAGCTTGGAATGTAAAGCCAAACACCTTCTACAAACTCAAGCAAATGGAAAAAAGCTAACATCTGATAAGCTCACAAAAGCAGAATCTCAAGCAGAAACTCACCTTAATGAGCCTTATTTCTACAAAGATCATTCCTTTATTTTAGGTTTGCGGGAGGAGCAGATTGAGAACCTTAAACTGCAGCTAGGTATTGCTGTCCAGGGCCAGCAAGTGCCAAGACCTATTGTAGAGTTTGAACACTGTGGTTTTCCTGAAACTTTAAACCATAATTTAAAGAAATCTGGCTATGAAGTCCCAACTCCTATCCAGATGCAAATGATCCCTGTTGGACTATTAGGGAGGGATATTGTGGCTAGTGCAGACACGGGCTCTGGAAAAACAGCAGCTTTCCTGCTTCCTGTTATTATGAAGGTTTTGAAAGAGGTAATGAAACTTAATGTCTTTAGAGCAAGTAATTTGAAATGTGTCTCTTGGACTTCCAGTGTAACTGAAAATATAAATGGAAGCAATTCTGTGCTTCTATGATAAGTTGTTTGGTGGTACTTATATAAGGAACAAAAATTTTTAAATTTAAGACTGTACTACCTTCATGATTCATCTGTGCCTGGCTGATTAGTAGTGAGTCAGAGGGGCTCTTAATTTTATTATTGTTGTTACTCTTTTATTTCAGAGATAAATATTTTTGCTGTATAAGGTTCCTATCACTGCTTGTCTTCTCTGGCTAATACTGGTTTTACTTAGTGGTGTGCAAGACAGTAAAGAGAAATAACCTGTTCCTATAAAATCTAGACTTCTAAGTTTCTTTAAATGTTTTCTTGATTCAGCTACTATCCTGTGTTTTGAGTTCATGTGGAATTTGTTCTGTATTTCTGTTACGATTCAGTACAATAACCAAAATAGGAAAAAGCAGTCCTCACAAATGACTACAGTCTTTCTGGGCCTTTTTATGTTGTTGTCAGGAAGCTATTTTAAATGTGTTCTTACATATGCATTAATTTTTCTTTTCAAAAGTTGAGTAATTGAGGGATAAGCTTACTTGGCCTGCATTGGTAAAGGTATCACCCCCTTCTACCTTCTGTCTTCAAATAGAAAGGGTATTAAGCATTCTAATTGTATCTGCAGTAGCTGTGCTATATAATTTTATTCTAATATGGGGGGATTAAATCTTGGAAACTTTTTGTCTAAATAATAAAGCAATTCCACGTTCAGCAGATCTCCCCCTCTTCCCAGACAGAAACTCCATCTGCCCTTATTTTGGCACCAACAAGGGAGTTAGCAATTCAGATAGAGCGACAAGCTAAAGAACTGATGACTGGTTTGCCAAACATGAGAACAGTTCTCCTGGTGGGAGGTTTGCCACTGCCACCACAGCTTCACCGTCTCAAGCAAAGTGTTAAGGTAAAGACTTGGGTATGGAAAGATCCTGTGGAGAGTTATGTTTTCGTGACATTTGGTGGAAAACAATGTTACTGTTGACATGTATGGATATTCCTGCTTTCAAATATGCCATTTTATTAGCCAAGGAGCTGTAATTCACAGCCATAATACTTTGGTTTTAATGGAGATTACATTACTTGTATTTAGACACTTCCATTGGAGCTTTAAAGATTTGAGGATTCTTAAGTTTACCTATGAAAGTTCTGCAACTTAATTGAATGTAAGTTATTTCACTAATTCCTTCTCACCTATGTGCCGTAACTTTGTAGTTTTTCTAGGACAGTCATCTGTCCTTTCATGGAATTTCTATCTCCAGTTTTGTTTGTGTGTGTTTGGGTTTTGTTCATTTGTTTGTTTGTTTGTTTTTTAGGTTATAATAGCAACACCTGGAAGACTTCTTGAGATTTTAAAGCAAAGTTCTGTTTGTCTGAATGGCATAAAAATTGTAGTGGTGGATGAAGTAAGTTTTCAGTTATCAAGGCTGTATTGCCTATACAGCGGTCCTTGAAGAGCTTAACTTATTACAGGGAGTTCATTATAAAGATAAAATACATTTCTGAAGAGGAAAATACACTTTATTTAACAGACTGAAATATATTTGAACCATGCTTGTTGTTGTGTTAGCTTTAAGACGTACAGGGTACTGCTGGCTTAGCATTTCTTCTAACTGAAAACACTCCTGCACTTGGATTATTGCTTGCCAATCATACACATTATAGTTGTTCTGTCAGTTCAAGTTCTGTTCATGGCAGAATCTGGTACAAATCTTATTATTTTTCACTTAGGTGGACACCATGTTAAAAATGGGTTTCCAGCAGCAAGTATTGGATATTTTGGAAGGCATCACTCAAGATCATCAAACCATACTGGTGTCAGCCACGATTCCAGTGGGGATTGAACACTTAGCAAATCAGCTTCTGCACAATTTTGTGAGAATCACTATTGGAGAAAAGAATCTGCCTTGTTCCAACGTTCGCCAAATTATCTTGTGGGTAGAAGACCCATCCAAAAAGAAGAAGCTCTTTGAGATACTAAATGTGAGTGTAATTTTTTTTTTTCATAAGAACCATTTTTAAAATTCATGTCTTTATGCATGTGTGTCAGGTTCTCATCTTTTACTGCATGCTTTGAAGAGGTGAGGAGAGGTTAAGCTTGTAACTGCACTCAATAGTGAAGTAGTTCTGCAGTGTAGGAGTTCTAATGGCAGTTTCAGGGATTATTCCACCACCATCACTAACATGTCCTTCTGTGCTGCAGCACACTCAATTCCTGTGCTGGGATCCATGTTTAAAATTGTAATTTTGATAACTCTTTTGTGATTCACAGTATGGCATCCCAAAGATTTGTACTGGTTATCTCTGGGTGGTAAAGGGGCAGGACTTAAACTATCATAGGTGCTGCCTTACTGCCTGGGAGTGGGTTGTCATTTTTGAAGTAATTAAATAAACCAATGGGAAAGCTAATTTAGTTCTTAAATCTTCTATTATATGAATAATAATATATAGCTTTTATGAGTACTTAAGATGGGAGAAGTAAATAAGAACCTTTTACTGAACCTGAGAACTTCAAGAAACTCAGACTTGCTATGTAGCATGTAAGTGAACAAAAAAGAAAGCTGCTGACATAAAAAATGCATGTAGTGTTATAAACTTGGATTCTGAGTCTACAAATCATTGCATGTTTATGATGTACATATTTGTATAGTTTCATGGCTGGTATCTTTTTCCTTATCTAGAGTCTAAAAGCATTTATTTATATTGAAGTGTTCTTAATGCTAGAGATAATGAATGGAATAAATTGAATCCAGATTGCTGCTGCTGAGCAGCAAACTCTTACAATACCTTCATAAAAAACAGTTTAATTTTACAGGATAAGAAACTTTTCAAGCCTCCAGTGTTGGTGTTTGTGGACTGTAAGCTAGGAGCTGATCTGTTGAGTGATGCTGTTCATAAGATTACAGGATTGCAGTGTACAGCTATGCATTCTGAGAAGACTCAGGTGGAAAGAACAGACATATTACAGGTTTGTGCCTTCTAAGGTTGCAGGGGTTTGAACAGATTTTAACTGGCCCATTTTTTAAAAAGTCATAATTTACTGCTTTTCTGCAGTATACTGGAGACTATTTCCTAGGTGTTTTGCTTTGAAATGAGAATTTATGCATTTAACATTGATTTTTTTTTTTATTAAAATAATTATTTTGACCTTTTTTTAATTAGCTCTGTGAATTATATTCCTATTTAAATCAAGAGTACAAAGGGGCCATTTTCTCCTCTGCAATAGAATAATCCCTCTGCGTGTAATCTTACATTGTATATAGATCCCTAGCTGATGCTTGGAGAGCTTCAAAATGCAAATAAGAAAAAAAGAAAGTTTATTCTTGTCTTCTCAGGGATTACTTCAAGAGAAGTATGAAGTTATAGTAAGTACTGGAGTCCTTGGACGAGGGCTTGACCTGGTTAACGTCAAACTGGTAGTAAATTTTGATATGCCATCAAGTATGGATGAATATGTACATCAGGTAAATAAATGAATTGCTAAAGCATTATTTGAAAGAATACTGAAATATTACTTTCACCTAGGGAAATTTAAATTTAAATGTAAGCACAAGTATTATTTTCATCATCAGAATATTTGTTTTATAGGAGAGTAACATACTGAATCTTTTCCGTAGATGTAAATTAGAACAAGCTAGAGTGTTGTTCTTGTATTTCCTGCTTCTTGAACACCTCCAGGTATGGTGGCCCTGTTGCAGTGCCTGACCAATTCTTCAGTAAAGAAATTTTTCTTAATATCCAATCTAAACCTCCACTGGCACAATTTCAGTCCATTTCCTCTCATTGTATCAGCTGATACTAGGGAAAATAGGCCTACCCCTGCTTCACTACAACCTCCTTTAAGGAAGTTGTGGAGAGCAATGAAGTTTTATCTCAGCCTCCTCTTCTCCAGACTAAAGAATCTCAGTTCCCTCAGCTGTTCCTCCTAAGGTTTGTGTTCTAGACACTTCACCAGTTTATTTGCCTTTCTCTGGACGTGCTCCAGAAACTCAGTGCCTTTCCTCTAGTGAGTGGCCCAAAACTGAATGCAGTATTCAAGGTGTGGCTTCACCAGTGCCAAGTCTAGGGGTACAATCACTTCCCTACTGCTGGCTCCACTGTTCTTCATACACACCAGGAGGCTGTTGGCCTTCTTGGCCACCTGAACACACTGCTGCCTTATGTTCAGCTGGCTGTCAACCAGCACCCCTACGTCTTGTTCTGATAGGCAGCTTCCCAGCCACCTTGTCCCAAGCCTGTAGTGCTGCATGGGGTGGTTGTTGCAGCACCCAGCACTTGGCCTTATTAAACCTCATACTACTGACCTCAGCCTAGCCAGCCAGCCTGTCCAAGTCTCTTTGCAGAGCCTTTCTACCCACAAGCAGATCAACACTCCCACACAATTCAGCGTCTGCAAACATACTGAGGGTGCACTCATTTCCCTTGTCCAGAACACTGATGTTAAACAGAACTGGCCCCAGTACTGAGCCCTGGGGAACAGCAGTTGTTACTGACTGCCAACTGGATTTAACTCCATTCATGCCCACACTTTGAGCCCAGACATCCAGACAGTTCTTAACCCAGCAAATTGTCTACTCATTCACACCATAAGCAGCCAGTTACTCTGGGAGGATGCTGTTGAAGGCCTTACTGAAGTCCAAGTAAAAAACATCAACAGCCTTTCCCTCATCCACCAGGTGGTCACTGTGTCATAGAACAAGATCAGGTTGGTCAAACAAGATTTACGCCTTGTAAACCCATGTTGACTGGGTGCAGTGGTGGTCTGGTCTGATGCATGATGTCACTCATGATGATCTGCTCCATGGCTTCCCCTGGTACCAAAGTCAGACTGACAGTCCAGACAAAGTCAGTGGGCTAGCACATGTGACATGAAGAGAGAATAGAGGGAACTGGGCTTGTTGAAGCTGGAGTAGAGATGAATTGCTATCTTCAATTTGGTAATAGGTGGTTAGAGAGAAGACAAAAAAGTATACTCAAAAGAACAAGAGCCAACAGTCACAACTCACTGCAAGGGAAATTCTGGCCTCATAACAGGAAAATGTTTTTCCATGGTGAAAATAGTCAGGCAGTGGAACAGAGTGCCAAGAATGGTGATGGAATGTCTGTGCTTGAAGACACTCAAAATTCCATAGGACAAGGCCCTGAGCAAACTGACCTAACTTTGAAGTTTGTTACGAATAGGTGGAAAGGACTTAGGGAAATCATTTAGTCCCATGAACTAATGTATTCTGCATTGCTAACTGCAGTATATTTCTCATTTTTTAATTACCTTTCTGCTAAAGTTTTGAGCAAGTAGTAAATGAAAAGGTTGTAATTTTAGATTATTTAAAGTTTCAGATCTGCATATTCTGAATTCAGAAGGTTTGTTAAACTTTGTGCTTAGAGGATGAAATAAAGAGATTTGCTCTTGTCAGTTAAGTTAGTTGCTGTAAACTTAGGTTTATAGCTGTTTTCTATAACAGAAAACAAAGGATATTTGAAGGTCTTCAATTTCATATTGATAACTTAAAATGTGGTTTTGGTTTTTTTCAGGTTGGAAGAGCAGGGAGGTTGGGTCACTGTGGAACGGCAATTACTTTTATCAATAATAACAGCAAGAAGCTCTTTTGGGATGTAGTGAAGAGAGTAAAACCAACAGGCACCATTCTTCCCCCACAGCTGCTTAATTCCCCTTATCTTCATGATCAAAAGCGAAGGGAACAACAGAGACTTAAACAGTTACAGAACAGCCTTGTGACAGGAGATAATCTTATGGACATTATTAGAAAACATGATAAAAATAATTCTCAGAGGTAATAAAGATATGCTTATATTATAATAAAAGTGTGGTAAAAAATAAACATGGAATTTTGATGCCTTGTGTATAGCCTTTTTAAAAGCTTATATATTCCATTTCTTAACAAGTTTCATTTTTATTTCAAGCTATTGTGTGTTTGAGTTACAGCATGGCCTAGTTAAAATACTCCATGTAATCCTTTTTCAGAACCAGTACTCTTTGGTCTTGCTTGCAACAAACAGATTTCTTTTTATTTCTTTATTTTGTTTTAATGTTTCTGAATAATCATTTCAGACATAGTTTGAAACACACTAATGGTAATTGATAGGAAGTAAGATTTTTGAAAGGGACCCCACAAAAAAGAGTTTTCAGCATAGTCACTGAAAACAAGCCTCACTGTATTTCTGTTAGTTTATGTAAAAGCTTCTGCTGAGAACATTTCTTTGAATCCGCAAGATTGTTCTCTGGGGGTTTCTTGTCAACATATGCGCAAGGTAGGTTTGTGAACTACTGATAGTTTAGTTTCTCTTTAATTGGTTGTGGACTGCTTAACAGCCCTAGTCCCGATCAAGCACATAAATAAGGAATTTTTGTTCGTACTGAACTGAAGTTGCCATGCTCTGACATCAGATGCTGGGGTGTTTTGTTTTGAAGGAAATGAGACCTATGTGGAGATAGTGTTGTATAACTTAAACCATCTGGAGTCTGAGAAGCTGAGAAGATAGGTCATGATCAAACTGGTTTGGTTGTTGTGAGAAACAAACTCACTGCTGAAATTTATAACCAGTTTATTATAAAATAAAGGCAACACAGCGCTGGGCGCATAGCGAATTTGCTAGAGGCACACCCTAACACCACGAGTTGAACTTATATAGACAGCAAACATACATATTCATATTCAAGCATACATATTCCCCAGCACGCTCCCACCCCTCTCCATCAGGACTGAGACAAAACAGGCACTTTTGACTTACCAGTCTTTAGACATGTTGGCCTTTCTCTCCCAATACCCCACACAATACAGACCATAACCAACCAATCAGCCCAGTGATCGAACCCCATGGTCCCCAGTAATTCCCCTTGTGAAAGCCAAATATTAAAAACAATTTCTCACGTTGTTGGTGGTTTTGTTGTTTGTGGGTGTGTTTTGGTGTTTGGTTGTGTGTGTTGTTTTTTTTATTTTTTATTTGTTTGGGTTTATTTTCCTTCCTTTCTTTTCTCTTAGACTGAGTCTTGAAAAGTTAGTTTCATCAGACCTTTCAAGCTGCTGTGATGCATCACCCCCGTTTAGATAGGCTGAGATATCCCGGGAAGTTAGCTGTGTATATTGAGTGTCCACTCTTTGGCCAAGGGCTATCAAAATGACAGGCTGACGCGGGTAGCAAACTGATTTAGGGAAGGCTAGTAGTCGATTTATTCCACCCCACCCTCCTCTGAACTAGAAATGCGAGGTCTTACGTGTTACAAGGTAGAAGATAGGAGCATGGCATTGGTGCCAGGGGCTCTTTAGCAGGCTTATGTATTAAGAATAAAGTCCTCTTACGAATTCTGATAATCTGAAAGATGGTATTATTATTTCTACTACTTGAAACATCATCCGTCAGAGGGAGAGCCTCGTTTTTCACTTCCCTCCCCCTGTTTTGTCTTTTGTCTCCCTCTGCTGTTCTTGTTTTTGAAAAGTTTTTACGATGCACTTTGCCGTGGAGTGCATTTTTAAGTGCCGAATCTTTTCTCAGCTGCCTATGTCCTTCAGCAAGAAATCGGTTTCTGTTACTGGCGGAGATTTCATGAAGGGGAGCGTGATACTCTTTCTCATCCTGCAGCCCTCAGCCGTTCCAATAATCCTGTTTTCTCTGAAGGGTGAGTTGGATAGCGGTGCGTTCTGAATGCGACTGGGTGCCTGAGCCGTGCACTGCCGAGCGGTTCGCCCCGGAAAGCGGACCCTATTAACGGGCCGGCGGGTAGCGCGGGGCCGCGCCTGGCACTAGGGGCGTCACCGACTGCGCTGGGTCTCCTGCCCATCAGCCGCAGGCTGTCCGCACCAGCAGGAAAGCCGCAGGGCCCAGCCGCAGCTGTGAGTGGGATGCGACGCGCTGGAGGTTGCCTGAAACCTCAGTGCAGCTAGGGGCTGCCCCTTTCTGACGCAACTCCGGGCGGGAGCCAATCCCCGCAGGCCCGGCGGATTCAAACAGGGCAGGGAGAGGGCGCGCGTCGCGTCCGGTGCGGAGGGGAGCGGTGCTGATGGTGAGGTGAGGGACGGAGGGACTGGCTTCTTGTGGGGTGGGCTTATGTTCGTTGTTCTTAGGACCTGCAGCAGCACGGCTGGGCCATTGCTTCGAGACTGTCAGAGCTGGGTGGCGCAGGGTGGCGGAGGAGTTACTTCCTGAAGTTCGTTCAGACTGGGTGAGGCATTGCTTTCGCCTCACTTTCTCCGGGCACTCGGTGACCCAGCGGGGTGGTCGTAAAACAGTTATGTGGTTGCGTGGAGAGGCTTGTGGGGGCTTGCCTGAAGAGCGTGGGTTTGCCGAAGGACAGTAAAGCTTTCTCCTATGCTTTCACTTAGCTCTGAACGCTTGAGTTTCATCTCTAGTTTACTATTCGTAATCGACCAAAAACGAGAAACGAGGGTGCTTGTGACAAGTCTCGAATCTTATTTTAGAATGAAGGAGCTTTTAATGAGGGCATTAAGCTTTCCACAGAAAAGCTTTGTGGATGTTCACCAGGTACGGGTACTGCATCAGGAATGGAGAATTTCTGTCCTTAACGCTAATTAGCCTAAAACTGAATGGAAAACACTGAGGCAACTCATGGCTTACGACTGCCATGTACCGAGTGCTAGGTGGAACTACAAACTGTGTGTTTTACAGCTCGTGTGACGTGAGTGCTTTCCTGTGTCAAACTAAACTGTATAGTGAGTACACTCTGGTTTGAATTTCCTGAAACTTTCCTCAAAACTTTTGAGCTGTGAAAACTTTGTGCAGTCAGGACAAGTGTAGAGGTGGATGCAGTTGCATAAATTCGGAGGGCATTCCAAAAGCTTTTACTTGTAAGTGTAGCACTAAATGAGACTTGTTAGAGCAATGGTTAAATAGTTGCTTACACATCTTGTACTATCTTACTATCATTTAGTGATGTCAAGCCTGTCTCAACCCAATAACTGATTCAGGCTCAACAGCAAAAGCATACCTTTCTATAAAGAATGGATATGTACAGCTCTCTAAATATTTACATGTAGAAAGGATATGGAACATGTTTTACAGTTACCCTTCTGTCCCCTATACTAGGTATTTTGGGGTTTTGCTATGCGTGTGTGTACTGTAGCAAAGATAATGTCCACATATATTGTAATACTAATCTTTATTAATTGACCTATTCTGATAATGAGTTTTATCTTATATATAAAAATCCTGGGGAAAAAAAACCAACTGCTTTGTGTTCACAGATTTTCTGTTCAACTCTAACAGTCTTGTTGTCCTATTGAAGTCTCTTAGTTGTAAAACATTAAAATCATAGATAGTTGTGAGTGAATGGAGGCAGGGTGTTGAATTCTCATTTGGAAGAAGTGAACATGGTGATCTCTGATTCTAAATAGTTAGGTTGTTTTTTGAACCAGCTGGTGCTGCTTCATCATGTCTCATTGGCTTTCTGAAACAAATAATATGACTCAATAGAAAGAATAAAGTAACCTGTTATTGGTGGAAACAGTCATTCAGATTAAAAATTATCTTTACGTATATATATAAATGATTTTTGTTTCTATTGGAGGTGAAACAGGATACTAATTACTATTGTTTGGGTATGTGTTTGCTGCAGTATATGTAAAGAGCTCCCCACATACTGAAGCCTCATTCACACTGGACATGTGTATCATAAAATCCTTTGTTTTGTCTCTCCAGATTCCTTAAGGAGCAGCAACTAGAAATAATCTTTCAGGAAAGGTGTTGTACTTACTAAAAACCTAATGTGAACTTGCTTGGAGACAAAATGCCTATTTACACAGTTCCTGTGAGAAGTCCTTATGAGGCACAACCTACTAAAACTTTGCAGAAGACTTCTTCACGGAATACCTTTACTAGCATCAATGCATCTGGGCAGCAACCAAAAGCACAGATGTCAGGAGAGGGAAAGGCTAGTCTGCCTTCACATTCTCAGTATAAGACTGAGGAATTAAATCAGACCTATGTGATTTCAACTTGTAAAGAAGCAGGTGATGCATCGACTATGCTTAAACCTGAAGGAAGATTAACACTCCAGAGGAGAACTGGAGCAAGCAAAGCATCAGTGTCAAGTAGTGAACAGCTGCATACCAACACAATGCAAGGCATGAAAAATACACATCCAGAGAAAAGACTTGCTCTGCAGAGGCGTATGAGGACTGATTCTACAGAGAAAAGGAAAATTAATCTAAATACTGTGCCTAGAACTGAAAATAATGACTCTGCTGCACAAAGAAATTGCAAGAGTGCACCTCTACTGAATGTCAAGAATAATGACACTCACGATCTTAAATCTAGCTTTAGGTTAGCTGAGGGTCAGCCAGCTGCAAAGGTGCAGCATAACATCAACAGCAAGGATTCCTGCGGCTTGGTCGATGGTCTGTGTGAAAACAACAGGTGCACAAGTACAACATATGGGGCAAGTGCTGCTGACACAAGACTTAAAAATGAAGTTCCTAAATCAGAACAATTAATTACCTCGAAATATATTAATAGGATATCTAAAGAACAGCTGAATGAAAAAGATAATATAAATAAGTTATCTGGAAAGCAAAGGTTGCAACACTTGATTATAAAACATAACAGCTTGGAAAGACTTAGGACACCAACAAAAAGTTCAATAGAAGGATTTCAGCTTACACCAAAGAACAGCATTTCTCGGGATCAACCATCTTTATCCATTTCAAATAAACGAGCATCTCATCTTCAAACTTTAGCTGAAAAAACCTCTAGAGTCTCTATCTCTCCTTCTGTGGGTAGATATTCAAAGGCGAAAGAGAACATAGAGACTCTAGCTGAGAGCAATAGCACTGAGAAAGAGGTTTTCAAAGTGGAAAGCAGCAAAGTGGTTGTAGCTGTGCGTGTACGGCCTTTCAGTAAAAGGTTTGTATCATGGACTTATTTCTGATGCTGATAGTAACTTCTGGATATTTTGATTACTGCTTGGTATTTTTTTCACATGTTTGATCATCAGCCACTAAGGATACAATACATACTTTGAAATCAGCATGTATTTAATGCAACATCATGATAAAGGCTTTATTAAGAGGTTAAATTCACTTTAGAGGTGTTTTGGGCTACCTTTTTATGTATTATCTGAAGTATTTTGAGCTTTAGTACTTAGCTGTTTGACAAACAGACAAATTTTAACAATGGTTATTGTACTTTTTTCTTTTTTTTTCTTCCCATAAAGCAATTGATTGAATTTACTACCTTGGAGAATGTAGCTTATTTATGCATTGTTTTTCCCCTCCCTCCTACCTCCATTCAGAGAGAAAGATGAAAACTCACTTCCTGTAATCTCCATGAATGGTCCAGAGACAGCTGTACGAAATTCAGCCACAAACCACATGTACCGCTTCAGTTACGACTTCTCTTTCTGGTCTTTTGACAAGTGTGATCCTAATTATGCCAGCCAGGCAATGATTTACGAAACTTTGGCAGTGCCACTCCTTGAAAGAGCTTTTGAGGGATATAATGCTTGTCTTTTTGCTTATGGGCAGACTGGCTCTGGAAAATCATACACGTAAGTTTCTGGGAGTAATTGTCAAAATTCTGTAGGCGCCAATTGTTACACAACATCAAGTCATGAAAAGAGGTTGTATGAAATAGATTTCATAGTTACTGAAATGTGTTAAAATGCTTTTTGTGTGTTTTAAAAATAAATAAACCAGCATTTTGTAGTAATTAAGAAAATGTTAGCTATAGACTACTTTTATATATCAGATATTGACCTCTTTGTGCTTCTCATGAAAAAAATAAAAGCTTTTTCTAGAGATTTTAGTGAAGAAAAACCTTTATTAGTGCCTTGGGCTTCTCAATCTAGTGCTTTTGGTCACTGCTGTTTGTTATTTTTTGTGTGAAGTGACATTGTAAAGCACATTGGTTTTTTACAAGACCTGTAAGAGGCCATTCTAACTATGATCCTGACTGTTTCAGAAGTTAAAAAAATATCCATATGCTTCTGGCACTGTTTACTTGAAATTTAATCTTTACACAACATTATCTCAAGACAAGTCACACCTGTGGAGTTGAGAGCAAATATACCTTGTATATATTTTTCCACAGAATGTCTAGTGAATTGTTTTGTTTCCAAGCATGGATCTATTAAGGTCAGCATTATGAGCTTTGTAATTTTGATAAGGTACTATAGTCATCTACATATGTAGCTGAGGTCCAGAAGTGTTTCTGTTCAATTTATTATAACTTTAATGATTTTATTCACTGTATAATAGATGGAGGAATTATACAGAGGTAAGATTATTTCTTTGTAAAAGGAAAATACATTCTTACTTACAATATTTAATTATCCTGGTGTAAATGAAATGTTCAGCATTGCAATTGTTACCCTCTTTGTAGGTTTGCTGGGTGTCTTGTTTATGTGGTTTTTTCTTTTCCCCCACTTTCAGGTAAACAATTACTTACCTTTGCCCCTTCGTGTTTTAAGGAAATGAGTTTCAGTAATAACTGTGTCCCCAGTTGAAGCATATACAACAAATTTCTGCTGACAACTATGTTGTGCAGCTGTGTGCATCTCTGGGCTGTAGCTGAGTTAGTCCAGTACACCACTGTTCTGCAGTGGCAGAACTAGACAGGAAAACACTACCTGGAGGTGGAGGAGAGGTTTAGATTACTGCACTGACAATGTGCACAGAATATAAAATGTATGCATGTTAGAATATCAAACATTTATAGATTTTGCTGTTTATAGTGCAACTCACTCTTCAGTTGCTGTAGGTTTTTTTATCTAACTTAGGTTTTCAACCTCTGGACACCACTTTGTCCAACTTCCCACTCAAGCAAGCACCAACTTAGATAAGGCTTATTTCTGTTGCTTTTTAATTCTGTAACTTACAAAAGGGAACTAACATTTTTTTGTAACTACAGAATGATGGGATTTGATGAAGATCGAGGAATAATTCCAAGACTTTGTGAAGATCTCTTCTCCCAAATAGCACAAAAGGACAAGCAACAGGTGGTATGCTTATGCTGTTGGTTTTACACTGAATTATGAGGAACCTCAAGCGTTTCAGTACTATGATACTTCTTTCATTTTATACCTTGGTGCTGATCTATTTATTAATGTCTGTATTCTTTGCTGATTCAAATCTAATTTCTGCCAGTAGCTCTGATTTAATAGGGTGCCATAAATAGTCAAAATCAACATAATTTTGCTTCCTTAATGGCAATAGTATATAAAAAAGTATGGACATGTTTTTGATGTGTCACTAGATTAAAATTTCTTCCTCTTTGTAGCATGCCTTAAGGTTTTGTAAGGGAAGGTCAAAAGAAATCCTTGTGGTATTGATACTATCACTGCAGGCATAAAAAGTAGAACTCAAAAAAATGTACATTGTCACATGAAAGCAAAATACACTTTCATAACATTATATTGCTAGTATTCTATTTTAGTATTCTTGTTGAAATAAATCAACAAAACCCAACTACTCCTACCTAGATTTTTATTAAAAATACAGTAGGAGTCATCTACACAGTTAGATTTTTATTTTTTAAAAAAAAAAAACTCCCCCAAACTGAAATTTTCATTTGAAGTAACATTTTGTTTATTTCTCTACTTTGGGAATACATCTTTACTTGTAGATAACTCTGCATGAAATAGTGGCTTTCTAAAAGAGGCTGGGAATGTTTCATTGGATCACAATGTATTTTGATTTGAATTCCTTGCTATCCTCATAGTATACATTTTTAAGTTGGACATATGTACTTCTAAAGCTTGGTATCTGTTACCTGGGAATGGTGGTGAATGGATAAATTGTGTTATTTCCACCCAGTCAGCAGATCCCTGGTTTAGGATGTAATTTCTCTTGGAAAGACTCTTCAGTACAAATGCCTGTAACATTGAATAGCAGAATCTGGTAAACTGTTAAGTTTTTGAAACCAAGGATGATGAATATGCTTTGTGTGCCACACTAATAATTCTTGTTATTAATTTTATTAGATTTTGTATCATCTTGAAATGAGTTTTTTTGAAGTATACAATGAGAAAGTTCATGATTTGCTTGTCTTTAAAGCTGAAAGTGGACAGAAGAAACAACCAGTAAGTTGCTCACAGAAGCAAGTATATGCATAATCTCAAAGCAGTGGCATATATTCTGTAAACAGACATGCACAAATGACAAATGATTGTTTTATTATCTAACTGCCTTGGGTTGTTGTAAAAACATGATTCAGGTGAAAAAATAAAGAAGGTATACTGCATTTAAATTGCTATTCAAATAAGCTCTTTATCCTAACCTTGGGGCTTACATAGACTAGTTGTATTACAGTAGGAGTGTTGTGATCTGAGTTCTCTCACTGATTTTGAACTGAACTATTAAACTTGGAAAAATATTTTCTTGCAGAAAAGTTGTGGGTTTGGTTTGTCAGTTTTTTTTTTTGGGGGATGGGGTGTTATTTTTTTATTTTTTAAATATCTTATACAAGATAGATGCTCTTGCATTTAGCTCTGCAAGCAGTGGCCTGGTGCACTCTGCTGTGACAGATGGAAAAATTGAGTTGTATCAAAATATCGTACTAGATGACTCACAATAAGTTTTAATGATAAACATTGTGCTTAGGATGTAAATAGATTTTCTTGTAATTTGGAGATATTCCTGAGCTCTAGGTCTAACTAATTCACTCATAGTAACTGTTCTTTTAAAATTATTCTCTTCAGCTTCGTGTAAGAGAACACTCAGTATTAGGACCATATGTGGAAGGTCTGACAGTGTAAGTCTTAACTATTCTCATTTTAATAGCTATGTGGTGTAATCCTGAAAGAGTGCATTAATTGTTATCTTGAGACTCTGTGAAAGTTTGTGTACTCGCCAATAAATTAGGCAAGTATCATGTATTCTGTGTAACCATGTCTAGTTTAAGGTACTTCCCGTAGTGTGTTGCTTTAATGAAATAAGCATGTGGAAGTTTCAAGCCAACTTGAGCTTTGGTAGTATATTTATATTTTGTCTGTAACTGGAGAAATGCTTCAGAACTTAGGCAGCAGGGAAAACTGTAGAAAGAAAACAGTCTGAACCCAAACTTTTTTTTTCCCTCCCACCTTAGGAATGTTGTCAATTCTTACTCTGATATCCAGGTAAGAGTTATTTGATTGCTAAAAGGGAATCCAACTATTTCTGTTTGCTCCTTCTGTCACTGCTGAAAACTAAATTCCATGGATGGGAGGAAAGTGATTTACAAAATGTCCAGTAGTTTATGATATTTCAGCTAATTTTGTAAAAGGATAGTGTCTTATATAATGGACCTAAGTGCATAAAGCCAAGTGTTACTCTCTTCACATGGTCCTCTTGTCAGTTTTAATTGCTCCCTTAGTTCTGTGTTAATAAACTTTGCTTGCAAACATGTTAATCTTCAGTTAACTCCCCAAAGTAGGTTTTAGTTTCCAAACCTGATTTTATCTCTTGCAGAGTTGGCTTGAACTAGGAAATAAGCAAAGAGCGACAGCTGCTACAGTAATGAATGACAAGAGCTCTAGATCTCATTCTGTTTTCACCCTTGTCATGACACAAACCAAGGTAATGCTGAGTGGGTTATATGTGTTCAAATCAGGGAGTAAAAAGTTGCTTTGTGTGCTGCCTACAAAACTGTTTGGGAATATACTTGAAGGCGATCACTAAAGCAATGGGGCATTTTAACATGGCTTTCTGCACAATGAAACTAGTTTTATTTTACGTACTTTGCGTAAATTTTGATGTCAGTGTGCTGCCTGTATTTTATAGTGGCAATATAAATGTCTAGACTGGCAGATCTAGGAGCAGTTCTAATCTGAGTGTAAGTTTTGAGATCTAACTGAAATCCAAATTGAGGCCAGACCTGATTTCACACTACTGACAATGCATGTTAGCTTCTAAGAAGGTTAGGCTATGTAAGGTGCATAGCTGTGCTGAATTTCTGCAGGTGATGAGCTGGGACAATGGTAGGAGATGGTGAACTGTATAGAAATTGAGCAGAAACTGAGTAAACCTTTCCTTACTGTAGGATGCCTCTTGTCCCTGTGTCTCCAGGATATAGGGACTAAAATACATCTGATTTATGAATGTGTAAGAGACAAAACCTGACTTGGTGAGATGAGCTTGAAAACAGAAATGCAATAGGTAGGGCTCCTCAGAAATCTACAGAGTGTCAGTTTTTCCATTTACAAATAACTTACTGGTTTAGGATAGTTTTTTTTGCAAACCAACAACAACAAAATAAATGCAAGTATCAATTTTTGCAATGTATTTAAAGTGAACAGCTTGTCACATTTCTGCTTGTCTGCAGGCTTTTTGTTTCAGTTTGAATACAAACATCTCCTTTCTTTCCAGGTAGAATTTGTGAATGAAGAACAATGTGATCGTAGGCTTACCAGTCACATAAATCTAATTGATCTAGCTGGCAGTGAATGCTGCTCAACAGCTCAGACCACTGGAGAAAGGCTGAAGGTAAACCAGTGCTGGAAATCTGTGGAAAGGATTGACTCCAAAGAGTGCCTCATCTCAAAAGCATCCTCATGTGTCAGAACTCCAGTTCCTATCTAGCAGTTGTAAAAGGATACATAGCCCTATTGCTTGTCAATGTTGCATAGCATTTTGGTAGCAAGGGTGGGTGGCCCTAAGAAGCTGTTCTAACTGTGCAGTATGGAAAGTTAGATCTTGCATATGACAGCAAGATAGGATATTCTTGCATCTTATTATTGTTTTTTAATTAGTGGTGATTTTGAATATGGTACAGCTATATGATACATAGAAGAAGCACAACCAAATGAACAGCACAATCAATAACATGGCACAAGAAAATACAGCTGCAGTGTAATTTTTTTTTTGCTTTGTGTAGGAGGGTGCGAGTATCAATAAATCACTGTTGACCCTTGGAAAGGTTATTTCTGCACTCTCTAAACAATCTCAAAATGGAAAGAAAACTTTCATTCCTTACCGGGAATCTGTCCTTACTTGGTATGTACAATTCAGAATATTTTTTTTTATGTAGAAGTAAAGGCTTTCTCAGATTGTGAATTCTCCTCTATTCAGAAGGCGTCGCTTCCCCTTCCTCCTTTCTTTACCTGTTGCATCAGTTAAAGAACAAACAGTATCTTGGTTTGTATTTTAAGTAGCTTACAATCCTTCTCACATGTAGCAAGATCCTAGGTATTTTGTGTTTAATCTATTCAGATTGAGAAGTTTAATTTTTCTTTCCATGTGGGGGCCAGGGGTTGACTTCTATACTGTCCTGTCCAATGCAGGTTGTTAAAGGAAAGTCTTGGTGGAAATTCACAAACTGCTATGATTGCCACAGTAAGTCCAGCTGCCAGCAGTATAGAGGAAACACTCAACACGCTTCGCTATGCAAAGGAAGCTTGTTCAATTATCAATGTTGCTAAAGTAAATGAAGATGTGAATGCCAAGGTAATCAGAGGTGAGGTTAACATCTGCAGTCTTTGAAGTTTTTTTTAATTGCATGTGTATTTAAGTGCTTTGTAAGAGCTGTAACTACTAACAAACGTCAACAGTGGTTGACCCCTTGTTAATTTAGAACATCTTCCTTTTTGTGAGCTGCGTTTTTTTTGTTTGTTGGCAAAAGTTCAGATGGTGTCTTAGGCTACATTGGAGAACCTGGATTGGGGGAAGGTGTTCAACTTTTAATTAAATAACAGGATGAATTTTCTAGTATCATACTGAAATGTCTAAACCCTGTTTTGTTGACTTTTTTCCAATGTATACTGTATGTCTGGTTTGTTGAATGCAGAATTGAAAGCTGAAATTGAAAAACTGAAGGCAGCTCAGAAAAGAGCTGTGAACACTGACCCTGAAAAGTACAGATGTTATTTGAAGGAAATAACATCTCTGAGAATAAAATTGCACCAGCAGGAGAAGGACATGGCAGAAATGCAAAGGTGTGTCTTACTTTAAAATAGAAATGGTAAAATTTATATACTTTAATCTTTCTCCTAATATGTTGTGTCATTCTTCCTGATACATTAAGGGCCTGGAAAGAAAAATTTGACCATGCAGAAAAAAGAAAATTAGAAGATATAAAAGAATTGCAGGTATGTTTTATTTCTTCTCTTTGCTTTCTATAGGACACAGTACAGAAAATATAGTATTAAGCCTTTCAGGAAAGTTGGAGTACCTGTAAAATTAGGTTTCCTTAGTCCTAGTTTTTAACACACTGCTGTGACTTCTTAGGAAAAAAAAAAAATAATGTGGATGTTTGTGCAAAGTGAATTGTTTTTTATGCTGAACTGTCTTTTATCTAGAAAGCAGGAATTGCATTCAAAATGGACAATCATCTACCAAATCTTGTCAATCTCAATGAAGATCCTCAGCTTTCTGAGGTGCTGTTGTATATGATCAAAGAAGGAGAAACTACAGTTGGAAGGTGTACACCAAATTCAAAACATGATATTCAGCTTTCTGGAGTGCTAATTGCTGATGACCATTGGTATGTAGTGTTTTTGTTTGAGTGGTTTTGTTTTGTTAATGCTTGCAGTGAGAGCAGCAAATAATCCCCCCCACACCTTTCCCTTTCTTTGGAAGTCACTATTCCTTCTGGCAGTAGCAAAATATGGTTCTCTAACCAGGATAATGCTACCTGGAGGGAAAATTGTGTGCTGTTCAATAATTAAGCTAACTTCCTTCTGTGGCCTCTAGAAATCTGTTAACCCAGGGCAGTTTAATTTCTTTGTTAATTCTATTCATGTAGTAAAATTTTCTATTTGTGCATAAATGCTGGAAAAGGACATGGTCAAATGATGCTGTGTGATAACTAAGATATTATAGTCAATGGAAAAGCAAAATGGCTTGACAGTTCTTATATAAACTAAAAATGGGAAGTAACAGCCATATTGCAGTAATATTCCTTAAAATACATCCCATGCCATTGAGAGAATGCTGGAAGAAGCTTAACAAATCAATTACCAAACCCATGAAAGATATCACTATGTTGTGAAATTAAGCCCTATTGAAGAAATGCTCAGATGACAGGCTATTGGAGTAGTTTTTTTATTTAGCAGTGAAATCTTCTTAGATATAAACTGTCTTTTGAAATACAAGTTATCACTTGTTACATATGTTATAACTAAAGAGTATGAAGACTTTGTTTTTGCAGATGTGGACTGACAGGACCGTATCTAAAGCATGAATTTTAGTCTTTTAAGAAACATGATATGCAATTAATGCAAACTACTGATACCACATTTCTTGTTTTCAGTATTATAAAAAATACTGTTGGCCAAGTGAGTATTATTCCACTGGGAGAAGCCAAGACATATGTAAATGGGAAATGCATTTTAGACCCAACAGTTTTGCATCATGTGAGTAATTCATTTGGTATGGGTAATATGTGCATGTGGTGATGTCTTTGCTTGGTTAATATCACAGCTTCAGACTGCAGGGTTTCTTAGAAGGCTCTGAAATGGTAAATTTATGTCTCTTCCTTTTTAATTTCTAGCCCCACTCCTTATACCTTAAGTTCTGTAAATTTGCTTACAAATCTAAAAGTTAAAGTACAAACCTTTCCTTCCCTCCCCCCCTTTCCCAATAGGGTGATCGTGTGATCCTTGGGGGAGACCATTATTTCAGGTTTAATCATCCAGCAGAAGTTCAGAAAGTTAAAAGGCCATCTTGTGGAACTACGCTTTTGCATGACGGTCCAAAAGACTTTGAGTTTGCAAAGAATGAGCTGCTTATTGCACAGAGAACACAGTGAGTATCATTTCATCTTGTTCTAAAAATTCAGAAGTTAGTGCAACCATGCAATAAATAGTTAATAATATTAATGATTTCATACTAAGGGGAAGTTGGAAAATAGCAAATCTATAGCTAAGTCCATTTGTAATGGAAATGGAAGTAATAGGCTTAGCTGAAATGAATGTACACCTCTGAGATGTGATCACCACAATCTAGTCCTGTTGTCAAGAATGTAAATCACTATTAAAGAAATGCTGAGCTCCAGAAATCCTCAAAGTGGTGTATGTGAAACTGACTTTTGATGGTTTAGGGGAAATTGAAAGCCCCAAAAGCAAATGTCTTAAAATGAGATATACCCAAATTTGCAACATTTCTGTGATGGTGGGGAACATGAGACAGTAAAATGTTATTTTTACTTACTTTGTTCCTGGGAGTTATTAAGCCTACAAGACTCATTGGCTTAAAATTTACTTTTCTGCATCTTGATGTGATTCTGTGAGTTTCCATTACAGTTCTTAATTTGTGCATAATGAAATAAGCATAGAAATCAAGTGGGCTTCAAAATTTTGGGATGTCTTCAGTCTGCACCAGTGTCTGTTTCCCTTGTGAAATCAAAAATATCTGTAGAGTATAAAAGTTACTTTTAAAGAAACCAAAACAAATTCTCATATTTATACTGCTCAAGTTAGAGGCTCCTGATGTGATGGAAGAAAAGATTTTGCTCTCTATGCAGCCTATAAGAGATTAAAGCCAACATTCTGAATGTGTGATGTTTCCACTCACAGGCTTGAATCGGAAATCGAAGAGGCACGACTCAAAGCCAAGGAAGAAATGATGCAAAGTGTCCAAATTGTGAAAGAGATGGTGCAGCAAGAACTGACCTCGCAAAAAGAAGTTTATGAAAGCAAAATAAAATCACTGGAAGCAGAGGTGGTAAGCTGTTGTTGCATTACATAAAATATATTGGTAACGTAAACCAGAAGCTGTAGTAAGGGGTTTCCATTTGTTTAGTTAAGGCTTTTTTGTCTTGATTACGTCTTAGGGAATACTAAGCTTTAAATTTTATATTTTTTTTTTTTGGTAAATCAACCTTAACTAACATAAGTAGGAAAGTAGACATCAAAATTATTCTAGGAATCTTGTTTTATAGAATTAATCAGAACTGAAATGCTAATCTAATGTAAATTTGAGGGTGTAATTTGTATGTAATGGAAAAATCCCTGCAAAATCTAACTTATTCTAACACTAAAATATTTTAGTTAGTACTGCTTTTTTTCTTCCAAGTTTGTGTGCTACTGTGTTTATTTTTTCCATAATTTTACATAGAAATTCATGTAGAATAATTATGGAGAAACAATAATATTGGAGGATCTTATTTCTTCAGTGTGCTATAGAAGACATAATGTGATGTTCATGAACTGGGATATGACTGATTGCTGACACTGGACTGAGTAGCCCACAGGGGCTGTGTGTATTAAATGTATTGAAGTTAAAATAAACCCTAATATCTACCTAAGGCATAAGTCAGTAAAGCTGTAGAAGTGGTTTATCTCCTTTCATTTGTGTGCTTTGCTTTTGTGGGGTGTGTTGTGTGTGTGTCTTAGAGAGAAGAATCTCGTAAGAAACAAATGCAAGAACTGAATAACCAAGAAGCTGCAACTAAAATACAGGAGCTAGAGAAGGCAAAGCAAAACCTGGAGCTAGAATTACGCTTCAATAAGAAGCGTTTAGAAATGGAGACCTTAGCTACTAAGCAGGTAATTTCAAAATAAAGTTTCTTAGGAGATGATAAATTGTGGTCTGGTTGTGGGTTGGTTTGCATGTGTTTGTGGTTTTGGTTTTGCCTTGTTTCATGTGTTTTGTTTTTTTAATAATTGGATGCTTCTAAAGCATTCTTGTTCTATGTGGCTTTGTGCAAAAACACAGATTGTTTACCCTCTCAGTATGATGTATTAAATTGGAGGGTAAACTAATGCTGACCTTATATAGTATGGATGGTTTTGTTCATATACCAAACTGCAACACCATTGCTGGTGCCAAAACTTGGGACTCTAGACATTAATAGGAGTAATGACAGGTTTTTGGCTGATGTTTATGTATTTGTTGTAACAATCATATGCAACTTTAAAAAAGTTGCTTCTTTCTAATTCCAGTATTTTTTAATGCACAGCAGTATCTAAGCAAAAGAAGAAAACTTTCAGTTTGAAGATTATGGGCTTAATATTGATAGAGCTCAATGTCCAATAGAAATATCATTCTGTTCTGTTAGCCTTTAAAATGACAGGAACAAAAAATTTTGCTCCAATAAATACCATTGAGTGAGTGAATTTGTTTTAAACCCCACTTCTCCACCTAGGCTCTAGAAGATCATAATGTTCGTCACACAAAGATACTTGAAGCTCTGGAAGCTGAGAAGCAGAAGATTGCTGAAGAAATACATACCCTTCAGAAGAACCGTGGAAGTGGGAATAAAAGTATGAATAGTACGCTTGTACATAATATTGTAAAAGCAGTGCTGACCTCTTTTGCTTGTTGGGCTTGGATTTAGTGGATGTGGCTCTAAGCTTTTTTCTTGTTTAACACTCCTGTAATGATTCTGAACATTTAGGTTGCTATGGTTGCCCCTTTCTATTTGTAAACTGTGTTTGTCAAACTGCTAAAAGCTCTGTTTGTAATTATTCTCAAAGTGACTAGGTGGATAGCATGTAGTCTGTGCTTACCTCAAGTCCATTCCCCACCTGCCTGAACTCCTTAGGTGCTAGCTCATTGGAGAAACAGGAGTATCATTCATTCGGCTTAGCTTTCTACCTAAAATTACTATGTAGTGTCTTGTCTTAGACCTCTCTTTTTGGCCTTTTATAAAGAATTGTCTTGGCTAAGAGGGTAATTTTCCCAATTTATAGGGAATTCACAGAATTGTCTGAATTCCACCTAAGTTTTTTGGCTGTGGTTTCTTTATGCCCTTTTTAGTTTGTTTTTTGAAGTTGTTGCTTCATATTGTGTGATCCATTTAATCACTATGTTCTTTATTAGTTCTACTTAACTGGAATTCTCTGAAGCTATCTATGATGATCAAAGAGGCCAACGCCATTAGTAATGAAGTAGGGCAAAACATGGTTTTCTGCAGGTGAGTATGTGAGTTGGTTAACTATGGGGGATTGTATATAAAATGTATATAAAATGAGATACATGCATGTATCATTGGGGCATGGATTCTGGATGTACAGTGAGCTGTTTATTTTTCTTTTGACACTTCTATTAAATCAAATGTGATAAATCACTTTTCCAAACAAGCTTCAGATAATTGTGTAGTTTAGTCTTGTTTGAAATGTGAATATCTACTTTGAATTTTACCTTAAGTCATTAAGGAGATGTCTATAGAGAAAAAACTTTTGTTTTTTGATTGCGTATGCTTTGGAGGTGAATATTCTGATGCCTGTGTACATCCTGCTTTGATATTAAAGTGATTCTAGAGCATGGTAGCTGCATACCTTTGGGAGAAAACTAAACCAGGGAATATCTGCCAGACACTAGGAGACATTCAGTTCACAGCCCCACAGCAGAGGTAGCTCAAAGTAAAAACCTCAGAACATACTTATGGTGGATATAAAGTATTTGAGACCAGTTGTTTAACTTCAGAGATCCTTTGCTGTGCCATGTTACTTGCTAGCAGAAGCTGAAGAGCGTTCTGGAAGTGGATCTATGTATTGGTGAGGTGTTCTTAGGGTTAAGTGGAGATATATTTGTTCAGAGGAAACTCTGTATCATTTGATAAAAACAGTTGGTAAATGCAGGTAAGCCAGAACTCTCTAGCAGATGCATGTATTACTGAGTTTTGCAGATGCTGCCTTTTCACATCCTTCAAGAAGAACTTGGGCAGTAGAATTCTGTAGTGTGTATTTGGTTCTTAGTTTCTTGAGAACCAAGACTTCTGTCTCTGAATGCAGAGATTAATTTTTCTCCTTTACGTATAACTTTATATTTTTGTTTGTTTCTGTTTGTAATCACATTTTTAGCTGTATTATCCTACCTAAAAGTACCTTGTTTATTTTTGCAGAGTGAATAATGGTTTATTGTGTCTTTTTGTACAACTTTTTCAAATTCTTAGGCATGACAAAGTCGATGATAAAACAGGAACAGTGTCTTCCGTTCAGGTGCAGGTTCGTAACATCAAACTGGGAATAGCAACTTTCTGGAGCCTAGAGAAATTTGAATGTAAACTGGCAGCAATGAAAGAACTCTATGAGGTCAGTAACAACTGAAGAAAACCTCTAATAATCAGTAATACTTAGAAAGATAAGATTTTGATGCATGCAGGAGGAAAATCTTGGGGTGTTTTGGTGGTGTGGTTTTGGGTTTTTAAAATGTGCTCTTAAACACAAAGTTTCTGATTAAACAAAACTACACACACTTGTTCATCACATGAAAAGGAAGGGTAGAAATACCTTACTTTGTTCAGGTAATTTTTTATAGTGTTTGAAGTAGTAAAATAAGGACTGCTTTGTGGCTCTTCTGTACTAGAGGAAGAAATCTCAACTGTTGGAGCACTGAAGGTGTGGTAGGAAATAATATGAAAGCTTTTTACGATTCAGAGTGCTTTTTTCTAACTTTATTCTTAAATAAGATGTAATTATTTTTTATGTGAAATAATAGCTTCTTTGTGTGTAAGTATATATCTGAAATAAAATTCTTTCAATCTTATATACAAAAAGGGGAAAAACTATCCAAGAAGGCCAGAAAAAAACCCCTGCAATAACACTATGATAGAACTCTCTAATGTGCAAGTATTACCGGTGACAGAAGGACATTGCTCTATTTTGGATCTTAAAAATATCACGCTGTGTTCTATTTCCTGAACAGAACTTGCTAAAACAATTACAGTTTTTACTTTTTATCTGGATTTATGTAAATGATACCCCAGAGCTTTCGAAGTCTGGCATGTGGAGAGAGCTGAGAAAATTGTGGACATGGTATACTGTATCTCAGATGCTGTATGGTTGGGTGTCTTTGCTAAATATTTATCTTGGTTTAGTTTGTCTCCACTTACAGCTGAAGTTGGCTGGCAGTCATTTATCTAGATCATACATATCCTAATAAAAAATTTAAAACTACTTCCTACTGTTAGTTGAACACATTGCCTTCATCTTAACAGCAAATGCTTTAGCATCGCTCTACTTCTGTTTAACTCTCTTCCTCCCTTGTATTTTCTTTATTGTTTCAGAGTAATGACAGCAGTAAAGCTGCTGATGTATTTTATGACCCTGCTGATGAGTGGGAACCTGACCTTTCAGATGTCTCAGTTTCTTCTCTTTCCAGAAGAAGGTAATACTAATTTGCAGCTCCTTCATCTCTGCTTAGAGCATAAAATAATTTGTGTAACTATCTAAACATACTTCTCTGCCACTAACATAATTCTTCTTTTGCTGTATTAGAATGTCACTTACACATTAAATGGAAATGTATGTAAGTATTTGTGAGAGGGGAGGAAAGTTTAAGTTTCATATACCTTACTATGATTTGCTGTCTTCATTTTAAAAATGTATACTAACATGCAGCGTGTCAATAGCTGCCCACTAAAGCAGTTTGGCAGGTTAAACAGCAGTGGTTCTGAGGTCAGGCATACCATACATGCAATGTATGTCTAACCAGTGCCAAAAGGTTTTATGTATGATTGTTGACAACCAGCTGGAGGTAATTAAAGGCTGTTCCAAATTATGTCAGAAAGCTAGCTCAGATACATTTGTTTGTAGCGCAGGACTTTTAACCTGCTGAGGACCCACAGGTTATAGTTATTAGATATGTCACTAATTAAATGTGGTTAAGAGATTTTAAGTAGGTGCTTGAACATCTGTTCCTATTCTTACTTACTTTATACACTGTGCCAGCTGAAGAATTCTCTTCATTCTGTTATCTTTCCTCATGAACAAGAATCAGGAACAAAGGCTGTTTCAAACCCAGGCATGTATTTTGACAAAACTTGTAAGGCTTTCTAAACCATATATCAAGATATCATCAGTGCAGAGTCAATGTGTCATTTTTAATGTTTCCTTCACGCTTCTCTAAAAATGAAAACTTTTTTTGAAGGAGTAAATGGCAGCTGGTCTGGGGCCTTGCATTTGAAATTTAAGCATTGTGACTATTTATAACTGACTTGCGAACTTCTGCGAGTTGAAGACTCCATGAGCATTTCTGTTACGATCTACATTATAGCTTTCCTAATGAGTACTAATGTTGTAAAGCAGGTCAGTTTATCTGCAAGTTTTGGAAAGCATTCCTGGTTATTCTAAGTAAACAAAAGTTATCTGAAAAGAGTGCAATGCTCTTGATGTGTAGGTAACATGGAGCATAAAGTACAGACTGTTTCAAAAGAGAAGGGCTGTTACAGGCTGAATGTGACAAGAGGGTAGACAGGACAACACTTCACTGAAAAAGGTCTAGATCTGCAGTACCAGAGTGAGATGAGCAGAATAGGTCTGAAGAATCAGTCAACAGTCTGAATCCAAGGGTAAGTATGTAATGATAAGGCAGGACTGAGGTTAAGCTGTGAAAATGGATCAGTGAATCAGGACTAGGTCCAGGAACAGTTGGCAAGGTCAACCTGCAGTCCAGTGATTGCCTGACATGCCTATGGCAAGAAAGTCCCAGGCAGAACTAGGAAGTCAAGTCTACAGATCTCCATCAATGTCATACATGGCCAGACACAGGCATGGTTTTGACACAACTGCAGTGTAAGTCAGGCAGGACCAACGGCAAGAGACTCATCTTAAATGCAGCTTCAAGAAAAGTTAGGGAGCTCCTGAGTCTCTTTCCAGCTCCAAGGTTGGCTGTGCTTCACAAACAGTTCTTTTATCAAGGCCTGGCCTCAGGCACTGGCAGCTAAAAACCGGAAGCCAGGCCAGAGCAGCTAAGTTAGCTTGTCAAACTGATGATAGAGAACTTCACTGAACATGTCTTCTACCAAGGAAAATGCCTTTTGGTCTGTCTTGTCTCTGCAAACAAGGTTTAAAGAAAAGCCAATGTATCTGCTTTCTATGATCCAAGTAGATAGGAAAGAAATGTTTGGTCTCAAGTTCTAGATAATAATCCAGTAATCAACCAGTGTCTTAAAAATGGGAACATGTAATGAAGAGCCTGCTGTAGTAGCAAGAACCTGAAGAAAGTAAGTAGGATCCATCCTATGGAGGTGTAATACCTTGCTTTCACTCTGGTTTAGGTTCTAGGTCAAGTTCAACTAAAGTAGATGTTCACTTTGTTTGCCAGATTTCATTGAACTTTCAGTGGATATGGGGAAAGATAGTTATTTTAAGTTCCTTCATGTTTTCACCTTATCCTTTTCTAGAAGTAGAAGTTTCATGAAGAACAAGAGGATTTCTGGATGTTTGTCTGAAATAAAATTGCCACCAGTTCAGAATGTACAGAATTCCTTTATATCAGGTACTTACTATGGGTGGAACAGCTTTCATTTAATTCTGAGAACTTAAAACTACTATATGTATAAAACAGATGCACTTTAATAGTAGTTTGAAAAAAGAAATGTGGGTTGGAAAACTACATAAAAACCTCTCTATTATAATATCTTCAAATTCATAATGTCAAGCTGTTAACAGTAGTGCTTTGTGTATTTTTCATGTTTTAAGGCAAAATCTTCCTGACAAGCACTTATGACCATTACTTAAGCAGAGTAATATTTCAGGTAAATTTCTTAACTGTGCAGGTTAACTGGAGAAAGATGATAGTTCATGTAACAGATTGCCAGAGGTTGAGTCCTTATAGAATAATTTGGAGACTGTTTTCTTGAGTTGATGCTGCTCATTCAAATATTGGGGTTCCCTATTTTTTGGCAAACATTATGAACATTTTCCTGAAATATTAGGTACTTCAGTCTTCTAAATATGTCTTCTGTTATTTTTAGGTTGGCTGGGTGGTCTTGTCTTTCTGTTTCCCTGTAGGTATGAATTTATATGGAACAGAAGGGTTCACATTCAAGAATTCCATTGTGGAATTTTGTCTTTGTACCAAATATATCAAGAAACTATTTGTCATGTTGTCTATGCATTTTCTTTTTTTCCTGACTTTCTATCTTGAGGAGTCGAATATTGCTGAAGAAGTAAAATAGTTATTATGAAGACTTACTGACTGTTCACTCCTATGAAGAGTTTCTTGCATATGTATTTTACTTTCACATCATACAGGTTCACAGAACAAGTCCAGCATATGCCCAGGATTTTCTGAGTCGTCTCTGCTTGGAATTTGCAAAGAATCTATATGTTCAGCTTTAGATTTATTGGAAGAGAATCATGAAGGAGGAAAAAGCATAGTAGATAGTCTCCTAACTGATTTGTTTATAATTTTCTCTGGAGTGTCTGCCATTTCAAAAGCCTATGAGCAGCAAGATGAAGAAAGTCAAGGAAACTGTAAGTCTCCATTTCATAACAGTTTAAACATTACTAATGACTTGTCTTTCAGATGCAAAAGTATTCATATGTTCGTCTTTCAGAGGAATTAGTGTTCCCACTTCCATTTGCAAAGATCTGATGTATTTTTCTCTTCTAGTTTTCTCTCTGGATCATACTGCTCAGTCCTATAGCATCAAAATCATCTCTGCTTTTCAACAGCTTGTGGTTTTAACCAAGCTCTGGCTTAACAATATCCAAGAGTGTCCTGGACCTATAAAAATTGATCAAAAAGTAAAACAGGAAGTAAAAAACTTGGGAGGTTATTTACAGTTACTGTTGCAGGTAAAGTATCTTAATCTGTTAGAGATGCATTAATGCAATATTGACTATAGACTTGCTAAAAGAACTTAAATGTCCAACATGTGCAATGATGAATTGATAAACAGCAAAGGGTGCATTTTTGCTGGCTAAAATCATACTTCCATATGCTAGTTCAGAGTAAGGCAAACCTTTCTGTGTCCAGGCCCTGACAATAGTACAGGTTCTTAAACATAGAAGGGGAAAATAAAACATGCAGTGACAAGAGCTAATGCTTCTCTAGGTTGTGAAGTGCTGCTGTTTATAAACTTATAAACCTGTGGCCAGAAAAATTTTATTTAAGTAATGTAGTGTAGTGATTATTCCTTGATTACGACATATGGTCTTTTACCTGTGGTCACTGGAAGTAGGAAAATGGAAAGTTGAAAATGCCTCAAGTTGTTGTGTTACAAACTTGTGTTATTGGAAGTTTGTGGTCTTGGACTACAGATGATTTCTAGTTTCAGTCAACGATATGCCTTTATTTCTCAGGGATGTTCTTCAGATATTTCCTTGATGGTAACAGAAGCATGGAGCAAAGTAAATCAAACAGTAAAACAAACAATTAAATATGTAGGACACTTGGCAGTAGTCACAGGAACTGATATTTCATTTTCTGAAGAAAACAATGTTCCTTCAACTAGTCCACAGGTAAAAAATATTTATTAGGAATAACAATTTTAATGTTGGCATCACATTTATTTTCAGTCACTGTTTGTAAGCAAATTATTGTGTAACAGCCTGATCAACTAAATCAAATATTTCCAAGAGTTTCTCTAATACTTCATGCTGAAATGGATACATGTTAAATACCTTTGATTAAATACCTTTTGTTAAATACCTTTTTCTTGTAAATCCTTCACTTCAAATCTGTAAGACTTTCACCTATAAAGAGTGAGAAATATTGTGGGTTGGTTGGTTGGGTTTTGGTTTGGTGTTTTGTTTTGGTGGGTTTTTTGGTATCTGCACTGGGATTATACTTAATTGTGATTAAGTGCCACACTGAATTTTCAGAAATCTGAAGAAAATTAGGGAAAAGAAGTTAAAGTGCTGAACTCATGTGGTCCAAGAGTAACATGTGACTGCATGAACCAGCACTGAACAATTTGCTCAGAACAAAATTGTTTCTAGCCCACTATGGAGAATCTGTTTTAATTCAAGGCCATGTCAATTATTTTATTCATTGTTTTGAACCTTTGCTTTCAAAGGACTTTGTACTTGCCATTTATGATGGAGTAGGCTCAGGGCTGGAGTTTCTCATGGATAGAGTACAGGAAAAAGCAAGAACGGTGCAAAAACAACTTCAGAAACTATGTCCACAAAATGAGGTGAGATGGAAGTAAGATAAACTACTACTATATCTTAGAGGCACTTGAATGTGTCCTGCTCTTTCAGCAGTTCTGTTTCATTTTATAGTAAGAATAAAGCTGTGATTAGTAACAGAAAATTGAGATGAGTGATAAGTGGGAATATTCACCATGTAGTGTTTAGTTTTCAGTTGAAGAGGAGTGATAAGCTACTTGTTTCAGGGAGAACAAAAATGTCTTCCTACTGTTTTTCGCTGTTGTCATTCTTATGCCTATAGATAACAGTGAAACTGTCCAAAATCTTGTATGTTTCCATCCGCTTGCATAACTCACAAATGCTCTGTTTCCAGCAAAAGGATTTGAGCAGTCTGTTTTCTAGCTTATGTTGTTCACTTGCAGCAGATAATTCAGGACTCTTGCAGATTCCTGTGTGTGCTTGAAGGTGGTTGGAACAGCAATAAGAAAAAATTACAGGACAATCTTTTTTTAGCCAATGCTCAAATTTGCTCATTCAATCCTCCTATGTTAGTGTTTAAAATCTTCCAGGTAGAGTTAATTATGGTGTTTACAAGTCAAGATATTTTTTAATAGGAAAAATTGCATTTTATGTTGCAAAAGACATTTACTTTTGCTTCTGAGGTTGTTCAGCAGTATCCCAGCATTCACTGTTATCCTTCTAAAATATTCATGTACTTGGACTTGAATCAAGTGTACATTGTAATTAAAAGTTTCTTTGTAGATTCAAAGTCAAATCAAAGATAATGCTGTGGCATTAGCCATATTCCTTGAAAATAACATCTCCTATGGCAGAAAGGTAAGAGAAAAGCTTCACAATGTGTGCTTTGAGTCTGGGCTTTAAAGGACTTATTTGTCAGAGAAGAGAAATTGAAGCTTCCTTCTCTACAGTTGCATGGTATGACTTCCTATCTCAGTGGCATTGTTATGACTGGAATGCTAACTTTTAATGCTGCTGTCTTTCCATCCAAAACTATTTCATTTTAATGTAGCTTAAAGTATTTTTGGAGGTTCCTAGTATCTTCTACTCGTACTCATCACAAACAGCCTAACTTCCTGTTTCAGTCTTGTTTCAGTTGAAAGCCTCAAGTTTAGGAATGCCAGTGTGATTGTGTTAGAAAAGTTTATGGCCATAGTTATTGCTATTATGAATTAAAAGCCAGGATAGGTTATTTACTTTATCTTCCAGGAGTCACACATTTTCTGGATTTCACAGTTCCATTTTGCCTGCTTTGTGTTTGTGTGTTTTTTCCATCCCTATCAACAATCTGCACTTTTTCATAGACCTATCTTAAGTTTTATGGCTTGACATTGCTTTCATTATGTTGCAGCATTGGCCTGTTCTGTGTGACTGAATCTTTATCTGTGTTTAATAGTTGATATACTGTCATGTATATGGTTCTTTTTACATTATTTTTTTTTTTAATACAGAAAGAAATAGAATCTCAATTATCACAAGAATCTCTGTATCAGGAAATAAAGAGAAGCACTGACATTGCTGCAAAATATTTGGAATTGGAGCAGTGCCTAGCTGGAGTTTGCCAAATTGTTTCTTCCATGTTCCAAGGTATTTAGCAGGGTTATTACCTGTTTTGACAATAACCTGTGGACTACAGCAGATGTGTAAAGCAAGAGGGAGGGAGGGTTACTTGGTTTCTCTTTGCAAAATATTGCTTTTGATGATTCTTGTTTGTTTTTTTTTTCCATAGGATCATACAGAAACACAAGCCCTCTCAGGAGCTTTGCAGAAAAGATTTGTGTCATAGCTGGGTATTTAAATAACCATTCCAATGTATTTGCCTTGTCTTCTACTTCTGCAAACAATTCTATCCAGAAAATACCTGTGCCTTTTATGAACTTGGATGAATTGGACTCTCTTGTTGATTCCCTCCTTGTGAATTATGAACTTGAAGACAGACAGCCATTACTGAAAACTCAAACTCTTTGTAATGAAACTGCTGAGACTCAAGGAGGACAGGTTGAAACAAGCAAAGATGACTTTGCTTGGAAAACGACGGGGATTCCAAAACACACACACAAACTCCAGTCTTCACATCCCTTTCCTGCAGAGTTTCCACCTGCTAGGATTCAGTGGGTATAAAATGCCATTATCAAGAAATTCAGGGCAAGCCTTTCCCTTAACAGGAAGGGAAAGCAACACATCACAAACCCCTGAAATTTATTGCTGATATTATTAGTAAGGGTTAGGAAAGTAAATTATATGTTTCCATGAGGGTAAGTATCCTAAATTTCACAAGTTAAAAGTGGAATTCCTTAAGGAGCTGTTAAACTTAAAACAAAAGGCACTATATTTTATGAAAGTCTTTTCCTAAGCTTATAAAAATTAATTTAATGGAGTAAGTTTAAAAAAAAAAAAATCTATTGGAGATAATATGAATGGAGAAACCAAAGCTGCGGGAGAAATGTAGATCATGTGGGCACCAATTTTTTTGTAACAGTGTTGCTTGATTTCTGCATTATGATCTAGTATTGCTACTGTAACTTAAAAGTTTGTCTTTTCCTTTTTATTAATGTATTTAAAAGAGAAAACAAACAACAATAAAACCCGAACAAAACCAGAACTTTTATTTCTGTAGGGCAAAACTAGCAGAGACTGTAAACATATATTTTATTATCTTACTTGAATGCTTTAAGTGGTTTTTGTAATTGCCTGAGAAGTCTAGGCTTAAAGTATGAATGATGGGTTCTCTTCAACTCAATCTGAAGTAAATTCAGAGTGTTGTTGCTAGTGAATTATCTTTTGCTCACATCACTTTCAGCACTGTTCCTAGTGGATTAGGAGCAGCTCTTCTTATGAGGTGGTAGAGAACTTTACCAATCGGCTACTTCCTTGTGCTTTTTACTGTAGTCATTATATAATCTCTTACCTTTATTCTACTGGCTGAAGCCAATGAAAGTCAACAGTAAAGATGAAAATTAATTGTAGTTTTTACTGTTGAGTAGTGGATCATAGGAACCCCAGACCTAGCACATTCTAATCACAAAATGACATTAATAATCTGAACCCTAAGGCGCTTGCTCTATATATCAAAGCTTACAAGGCAGACATTCATAGCTGCTATCTTTACTTCTGAAGGAAGATGGTCAACATCTTGAATTTAATTCTTGGAGAACATCAGGTGATCAGAATTCTGTCAAAAAATGTCTTGCAGCACAGTCTGGCCATCAAAAATATTTTCTCAGCTAATAATTTCCTTATTACATGAGGGGTGACGTTGTTTATGCTTTCCTACTTCAAAAGCATTTACAAGCTTCTTCAAGGGCTAACAAAGTGTATTCCATTCAGGCTTTTATGCTTTGGAAGTGAAGAAAAATCTTGATGTATTTCTGTAAACTGTATTTTGTATGTGGCTGAATGCTTTAAGAACAAACTGGTTTGAATCATGTATTTAAGCATTGTAAAGAGTAAAACTCAGCCTATCTCATATGACTGATCATTAAGTTTTACAACTTGGACTTCTTTGTCAGTTTTCTTCAGTATGCAGTTGTTTTTAAGACTTTCCATTGTCACTGACAGTACTGCTTTCTTGCTGAAAATACTCTAGTATAAAAATCTAAAAATATTAGTAAGATTTCGGTAGTTCATAAGTGAAACAAATCAACCAGAAAGAATTCTTTCCCTATATCTCTCTCTCCTGGTTTTAACTCAGCTGCCACCTGAGTCTCAGCAGTTACAAGAGCGATTTTCTTCTTCCCCCCACCACCTCCCCTCTGGGTGGGCAAGGAGGAAATGAGCTAGGAACTCCAAACTGTCAGTTGAGATAAGGACAGTTTGCTGTTCTCCTGCAGGAATATCAGATTACACAAAGGCAAAACAAACAATGGAGGGAAAAGATCGCAAAAAACAAACAACAAACAGGACAAAAGGGAAAAACCCAGAGGCAAAAATACCTCTGTACACAGCAGATAAAACCAAGAAAACCACTGCCTCTCCATGGAAACTGAAACTAGAACCAAAGGGATGAACCCCAGCCTTGGAAACTGGCTAAGAAACACCAAAAAACTGTACCAGGAAACTTTACACACTGTAGAATATATTGCAATCTAAACCCCAGCCATCACCTTTCCTGTCACACAGTAACATTAGACATTCACAGCAGTTGGTGTGTAATAGGGGTTGTGATACACCCATTCAATACCATGCTCCTTGGCCCAAGTATCTGTGAGGCTGTTTAAAAAATGAGTTCCATTATCTGACTCAGTTCTTCCTGGGATGCCATGTTGCCACAGGACTTGTTTTTCAAGGCCCAGGATGGTGTTCCAAGCAGTGGTTTGTGGCACTGAATACATTTCCAGCTATCCACTGGTTGCTTCCACCATGGTAAGCACATGGTGTTTTTCTTGGCAGGTTTGTGGCAGTGCAATGTAATCAATTTGCCAGGCTTCCCTCTATATCTCCCCCCATACTGCAGGGGCTTTACATCCTTGGTCAGTTGGACTGCAGCACATATTTCATATTCATGGATAACTTCTGCAATAGTGTCTATGGTTAAGTCCACCCCTTGATCGCAGAGCCCATCTGTATATTGCATCCCTTCCTTGATGGCCTGAGGCATTGCGGGCCTGCTGAGATAGAGATAATTCACCCTTACATTGCTAGTCCAGATCTGCCTGAGTCACTTGAATCTGAGCAGTTTAAGCTCCAAATTTGGTCTTGAAAGCTTTTGTCTGATGTTCTGAAGCCTGCGGTCTTCATCTCTGTGCTGCTGATGTTGAATGGTCAGGAACATGCACAGAGGCTGGGAAGTGTTACAAAGAAATAAAGTTAGAGCCCTGGATGGGTTGTATTGTTTACTGACATTATTTAAAATGGTTCTGCTTTGTTATATGTGTTGGTGTAATTTGTAGTTTGTCAGTTGTTTGTTGTGTTGGCTTGGGGGTTGATTATTTTGTTTGGTTGTCTTTTTGTTGGTTGTGTTCTGTGATGTGCTCTTTTTGTTTTGTTTTTCTTTCAGGAAAGTATTCTTCAGTCAGATTTTAGGTAAAATGTAATTAGAACATTATGTACTTTTTTTTTTAACTAACTTAGAGAGGAACTTTGTTTTAATTTTAAGTAGAAAATGGAGAGGGGGAGTATTCAGAAATCTGCACTCTAATTTTGTTTGAAAGTATGAAGCAGAAAAATCTAACTAATGCAATAAATTATCTTTGTAATAGAAGCCACTTGAAGAAGCTGGTAAAAAAAAAAAAAATACTTCTTCAGCTCAGTAGTTAAGGAATAGTATTACGTTAATAAAAACATACAATGATTCCAAGAGCAGTGACTGGTTACTTTATTGCTTTTTACAGCTCAAATCTGGTTTTGTTTAACAGTAGGAAAGCAAGATGAAAATGACACATTTTAACATTATCCAGCAATAACAAGCCACTAAACAACTTCACAAAAATATAATGTGAGTTGACTTCTGTTGTAGAAACTGGTAAAGTTGTGGAAGTTTAACTAGTGTTAGGCAGTGAAATAGTAATTTTTATCTCTTAACTAGGCATAAAAAACATCCTTGTTTCAGCTAAACAGTCCTGGAAGGACATACCGAAATGTGAACACTGAGTTACTTGAGAGTCCTTCCAACAATGTCATGATGTAAATGAACTTTCAGGGAAAAAAGTGCATTGTAGCTGTGTTTGTTAGAGGACATGTGGTAGTGTTAGAGAAGTCTTCCAGCACTCACCGACTTGAGAGAGTAGATGAAGAAAAACAAGCTGTGGTTTAGATTTAATTTGATCCAGTAATGGCATCTGCAGGCAGAAGAGGAGACTACAACTGATTCACCTCTGCAAATACAAACAGACATTTTCTTCTGATGCTTCATATACTCTAGCATACTGAGATTACAAGAGTCCTGTTGCTTTTGTATGCTTTGTAGCTTTTCTGATTTAATGGTAAGATGGGGTTTGGGTTGTTCAGTTTTGGATTTATTTTTTTGTTTGTTGTTCCCCCCCCCCCCTTTTTTTTTTTTTTAGTTTAAAAAACACCATTTATCATTTTACAACAGCATTTTAATCCCCCCTCTGCCTTTTGGTAGGATCTGAGATTGTGTGTTTTCCCAAGGGCTATTTGCATTTTTTTTAAGTCCAAATATTTCTGTATTAAAGCATTTGCCATATATGTTTTTGTTTTCTACTCTTCTTGGGACTTGTGTGTGTATATATATTAAAAAATTGTTTACCCTTAAAATCTTCATGTTGATCTCTTTTCTGTTTATTCCTTTTCCCAATATGTTTATATTTCTGATTGTATATTAATATAATTTCACTATATATTAATATAACTTCCTTATATTTAATCTAAATGTATCTTTTAATTTAAAACCATCACTCCTCATCCTATTGCAACAGTCCCCACTAAAACGACTGTCCCCATCTTTCTAAGAAGTTTCTTTAAGTACTGAAAGCTGCAGTAAGGTCACCCTGGAGCCACCTTTCCTTCAGGCTGAACAACCTGAACTTTCTCAGTCTTTCCTCACCGGAGTGGTGTTCCAGCCCTCTGACCACGTTTGTGTCTCTCTTCTGCACCTGCTCCAACAGGACAATGTTTTCCCTGAACTGAGAACTCACAATCTGAATAGAGTACCCTAGGTGGGGTCCCATCAGAGCAGGGAGGCAGAACTGCCTCAACCTCCTGGCCACAGTTGTGTGTTGTTGGTTTTTTTTTTTTTTTTTTTTTTTTTTTTTTTTTTTTTTTTTTTTTGTTTTTTGTTTTTTGTTTTTTTTTTTAATGTGCTTTAGTTACAGAACTTTTAAATGCAAGTAGTATGCAAATTTAATCTTGTAAATTTGGGGCTGTCTCCAAGGTGATTAATCAAGTTGCGAAGCACATGTATAGTGTATATATCAACTTGTTACAGTATATCTACTCTACCTTGAGCATGTAAGACATAGTCCAAAAGAAAGTAGGCAAAGCTTTGTGCTTATTCTGCATGTATTACTTGCTCTGACTTTGCAGTTTGCAGGAGAGGGAATCCAGACTGCTGTGTAAAAATGCTTACAGAGTGCTATTAGGTAACACTGTGAGGTTTGTTCTATGTAGCAAAGGAGTGATAAGCAACAGACTCATGCAATGAGGATATCGGACCATTTCCTGTTTGCAGCAAACTTGTTAAGTCTAAATAGTCACCTTAGGCAGCTGTGGCTAACACCACAGGACTGAATCCATGTTGTTCCTGCTGCTGCTATCATGGGAGGATCACTGACTTCTGGGATTACCTCAAGGAGTTAGCTGTAGCTTCATGTGGTCTGAAGGATTCATACAGAGTGCTCTAGGCATAGATTTTGTGATATTGTGGACTCCTGAATTACTCCAGCAGGAGCTCTTGCGGGTGTTCTGTGTTGGTGTGTTGCCATGCCCCATGATCATTTCAGAAGGGATACTTCCCTGCTTATAGTTCTGCCACTGTAACATGAAATAAAATCTACTTCCAGGGTTAGTTGACTAATTCTCTATCCAAACTGATTTATCACTTACTAATGCTTCTTTCATAATTCTTTTAACTGTTTTAATTCTGTGACTTGTCAGCACTGCCCCTGAACAGGATTCCCAGAAAAAGATGGAAGGGAACAAATTTTCCTAGATTTCTGTAGTTTTAGATTTCCCTTCTCCCCCCTTTATTTTAGAAAAGTTCTTCTGGCTCAACTCTGTGACTATCTGAAAGGAAGCACTTCCTCATGGAGCAGGTAATTAGGCACTGGAATGACTGGCCAGGGAGGTGAAGTTTCTGTCCCTGGAGGTGTTTAAGGAAAGATTAGATGTGGCACTTGGTGACACGGCCTAGTCGATGTGGTGGTGTTAGGTAATAGGCTGGACTTGATGACCTCAGAGGTCTATTCCAGCCTCAATAATTCTGTGGTTCTGTGCTTGCTGAAAAGAGTAGTTTGACAAAGAGGAATATTTGATGGTGTTTGGTTTTTTAAATTTTTATTTCCTCTCTGGTAAGGTGATGGAAAAGTTTGGTCAGTTATGAGGCCATTTCTTAAAGGACCGTTTAGGGGAAGATTGCGCGGTCTGTTTGTTTTCCACGCCGCAATTTCCTTCAGCAGTTCGTGGTCTTCCTCCTGCAGCCACTAGATGGCAGTGTTCCACAAGGGTGTACCGGCGAAGAGCCCTTTCGGCAGCATCTCCAAACTGTACGTGGAAGGAAATCTGCCGCCTAAAAGTTCACCTTCGCACAGTATTCGTAAAAAGCCCACTTTCTATAGAAAAATATGTTTTCGGGTTTTCATAGTTTATAGAATACATTTTTCTGTTATATTCCCTTTGTAACTGGCCTTGTATGCAGCTGGCTTTGCACTAAAGAGAAATAGTTACCAGAAGAAAGCTTTAATGAGGCAGAGCGTGGTGATGACTCTGTGTGCTCCATGTCCATTCCCTGGTTCAGTGCTGCGCAGAAGTAAGCATTTTCCCCTTTACAGATGTTATTTAAACAGATTATTCTGAATGGGAAAAGCATCTTGATACTTGACAAAATAAACCACCTGATACTTTCTTAAGAAAGTGACGAGGAGAGTGATTTTGCTGATAGTTTGTGGGTGTCAGGCAGGGGCTTCACCAGATAAAGGATGGAGTGGTGCTAGATAAGCACCACTTCAAAGTTGGGGCTAGGCCATGTCCTGTTTGCCAGATGTGCAGCAGGTCCAGGCATGCAGTAAGCACAAGGTAAATTTAGTACTTTGTAAGAGTTTTTAAGATGTCTGTTCTTTTTAGGGACATGGTTTAGTGTTGACCCTTCAGAGCTGGATCAAGGGCTGGACTGGACAATCTTTGAGGTCTCTTCCAACCAGGTGTATTCTGTGATTAATATGACAACTATAGCTAGCTATAACCACGGAGATAGCTATTGCTATATGTACTGCCTTAGGTTTGTTTTTCACTTAAATACATTGAAAATGCTAATCTAATAAGATTACTAATAAGAAAAAAACAACCCACATAGTTTTCCTTGTGCATAACTTTTCTTGTTCAATAACTGCTTTTATCAGTATCACAGATATATTTCTTAAATAGTGGCCCTAGATATATAAACAATCTCAAGGAATAACTTTTCCATGTGAACATCGCAGGAAAACAAATTGTATTAGCTCAAGTTCTGTATTGAAAAATGTAAAGCTAAGAGAGATTATGGCCCAGAGAGGCAAATCTGGTGCTTGTTAACTTTTTCAGCTGCTTGTAATCACCAAAATGCTTACAAATAAACGAATACCTTGATGCACAGGGCCTTGAATGGCTCCTTATTTCTCCATGTCTCTTCCACAGGTCACATAGTGGGTTGAAGATGAAATTCAGAATGGAACTTGGGAGTTCTGCTATTTCCTGTTATAACCAATAGGTAAGAAATAGCTTACAGTCTTTTTTTTTAGGAGGTTACCTTTCTAAATAGAAGCTGTTGTAAATGTGTTATATTTGTGAAACTTAGGTTTATTAAGGTTTATATTTGTACTGAATAAGAGAGAGGTTGGTGAGGTACTGAAACAGGTTGCCCAGAAAAATTAATCAGCTCTCATGGAATGCTTTTTCATGTTTGGTTTTGTTGTAAAAAATCCAGAAGTAGGTACATTTCTTGACAGATATAATTTAAAGAGTATTAATGTACTTGTGTCATAATAGCTGTGGCTTGACCTCTGGGATTTCTGATGATACTGAGTCATCAAAAAAAAAATAAAAATAAAATCTTCTGTTCTCCTGCTGTGTCTGGAATTGAATGAAAATCAACAGTGTTCTTATCTAGTAGATCTCCAAGTGCTTTGCAAAGGTGAGAAACTATTTCTCATTTAAAAGACTGGGGGAGAAAAAGTATTCAAATAGATTAGATGTTTCTTGTCTCTCTGCTGCAAAGCAAATCAGTGGTGTAATTAGTGCTTTAGGAACAGCTCTTACTGAAGAAACAGATTCTCAACTTCAGAAGGATCTGCTTAGCTGAGGTGGTAATTTTAACCTTCAGCAACAGACTGTGCGTAAGTTGTCTTAAGAATTTAACTATTCACGTAGTGCACCCTTTGCATGGATACAGTTATAACAACATTGTAAAGGAACTTAGAGACAACATCTTTGTATGTAGTAGTAGGTGAAGTGGGCTTTAATATTTGAAGTTAGAAGTTCTGCATGTAGATGAGTCCTGCAGTTTTGCTTCCCTGCACTTTTCAGTATCACTGTTGGATGAATGTGTGTGGCTGTTCTTACAGCACCTAGAACCCCAGTGAAACTCGCTTTTTGATCTGTCAGTTTAATGATCCCTTTTCATTGGACTCCAGTGCTATTAGTTTACAGCAGTGGTGTAGAAAAGATGAGACTTCAGTAAGACATTCAATATGTAAACCATGTTTATGACACATCGCATTGCAACACTGTATTGGCAGGCAATAACATCCAGAGAATAAAGATCACTCTCTGCCATGTGCTTTAACCAAGTGAGGCTGCATCCTGAGAGGGCATTTACTAGCATTCACTGCACAGACAAGTAAAGTCATCAGTGACCTGTTCTTCACAACTGCGCAGAGGTGCAAAAAAGAATAGTTAGCTTTTCTTGTGGTTTCTCTGAGAGTTGGAGGTTACAGTGAAAAACAAAACTCTACACATGGAAGAGGAAATCATTAAAAGAATTTGTAGTTCTCAGTATCTTAAACTGTTTTTAAACAGTCTTGAAAACCATCACAGCATTTTGGAAACATCAGATGTTGCATACAGGCAGTTAAACTGAAAAATAGATTCTTGTGGTTAGTACAATTAAGTCAACTTAGGTTGAGAAGTTTCTTTGCAGCTAAAGGCATAAAACGGTTGAAACACTTCTCTGCCCTGCTAGATGCTAGAATTTGGAAGCTGTATATTTAGCAAGATACTGATACTTTTTACAGTTTCACAGTGTTAGGGTAATTCCTGCTTAACAGAAATTCCCCTGTCGTGAGGCATTTTAATTTACTGTTTCTTTTGTAAGGAAGAAGTCATCTGCCAGGCATCTTCAATAGGAACTTAATGGTTCTGTAGGCAGTGGAGTGCACCAGCTCCTTTTCCCATTTCGGTCTGGGCTGTTGAGTTGCAATAAGATGTACTTTGTTACTGTAGAACTGAAAATACAGCACTGAATGCACAAAGCTGGCTTTTCTGTTGAAGAAGGTTCTTTTTGCAGTCACTTTTTCTGATTGCAACATTTGAATATTTGTTTGCATATTTGGGAGCTGTGTATGCCTCTTTTCACAGCTTATCAATGCTCTTTTTGTGATCAAAAGAGGTCAACCAAAGCCACGTTCATGTAGATTAGTGGCTTATGACTGAGTTATTAGATTCTTGTCAGATTCTTCTAAACCTGGTACATAATGAATTTAGATGCTAGTACGTTTTCTTCAGAAATAAAGAGTATGTGTGTTCATATGTGTGCACATATCTGATCTGTTTTCTATTCTGCACTTGTAAACATCAGAAAGCATTCCATCTTCATGAGATGCAGACCTCTAGGTTGATGCTGTCTGTAGCTTCTTAGTATGTGTTTTGTCTGCTGGAAGCAGTTTTTTTGCCTTCATTTTTTCCTGTTTGTTTTTATATTAAAATATAATATTGACATTTCTATTTCAGTGTAAACACAAAATCAGATTGTAAAAGTACTTTGAAGACAGTTTTTAGCCTGTCACTGCAGAGGCTGTGTCAGGAATTTGCTTAGCTAAAGATATTTGTAATTATTTAGATTGTACAAATGCTCACTGTGTGTAGGCATTTTCCAAATGTAAAGGAAATCTCTGTCCCAAAGAACTGAAAACAAGTGGGGGAAAAAATTAGTTTGGAAACTATAACACTGCCTAAGAATCAAAACTCTTTTATATATACAAGTAGCATTTCTACATTCTGGTATTGTTCCTCAAAATGTGATCTAGAAGACAAATGAATTGGATTTGATTTGGAAGGGATGTCAAGGAAAGGTGGGGGAGGGGGGCAGGGAAGAGAGTATTTTACTTCTCCTATATAGTAATGGTGACAAAAGGCAGTAAGGTGACATATGTTAAAATGAGTATTAGTTGTGTGGTACTTACAATTTTCTTTCCTATGGTTAAAAAAGTAGTCAAAATTACCGTATCACTTACATGATTCCATTTTAAATTCAGAATTTTCCCAGCATGTTCACTCTGTCCATTCAGCAATACCAATGCATAAAACTAGGTCAAGTGATATTACATGATAGTGTGTATTACAGGAACAGCATGTAGGATCTCTCAGCATTTTGTCCTGGTAATAAGAAGGATTTAAGATTAGCATGAAAGGCCTCTTTTAATACATAGATGGTTGACACCATACTATTAAATAAAGGAAGAATTCAAAAATTAAGCAATTTACTTGCCGGTGGTAATTGTGGACTACTCATTCCTTGAATAAGTGGCATAAATTTTGCGATTTTGATGTTCCGTGCTGCTGTACAGTAATTATGCCACACTCTTTTGCTTGCGTATCAACTAGAAAACTGTTGATGCTGTGTAAATAACAGCAACTCTCAGCAAATACGCCTGTTTTGAAGTGCTATAAATTGCTTGCAGTTCTAATGTGGTCTTTTGAAAATACCTGTGCCATTCTCTGGTAATTAGTAGAATTTCACAGATGTCACAACAGGAATCCAGCTTTTGTAAAGCCATACCACCATCAGAATACACTAGCTTTTTATTAAAAGGTTGAATACAGTGCTTCAACAATGTGACAACCACAGCCAAAGCTATTAACAGTGATGTATTATACTGAGAGATTTTCTGAGACCTGCCATGGGTGTTGGGTGTACAGATACCACTAGATAGCAAAGGGGTTCCAGCTTCGAAATCTGTTTAGTTATTCTGAAAAACTCCTTCCAAGCTTTAAACTGACATTGCAGAGATAGACAAGGTGCACTTAATCCTTCCAAGTGGTAGCTTGAAGTAGCTAGGCTTCTGAGTAAGAGCTTTCTTTGATGCCTGATTGAGCTTAAAGCCTCTGGCCTGTCAACACCATTCTGAATTCTATGTAACAGAGAGCACTGAAGACCAGAAATCGAGATACCTCCACTCTTGTTCCAAGAGATCTCAGTCAAGTTTGCCTTTTACGTTTATCAAAAGGGGGCTCTATGTTATCCCAACATCCTCTAACTATTTTTTTGTGTGTGTGTGAGCAGACCTGGGGTCAAAAAAGGCAGTGACTGCAAATTGCATTAATGCCTAGAAAATTGGTGAATAAGCCAACGAATTACAGCACTGCCCACTCATTTGTTTCAGTGAACAAATATTCCTGCAATTTATGTATTGAACAAATTAAACAACTGCTTCAAACCCTGCACAATTTGCCCATCCAGGTGAGCTGGGGATGTATACAAATAGTGGTCAGTGGTGCCCTTTCAGCCCTGTACTCAGAGTAAAACTGGAATTCCTGGGAGCTTAAAGGTCATTGGGGAGTTCACTTACTATGTTTGAGTTAGTGGAATTTGTTGGATTTTCTATTCTGTCATTTTTAATGCAACACTAGTTTTAATATTTATTTATTTTTTCCACAAAATGAGAATTATATTTAAAGACACTCATGAATGATAGTGTAAAAGCTATTTATATTCTAGGTTGTCTTTGAGACACAGACCATTGTCAGCCTACTGCTGACCTGAAGCTCACTGAAATCAGCATCCATGACACAAGTTGGAGGTGGGAAGTTTCTTTTCATTTAAAATTACAAACAAAAAAAACTCAAGTGAGATTTTGGAAAAGTTTTGGGAAGAAAGCCCTGTGGCTATTTTAACTATTGTTTGACTTTATTTTAAAATGCAAATGTAATAGAGTGGTGTTGCTTTGGGTGTTTTTTTGGGGTGTGCTTTTTTGGTTTTGCTTCTTTGGATTATTTTATTTTTTTTAAAATAAAGTAATACGCTGTCCTCTGACATTTTCTCAGATGAACAATTTTTCAGGAGGATTACAAGGCTGAGTAGTCAGTTTTTGAGAGGTGGAGTACAGTTTAGTTGGTGGGCCTGCTGTGATTGGAATTGATTAATGGGTGTTGTGATAAGCATAGAAACAGATCAGTGGCAGCTTAGCCTGCTTTCAGCTGTCACAGCTGTGCCTCTTCACTCTTCTTCTAGCCCTATCACACTCCCCAGCAGCCTTTAAAGTACCTCCTTCCCTATGGAATTTCTGCAAATCATTTACTCAAATGCCAAGATACCATAGAAGCAGATGGTTTTGAGAAAATTTGTTCAGGCTTACATATTTGTTGTGATGAAGAATATTACATTAGAGAACCCTTTCCTACTGCACTAGGAAGCACGCTGTGCAACACTCCACAGAGAGGGTTAAAGGATGGCTCTGATGGGCAGGTGCACTCCTTAGTCAAGAACTCCCAACTCTGGCTCACACAGTGTCACAGTTTGGAAACCTGCTGGCTAAGTGATAGCTCTTTCTGTTTGACAATTGCAATAAATAATCACCGATTGTTAATTTTGTTGCTAAAGGCTTGATAGACATTGTCTAAAATTGGGATAGCTGCCATTTTTCCTTGTAATGTTCAGTCTATTTTATAGACATCCCCTAAATGCAGGGTTTAGAACTTCTGAATATGTTTTTAAAATATTTCCCTGGCTTTTCTATCGAAAGCTGTGATCTCCATATGATCATATACACAGCTAGGTAGCTTGATGGGAAGCATGCAGTTTCAACAGACAATTTAGAAGTAGGTGGATTTTGTACAAAACAACGGACAGATCTTGCCTTTTGCCAAGAGAAATTGGACCAGAAGATCATTGAGGTCCATTCCAACCTGGTATTCTGTGATTCTGTCACCCAAACTTCGTGTGTCATTTACAGATTTGACAAGGCTTGCCTAGTAATGGTGTGAAGGATAAGAAATTCCACATTCTGTATTATCTCTTCCATTAGTTACAAAAATATTCTGTTCATCTTATTGGAAGTTGAATGAACCTAGAGCATGAAAATAATTGTATTATTCTTTCTGGACATTTCGTAGATAGTGTGACATAAATTGTTGGATTCTCTGTATGCTTTAGATGGCTGAGGCAAATCAAAACTAAACTTAAAAGCAAGTGGTTCACACAGAAGGTCTTATGTCTGGCTAGGTCTACAGGATGTCTAATTGATCTCCTAAGATAGTGTACAGTTCATTGGCTGTGGTGGTCTGTGAACAAGAATAAGTTTAGACAATTTGTGAAAATAAATTAAACCCAAAAGAGGATTTCTTAAATTTCTATTATTTGTGCACACACAGTCTGTGTTGATTATTTAGAGTCAGCTAAGTTGCATGAGTGAAAAACTACTTCTGAATTATTTAAAAAAAAAATAAATTCTTTTTTCTTTCCATTTTAAAACATGTATTACAGAGAGGACTTATTTGAGAACCTTCTGTTCTTTTTGTTTTAAAATTGTGCTATTTATTTATTCTACAATTACACTGCATGTCAGCTGTATCTTGTAATATATCCTGTCATACAAAAGCAAACAAAGTCATGTTGCATTAATGACTTGTCTGAGATCATATGACTGCCTGCCTATGTTTCCATGCTCCTTTGCTAGAGAAAAAACATGACCCTGAATCTCAAACAACTTTTGAATAAAGACACCTACAATTATGAGATGATTAAAAAGTTTGTAGGTTTATGACTTAATTTCAGTTCTCTTCATTTGGTGGTTATACCTTTAAATTTCATTTGCATGTTATGCATTAGAAAAAAAATCAACCAGCCATACTGAAAGTACTTTTACATTATTTTTTTTTAAAGAGTGAGCAAATGTCACCTATAAAATTGTACCTGTGCTTACTCAGCTTAGAATTAGGCTTTCTTCTTACTCAGTTTAGAATTAAGCTTTTTTTTCTGTTGTACAGTCTTTTAGATACCTGAATTCAGCATAGTTTCAAAATGTCCTGTTTCTATGTTACCAAGTGCTGTGTAAAATGCAGATTTTAAATGTGCTCTGATCAAGAGGAAAGAGAAAATGTGATTATACATAGTTCACATGAGTTGTCATGGCTGAGTTTTCCACATCTTGATCTGCTACAGAGCGACTGGTTCTTTGGGGATGCAGCCTTCACTTTTGTCCTTCCTGTGATTTCTTATTTCAAGCTTGATAGGGAAAGCATCCACTGGTGTTCCTCCTAACAACTTTTATTCCCTTCAACAAGTGTTTACAGAAAAGTGTTGATGCTTATTAATCTGTTTCTTGTCTTACGAATGTGCTTATGCCTGATTTGTGGTGAAATTGGCATTTCTGACAGCTCTCAATGTAATCTGCATAGCGCAAGAAGATGGTTACATTGAACAGATGTGGTTTGGAGTTGTTATTCTTTGTAATTACCATCATTAAGTGAAAGCATGTGCCAATCAACTTTGTACTTTAAACACACCAATCACTTGCAAGAGACATGCATCTGCATTTCAGATAGAGCTAAAAAGAATATAATATTTTGGTTTGAAATGTATTTCTGTTATTTCTATTTAATACAATACTCCATGAAACAAAGGATGACCAGAGATGTCACAGCAGCACATAATGAAGTTAAGAAAGGCTTTACTGGGGAATCATCTAGATACCTTTTTTGTGTTGGTTTTGTGTTTTATTTTTGTAAAAAGAGTCATCTTTCTATGTTGTCAAGGGAAGGCATTTAGGTTTAATTTTATGAATTTCCAAAGTTACTATGCTGCCTCAATCTTGGACTGTGACTTCACTATTAGGAGGAAAGGAGGTTCCAGCATAGTTTTAAAATGTAATAGAACTTTATTCCAGTTGAGGAACTGAACTGCTGTGTATGTTGGAGTTGAGAGTTCTTTCATCACTAGAAGATCTGGTTGCGTTACTGATGCTCGTAGCACAAGTGTGGCTCTATGGATGTAAAATATTCCTGCAGTTCATGGAAAGTGGGCTGCAGAACAACTAAGGCATCTTGGTGTGTTCTTGATGTATGAATTTTAATCCTTGTCTGTGGAGTGCTAAATGTTATCTCTAGTAAACCCAACTATAAATAGATATTTGAGGTGACAGGACTAGTAAAATTCAGGGTAGATATTTTGCTGTTTCTTACCTGAATGCCTTGTCTTTCAGCATCATCAGCACAAAGAAGTTTACACAAAGTACTATGTGAATAACAATTATCTATTATTCCATTTTCACACCTTCTCCTGCTAAAAGAAAACTCGATTTCAACTGGAAATTGTTAATTTCTGGTGCTTTTCCCTAATCAGTAATTTCCTTGCTCTTACAGGTCCTCATAGCACATTTTTGTAGAAGATTGTGCTTTTATGTTTGTTGAATATTTTACGTATTTTGTTGCATCTGCTTAGTATTCAGTAAAGAAATTTAGGACTGAACCCTGCAATTCACAGTATACAACAGATATAGTCTGCTTATGTGGTGAAACCCCAACACCTACCTAGATTTCCTGCAGGCACACTTATTCTTCAGCATATTGTTATTTTAACAGTCCGACTTTCCAAGAAACTCAGTGTTTGGCATCTCTGCTGTCAGCTGCCAGCTTTATTTTGGTTATATTTAGTTATGTCAACCCTGGGTGCTTAAAATTTGGAAAACCAGCTATCACTAACATCCAATTGTTGGCAATGTAGAACTCAGAAGACTTATGAATCAAGAAAGGTTTCATACCTTCCCATGGAGTTTATATATCATTTGTAGTTGACACCTTTTTGATTAGATAGTGAAGGTTTTGATTTTATGTACTAATCCTTTTTCCTTCTGCTCTGATATTACTTAAATGGAGAAATACAGCTGAAAACATCCTCCGTTTTAAGTTAAATATCAGAGTAATTTACCACATTCTACCATAATTAGAAGTGATGAAAAAAAATCTTTAGCCAAAGACCTTTTTTTATTATTATGATGGAAATTAGTGAGATTATTTGCTTTGGAAATGGCAGCAAATCAGAACATAGTCATATCACTTAATTTTATATATTAAAAATAAATTAAACTACTCTTTCAACTTCTTTAGTTTACTCCTACCCCCTGAAGCTATACAGGCTTAGAAGCTGAGAAAGACACAGAAGAAAATGTTGGCTGCAAAGATATTTCACTGTTCCTCATGTGCTCTGAGATAGGCTTTTGCAATCAGAGTCAATGGTATTAGTTCCTCTTATACATATGTAATTTGCTTTTTAATGCAGAACCATAAACAAATTTAGCAGTAACTATGTAGGGATGTTGTATGTCCCTAAAATGGGATGTGTTTGAAATCTGGAACAGGCAGATGCTGTGTTGAGAATAGCAAATTTCTTGTAAAAATCAACATAGTGGGGCATTTTCTCCTCTTGAGGTGCATATATAGTTTTCATGAATCTTAATGAGATTTATAGAACTGCAGAGAAAAATGTACACTGGAGTATACATTGTATATATGATGCTAACTTCCCACAGGACTTTTCTACTCTCCTTTAGATGCTATGAAGCCTGAGATACACAAAAGATTAGCTTAAGACATTGGTGTTTCATTTGTTGTATTTGGCATAATTGCCTTTGAGTGTAATTAGCTCCCTTTGACAAACCTGATCCTGTCCCGTTTTGGCAGTGGTCTATATATTTATTGATGGGAGTACATGCAATCAACATTAGTTGCTAAATATGAATTGACAGCTGAAAGAAAGCTTTCTTTCTGGGTGCTTTCTGCTGAGTTAAATGGGTATTATTTCACCTCTGTGTTGAAATTTAAGTTTTTGTATTCCCATGAGTTTAGTCTTGTTTTGCTTGAATACTAAAATAATCTTGAGATTATCAGTCTAATGCTTTGAATTCTTTATTCAGTAACTATCACTCGAACAGCTCTGCTTGGATTTAAGATCTATTCCAAAATGTGAGGGAAGCACTTTAGCTGTGGATAATGAGATCTGACAGTACCAGAACTGGAGAAGAAGATGAAATCACTATCTATAGAAAATAATATTTTCCCTACATATTCAGGTTAAATGTGTGCACATCCTGGTAGCTGGAACATCTGTTTCTAGCTTGTTGTTCCTCATGGCTGCTTCTCAATTGGATTTCCTCAAGCAGGTCCAAAGCTTGTCACCTTAGCCAGGGTCTGTTAACTATCACCACTGGCCCCACATTAAGTAGGAGGTTCAGGGCTAAGCTAATAACTCTCCTGCCTTTCTGACTGATCACAGTGATTCTCGCTCTGGCTACTTATCATGCTGTGCTCCTATGGGAGGGTTATCTTCTTTGTCTATACTTCAGCCAGGAATTGGTTTTGTTTTCTTCATTCCTAAGTTTTCAGTTGGTAATACTGAAAGTGTTGTTGCTTTCTGAAGAAGTGATTTGATTACAATCCATTATTTCTCCCCCAACACTTAAAATAGTGTTTTCCTGAGTATTTAAATTTTGCCTTTTTTCTTTTCTCTGGGCCTAAATGTAACAACTGATTTTTCAAAGCAGAGCTTGTAACCAGACACACATGGCTGAATGGATGCAACGTGAGCAAGATATTATAATGCTGGTTTGTGTGAACCTTGACCACATTTTGTGTCACAGGTGAAGTGATTTTCATGAACTTGACTTTAGTGTACAGTAAGGCATACTTCAACGCTTCTTATGTAGCACCTACTATGTGCTTTATAAGAGAGCAGAGTGCAAGAGTAGAATCTACAAAACAGTTTATCTGATTTTTTTTATGGTCATTGGCTACCTTTAAGCCTCATGTGAAAAATTACCAAAGCCTATGAAATTGCTTTGGTTGGCATTAATGGGCATTGAGTAAGGTCCAGAATGAGGATCAGGGTATCAGTGGGGGTTTGTTGCTCATTAGGAATTTTGAGAGAAGTTGGAGGCAGTGCAGCCAAATCCATGCACCTCCTTAGAAATCTTGCTGTGGAATTTAGGAGATTGTCCTTTGAGCAAAGCTAAGACTAAACCCTCAAAACAGTGGTATGTAGTATTTGAGGAGAGTTTGAGTTTCATTATGGGAGGGAAAAATGTAGGAAAGGGAAAAGTTTGCTATCTTCTGCAGCTGAAAGGGCTAGTAGAAAAAAAAAAGTTATCAAAATTTTCTCTTTTTAAAAATTAATCTTTAAATATTTAGAAGCTTATGTAAACATAAACATAAGAGGTTTTATCAAGTACATCGTGTAGATTTTATCAGCTACATTGGGTAGTCAAGTTCTTGTTAGTCAACTGTGAGACTTACAGACTTACTGTGAGTCAGTCAGACTCCTAGCTGATTAAGTTAAGACAGTGATCTACGTGGTCAACTCAACTGAGCACTGGTAGACATGAGATTTATTGTTTCAATCACTAAAACTTGCTAGTGAAAATATTACACAATGTAATGACCATACTTTGGCTTAAGTTGCACATAGTGTGCTCTCTTAACAAGAAGTCGGAATTACACCACTTAAAATTAACACAAAATTATGTTTTTAATTTACACAATTATAAAGCTGAGAAGCCCACATTTATTTATTTTTAATCTGCAACATCAAAATAAATTTAGCAGGGACAGATACAGGGTTAAAAAATAATACTGAGAAGTAAACCAAAAATATTCTTTGTCTTTCTGTGGTAGTTGCCTGCATTGACACTTAAGGGAACAAAATATTAAGAAGTATTGTTCAGAATAAAATAAGATTTTGCTTTTTAAAACACACTTTAATTCATCCTACAGATATTAAAAATATGACTGTGCAAATAAGGGAATAAGGGTAAAGAGAAAGGGGAAAAAAAAGAGAAAAGTTATTAATAGGTTTGTAATGATAGGAAGTTTATTCCAGGGTTGAGGTAAGACTTAATGGTTCATAAATAGCAAATTCATTATGTTTTTAATACTCAAATTATATTAATACTATATAACATCTTTATGGTACCATTATTACCACTTAATCCTAAACTCAGTTTGGAAATAAACATTTCCAAATCTTATTCTTTTTTTTTTTTTTTTTTTTTTCGTGGAACAGTTGGCCAAATAAATTGTTTAAAATAAATATTATCTGATTAGTGCATGGCTTGTTCAATCATAAGGAGACTTATAAATGTTTTATGTCGACCCTTACACGGAGTTCTTAAATGTTAACAAATTAATTTATTTTAAAGGCCATATCAAGGTGAAAACACCAGGACCCTAGGCAGCAGGACAATACATCACAGAGCCATTTCTCATTCAGTCTCAATAATGGCAAAGGATATGTTGAGACATAAAACGTGATATGGTTTGTTAAATATTCATTTATAATTTGCATTCATTGTTAAATCATGTGTTAGAACACATCTTTAATCTCAAAAAATACATAACATGCCGTAAAGTCTATTTGAAAACATAACAATAAATATTTTATGCTTTTCATGTTGCTTTTTAAAGGTTGACTAGAATACCCCCGAATCCTTGTCATTAATGTAATTTAATTATTCCAAAGAGATTTGGTCTACAGTGATTTTGATGTCAATAATTTATTTCAACCTTTAGGTCAATGTAAAATAAATACCTGTTTGGGAGATGGTCTGTTCTATGATTAATGACAATTTAGCTCCCCCAGTACTCCACGGCAACACTGGTTTGTTGTCTGAAACATTTGCAGTTCAGTGCGGTAGCTTCAAGAGACTTATTTTATAGTGGTCCCCAACAGTTTGCTCGATGAGAAAGGTGCAGTTCGCTTTCCTACAGCTTCTATTTCATCGCTGGTTATTGCTGGAGATTTTCTTTATATGACATGATAGCTGAAACATTTTTGCTACTAGGAGGTACACTGACTAGAATGTGGTATTTGTTGAATTTCTGTAGGACTGCTATTCAATTTGCATTTTGTACACTGGGAAGGAAGTCCTGTATGAGAGGGCCGAGTGTGACAGAGGAGTGATTGGTATTATAGGAGACTAGGAGCTACTCAATGAACCATGTAAAAACAGTTCATTAAAATGTTTATGTGCCTGGCTGGTTAATGCAAAGAAAGCTTTATTGTAGTCTTATAAAACCTCAGTAACTTCAAGTCAAAGTTGATCAATTCAGTGGTAAAAATTCAGACAAATGCCCAGTGGAGGTTAGGAACCACTAGAAAACATTGCAAGAAACAATATTCTTTAATTCTTTTTTCCAAACTAAAACATGGTTTAGCATTGAACTTATACAACTTCAGATCTTTCTTATTTAGTAAAAGATTTTTGGACAGAGCCACCATCTGTCTAGATTTCCCTGGATCTTTTCAATCCTGAAACATCTATTAGGTGAAACCTGAAGTGTCTAGACATACGCTAACTCTGCAGCACTTCTGCATGTGAGAAGCTTAAAGTATGTATTGTGTCCTACACATGCACTGTACACTTTATACCCAGCTCTGGAAAAACCCTGGCTATCCTACTTTCGAATACTACAGTAAAGAAGAAAGAAGACAAGCCTCTAAATTATATTTCCCACTGAACTGTTGACTTGTCCCACGACTAAGCACTCATCTGAAAATAAGGATACCAGTGAAATGACCTTTGTTTGTTTGTTTTTTATTTTGTTTTGTTTTTAATCTAAGCACAAGTTACTAAGAAGGTATTACAGGATTAATATTAACAAAAATAAAACCCTTGTAAAGTGAAATTTCCTTCTCCTTGTCAGAGGCAGTGGCAGAGAGAGCTACAAAGCTATAATTCTTCCTACTAACTTAGCAAGCAACTAGCAAAGAACCTTTGGAATAAGGAATATGGCACCCTGGAGATTCTCCGAAAGCTATGGAGTTGGCCTATATATGAATGTTAAGAAGAGTAGGTGGAATGTCTGAGAAACCATGTTGGGCTACCAAAGAACTTGGAATAAGTTGAGTGGTGGTTTTGATAAATAATGTAATGAAGCAGATCTCCCTCCCCTGAAAGCAATATATTAGCTGAACAGTGGGGAATCTACTCTCATTACTCACATTCTCCTGAAAATAGTGGTAAGAGTGGAAAGAAATCTCTTTAAAAAATGCATAGTCAGAGCAAAACTCTGATTCTTAATCAGCCACATCCTCTCCCTATCCTTCTGGAGAATATGGACCATCAATTTCCCCATAAGATGAAGGGGAGGCAAAGCAATAGTTTAGCATCCTATGCATTATCTCTCTTTTTATGATTACAAATAGAGCACTTATGTTCACTGACCCATATCTCATACCAGACATCAGTAGCCAGGTCCAGATTTAGGTTATTGTTCCAGCACTGGATTAGGCCATGCGATCAGAATCAAATTTATCTAATATGATAACTTGATTGTGGCATTTCTTATTGGCACTGTATGTATGCACAGCTGAAGCTTGAAGGCATAAAGCAAATGCTCTGGAGGCCTGAAAGAACGGTTGTCAGTGCTTTTACCATGAGCTTCAGAAAGGTTGAGAGAAGCTCTCTATTGGGTTAATTAAGCTGTCCTTTTGCTTGCAAGTTTAAAAGGGAAAAGCTAGTTTGCTCCCTATGTGACGTTCCCAAACTCTTTCAGCTGTAGCTGTAAGCTTAAATGACCCTCAGTCCTGCAGCGTATCAACTTGATGTGTATAATTGATTGCTAAACATTTTTTACAGCCTGTTAAATGGTAAAACTGAAAAAAAGAGTAATATATGAATGTTGATTAAAGTGCTTTTGTACAGAGGGGTCAGAGACATTAGCAAGTTAAAAAGAAAGTGTGAGCCTCTGCTGTGGTGCTTCTAACCTGTATGCTTTGTTTCGCATAATTGATCCCACATGCCTACTCTAAGGGTGGTTGTGTGTGGTTTTTTTTTCTCCCCAGACAGATTTCAAACTGCAAATATTAAAATACAATTAGAATAGAGTGTGCTCAGTAATGACACTGTGCAGGATGCTCAACAAGGTAGATTGCTGATAGTATAATGGCAGCGATTCTAAAAGGAATAATGTAAATTATCACAATAGCTTGGAATTGTGTGGGTAGGAGAAACAACCAACAAGGTGTGAAACCTTAGAGTAACCTTAAATCTGAAATGCATTAAGATGGACATTCAAATGATAATTGCCAATAATTTTGTTGTCATTATAATTTGTGGTGATTTTTTGTTTTTCAGTAATTGACGTAAGGCATCATGTATTTTTCAGGGTTCTGCGCTAGCTAGCCAGCAAATAGAATCTGTCACAAAATATTTGCAGCTTCTGTTAGTGAAAAAGATATGATGCTGTTACAAGTACATACCAAAAAAATATTCCATGTATGCGTCTGTGAGGCTTTTGGCTTGATGTAATGACTGAATATCTGCAACACAACAAATTGTTTATCTATTTGTAAAAACGGCAAACAAGAAATCCTCGACCCTTATTTAAGGAACAATACCTCAAGAGTTTAAAACCAGTAACTTCTGAATACCAGTGCAATATTATGATTTTTTTTTTCTCTTTAAATCATTAGTACTGGTATAGAAAAGTGTAACTTGCTACAGTTTCCCTGCCAAGGCATTTATCTGTGAACTTCCACAAGATTAGAAGAATAGCTTGGTCGTTACTGTTGCTCTGCTAATTATATCAGTTGATTCTAGTTACAGAAAAGATTCACTATCAGTTGTACACAAATGCACCTCACAGCAAATACAAAATGAGAGCATTGCGTCTACCATTAAATATCCTTTGCATAAACCCAAGTTTTATTTTGTTCCAACCCAAGCAGAGTTTGAAGAAGTCATTTAGGGGTGAAAAGTTCAGTGTTTCATGTACCGAACTCCTGAACTATCCCTTTCCTCTGCATAGCTTGGTTTGCCTGTTTTTCCTTAAAAGACTAAATATAGAAACCTTATTTTCTTTAATATTTTTTACAGATTTGAGCATAATTTGATCCAGTTCTTTGGAATGTGGGAGTTCCACTCTTATAAACACATTTATAAGAATATGCTGGAAAACTGGATAAAATATTTGTCTGGATGGTGAAGTACAGCAGGTGTTTGATTATATTATTATAATTTTAAAGTTAAAAAGTAATTTGTGCCACTTTTAAGAGTGAGGTACTAAACTGATTTATCTAAAAAAATTGCTTAAGATAGGTGATGTTTTAGATTTTTTTAAGATTAATTTATTTTTCTTGTAACTTAAAACCATGTGTTTTTGTACCACAACCTTAATGCTATTTCAGTGCCCCCCTTTACCTGAAAATAGGATCAACACTCTTAATGCTGTATGTATGGTCTTTTTGCACTTTCATTTTTAGAAAGAAATGAGACAAAATGGGTCTAATTAAATATAAACCAGTCATTATCAGAGTACTCTTTCAAAAATGTTTCAGGCATGTCACAACTTTTCAGCTGCATAGGACAATAGGAGTCAGCCAAAATGAATTTAGAATCAAAAAGACAAAAGCTCCAAGCAATAAATGCTGTTGTAGGATTAAAATGATAAGGAATAGAATAGAATAGAATAGACCAGGTTGGAAGTGACAACAGGAAATGAAAAAAGGACATCGCTCTTAACAGGAGATGTCTTTTTTTGTTTGTTTATTTTGCTTTTTAATTTTTTAGAAAATTAACAGACCTTTCTATCTGCTGCATAGTATCTTGTTTCCTTGTTTATACAAAAGTATCAGCTACGTGCCTGACTTTACCTTGAAGGCTATGTAACTTGGACAAAATATTTCTGGAATAAGTTTCATTTAAAGCAGCACAACAACACCGAAGTTAGAAACATGTTTGTGTCTTTTTTTCATGACTAGCCCATGTCTATTCTCTATGAAATTGATGTCAAAAAAGTATTATATATTTTCAGTGGGAAATAGAAGGCTGCCCTCTACTATCCTTGTCAGGACGTCGTATCCCTTTAATCATACTTTTCATTTCAGTACATTGAAATTTCTGTTACCAAGGACAACATCATAAATAAAAGTGTTTGTGAAATTTTTACCTGCAGCTTCCGAACTTTGTGCATTAAGCATGAGACTAGCAGAGAGGTGGTCAAATGTGAAAATTTATAATCATTTATTACGTACGGCTGAAGCGAGAAGGGAATAAAAGCGTGAAGGCATACATCTATAAACTGAAGCAGAAAAGCTTAAATGAAAAGTAAAGTGAATTTCTGTGTCTTGTCATAAAGTAATGAGAAGCTAGAGCTTTATTCATAGCAACCCAAGATGCATTTACTCTCAATCTAGCTTTAGCAGTAAATGCTTCCCTGATGTATTGCTTTGGACTTACAAAGAAATATTTGTGCTCTACATAATAGTATAGTTAGGAGAATTACTGCATGGCTGAGGAGATTCTATAAAGGTTTATAGCTAGTGGTGTTACTGTAATTTAATCACAATGTAGCTAATGTAGTACTTTAATATCACAGGTTACTTTTTTATTTACCATTTATTAGTAACTGACAGTCAATCATCACCACATCATAAACAAATCACACAGGGTTCTATAGGAACCCTGAAGTTCCAGAACCGATGCACTATAGCTCTTACATGTGCTCCAAAATGAGCTCAACATCAAATTATTTTTAAACAGAGTAATCATGTAAGGCAGGACTCCTGCTTTCAGTCCATCAGCCAAAGGAAATGTTTCATGTTGTGAGTACAATTAGTGCTGCATATTGTGTATACCTATGTGAGGTAACTTACCAAGCTATTACCAGCAATGCCTCAGATAAAACACCCCGTGTACAGGAATTTGCACACCCTGGTGAATGAATTTACACAGACGAAGAATTATGCCCTCTTCATTTCAGCCACCTTTTCATTAAGATTACTCTGATCTGTAAACTAAGTAAATGTAGCTAGTAAATGTGGTGGAGTCCACTCCAGTGCTCTTGAGGCACTGAAATCTCAACATAATTTTTGTCAGAACAATCCTTTCTATAATATTTCCTTTATCACAATTTTAAGATGTACTGTAGCATCGACTTCTCTCAGTTTTGTGTTTATGGTCCGTTCTTAGTACAGAATTATCTCTAAGCATATATTTAATCCAAAGTTGTTTGTGTTATCAAAATTAAATGCCAGTTGGAACTCAAGCTATTTTCTCCTTGGACTGAAACTTGTGGTTTTCCCAGGACCCTAAAGACACTATGGTCTCTTAATTGCAAACAGAATCGCTTTTCATTTCTCCTTAGCTGTAGGGCAATGAATAGTAACTAACTGCTTCATTGATTAATATGTAGTAGTAATAAGCCACACAAAGATGTACACTGGTGGACTATTTGTGCATGTCCTAGGTATACTGAGAAGAAGACCAAGGCTGATGACCAAGTGCCTTCAGTCACTCAAAAGGCTTGGCAGTAAGTCTAGAAATTCACACCCTGGAATAGCTTATTGCTATTAGAATATCTCTTTTTTAATTAAATTTTCATACAATCTATCCTTTCAATGGCAAAAAATAATTTCTAGAAGAAAAATGCTAAACATTTAGAGGAAGTTTATTGAAACCCCGCTGCTTTGCTAGGAGATTAGAATGTGAAATCTTCCCTTCCATCCAGCCTTAAATGCTTTATGTCTGTAGGTTCTCCAGGCTAACCAGACATTTCCAAGTATTAATTATGATGTATGAAGAATGCTGTTTATTTGACTTAACTAATATAAAAGCCAGAAGCAAAACAAGAAAACACAAACCAACCTGCACACTTTGCTATTAGAAGATCCTGTCAGCACTGTTTTCCCAAAAATTACTGTACAAATCTCCCTGGTCTTAGTAAACTCTTGAATTTATCTACATATTTTTTGACTACCTGATATGACTTTTTCCAAAAGAATTAAAAAAAAAAAAAGGTGAAAGGAGGACAGTAGTAGAAAACTATGTTAAGTTCTGTCTCTATCTTTCTTTTTCCATTTCAATGGCTCTCTGTTTACAGCTACTTTTAGTGCTTCCCTGGGCAGTCAGCAAAGATCCAATTTAAATCATACCACACAGAGATGAATTAGTTTTTAGATATTATGTGATATTCTTACTGTTGTTGTACCTTTAAGGACATTTTCTGGTTAGGACATTTTCTTCCTAGATGGATTGAACTTCAGACACTAACCTCTCTTTTGAAAGGATTATTTAATAACATCTGAATTCAATTAATAGCTTCCTTGTGCAGCTATCCCATGCACAGCCTATACTGAATCTTGAGAGCTGTTTCTTTTCACTGTTATCTTTTAAGAATTATGCTGCCAGATAGGTTTGGTGCAAACTTTTTGGCATTTAGTTCATCTTTTCTAATCTACTTTTACTGCACATAATTGAGCTGCTTTATAAAGATTCCTACTTGACATTTCTGCTCCTCTTCTCGTTTGACTCTTACTTTTTTTCTCATCCTCCTTACTGTTCCTCTCAGATCCACAGATAATGTTGCCCCCATGCTGCCTTGCCATCTAGAGTGGCTGCTTTACCTTTCTTGCCAACCACATATGTAAAGTTAAGGAGGAAGAGTGGGAAGGTTGGCACAAAAATGTTCCATGGTAGTAAGACCTGAAAGAGGTGATGCTAATGAAAGTGAGATCCAGAATGTAATGGTTTTTCATAAAACATGTTGTTAGAGCACTTTATTTCTATGTTAGTTTGCAAATGAGATAGACTTTTTTCCTTTTTGTTTTTTTCCTCTGTTACCATCTTAAATTTGCATTACTGAACTATGAATTATTTAGAAATGATGTGTGGACTTCCACCAAATTATTAGACTGATTTTCTCAGAACCTTGAAAATGTGAGCTGGTTTTAGGTGCAAAAAAGTGTGGTTTAATATGCTTATAGAAGCCAAATGAAATGTCAATGTTTCTTTATTTAATTATTTTTTTTTCTTGTACCCACCCCTCCCTAAATATATTAATTTCTTTTGCCATAAGAACTGAGAACCACATGCATTTTGAGTCAGTCCTGAAGTAGCAAATAATTTCAATGCTTGAGACAGGGACTGAAATAAAAATCAATTATTTATACAGCCCTACAGTTAAACGGGCTTTTTTTTTTTTTGCATGATAAAGTGCTGCAAGTTCTTTTTATTAATTATACCTGAGATACTGGTTTATATTTTGTTTCTTTCTCTCTCTCTTTTTTTTTTTTTTTTTTTTTTTTTTCCCCCTAAAGTCAGCTCCCATCATAAAAGCAGTTTAAGGCTTCATTGCATAGTATGCAGGAAAACTATGAAGAGACCTTCAAAGAATATAACCTCAGTGGGTTTTACTCCAACTGCAGTGATGTACGATTGAAAGCAAAATTTCAATGGCATATTTGAAACCCAAGATACAGTATAAATCTGAAAATTTGAGAGACCTTGATTATACACAAGCAGTTGGAAGCCATTGTGCCTTTCACCATCATGCAGCAGTGCTAGCTCATGGAAGAAGTGAAATTGCAAACTGAACATGTTTGCTAGGGAACAACCACGAGAATGTAAGCATGACCTTTGGAAATGGTTTTTGCATCAACATAGTTAGACTTAGAATAAATTTTTCATTTTCTGTCTCAAGCCGGTGTAGTGACTATTTGACACCTGGATCTTTGGTTTGGAAACATCTGGCTTTTTCCTTTTAATCCTGGATTATTATCCTTTTCAAAATATAAATTGGAAGTTACAAAACCAATATTCATAACTTTCTTTTTTTTTTCATATTATCAAAACCAGGCCCCATTTTGGAAGCAAGGATCAAACCCCGGAAAAACAGGCAAGGAAAAAAAACAACCACTCTGCAACCCTATTTATGAGTAGCTGCTCCTTCTGCTAACTTTCAGATCCACAACCATAATATCAGTAAATTAATATATGGTTTGGAATATAGTCGTGTATTATCATGGGCCTGTCAGAGATTCCCCAGATATGCAACAGCAGCTAGAGTCCAATTCATGTTGAAACTTGATTTGAAATCAGTACAGCTGAGGTGTCTGAACTCCTCTGCAAATCTGGACCGAAGTGATGATTACCTCTCAGAGAGATTCAGAACCAGCAGAGAGGCATGTTGTGTGCCAACAGGTGGCATTCAAATAATTATTTATTACTATATTTTGTATTTGTTTTTAAGGTAGTTATTAATGCATCAACAACAAGGTAATATCTGAAAGGCTTAACCAATTGGATTTTGATGAGGTGGTTAAAAACCCCTATCAGATGACATACTTAAGTCACACCAGAAATTTGCTATATATGATACCTTATTCTGACACCTAAACAGCCTATCCTTGTTCAAGCAGAGAGGTGGATAGATGACCTCTCTACCTTGCTTCCAACCTTTTTTTTTCTTTTCAACAGGAAAATTTCCTGTCATTCTAAACATACCTTTGTGCAGAGAGGTTACTGCTGGCTTTATCTAAAACAAACTTCAGGGTAGGCTTGCATTTGGCAACAAGGAATGCTAATTTGCTAAGCCTGTGGAAAATCTGAGCTGCTCTTTTGGTACATTAGATCTCAGCTATTTGACTGCACGTTTTATCTAAAATTTGCTATGTGGCTCCTTAGCATCACATGCCTCTGAGAAAGAAAGGTGCTAGAGTACCCCTGGTAACCAAGGTGGGATTTTTTTGTTCTTGTTATTGAAGTCTAAGAATTGTGACAGTAGGACACTCGGCTGGCTAAAATCCCATTTTTCAACTGTAACTGCTCCTTTCCTTACAAGCAGTTAAACCAGTATTTCAGAAGTCATCATCACTTTTATGAATCATCAAAATTTCTGTGGATAAAGATCAGACTTTGTATTTGTTGGTATTATTTTCAGTATGGGACATAACTGTCTTTGTGGCAATGTGTACAGAACAAAGCCTGAAAAACTGGTTTTGTGTTTCATTTCTTACACAAGTACTCAGTGTGGAATCTAGAGCGACACTCTACCTACCCATCTCCGCTTCACCTGACATTAATGCAAGTATCTTTCTAACATGGCTCTGAGCTAAGAAAGTATTGTCTCACTCCATATGCAACCAAGGCAAAGAGGAATTAATCTCCAAGGACATACCAAAGAATGTTTAACAGGTTAGGTTGCTGAATCGTTCCAGGGTCTTTACTATGGCAGTTTATTAGTACCAAATTTGCTAATTTGGCAGCGTTACAAACTTTCTGCTTGTTTTTTTTTTTTCCTTTCTTTTTGTTTAACTTCTAGTTTTTATAGGCAGAAAATCTGAATTAAAACCATGTTGTCTCATCCTGTTTGCCAAGTCTGCAAGTACTACTTTAAGTTGATAACTGCAAGAGCTGGAGAAGCTGCTTGTGGGACAATAACTTTGAAATTTCACGAGACTACTGTTTCGAATGTCAAGCTTTTTACCTGGTGAAGTAAAGGTTTCTAACTTCATCTATGGTAGGAATTTGGTATCCTTTGCGTTAACTCTGATCTTGTGTGCCACAAGTTTCCTCAGGCTTATAGATTCTAGCACTGGTCTGGATTTAAAAGAAACAGCAAACCCCTAATTTGTCCTTGCCAAGATAATATTTAATTCTTTTTAGGATTACAGGAAGACCAGTTGAGTGAGTAAAATGAGTTCTGCTTACAATCTGCAGTTTCTGTTGCTGTAATTCAGTTGGTTGTTTTCAAGTTATGAAAAATAAGCAGATTTAGTTCAGTATAACTGCATATGATCTATCTTTCTCCCATACAGCATAAAATTTCTTGCAACACAAAACTTTTTCAGTGATGGAAATTTTTCAGTCCATACTACAGGCATGCTTTAAAATGTTGTTTTTATTAGGTATTAATTTACTAAACAAGTGTTTAATTTATGTTCTAAAATCTCTTAGCATGCAGTGTTTACATGCATATTTTGAGAATATGGTTTTATTTAATTGACCTTTGGAAGTAGTCCAGTATGGATTTTAGTAGCTGAGAATTCTTAAAAACCCTTTTTAGTTATGTCAAACAAATGAAAGATCAAAGGCTTAAAAATTAACAGGAGGATGAAGTAACTCCACATGCTTGAAAATGGGCACATTGAAAAATATCAGAATTCTCACTGTAACACTCTCTACCACACCAAAACATTATTGCAACTTACTGTTTAATCCTGAATGAAATATGGTGTCTAGAAAAGGAAGTTTTTAGAAGATGTCAAATACTAACAGATTGAGACAAAAATGTTAAAATCAGGGAAAGAAACTTGTGATAAAAGAATGGCTGTGCAGGTTTCTGTTGCCCTAAAGCAGAATGAACTTCTGATAAGAGTGTCAACTTTCAGTGGTACCACCCAAATTGGAAGAGATCCTGACAAACTTGCTAAAGATTAGAACTGTCCATAGACTGATTTATTCAAGATAGCAAGGACAATTCTGGTAAGTCCTGCCAAGTTTAAAATCCGAGCAATCCATTTACGCCCAGCACAGTGTGACAAATAGAACTGTAATTAAGTATGCAGTAGTTCTTCAGTCTCCAAAAGGCAGGACTGTATCTCAGCTGAAGGTTTTTCAGCTCCTGCTTGACATCAACCAAGAACACATGCTCCTTTTCCATGAGACTTGAAAAATAACAGGTGTGCTTGCACATTGTTTTCTCTCTGCCCTTGGCCAGTTTTTCTGTCTGGAAACCTTTAACCTTTCCAAGGCATAGATGACTTTATTCTCTCTATATATGTTACTTAGCATAGTGTGGCTACAGTTTTATTGAGTGTTCATAGGCATTATCAGAACAAAACCCACAAATGTGCCTTCTGTGCTTCTTAATGCAAGCTATTCTTTTTAAATCCCCACAGATGTAATAAAGCTCTTCTGGACAAAATTGCTGTCTTGATCACAACACTGCCTAATGCCTGGAAGCCCCAAAACCCCACATGACCAGCCTGAGCAACCAAAGAGTTAAGGCAGCCATAAAACCATGCAGCAGGCAACAGCATGGCTCACTGAAGAAACAAGGAAGTTCTTATTATTTTGCTGTCAATGAGCTAAAGAAACTGAGCTATCAATTATATCAGACCATATTATTTTGAATACTTCAAACCACCTGAGGATTTTTAACTCTTCATTTTCATCTTGGATGGACCACAAACTATCCTGTACAGGTAACTGATGATAACATTGTATGGAAAATTATCCCTCATTATTTGTTGTGAGTGTCAATACCTTGTAACTTGTTGCAAGCAATGAGTAAAATTCTTGTTGGGCTGATTCTTTCAGCATAATTTGTTGATAGACACGCTCCCCTGACAATAAAACAAGGAGAAAAATTCTCAGAAGTCTACAAGAAGAAATAAGATAATAATATCCACAGCACTTCCTATTTCTAACAGTTAAATATTTAAATGAGCTGATATTAAGCTTAGGAAAAGCCAAGCCTTGGCATGCCAATTTAAGGTCTGGAATCTTTAATGTTTCTAGACTTCCTGTAAGATTACCAAATATCCAAACCTAAGGAGCTAACCAGTTTGTTTACTTGTGATTTATGAGATTAATAGATTTCAGAAGAGACTGAGAAGCCATTAAAAGCATTTTTGTTCATTTCTAAGTTAAAAAAAAGGCATTCCAGTGTGTTAGAAGGCTTGAATCTGTGTATGTATGTATGTGTGTATATATACATTAAAAAAATATATTTTTTTTAAAGTCTTGATAGCAAACAAGATAGTTTGGACTTAAGAGTTTTGGTAAGACTTTTCAGTCATGAAAGCACCTGAATAAGAAGCAGCATGTGATTTTATACACTATTCTGGGAGCAGTCTCAGACAGGAATGTTGGTTTTTTTTTTTTTCTTTGATCTTAACAGATGATCATTCTCTGCCTCTTACTGTGGCATTTACCCATTCCTGCCTCAAGGGAAATCCTTAAAATCCTGGGAACCTGAAATGGAGATAGGAGGAAGTAAAGGTGTATACTTTACACCTCCTCCTTTTTTAATGCAAACATAAAGCAGGCCCTGATCAGATTCATAAATAAAAGTGCTTACATAGGTTTATGTGTGTTTACACTATTAACATTTGTATTGGTAGCACTGACAATAAAATCTGAACCTACAGCTTTCAGTGCTATCAAAATCTTAACGTACTAAGAGACTTTACTTGCAATGATTTTTTTTTCAGAAAATTCAGTTCCAAAACACCTGTGATGCTGCTTATATTGCTGTATAGTGAATAATTTGAATAATCAGCTGCCAGATGCCTGTGTTCAATGCAAATATGATGTGCTCCTATTACTTCCTATAACTTCAATATTTGCTTTTATCTCAGAAAAATAATTATTACAGTGTAACTTTAGACAAAATTTCCAAGCTCTGTTTTTTCCCCCCAAGATTCTAAATACAGATTTCAGATGATACTGTGAAAAGATTCAGAATGGTTCACTAACACCATATTTGAAGAGATAATGGGGATTTTATTCTACAAATGCTTTTGCAGGTGAGTAATTTATCCAAGTTAGCATTCTGGTTCTGTTTGCAAATAAGCAGCATAACATAGTTGTGGTATATTTTATATGAAGGCACATTCAAAAATGTAGCTTTTGAATCTGCTCTTATTGTTGAGGTCACTGATATAATCTGGAAAGAACTGAAAGGAAGTACAGTACTTTAGAGAAAAAAAGCAATTAAGCCCATGGCAGGGGGATTGGAACTAGATGATCCTTGAGCTCCCTTCCAAACCTAACAAATCTATGATTCTAAGCAAATACTAGCTCTTCCAAAGATTTTATGCTGGCACTGAGTAATCCATGGAAATATTACATATGAATGATATTACTGATTGCTCTTTGCCTAACAACATGATGATTTTGTTAATGAGTAAATCTAGAATTAACCCATGGTCTGTTCAAGTAATTTGCAGGTTGGATTAAAACTTGTACATTTCTTTGTTATTCAAATGTAGTTTCTTCTCAGAAAATACATTCTGCCTGAAAGCAAAGGTTTTTTCCTGATATATTCAAATGGACAGCTTAAATATTATAAAACAGGGTTGGTTTGCAAATAAACTTTAAAATAGGTTATAAACACATGGTGAATCTTAGTGACAGAAGCAATTTCTGAAGACTTTTACACTTTATTTCCATTTGCTGTTCTGTTCTTCCTAGCAATCTGCCTGTATTTTTCAGGATCCTGCCTACAGATTGCAAGAATCAGTAACATTTTGCACTGTTAACTTAGATCTCAGCAACACACTCTTCAAAAATGTGAAAATCTTCATAGAAACTCACTGAAGTGAGTATTTTGTTTGGGTTTTTTTAACTTGTTTTGTCTAATAATAGACTGATTAGAAGCAAGCTATTAAAAGAATTTTGATAAACCATGTATAACTTTCGCCTGCTTGCACTAGTTTTTTCTTACTTTTGTCTGTTTACAATTCTGAAATAATTAAGTGGTGTGCATACATTTCTACAGATGCACAAATATATTTTCAGTGTAGGACCAGAAAACATGTTTTCCTAATTTCAGCTTTTTTGTTTTTGTTTTTTTTTATAAGAAAGCAAAGATGTCTGCACCTTCTCAGTTTGCTTCAGCATCTTTGTGTTTTCACTTTCTAAAACGTATTGTGCTGCTCAGGAGACCATTCAAATTAATTCTTCTAATTAACGTTTCAGATCCTTTAGTGCTAAGTTTTTCATTGCCGAACAGTTGAATACCACAAACACTGCAGGCGATGCATTCTGATGTTATCAAATAAATGCTCAAGGTACAGCTTATAATGTTGAAAAATAGAAAAATAAATTGACCTTGATGAAGTGTGTCTTCTTTTGTCTGTTCCCAGGAAAGTTTATTTCAGGTATTTCTACTGCTGAAATGATTAGAGTTAACAGCTTTTTCCCTCCATTTTATTTTACAGGGTCTCTTCATCTTCCTGATATATGGGGTGTACAACACAGAGGTAAGTCTGCTTGGAGTATCTCAAGGCTGACAGAGTGAATGAGAGAAATGACAGGTTTCTTATCTTGATAACTGAGGGACAAAGTTGGCTTTCCATATGAGTGTCCTACTGCCCTTCATGCTTGGACTAGCTTATATGCATCCCAGCTTACCATTAAACACAGACACCCTGAATAAAGGGACAGACTCATTTCTCATAGGCATTGACTAATATTTTACTGCTGCTTTAAGTTTTTTGAATTCCTGGTCTTTCTTTTAACACTAAGCCAAACCTGACTGTCCTAAACTTTCATAATTTGGTTTACCTTTTAAAAGTACTTGTTAGTTTACATGGTATTTAAAGGAAACAATTTAAATATTAAAAGAAATTTTACTTCAAGTTCTTGTTTAGTATAGAAATTGCATCAATTACCATTTTTTTACATGAATGAGGTAGTTTTAAGATTTTAAAATCTGATTGAAGGCTTTGTACCAGTTAGGCCAATGGGAAGTGCTTGATCTTTACAGCTTGAACTACCCTAATTATATTTCTTTTAGCAAATAAAGCAGAAAAATCCTAAGGAATTTATCCATCTTCTTCTATTACTTACATTATGTTAATGATAAAAATTAGTATGTTATGTTTCAAGTTTGTAAGCTAAAGTTCCCCTGCAATTCACATTTTAATAGAAGTTGGAATTCAGCAGTAAAATTCGAAAGAAATTTTTAAAAACACCTGCTAAGTCAAAACAAATGAAGCAGAATTCCATTCAGATTTTATTAGCATCCAAGGAAAATAATCTCCTGATAATTCTGCACACACAAAAAAACTATTTAAAAATAACAAAACTTTTAGCTCATTTCTATTCTAAAGATGAATTATTTCCATACCTTGCAACCAAAGCAACAGGCATTATTAGCAGCATAGAGTTTGTGGTAACACTGCGACAGAGACTGCTCCACTTGGGTTCCACCACTTGAAGCCGAGCTGTTGGGGCTTTAACCCCAGCCAGCAACCAAGCACCACACAGCCACTTTCTCACTCCACACCCAGTGGAAATGGGGAGGAGACTTAAAAATCCCAAAATAAACAAGTAAAACTAATGGGTTGAAATTATTTTTAACACCACTATAATCATAATGAAAATTAATTTAACAAAGATAAATAAAACCCAAGAAAAAGCAAATGATGCACAATGCCACTGCTCACCACCCACTAATTGATACCTGAACAGCAATGGGCTCCCCTGTGAAGCCAAACTCCCCAGTTTGTATACTGGGCATGAGATCCTATGGTATGGAACATCCCTTTGGCTAGCTTTGGTCATCCACCCTGGTCATGCTCCCTACCAGCTTCTGGTGCACCTGCTCTTTGGCAGAGGCATGGGAAACTGAGAAGTCCTTAACTTAGGATAAGCACTACTTAGCAATAACTAAACCATGTTTGTTATCTACATTGCTCTTACACCAAGTGCAAAACACAGCACTGCACCCGCTAATAGGGAGGAAGTTCACCCTCTCCCCGCCGAAAGCAGGACCTAAGCTGAGGGGTAGGGGCACCAGCTAGTCGGCAGCCCGCAGTTAACCTGTCAGTGCTGTGTTCTCAGCTGGGAAGAGGCTGAATCACGAGGTCGTAGTTCCCAGTTTGTACGTGGTGATGATTTCCTATGCAATGTGCATCAGTGGGCTGTGCATAATGTGCTAAATTGCTACACCAAATTAGTTTTTCTTTGTGGTATCTGACTTCTGGCAGTCGGTTTATTAGGTTAGTGGTGCTCTGTTCAAATAATGTTAATCTTTTGAGATAAAAGTAGCAGCTGCCATGACACAATTTGACTGTTACAAATGTTACATTCTAGCTTCTCCCTACCTGGAGATATTTAATAAGCTACGATCCTGAATGGGAGGCGCACAGAGCTGAACTGTTGTAACGTGCTCGGGCAGGGTAATGCCGCTAGCAGGAGGGCGGCCGCACCTGTGATTTTAATTATAGGGTGAGTCTCTCCTGCAGAAGGAGAGGGTGGCGTTGGCCCGGTCCCGTTAGGTGGCAGCCGTCCGCTCAGCATGGCTGGCAGCGCCGGCGACCAGTACCGCACGCTACCGGCCGCTCGGCGCCACTCGTGGCACTGTCACGCTCCTAGGTGGCAGAAAGGCTGTCGCACACTCTATTCCCAGCAACACGGCGGCAAGCCTGGAGCGCGTGTCCAGGACGGCGCTGCCCGAGGCTCCCGCCGTGGCCGTGCGGCGCGGCCGGCAGCCCGCGGCAGCGGAACCCAGCCCAGGCAACGCCCCTCAGCAACGCGGCGGCGGGGGCTGAGAGGCGGGGCCTACCCCTCCACAGCGGCGTCCATCAACATGGCCCTACCGCTCCCCCGCACCCCCCCCCCCCGCCAGCCCCACGCGATCGCGGCGACCGGTTGAGGGGTAGGAGGGGGGGCAGCTGGCGCCTGCGCGCTGCCCGGCCGCTGGCTGTCCGGCCGGCCGGGCTGTACCCAGCGTGCTACGCGCCGCGCATGTGCAGTGCGGGGCCTAGGGGCTGCTAATTCCATTGTGGAGCGGACGCGGCGTTATTTTTAACTGGAGGCGGCGGCGGGAGCCGTAAGTGCAGCCCGGGCCGGGGGCCGCCCGTCGGCGCGGGTGGGGGTGGCGGCGATGCGCCCGCGCGGCGGGTGCGGGGCCGCCGCTGGAGCCAGCCGCTGAGTGGGAGCCCGCCAGCCAGGCAGCGAGCGGTGTCCGGCGGGCGGCGGGTCCCGCAGCCCCTCTGGGCCGCGCCTCCTCTCTGGCCCGCCTTCCTGGGGGATGAAACTCGGCAGCGGCTTCCCCGGCGGCGGTGGCGGCAGCGGCAGCAGTAAGAGGGCGGCGGCCATGGAGCCCACCTTCCCCCCCAGCATGGTTATGTTCAACCACCGCCTGCCTCCGGTTACCAGCTTCACCCGGGCGGCCGCGCCCCCCCCGGCGGCCCAGCACCCCCCGCAGTGCGTGTTATCTCCGGCCTCCTCCGCCGCTTCCTCCACGGCGGCCGCCGAGCCCCCGGCGCCTCCTCCCCCTCAGGACATGACTTTCAAGAAGGAGCCGTCGGGGGCTTTCCCTTCCGCGCCTTCCTCCTCGCAGAGGAGCCCCTGGGGCTTTCTGCAGTCTCTAGTGAGTATCAAGCAAGAGAAACCCAGCGAGCAGGAGGAGGAAGAGCACCCGCAGCACCATCACCACTACGGGGGGCTCTTCGGAGGGGCGGGGGAGGAGAGACCCCCTGGCCTAGGGAGCGGCAGCGGGGAAGGAACCGGCCAGAGCGTGATCCAGGACCTTACCCTTCTTCACCACCTGCACCAGCATCCCCACCGAGACCTGTTACTGAGTGGCAGAGGCGAGGGCGCCCCTGGGAGCTCGAGTGAGCCAAAGCACGATGCCCAGGTCAAGAAGGCAAAGAGGCCAAAGCCAGAAACTCAGGGAATCAAAGCCAAGCGGAAGCCAAGTGCTTCATCCAAACCCCCCCTGGTGGGAGACGCAGAAGGTGCCGTTGCGTCCCCCAGTCAGAAACCTCACGTCTGCGAACACTGCAGCGCTGCCTTCAGGAGCTCCTACCACTTGCGCAGACATGTGCTCATTCACACGGGGGAGAGGCCTTTCCAGTGCAGCCAGTGCAGCATGGGCTTTATTCAGAAGTACTTGCTGCAGAGACATGAGAAGATCCACAGTAGGGAGAAACCTTTTGGGTGTGACCAATGCAGTATGAAGTTTATCCAAAAGTACCATATGGAAAGACACAAGAGGACGCATAGCGGAGAAAAGCCATACAAATGTGACACTTGTCAGCAGTATTTTTCGAGGACTGATAGACTGTTGAAACACAGAAGAACATGTGGTGAAGCCATAGGTAAAGCAGGGGCCGGAATGGAGCCCGGATCATCAAATAACATGGGTAGCTTGGCTGCGTTGTCTCAGGGAAATACAAGTTCCTCAAGGAGAAAAAGCAAAACAAAAAGTGCATCCACTGAAAACAAAGGAAATAAGTGTAGCAGCAAAGTAACTGAATCTCCAGTTACAAGTAACGTGGCCATGCCAAATTATGCAGTTGATATTCCTATTGTGTCTTCCAGTGGTGGTCTAGTTGGCACAGGTGTAGAAGAACTTCAGAAGAAGGTGCCAAAATTGATCCTGAAAAAAGCAAGCAGAAAACAGGCAGACAAAAACTACCTTAATTTTCTATCACCGCTGCCAGATATTCTGGGGCAAAAACCACTGTCTGGGAAACAGAGCAGCTCACTAGGCCTAGTAGCCAATACTAGTGTTGAAACTATTGGCCTTCTCCAAAGTACAGCTGGTAAACCAGGTCAAATAAGTAGCAATTACGATGATGCCATGCAGTTTTCAAAGAAAAGAAGATACTTACAAACTGCAAGCAGTAACAGTGCCTTTTCAATTAATGTCGGACACATGGCTTCCCAGCAGTCCGTCATCCAGTCTGCAGGTGTTAGTGTTATGGATAACGAAGCTCCATTATCTCTCATTGATTCAGCATCTTTAAATAGTGAAATAAAGTCTTGCCATGACAAGTCTGGTATTCCTGATGAAGTCTTGCAGAGCCTTTTGGACCAGTACTCTCACAAGTCGGAAGGCCAGAAAGAAGATCCTTTCAGTATAACTGAGCAGCGTGTGGATTTGCACACCTCAGGAGAACATTCAGAAATGGTTCAGGAAGAAAACTTGAGCCCTAACTCTCAAACAGTTTCAAATGACAAGGCAAGCATGTTGCAAGAATATTCAAAATACCTCCAACAAGCCTTTGAAAGAACAACCAATAGCACTGGTTTTGCTTTTGGACCCAGTTTTCAATTTGTTAGCTTGTCTTCAAGTCTCCATAACCACACTTTGTTCCAAGACAAACAGATATACACTACATCTCCACTTGAGTGTGGCTTCAGCCAATCTGTTACCTCAGTATTGCCAACTGCATTGCCAAAACCTCCGTTTGGGATGTTGCTTGGATCTCAACCAGGCTTTTATTTATCTGCTTTGGAGGCGACACATCAACAGTTGACTCCTTCTCAAGAGCTTGATGATCTCATTGATCCACAGAAAAACATAGAGACTTCATCTACCTACCAATCGACATCTCAGAAACTGACTGGACAGAAGGAACAGAAAAACTTGGAATCCTCAACAAGCTTTCAGATCCCGTCTCAGGAGTTAACTAGCCAGATAGATCCTCAGAAGGACATAGAGCCTAGAGCAACTTACCAGATCGAGAACTTTGCACAAGCGTTTGGTTCTCAGTTTAAGTCGGGCAGCAGGGTGCCAATGACTTTTATCACTAACTCTAATGGAGAAGTGGACCATAGAGTAAGGACTTCAGTGTCAGATTTCTCAGGGTATACAAATATGATGTCTGATGTAAGTGAGCCATGTAGTACACGAGTTAAAACCCCAACCAGCCAGAGTTACAGGTAAGGTCCTGACTGTGGCTGGCTGTGGGGTCTTCTTCAAGTAATTTTGTTTTATTTTGACAACACTGCCATTGGAATGTTTCTCCACAGTCCTAATAAGAATAATGTAACATGCCTTTTCAATGCAACTTTTCATATTTAGTTTACCTTGTTAGTGTGATTTTTTTTTTTTAAAGATCTGTTTATTATGGTTTTTAATCAAAAAAACAATAGATTAAAATAGTGGTTTTGTTCAAGTGACAATGTTTAGCAATCAAATTTACATTATATAGATTGTCAGGGAATAGCCCAAAAGTTTTAAAATGCAAAAAAATTAACTTTGTTCCTAGGACTAAGGTTTATTCTAATTGCTTTACTCTCAGGAAAAGTGTAACGAAGCATGGGAATTCTATGCACCACTTAGTGTATTGGAACTTCCAATTTACAGATAGTGACAAATATATCTCAGCTTTTTGAGGAAGGGATCTGCGATGTTTCAAATTGCTGTCTCTTATATCTGGGCAGATCTGAAAGAATTTTGCTACCTAATTCTCTTTGTTTTGTTTTTTTTCTAAAGTACTCCTGTTCTTCCAGGTGTTGCTCATTCCAGGCAGGTGGAGCAAATATTCTTGGGTCTACATGAAGAGCCCAGAATGGTAGCTTTAAGACACACAATCATGTCCCCAGAACTCCTGTGTAAGACTGTAATTCCTTAAAGAGATTCTGTTGACACAAACCATGAGAACAAAATGTGCATTTGGTTCATGTCATTAGAACCCTGACTTGAAATTACAGTCATCATCCAGATAGGCTTTTGGGATGCATTATTTATTATACATGGTTAGAAAAGTTGGATCTTGCTTTTTATTCATTTCCATGTTCTTTTAGTGTATAACGTGCCCTCACTTTTGTGCTCTGGACTTCATCTTGGTGTTTCCTGCTCCCCCATCCCTCTTCATTTACACCTTTTCTTACCCTTCTCCTCTACTCACTCTCACCCCAACTTAATAGGTAGCATTCAATGATTTACATTCCAGGAAAGTGCATGTATTATTGCAGACTTTCTGATGTCTTATGGCATCAGATGATGAACAGTAAACACCCACATTTTTTAGAATTGTGTCAAAGGTTTCCATGTATGATAAGAAATAATATACTCCCAATTGTACATACTAAGGCCCCTATCCTGCATCAGGATCAGCTAATATGGACCCCTGTGCCCAGCAGTGTACCAGTGATGTCACTGGAGGATATAGGGGTTTGCAGCAGTTCATTATTGCAGGCTTTTAGGGCCTAAGGCTGCAATTCCATCAAAGGCTTCTGATGATGACATCAACTACTAAAAGTAAAACTTGAGTGGCTTGTTAATATCAACAGAACTTTTCTTTGGAATTATTGCCTTACTTTATGTATATTTTGTGGTACATTATTTATTATATGTGAATCCTGATTAATGCCTGTGGAGCCACAGAAACCTGCTAGAAGTACTGGTGGCCATTCAAAGCTGCTGAGAGGCAGTGGCACTGCTCTGAACCACTTTTTTGCAAATGTATTTTTTGATTAGTTTTTTAATGTAATTTTGGTGATGTTTATGCTGATGGTTTTTTATGTACTCTTGGTGATGTTTCAGTCTTACGTGCTTTTCTGGTGTCAGGAAGGTACCAGTGGTTGTTTGCAGTCTTATTGTGTAATAAGCCTATTACAGGCTTCCTTGTATAATAAAGTTATTAACATTGTGCAAGTGTAAAACACTTCTGTTATGAAAGTGGTGTATTATTAAATGAATTGTTACGAAAATCCTGGGTGATTTCTCCCATTGTCCCTCACCACTAAAAACTGAGTCCTGAGCCCACTTGTAATCTCTTTTACTAGGTGAACTATCTTTTTTTCCTTTTCTTACTAATCTAAAGTTTGTTCTCGTAGAATCCATATAACTCCATTAACTTTTGCTTTATACTTGATTATATATTTCACCCTCTTTCAGTTTTAAAAAGCAAACAACTGCAAAGACAACTTAGCCTGTTATTGGGGATCAAATAGTCCTTGACCACTCCTGGCTTTTTCAGTACCTTTTCTTTTGTATTATGGAGGTTTATAATTTACATTCTTTATACTGTGTGTAGTAGAAGTTACATATGTATTGTCTGGCTGTTTGCTTTAACTTAATACTAATAAAACCCATTATTCACAAAATCATAAAGATATCACTTCTATTACCCAGTCACACTTTGGAGAACCTAATTGGAAACATGAGATTAAATTTTGAGAAAGAGTAATATAATTTCCTGGCATGTTTTCAGCATGTTTTTTTCCTTCAATTTCTCTTTAGGTCAGATAATCTAAATGCACTATTTTAAAAATGGGATCTTGCTCTCAAACCTTTAGCTTCCAAGGCAAAACCTAACAAATTTCCATAAGCTAAAATGTTTGTACAACCTCATCTTTTAAAATCTCCGTCTTTTTGTAATATGCTTTTGGTTAAAAAAAATCTATAAATTGCTTACTGTTAACTTGAGAGATTTTGTAATTGCTGGAAGTCCAGAATGACAATATAATGCAGTTTTGTTCAAAGTAAAGGTTTTTGGAAAGTCCTCTACCACCTTCTTTGTCTCTCTTCTCCTCTCTCCTTCCCTTCCTTGCAACTTAACACATTTGAAGGAAAGCCTAATTAAAATAGTATTGTGGCAACATACTTGTAAGCATTTTTGGTAATCTTAAAGATAGCTTGTGGTCCTTAATCTGCATTTTTCTTCAACTTTGCGTGTGACTAGGAGAGTAGCTGTGCTGCAATTCTCAAAATCATTGAAAAGTAGTGAATTGAAAAATGAGACAAATTTGAATCAAGGCAGAGAAAAATCATTGGCATGCTGAAGAGCGAGTAAAGACAAAAACCTTCCAAAGTAAATATATGTGATATGCTAAATGTTTAAAATTCAGAATATTGCTAGGAGTCATTTCAGAAAATCTGAGGGGGGATGTTGGAGTTCTGTATGTTCATTCTGCAGCTCAGTGATTGTGCAGAAGTTCTGAAACAGAAACAGACCTTTTCCTCATTCAATACAAAGGTAAATTTTATTTTTCTTTAAATAATGATGGTTGAGGATATGGTAAAATGTGGAGAAATCGTGGTATGGCTTTGCCTGCTAGGTATTATAAGGAACTGAGTAAGTAGTAGTATGCCTAATGCTCATTTAAGGATGTGGCAGTGAGAGAAAAAGGAAAACAAAATGACTCTTTAGTTTAATTTTTTTTTTTTTTTTTCAAGATTCTGGCTTAGTTTTTGGTTGTTTTAAAAAGAATTGTGGGAGGGGAATGGTAGCTTCTTTTCTGTCACTGACAGGAGGAATCAATACACATGATGACAGAAAACTGCATTATTTCTTATAGTAGCTCATGTAACCTGTTTCTGCTTTGGAACAAGTGCGGTATGGTACCTGGAACTGTGAATGCATCTGTGTGCCCCAAGCCAACAGAAGTGCACGTCTGACCTGCCTGCAGATGATCTAGGAAGAGCTAACTGAAGTTTAAATTGGACACAGATGTGTGGCTAGTGGGTGGAATTTTAGAGTGAAAAACGGGTGAAATGAAAGGGGATGAAAACAATTTGGAAATAATAGTGTGAAGTGAGATCACAATACCAAGTTTATGGACTACTGATGAAGAAAAGATGCTCAATGCCTTATGGAGACCTTGAGAAGATATTGAAATAATTCAGTGTATTCTATTAGTGGTTTTCTTTTGGTTGGTTCAGCTGTTTGGTCTCCCTGTGCCTCCCAATATTTGTATGTGTGAAAACAGTGTATTTGTCCAAATTATGCAGCTTTTTTTTCCATCCCTCAACTAGAAATCAGCGTTGTTTATGTGAAGTTGTGACTGTGGAAACATTTGTTACACCTGAGAAGATATGTGAGAGTGCGTATGTTACTACCTCATTGTTTTTTGTTGTATGTGTTGAAGGGGGTCAGATCAGCTTAAACTGGAAAATTCTGGCTTTAGCTCCCCCTGACTTAGAAGCTTTAATCATCTGGGCTGGAATTTTCCAGACTTTGTCTGTTTCACACTCCACACACTCTATGGTAGACTTCTGCAAAAATTGCTCATGTATTTTCTAAAATAAGATTAAGGAAGAAAACTTTCTTGTTCCACTGGTCTTTTCATGCTAGGCTTATTTAAAAACAAATAGGAAATACCCTCCCTCAGGCTGGGACTTCAGTCTAGGTGGATGGGTATCCCCAGTTGAATCACTCTTCTTGAAAATCTGATCATAATCAATTAGGATTTTTGGAAAATGCTTTTATGTTCAGAGATTTGAAAGCTTGGTAGTTATATCTCCAAAGATGACCCCTCCAGGATAATGAATCAGGGTATTGGAATTGTTCGGCATGTCAGTCCAAATGCTAGTTTTGTCTGATGTGTCTTATATGGGGCTATATGTTGTATGTTCTCAGGCTGAGATTTGTTTTATGGTTTCTTACATAAGAAGTCTTTCCTTTTAATATTCTGCTAAGGTGATTTTTTTTGGTGTGATTTTTTTTTTTCTTTTTGTGTGATGTAGTTCTTTTTGTGTGTGTTTTTTGTTTGGTTAGTTTGGGGTTTTTTTGTGGTTTTAGTGTGTGTGGTTCCCCCCCCCCTTTTTTTTTTTTCTATCCACAGAGACTTCAAATAAAATGCAGAATTGTACCCAGCATTTGAAACACAGGATATATACCCTGTTGTTTACCAAATGAACAGCTATGATGTGCTTTGTTACCCACATCATTCAAAACATATTTCTTCTGTCTCCTTTTTCATTTGCAGTTAAAACCCAGCTTTATTTCAGTGCTGTTTGCTTGCACATGGATAGTAATGTCTGGCTACATTACAAATGAAAAATATTTTTTCCATACCCTTTTCTAATTTTGTGGGGTTTATAGATACTTTTGGATGCCCAGTTTCATTTTGGCACCTGTGATCTGGAGGGGTAGCTACTGTAATTTCATCTCTTCAGTACTGATTGGAATTCCTTGCTCTAACATCTCTGCTGTTTCAAACTCTGTGTGGAGAGACAGTCAATGTGGAATAGCTGACTGTCTAGAATCAAGTAGAAGCTGTGGGGCAGAGTGATGTGACAGCTTTCTAAGGTGGCATTCAGGAGCTTCAGTCGCTGGATCATCTCTTCCCTTTTCTTGTATTCACTGTAAATCTGGCATCTGCAATGAGTGAAACAAGGTTCTGCAGATAACAGCCTCATTAAGCCTAGACCCGCTTCATTCTCAGATTGTTGTCATCCTGTTCTGGATACAAACAGCAGGGCAGCATTACTTGGAAAAAATCCTGTGTCATCATGTGATCTGTCATAATGCACATACAAGATGGGGTGAATTGAGGATTAACAGAAAAAAATCATTCTGGCATTTTTTTAACTTTAAGAGTCATACAACTGTATTTTCATATTGATGCTTTTCAATATTTTGGTTTTAGTAAATTCCCATCAGTTTTGGTAACTTTAAACCCAAGGGTGTCCTAAGTAATAGTATGGTGTCACAATAGAAAGCTGCCTGTACTTGGTCTGAAATCTGATAAAATATTTTCTAGCCAGACTCAAAATGAAGAAAGAATGAAGATCTAATTTCAGAATGTATTTCTCTGATTATTTTTATATATTCTAACCTGCCTTAAAATGCATTTTAAGTAGTCTCTTATTTAGTGCAACAAATGTGGACAAATGTGGAACATTCTGTGGACTAATGAGGCATATAATTGTTATTATGCAGGGTCTGCTGCAAGCATTAGATATTCTGTAGTAGCACATGGGCTAAAATCTTTCTTTATCTAAAGGTGGGTTTTTACCATTCAGAATGTCCCCATGCTATTGTTCAGAAGGAAGCTTTGCTTTGTGCTGTTGGCACAAATTTAATTTTAATTTTTCTTAAAGGCCAAGAACTTTAATCCCACAATTTCTCCTTACTGTACGTTTCTCTGCTTGCACTCTGTTGCCAGTGGATAGGAGGTTAGGATTTTGACTGGGATGTGATGTATTGGGGTGTTGGCATATGGCCAGAAATTATATTGATAATGGTAAGGATGGTTTAGGCTGATCAAAGATTCTGAATATTTCTTTTGGGAAGTGAAAAAAAGGAAAATCTCACAGGTGGGAGTTTTTTGGGATGTTCTTACATTCTGAGATGAATGGGAATAAAACCAGACTGAGGCCTGTTTTGAAGAGTAGAGTTTACAAACAAATCCATATGCAACTCCATAGTGATGAGGTTTAGAATCACTACAATTTGCTTTCCTGTGGTGAGGAAATACAGAGATGTTTAATAAAACATCTTGTATGTTTTACTGAGGTGTTTTATATTATGGTGGGTAAAACATGGTTTTCTTATGTCTTAAAGTAGATCTCTAGGATGAGAAAATATGCTATCTTAGAAAGTGTTTAGTAATGCTGGGAAATGAGATTAATAAGGATCTCATTATGCATCTGAAGAGAGCTTTTATATTGTGCCCGTTGTCTGCTTGGGGTTTGTTCAGCTTGGTGATATTAAGTTTACTTGTTGAACTTCATGGCCCTGTCATGTCTTAAGGGGCAGTAGGCAATCGCATATTCTTGGCAGAGAGAATGTGACCTTCCTTCTGCAGCTGAGCTGTGGTGAATGATTTGAAGTGTGAGTGGCAGTGCAGCAAGCTCCATTTCATAGAACACCTGGGGTTTTTTCCAAGTATTTCCATTTCCAAGTATTGATTCACTTTGTGAAAATGAAAAGCAGATATCTGTGCCAAAATTATTCTATCTTGCTGTCTGGCCAGCTTTAGTCCAGAGGCTTATTCAACAGTAATCAATGGAAATATGTTACTAAAAATACCCAACCTGTTTAGCTTCAGAAATATGTCAGCCTGGGAAAGTTAGCTCAAATTATATAATGAAGCAGTAGATGTACTGGGTCTCTCAAACCCTGTAACTGAACACGTACACTTATTTCCTGAGCACTCTTAATTAAAACTTATTTCCACATTTAATATAATTGTAATTTAGTACTAGTCTAGGGAGATGAGAGTTAAATCAATTGCTTGTCTCTAGATGTTGGAACTTAGACTTTATTTTGAGAGATTGCAGTAACGTTTGTGTAAGTATACTAAATGTGATGATTTATTTATTTTGAAGTTTAAAGAGGCACTTTGGAGTAAAAACAGTTTAATTTTTTTACCTGCTTCTGGAAATTGTACTTCACACATGTTGTCTTAAGCATGAATGGCAAATGGAACAAGACTGCTGGTAGCTAAATCATCAGGTTTTGCTATTTTTAACACCGTGTTCTGACGCTTACATGTTTTGTTCTTCTCACAATGAAGCCAAATTAAAACCTCTGAGAAAGAGGTCCCTCTAATATAGCATAATGAAGTCCTTAAATGGGTACAGTTGTGGGTCATCATGAATAGGAATGCAGTGACCTTTGTCTTAACAATGAAGCTGACACAAGCTTCTCAAAGAGCTGTTCTTTCTTTTTTTTTTTTTGATTATTATTATTTCTCTGCCAGAAAGGACACAAATAAAACAGAGGATCCTCTTTTTCCCATCAGTGAACAAAATCAAAAGATTAGAAAATGTATTGGAAATTGTCAGTTTGCAAAATCTAGAAATAACATAGAGTTCTTTCTCAATATAGATATTGTTACAAGAATGGTGTGTGGCAAGGAGTTGGGAAAAGAAGGAAAGTTAGAGAGGCCATATGACTGGAAAAGGGCCTTCTGGTTTCTAAGATACTCTGATGTTCTGTTTTGGTTCATGGGTGCACAGCAGTGAGGCATTCAAAATTACCAGTGTCTGCTTGTAATTCTAAATCTAGAAAAATCACGAATCTTCAGGTCATTCACTTTCCACTTATTTTTATGTGTACTTGCAGGCTTGTAACACACTGTGCTGAAATATATCAGATGTCTTGGTAGCCTGTATGAAGTAGCAAAATGCTGTGCAGAGAGCACATAACCAGTGTGGCTGTTCCTAATGGTGAGACCCTGTTGCTCAGTTAAAATTTAGCATCCATCTTTGAATTGAAGTACTCAGCATTTTTATTTATTTATTTATTTATAAACCATAGAGAATCATCTGTCGTTCTTAAATAATGAGACTGCCTACTAGTTTAGGACATTCTCAAGGTTTCATCAATGTCAAGCTGAATTGTGCTGTATCTTGTAGAGGAGAGGCCCATGTAGCAGGGCAAACTCTGAAGTGTGCAGTGAAGGTAATGAATGGAGATTTGCTCTGTTTTTTGTAAGGAGGATTCTCCTTGAGAAACTTACAGGTCATGGCATAGCCAGGGGGCTCTTTGCTAGATTAAAACCTGGCTGGAAGGCCAGGCCCAAAGAGTTGTGGCAAACGGACCTAAATCCAGTTGGTGACTGGTCATGAGTGGTGTCCCCCAGGGCTCGGTCTTGGGGCCAGTTCCGTTTAACATCTTTATTAATGATTTGGATGAGGGGATCAAGGGTACCATAAATAAGTTGCAGACAACACTAAATTGAGCAGGAGTGTTGAACTGCTTGAGGGTAGGAAGGCTCTGCAGAGACATCTGGACAGGTTAAATTGATGGGCTGAGGTCAATGGAACGAGGTTTAAGAAAACCAAGAGCCAGCTCCTGCATTTCGGTAAGAGCGACAACAAGAAACACTACAGGCTTGGGGAAGAGTACAAGTACCTAATGGGAAAGAGTGAAGACAGGGGAGCCAGACTTTTGGTAGTAGTGCCCACTGACAGAACCAGAGGCAGCAAGCACAAATTTAAACCCATGAAATTCCATCTTAGTGCAAGAAAATACTTTGTTACTGAAACAATTGTTAAATGCAGGAATGAGTTGCCAGAGATGTTGTGGAATCTCCATTTGTGGAGATATTTAAAGCCTCAATGTACATAGTCCTGAGCAACCTGCTCTAGCTGACCTGACTTGAGCAGAGGGTTTGGACAAGGTGACTTCAGGAGGTCCTTTCCAATATCAATAATTCTGTGATTCTCCATAGCTTTCTTTGATCATTGGTCTGTGCCAAGCTATGGTGACAGATTTTATGCTGAGGAGGCAGTATTTGTCTCTAGGAAGCAGTACAATGGAGTGCTTGAAAGTGCATCATTTCATGGAACAAATTGGATAGAGAATTCAAGATGTTGGGGATATCACTCCGAAGTGTTAAGCTATTTTGTTTCAGTGGTTTTTCAGATGTCCAGCTTAGACATTTCAATCTGCTTTAACTTGAGGGTGTTTTCTGTGACAAGTGTTTCTTAGTCTTTTATTGAAGTTCTGGAAGAAAAGATACTGAAAGCATTTCTGTTAACTGTAGAAGGTTACTATATGTAGAAGGTTACCGTAAGGAAACACCTGAATCAAGCATGAGCTGGGAGATGGTAATTGCTTTTGGACTGTCCTTCTCCAAAGTAGTTTAAATGGCCTGGCTTGAAGCTGCTCTTGTTCAGAGCTCATGCAAGAGACTAGAAAAAAACAAATCATGGAGAATGCAGCTTCTGGTTTTGGTTCAGATTTTAACTTGGAAGTCTTTCTGCTGGAGAAAGGCAGGCACAGACCATTATCTTATCAGTCTGTTGATAAACTGTAACAGCATTAGGCTGTTGCAGGCATTGCTGTTAGCTGTTCAGTCATGGGCTTGATTGTTGCAAAAGATTGTCTTGACTGGTTGAGACAGATTTATCTATTTATTTATGAATGGGAAAAATATTAAAAAGGATGGGGATTAAAATGTATATGGGGAATGGATGACAGCAGGAATGTAAGTTTTGTGTTCCAGATGTTTTTCAAGGCTTAATCAAAGCTGGATATTACAGCAATGTAATTTGGGTCTTTGGTGAGTCTGGTCAGTATGTTTCTCAAGATCAAGGCAGTAGTGCTGCATGATGTTGTAGTGAATTCTAGATTTCCATGTGGTGATAGTTATAAATGGTAACAGGAAGTTTCATATTTTTCAGGCACCTGTTGTATGAGTAGTTTTAAGTTATGGCTTCAACAGTAACAGTTGTCAGCATTTTTCTGGCACACCCCAACAGACTTCATTTCTGTGCCCTGTGCTTCTTTCGTTTGTTAGGCTTGATTTCATCACAGTCCTTGGGTTTTATCAGTGGGCGTTGTTTGAGCTAACTCTGCATTTCCATCTTCAGCTCTCCTGGCTTCTATAAACAGTCATTCTTTGTTGGTTTATGATTACAGATATATTTTTTCATGCTTTTAAGACCTCTTCAGTGCATACTCTTCTGTGTACTTATTTTGTCAAGCGTGCGTAATGCAAATGCAGTTAAAATTTCTGGGAAAATCCCTGATTCTCTAAGATGTTGCAACAGAAAGGTGATATCTTTTCAAAGGGTAGTTGCTGGATTATCGTTCCACTGAAGTGTCAGTGGATGCCATCCTCTTTAAGATGCAAAACTATATTATTGCTGAGCACTGCTTATTGATTTTTGTGAAACTTTGCTCTGCTAACATGGGAAGGCAGCCCTTGATTCATGTGTGTCAGCCTGCCGTAACTGAATTTAGGGAATTTGCAAGACAGTATTTAACAACTAGCCTCAGGACAAATTTAGGAGAAAATAGGCAAAATACCACAAGGTGACTTTCTATCAATGTTTGTCTAGTTCAGCACCAAGTCTGAAGTCCTTGGCTGGTGAGGGACAATGTCATTTGAGCTAGCAGAGTCACTGATGATAGTACCTGCTTTTCACCGCCCATGGAACAGAACCAGTGGAGAAAACATCCTTTTCTAGTTATTTTTACAGATAGTTGGTGATATTTTAATAGTGGTGTACTTGGTTATTTTGATCTTTAGAGTGGACCAGGAAGCAGTAACTCTACCAGATGAACTCTTACTTGTTACCTCAGACTTGACCCTTGTTCCTATTCTGCTTCTCTCAGTGCAATTCTTAACTTGGTAAGCAAATACCACTACTGTCTTACTCAGATCTCCCTTCTATGCAAGTCTTTGCCGCCCTATTGTCTTGGATTCTGCTTTGCTAATTCCGTCATCTTTTATATGTACCCTTCTTCTTCTGTCCTAATCTTGTTATTTCCATTCCTGCATTTCTTGCCTGACCAGTTCCTGCATCCAGCTGCATGTTCTGTTCTTCCCTCCTGTTCCAGTTTCATGAGAGTCCTTGTCCCTATGGGCTATTTCCTTTTGTCTGTGCATGGATTTTCTTTCAAATACCAATCCTCTGCATGAGATGCAGAGGATTGGTATATGCTTGCAACCTGGATGTCTTACTGTTGTTGTGACTGGCTGTTGCATGCATAGTTTGGTTTTAGCCATTGTGGCAGAGCAGGAGGCACTTATTCTGGCATACTAGAGGAACAGGGGCAACTAAAGTTTTGTCAGAACTTTCTATTACTTGAATAAATTTGGGTAGGTTTTCTTGAAAATAAGCAGCGTTGTGCCCCTGACATAAAGGATACATTCCTATTGAAACTCAGTCATCTCTGGGAGCACCAGAGGTTTCCAAAGAGGGTGCTGTTTTTTTCCTTTTCCAAGATATTTTTGATTAATGTTTTTTTCTTAGAAGTGAGCAGGGCTTTCTGCATAAACACTGTATGTATTTATTTTCATGCATGTGTGCACAGAAAATATCTGACAGCATCAAGTGTGGCTGATGAAAGCGTCAGCCGGAGTGATCAGCTTGGTAATCACAAGCTGCTGATAACAAGAACTTGAAAGGTTTTGAGGTAAAATTTTAGAAGGCAAACTATACACAGTTATAGTAGAGTGTATCAGTTGAAAAACATATTAAAGGCTATGAAGATGCCCTGGACTTTTTACAGCGCCCATTGAAGCATCAGAATTGTGTTGCCTCAGGCAAGTTATGCAACCAGATACAATAGCTTGTTTATCTGATGTTGCAAGTTCCATATTCACATAGATGAGCCAGTGCTGCAAATTATCCAGTTATAATACAATAATCCATCAGACATCTACTCCTTGTGAAGGCTATTTAATTGAATGAGCTGCAGTAGAAGCAAGTCCTATGGTTACATACATGGAGGTGACAGAAGGATGTGATGCTGCCCCTTGAAATACTCCCCCCACCTCTGCTTTTTGGTTTTTTTTTTGTGTGTTGGGGTTGTTGTTGTTTTTTAATTGAGAATTTTAGCAGGATATTCCATTCTTGTAAACATTTGACTTTTTTATACATCTGTACGTAACTACCAAATGAATTCCCCTCAGCTTTAAAAAAAATATATGGAAGTTTAATGGAGAATATGTGGTATAGGTACCTTCCCCTTCTAGTAGCGCCTGCAGCCAGGAATTAGTTTACGTTTGCATTGGTAAATTGGTAATACTGCATAAGTGAACTGCTCTCAAACTGCAGGGAGTACTCAACAAATAGTTTTGAGGAGTATAACTGTAACTGCCTAGATAATTAATTAAATGCTTGCACAGTCTTTTCTCGCTGAATAAATGATTGCATCAATTGTTTTTGAAATGGATTAACAAAACCATTTAAATAAAGCTGCTGCAAACTTATTTGGAGTTAAACCAAATTAACGTAGCTTAAGTCGAGGCTCTATGTTCTTTTAAGCTAAACGGGAATAACCTTCTCATATTGCAGACTGAGCAGAGGAAAGATGGTTTGGTCTGATTTAAAATGTTATCACATACAATCAAGTATACATTTTTCAGTCTGTCATAAGCCCTGTCTCACTGACTGGTGCAGAGTGTAAGAGATAAGCATGGTAGGCAATGGAGTTTTTTTTTTAATTACTCCTTTTTTTTTTTTTTTTTTTTTGTTTGTAATGAAAGAAGTAACAGTATGAGGGATTTTATTTAGGCTTTTGTACTATCAGTGATCTGGTGTTCTGCGGCTGCGTTTTGAACACTCTGAGGTGACTCTATTACTGAAAGGAGCCAGCCTGCCTTCTGCAGTCTTTGGTTGCTTGTTCTCTCCAGGAAAAACAAAACAAAACGTCTTATTTTTCATGTGAAACATGCTCTTCATCCCATTCTTTGCAGTTTACCAAAATACTCACCCAGGCACAGGTATGTGTAGGTACACTGAATAGGACAGGGCTAGTGGTTTCCTGTGGCAAACTTGATTTAAATGGATTTTAACATATTTTTCTCCACCCCCACCCCCTCACACCCCCCCTTAGTTTAATTGATGGTTGTTTGTGTTCTTTTGTTGTACTCTATCTAGAACGTCAGGTCAGGGGGTCAATTCTGCTGGCATATTTTCTATGCCTTCAGAATGGAGTTGCCTCTGGCCCATGCATTCGTCTCCCTCCATGTCACACTGTTAGTACTTTCTCTGTATTTATGGTTCTGGATACTCTCTTCAAAACATAAACAATAATTTAATTTGGATGTGACATCACTGTAAATTATATATAAATGTCTGTAATTGCGTATAGTATACCAGGAAAAAAAATACTTTAGCTATAATGCCTGTTCTTTCTAACTGATTGCGCTGTCTTTTTGCTAAATTGACACAAAAGTGAAGAAATGACAGAGAACTTCATTTGCAATTGCCCTTTCGGAAGTTGAGTATTGCTGCTTGATGTATGCCCAGCTTTTTTGCCTCTGACAAGAAGAGGTCCTGTGTTGCCCTCATTTAGAATGTACAGACACCTCTCTCCATACTACAAAAATAAAGAATACTGTGAGTTCTCAAAAATCCTGCAGAACGTAGAGTCCCCAGCCTTTTGTATGTCCAGAGTAGGCATATGGCCATGGTTATGCTATCTCAATTACTGTGCTGCTGCTTTTTTGGATAAGACTAAAACCTTGAAATATTGTACATCTAAAGACCATCTGAATTTCACTGCTTCTGAGGATATGCAGTGTTTTAAGAGGTCCAGAGGAGAAAAAGTAACAGACTTCTTGGCTAAAATTCCCTACTTCCTCAATTATTTCTCCAAATTCTGGTCTTCTTGCTGGGAGAATGTCTATAGAGGTGAGAAATATGAACTCTCTAGTTCTTTAAAAGTACAGTGGTTAAGTTTTATTTAGACACTACATTGGTGAAGAAATAGAGGCACAATAGATTGTGGGGGCAGATTCTTCACAACTTGGCAGTTTTCTCAATTCCTGTAGAAGCACTTGTGCCCATAGTTATGACAACTACTCATTTTTCACACTAGCAGCTTAGCTGATTTCTTAAGGGGATTTCTAAAGGTAATTAGGTCTCTTGAAAAAGATACATTGTTAAAAAAGGAAAAAAAAAAAACTCATGGGCTCATGATTTTGTGATTTTTATTGGAGTTGTTATATCTCTAGAAGAGCACCAGGTTGTTCTGTGGGGTCTGATCCTGGAAATTGTTGGGTGAATGCGTAAGTATCATCAGTATTCAGTGTGGGTAATTGGAAAGCCTTTTATAATCTTCTGCTTTTAAAATTGCCTATAGATTGTATAGCTGTTAAAAACAGTGAAAGCATAAACAGTGCCACTGAATCCCTGGCTGCTTTCTTGCCTCAAAATATTGTTCTGTTTGCAAGACTTTATTGATAAGCTTCAATTCAAGTTTTCAGTTAGCTCTTTTTGTGATTATCTTACACTATGGTAACGGCAGTATTTAGGATTGCAAATGTGATTTTATTTAAATGGAACAGCTTTCATGAAATTGCATTACCTTTGTATTATTAAACACAGATTTATGTTTGGGGACTGGAACACCGAAGGTCTCTAAGTCCAGTGTTATAAATGTGAATGTTTCCACTAGCTGATATTTATTCTTTTTCTTATTTTTCTGCAAGGTAACATTACTTGTTAGATACTCATAGTGAAGAGTTGAATATCCTTTTCTTTGTATGAAAGTGTAACAGTCTTCCTCTGACTGATTGTGCAGTCATGACATAGCTAAGGTGAAGATCCAACTTCAAACATTACAAGATAAATCATTTCCACATTCTTGCTTAAGTGGCTATTTTAGTGTAGAGAAGCACATTTTCTGTTGAGTGCTAATGCCACTGTCTCCTTGACCCAAGGTCTTAACTATTTTGAACAGAGTAGATTTGGTCGTTAGTGTAGGGAAGCGTTTGTAAGTAAAACAGTTGTACTACATTGAGATTTTGAAATTTCTGTACCTTGTGGGACTCACCATTGATAGAAGCAGTGATTGAAAGAAATGTGCTTTATACAGGCTATCAATAGGCATATATTTTTCATTCTTACTTATAGAAACTGGGAGGGGAGAGGGGTGGGATCACAGCTTTGTGTAGGCTTGCGTAAGGGACCTAGGAGAAGGGAATATGTTTCTCAGTTTGTTATTTTGCCTAGCTGCTTCGCTCTTGTTTTAGCAACTACCATGAGGAATTTTGTTTTTGCTAAAAGGGGAGGAGTGTTTCATGTTACTTAATGGAAACAAGACTGTAGTTTTATCTTAATTTAATTGAGAGCAGCCTAGCAAATTACCTATGAGAAGCAAAGCTGTGGAATTAATTTTGTGGCCTTAACACTTACATCTCTAGAATTCTGTCAGTTAAACTTCAGCAGTTTTCCCCTGCACTGAAGAAATTGTCAAAAATAGTTTTGGTGCAAATGACCTGTAGTTAGCCACCCTGAGAACTGTAAAGTCATCCTCCAATGCAAACTTATTTCACTAACTGAAACAGACATAAAAAGATCAGATACTTCTGAATGAGCATCCATCTGAAAGCATGGAAATCACAGGCTCACAGAATGTTAGGGGTTGGAAGGGATCTCTAGAGATCATTGCGTCCAGCCCCCCTGTCAGAGCAGGACCACAGAATCTAGCACAGATTGCACAGGCATATATCCAGATAGGTCTTGAAAGTCTCCAGAGAAGGAGACTCCACAACCTTTCTGGGCATCCTGTTCCAGTGCTCCATGACCCTTGCAGTAAAGAAGTTTGTCCTCATGTTGAGGTGGAACTTTCTGTGCTGCAGTTTACATCCATTGCCCTTTGTCCTATCACAGAGCGCAAGTGAGCAGAGGCTGTCCCTTCCTTCCTAGCACCCAGCCCTCAGATATTTATAGGCATTTATTAAATCCCCTCTCAGTCATCTCTCAGCCTTTCCTTGTAAGGCAGTGTTCCAGTCTCTTTATCATCCTTGTAGCCCTCCATTGGACTCTCAAGTAGATCCCTATCCCTCTTGAACTGGGGAGTCAAGAACCAGATGCAATATTCAGTTCTGTGTTTAAACTACATCTATTTTTATTAGAATCAATGAAATATTAAAAAAACCTTAAAGTAACTGTAACTGAGCACTGCATTTCCACCAACTATAAAAAAGAACACTTTTGAGGTTGGAAGGAAGGGGGAGGCACTAGCACAATCCAAACTTTACTCATTACTATGCAGAGTATGTGAATTTATCTTCAATTGCAGCTACTACCTTATGCTGTCACATGAAGCTTTGTATATTTAGTATATATTCACTGCCTCTAATATTCTGTGCCCCACAATTACCTCACAAGTTTGTCATGCTTCATACAACTGTAGCTGCTTTGTAAATCTTTTCATTTCAAGGAAGGAAAAGAAAGACTAGAAATATGAAGCAATTAAGCAGGTATTATTGAATACATTTTCAAAGGGAAGAAAAAGGGGGAAAAAAAAAAAAGCATTGTGTTTTCTTAGTGAAATGCGAAGGGAGGCAAGGTCTTAAGTGACTGCAGTTACTTTGCATTCTTGAAGAGTTTTTATTACACAAAACATTCACCATACTTGTTTTTACTTTTCAGCTTCTGTTTAGGATTTAGTATACTATACTTATGTCTTTATGGCTCCTGATGCTCTGTCACATAGCTATTTGCCACGTTCACATATGCTTGATTCCTTTGGGCATTCCTGTCAAGTCAGTAGGGAATTTCTTTTTTGAACAAATCCTTTTAATGTAGATAAATATTCCATGAGTAGCATTGAAAGTCCACCCTATAATGCACTGACATTAAAGACCAAAGCAATAGTTGGTTGAGAGGAAGCTTGAAGGAAGTGAGAAAGAAAAAAATCTATAAGCAGTACCTTGCCAATGGTGGAGTAATAGCGGTTTTTCCCTTGATACCCTCTGCCAGAAAATGTTGCTGGACTGTCATTACCCATCCTTATTACTGCTGACATTACTGTTCACATTACTAAATAATAACTTTGTATTTATTATGCACACCACTAAACAACTATTGCAAGATAGAACAAGACACAACCTGAGTTTATTTCCCAGGAAAACCCATTTCCCATCCATTCCCTTCAGTTTTAATTAATTTAGTTTTAAGCACTCAGGACTAAGCGAGCCTAAGTTGTATTTTTAACAGGCTCACACAGTATTTCCAGTAGGAGCACTGCTGCTATACTGTAATAATCAGGTGCTTCGTTTCAGATGCCTTTCTGTCAGACACTTTTTCCATTTCCTTCAAAAAGTAAGCAGCATAATGGCATTTGATAAACCATTCACTGAAGCTGCTGCTTGAATTAAAACCAATGAAGCTAATTTAAAGCTAAATGCCATCTACCCTTCACAAGGCTTTTCTTTGAGATGAGGAAACAACAGAAACAGGAAGAGTCATTTCCAAACAACAGCTTATGTTTTCTAAAGTTGCAGGACTACTCTTACAAAGGGGAAGAATAGCATGAAGCAGACACTCTTTCTACTCTGGCAAATGAAGTTGGGCAGCTGTGTGTCAGAAAATAGTTGGAGAATCACCAGGGAACACCAAGAGAAGAGCACCCTTCTTTCTATTCCCCTGTAAATGCTCAATTTTAGAATCATGCCACACAGACACTAAAAACAAGCACCCAGAAGAATAGCAGAATAATTGCATGTACTTTCTTCGTAACAGAGGAGTAACCAATATTCCACAAAGTGTTTCTGAAGATACAAAGTATATTAGTGTTAATTTACATATCCAGTGTTCTAGACCTTTGATAATCACAAACATTTTTCTTCTCTTTTGATAGGTCCTTTTAGCATTGTTCTGAAAAAGAGGGGGAAAATGATTTTTGAAGCAAGTAGGTGTAGCCTAAGTCAGCATGAAACAGGTGCAATGTGGTCTCAGATTGGAACAGCAGGGAGGATACTAGGCTCTTGTAAAACTTAATGCAGTCAAAAAAGTTGTTTTCACTCGTTTTCTCTTTTTTTTTTTTTTTTTTCCCCCCTTGTGGCTCTCAAGGTTTGGATCTCTTTGTAGTGATTCAGATTTGCCAAAGGTCAAATCAAAGCTTAAATATTTAGTAGACTTTATGGTACTTAGAAAAGCAAAAAATTGCAGCATATACTAACTAGACATTAGCATGAAATATTAACCTTGAAGAAGCTTGATTGGTCAAGTTATTATTTGGCACCTTCAGATTTAATACATTGGTAGTAAATTTTAGGTTTTCAAATGTAGAATTTAGTTTCCTCAGTCTTTCTTTTGCATAGCTTCTTGCCTTCTTACTTTCTGCTTGCCTCTACTTACTTTTTTTTTCCTTACCCTGAATCATCATCTGCTAATAGTTCTTTTCCTGCTGGTCCAACTAATACTATGACCTTTAAAACACAGAGACGGGTGATACCTTCTTCTCCTGTGTCATGGACTTGTGTACAAAATTCTGTCTTTGAAAGGAAACTACCTCTTTTGTTGGCTTCAGTCAACTAAAATTCAGTATTTAAATTCTTAAGACTTCTATGTATGTAAATGTTTTAGTTTGTTTTGTTTTCCTCAAAGTAACACACATTGCTTGCAGGGGCCTGATTCTGGTGTCTCCCTTCAACTGCATCACAGGGATTTCATGCCATTTAATTCTTTCACTGCAGTGCATAGTGGGTGGAAGAAAGCCCTGGGGACAGAATTGTTCTGGGTTTAAAGTAGTCAGCTGTGTGGTCATATGAGCTAAAGCAAAAACTGGCCAAGTGTAGGGAAGATAAATTGTTAGCTGGGAGAAATATCTTATCTGAAGTGATTCTGTGACATCACTGAATGACTGAAGTAAATGTTTGTTTGATGTGTCATGAAAGCAGCCTGACAGCCCAGTTACTGGATTTTTTTTTTTTTTTTTTTTTTTTTTTTTTTCATAGGTGAAAAACCAAATCAGATGACCTCTGGATGGCTCTAAACACACAAAAGTCAAGAGTACAGCATCTCTCACACTAAACCGTTGAAAGAAACATATTCTGGTTAACTTCTTGCCTCTAATTGTATCAGTGTTTCAAATGTACCTTTTTGGTTGCAGCAGGTAGCTTTAATGCATTAATTTACATGAACTGATCTTTTTAGGACCTGTCTCCTTGGAATGGTGAATCTCTGCTGTGTCATAAAGGAACCTAGTCCGTTTAGGTGGTGACTGGAGAGATCTGGGGTTTTGTTTTTCACTTGCCTCAAGTTTTTTTTGGTGTGTGTGTGTGTGTGTATTGGAAACACCTCTTCTGCTAAAAACAAATGCATGATTCATACCTGTATGAATTCACCCTTTTCCTCAGCTCATCGAAACAAACCCGGCAAGACCTACACCTGGCTCCCATTGGTTTAAATTAATCATTTTACTTCAAAGTGAAAGCTGTAGTATGGTCTTGGAAAATGCTAAGCAGATGAAAACTGACTAGTTTTCATTTTGGTAGCGTTTGTTTTTTTCTCCTTTTGTGACAATGGATTTTATTTTCTAAAGCTTGTTTTAAGAATTAGTGTTCGTTCAACTCGAAGAGCTAACTAAAAGATCTCAGCTGTAAATTTACCATTCTCTCCCACGCGAAGCAGGAGCCACTGTGCTAGATTGAGAGGGATTAGTCCTTATTTGCATGGTGGTGTGAGATGGGATCAGGAGCTGAGCGGAACGAGGCGCTAAGTGCCGCCGCCGGAGAACAAGCAGGGGAGCGGCCGCCAGCGAGGGGCCCGGGTGCTCTGCCCTCCCCCGGACAGGGGAAGCTGGGCTTTGTCCTCATTTCCCAGTCACTCTGCCGCAGCATTTCTGTGCGAGGGCTGGTTGCGAGGACTGAAGGTGTCGGTCTGTGTGACACCCTCTTTTGCTGTGTCGGGGCCTTGGAGATGGGGCTCAGCGGGTGGGTTTTCAACAGCTGATCTCTTAGAGATCGTTCAAACTGCTGCGGAAATTGTCTTTGCTCTGCCAAATAGCAGAGCGTAGAGCCGGGCCCATATACTAGGGGTTGAAGGTGCCGAAGGCTAAAGACCTTCTGTGAAGGGTGGTGTACGCCTATTCTTCGTTCTGCTGACTTGGAAAGCTCTGAATACCATATTCCCATTTCATCTTTCCAATGATCTTTTTGAGACAGCATCAAGCCTGGCTCATTCCTTGAAAGTAACCAGCTTCAGCTGCCTGCAGTTTTAATGAAAATCCTAAGGCAGATTTACGAAATAGTCATCCGATGTATTTTTTTCCCATGCCTTCAAATGGGAAACCCCTCGTGGTTAAGATTTTGTATTTATTTATTTCTAATTCAGTAGGTAATTCAGAGTGTTGTCCACAACATACTGGAGTGAGTTGGGAGTTTCCACGAAGTTGCCGTTCAGTTTTCTTTTTAAAGGAACAAGTTTAATTACTAAAATTACTGTCGGGCGTTTCCTCATATTGCACTTTGCTGCCATGAAACTTGATTATTTAGTTGAGTTTTTGCCGTCTGTTTTTAATTCAAATATTCATTGTAATGGAATACTGTCCTATCGACGTGACTTTACTTGTTCCCATTTACTAACATAGGTTGCTGACATCTGCATATGGATAGGTTTGAAACTCGTCATATCCTGTAATTGTTCCTTCTTAAAGAAAAGATGTGGCAAGGAATGAGCCCTCAGGAGCTACAGACTTGATGGCATTTATGGAGGGGTCGTCAAAAATCCTTGTAACAGTTTATTATTCAGTGGAGTCCCAGCCCATTGTTTCAGGGTACTGTCTTGAACTCACCTTGCGTCTGCATAAGTTTGACTCTAATACTGTTAAGAATTCATGGATTCTTAGCGGGTGGGCTTCTTTTCGGTTGTTTTGATCTGATTGCTTCCACCGACTGGGCAGTGCTATAAGGTATCTGTACGTTAAGTTAATCATTGTATTTCAAAGATAACAGGGTTGTCTCTTTTCCATATCATGATGATACTGGATGTTACTCGTTCATGCCATCAGCTTAGAGATTCAAGGGGAGAATTTAACTGCAGAAACGATAACTTTCAGGTAATACTTTTGAACTGAATTTGTGGTGACTCAGACGTTTTAGTATTTAAATATTTCCCTTTCATTATATATTTTGTACAAATGATTATGTAGTTGTCATTTCAACACTTTTAACTGAAAAGAATTTTACAGATAGTGTGTAAGATCCCCCCTCCCCACCCCCCATAAATTACTTGTCAAGAATATGATAAATTTCTGCTCAGGTGAACAACTCTAGATGTTGTTTTCTGCCCTAGATAAGGGAGAAGTAAATGTGCTGCGGTAGCATGAAGAAGTTGCAAAATGAACCAGAGCAGCTGAAGAAATGCAATGAACCCGGTAAATTATTTTCTTGATGTCACTGTGTAAAAGTAAAGAAAAAGTATGAAGAAGGGGAAGCTCGTTTAGCGGTGTAGTTAGGTGTGATTTCCACTCTGCTTAGTGAAGAATCTTGATAAGCCCAAATTGTCCTTATCCTCCCTCTGCTGCCCAGTTTAGGAAACTGTAACAAGGGAGATATGGAGAAGCTGCTTGCTACTTTTCCAGCAAACTGACTGTGGCAGACAGGTGGGAGGTAACCCAGGTTTTGTCTATTAATTTTCTTTGTCTTTTATGGTGGTATTTGGCCTTCCTTCAAGTAGTTGCAGGTGTAATTCACAAGTGGTTCAAATATTATTTTTCTTGAGAATATGAATATGATCCTTGAAGAAACTTTCTCTACTTCATCTTTCATTTTTGTTTTTTATTAGTCTGCCCTTTTGACCTGAAGGCTTGGACCAGCTCTCTTCTCTTTTGGCTTTCTAAACATTTCACAGTGATGCTGTGGCTGTGTAATACACATAGCTTGTGGGCTTGGGTTTGTTTGTTTTTTTTTTTTTTTTTTTTTTTTTTTTTGGGTGGAATTTGCAGATTTCACTCAGCCTTAGCGACTGTTGTAGTGTTCATTTGAAGTATGTAAATAATAGCACTAGAAAGGATATGTCTAAGAGACCATAAGTCAAATCATTTAGTTACTATGAAGTTTTGTTACTAAATATTTAACTTTGGATGGATGGAAGAAGTGGAGATTGAGTGACATGTTTGTCTTCTTTGTTTGACGACTGATTTAGTTTGAATTCCTTTGTTCAGTGATGTGTATAGAAAATGCCTAGGAAACGCTCCGAGGATCTGTATACTTACTATATTGATGTCAGTAAGTGTATGCTACAGAATTAAATACAGCAGCCAGCCACCATGCATCTGGAAGGTAAAGGAATTTTCTCATGTGATGCTATCTAAAGAACTGACAGGTGGGAAAAAACTAAGATGATTTGGTTTTATGTAGTTGTTTGTGTGATACAGACTTTCATTAATAGTAAGCATGTGTTATTTTTGAACTCCAAAGGTTTTGTTGGAGCTATTTTCCCTTTTCTATTTGTGGTACTTACCACTCTTATATTGAGTATTTTACTTCTACTGTTTTTCTAGAAAGCAAGACTGTAAATGAAGGGTAGCAGGTCCTTTCCTTAATAAAGTATTGGCTAAAGAAATTTCAAGCAGGCATTACTCCACTTTTACAGCGAAAAGCATGGTGGGTTGTCATGAGGACCACCGTAGAAGAGGTATAATATGTGCACATTTGGGAGATTGTCCAAAGACTCCAGAGCAGAAAACAGAAATGACTAGAAATAGTTGTAGTGAACCTGAGCTGTAGTCCTAGAACACATTCCTTATGTTTCTAAATGTTGACATTTTCTTCCCCTTTGCTAACATGAAACAGTCTTCCAGAACAGTATTGAAGAATCATTCTTAATTTATTTTTTCTCCTTTTTTTAAAAAAAAAAAAATATTTTTGGGATTTTTCTTGATTATCAGATCTGAAGTAGACAAAATAACTGGAAACATCTGTGCTGCCTGTGCAGTAAGTATCTGTGATTCACATACACAGAGATCAGTGCCTTGGTTTTTTTTTTTCCTTGCGTCCTTTCCCTTTTCCCGAATAGATTTTTAGTTTAACAATATGTAATTTTTTTTTTCAGCCAATGTAAAATTAGATCTCTGTCCTGAATTGTGCAAATTGCCTTCATCAGAGGAATAAGATTGGCTTACTATTTTACTTCATCTCAGTATTCATTATGTGGTAGTGGATTTATAAACACACACAAAATAGATCTCCTGTGTTGAGGACGTCCTTTAGGCTGTTGTTTGGAAGACAGTCAAGAAGTTCCAGCGAGAAGCCTGATCTGGACCCTGAGAGCCAGTGGTGCCAAGGAAGAGGAGTGACGGATGTGGATACATGCTGCTGGTGAGAAGTTTGGTGGTATGTAAGAGCACTGAGTGATCAGTGGGCAAAGTTAAATATAAAGGAAGTGATGATGTGTAGTGCTGTCAGGCTGGCAATTTGTGACATGTTGTACCTCACCTTTCTAACTGGATAGCTGACCTCCAAAACACAAAGTCGTTGTGTGTGCCTCAGAAAGTGACATTCAGTTCTAAACAAGTTGTATTGACACTTTCTTTCCAAAAGTATATTATTCTTGATCCCCTCTACCTCCTGCATTAAGTTATGATGGCTCTGAATTTTGATTTTGTTAGATCAAGGTTTACTCCTTTCTTACTTTCTCAGTGCTGCTGACAGCTGTGCTTTATGGGATGCCGATAAATCAGCTTCTTTGTGTTAGCACACTATTTCGTGGATGGTTTTGCATAGTTATCATAATCCTGAGTAGTCAGTCTTAAGATGAGCAAGAGTTTGTCTTTTTCAGTAAACTGGATCACTGCTGCCTTCCTGCATGTTCTTGTGACAGTACCTGCTTCATGTCTGAAGTGCATTAAGGATTCTGTGACCTATGTCTATAATCATTAAATAAGAATATGATGGTGAAGAAAGAATCAGGAAAAAATAAATCATATAGTCCTTTTAGAACTTTTTAATTTTTAGTACTGATACCTAACAGGTCTCCTCTGACTTTTGCTGTCCACAGACATCAAAAAAGATGATGGCTGGTTTCCAGTATTAACATTATTTCACACTGGTATGAATATATCAGTATAATGGTGACCAGAGGAGAAATAACCAAAACACAGAGTAAGTTGTTATGCAGAAATTACTTATATAGTTTATTAAGCCATGCAGTGATCTTTTTGCATCCTTATGAGCTAGGTGTGTTGCAGATTCAGTTCATGGATCCACTTCCATATTTGAAGGTGGGCATCTGCTAAAGTACCTTGCTTAATATGGACATTTGTGGTATCTGCCCAAACTGACTTTAAGGATAGTCAGTTCTAAACTCTTTCCCCTGCTTGTGAGCTGTGCAGCTTGACATATGTTTAGCCATTGCTATATACTTACATTTTTAGATTAGCAGTACCTTCTCCTGGATTGGATGGTTCCACAAGGGCAAAACTAATCCAGATGGGAATTTCTCCGCAGAAGATCATGAGTGGTGCTGCTAATATTTTGGGGAGCTCTTAAGGGGTGTTATGCATCTGATATCTTAATAACATAAAAAAGGTGAAAATTTGTAAGTGCAAGAAACAGTTCCAAAGTACCTTAATCCTTGTATCGATAACACTACTATTGGGTTACATGGTTTTAATCCCAGAGGAGTTGTCTCTTGACATTAAACTGTCCAAATAGTATTTATATCTGCTGCTGACCTGCAAGATCACTTAACCCTGCACAGCAGTTTAAAAGTAGTTAATGACAGACCCAGCATGACTAGCCCCTTATGAATGATCACATAAGTTCGACCTGTGCTGTCATGGTTTATGGAGGAAGGCAGTTTGTCCATAGCCTGCTTCAGCCACAGCAGGTAATTTGAAATGAAATGAGACAGTTTCTACAAGCAGATTGATTTGGGAATCTTGCCTGTTCTTCCCTTTGACCCTTGACAAGTTGACACTACAAAGATTGTGACTTTAAAAAATGATTGGGTGCAAATACATTTAGGTAGATGATTTACTATGTGTTAAAGCAAGGACAGTGCATTTAGAATGGAGCAGTGAGGGAAGGTAATTGTAAACTTTAACAACTCATGTTTTATGTTTCTGTATCTTATTAATTATCTGACTAGGTGAATCTTCTGATAACAGTAGACCAAGTACTGTATCTAATAAACTGTATATGAGAGTCTGCAGACTCTGCATCCCTGTATTCAGCAATTTAGCTACACAGAAATAAGTGTATATGATTTGGAAATGCAGCTGAAATGATTTCTTTGAGCCCCAAGGGTTAAAGCTGAAGATGAACATCTAAATGTATAAGTTTCCTAATCCAAAGATGTCTTTATTTTGTTATTCTTTTGGAAATGCAGCCATGAAAATGCAAATATTTAAACAGCAAGATTCAACATATGATAGGTAACTGGCAAATAGTGAAATAATGAAAGAATGACAGAAAGAGATACCATTACAATTATGCCTCTATAAATATTCTGTTCCTGTAAAGCATACACCTTCTCAGTTAAAAAGAATTATGTGGACTTTAGAAGATACTCTGTGAAGATTTTGAGTGCCTTTTTCTGATTGATGTAATTGGATTCCCCCCCACAAACCATTATGTAATGTGAAAACAAATAGCTAAAATATATTGCTGCTGAAGAATTATCCTACTGTGATTCAAGTTCATATGTAAAGCAAACGTACAAATGCAGCCAAAGAAGGGATCATATAAATGTAATGATAATTTTAAATTGAAAGTTTAATCAAATAACGGTCCTAGAAAGCAGAAAGTTATCTCGGGTAAACTGCCTAGCACCAAATGCACAGCTGTAAATGCATAATACAAAGTAAATGTTTGCACAGACAAAGTTCATCTTTCTGCAGCTCTTTCTCCTACTGACTGTTCAGAAGGCTTTGTAGGAAGCATAATTTTGAAGGTGCTTATATATAAAAAAATTCCTATTGGTCTCGGTTCAAATTATTTAATACCCTTTTGACTGTGTCTTCACTGACCTATGTTAAAAGTATTTTGCTGAAATGTTTCTTTATGTTGTCCATTGGGTTTAATAGACGTGCCATTTAATAAGCTCTCTACCTGTAAGGATAGACTATTTGACCTTTGTGACCTGCCAGTGGTAGACATAGTATAAGATTGCTTTGTGAAATAAAGCTGTCGGTAACATCAACAAAATAAAAAATGATCGTATTCCAATACTCTCTGCTGAGTACTATGACAGCACTGAAATATGGAATAAAATTGAAAGTAGATTAGTTTTGGGTCCTAAGTCATGTTTTGACAAGATATAAGAGAGGAGAACATATCTTTGAACTTTTAGTTTTAAAGTTTTGTAATGAAAATATTTATCATTTTGTAAGGTTCCTTCTTTCTTTATCACAACTGGGCTGTATAACCTTAAAACAATCCATTCTCTTATTGTGAGGGATATAAATACTGTACTATCTTTTATATTAAACATCATAAAGGATACATGTACAGTATGAAATTGGTTGACACTTGCAAGTAAAGGACTTGTCACGTTAATAAAAAGCTTATTGGAGAGGTTGAAAAATCAGTCATTAATAAGCCACATATTTTTAAACTATGTAAAGCATGTAAATACTGCAGACAAGAAGGCAGGTTTTTTGCCGTATTTTCTCCTCTCTGAGATGCTTAAGGTCTGAAGCAATACTGCAAATAAGAATGATCAGATTACTGCTTCTGTGCTTCTTGTAAACTTTATGGAATTAGAGAAGATAGTCATTAATATAGTCATTAATATTTGAAGTTACAGTGGTTAATTAAATCACATGAAGAGTTAGGAGAAAGTGATGCTGATTGTGAATGCTGGAATTTATGCAGCTTGCTTTCAATATTTTTTGGGAAAAAACCAACAAACACAAACCGGAAACCAACCAAACCAAACCCAACCAAACACAATAAAAAACGTAAAAAGAAGCCTCCTGTGGTGGAAAATTTAAAAATTGCTAGCAAATAATAGCTATGTAGTGTGGGAAGTTATATTAAAATGGCGAAGATAGTCTTTCTGTCTTCACCTGTGTATGCATAACAAATGCAAAACAAAGTAATTTAAACTCACTAAGGTTAACATAACTGATTCTTTCTCCTTCTCCAATTTATTTAAATAACCTTTTTTTTTTTTTTTTTTTTTTAAATGTTTCCAGTTGGTGACAGGTATGAGGGGAAAAATAAGATGGCAAATCCAGTAAAGAAAAAAAAAAGAGGGGGGAAAAAAGAAAAGGAAAAAAGAGTTAAAAATGGAAAAAGAGAGAGAGAGAGAGGAAAAGAAAAGCTGAAGTATGTTTGCAACAGGGAACAAATTATTTGCCATAACTCTTACCATATGCCTTGTAGTTTGTTTTCCTCATTTGGCTCTTGTAAGTTTTCAGTTGTTATGTTAGTCCAATAAAAGTGCAGATTTCTTATTGAAAAACATAATATTTTCAAGTTAGTGAAGAGTGTTTGTTTTGGTTCGGTTGTTTGGCTTGGTTTGGTTTTCTTTTGCTGGCAGGTATTTGTTTTTCAAACCAGAGAATTGAGATAGTTTCCCCTGGTGAAGTCACAACATTTCTGCAAAAGTGTTGGTCTTAGGTTAATTTCAGCCCATCAAGATATTCTCAAAACACTGTAAGAAAGGCACAATTTTTTAATGCTAGCTCACAATTGAAAATTTTCATATAAAATCAGAGAGCAGCCTAGAGAAATTCTATTTCATGCAGTGCCTGTAAGAAGACTGTGATGACAGGCTTTTGACAGAGGTTTCTTCTCCTTGGAGCATGATGTAACTCAAAAGTTTAGTTAAAATAATTTAAACTGTTAAAAAAGGAATGTTTTTAGCACCATCCTAATTGCACTTAAAAGTAGTTTGAAAGGGAGAAAAGTAGAAAAGCTTTTAGGAAAGTCTGCTTGGTCTGTATTGCACTGTACTAAATATCAATTGCATTTGACTGTATTATGCTTTTGTTCCACACCTGTGGAACAAAATGGTGTGACAGCAATGGAAATGGATTATCCTTTGGCCCTGCAGATGGTTTTGAGCTGCTCTGTGGCTACTTGGTAGAAACAGTGTTACCTTCCTTTTTCAGTGAGGCTAATCCCTGTGGCTATTAATTAATGTCCTTGTAGGCAAGGGGCCATGTCCCATCTTTGCTTGGGGAATGTTTTCAGGTTTTAGGACTTCAGGACTGTTTAAATGCTGACAACCAGCATAGCCTTAGGAAGCAAGGCAGGGCTGGTGTTTCAGTCACCAACCTGACAACTCACCATTCCACTAACACTGTGGACAAGTCACCTGCTGGTAATATCATGCACACTCTTTTCAGCTGCAAATATCTCATGGAGATGGAATTCTTCATGGGGCAGTGAGATACTGCTTTCATGTGCTGTTTGGCTTGGGCTGTCAGCAGCATCTATACATGGTTGTGTTGTGAGTTCACTTAAGCCAGAGGAAAAGGCTCTCTTTTCAGACCTTGGTACGTATTTTTATATATTGCCTATAACGCTTTTCCCCCCTGCTTTCTCATGGTTTTGCAGAAGCCTGTTCTGTTGAAGGTGAGCCACGAGATAATGAACATCATGATGATGAGGCACTTAGTTTCATGTCCTGGCTGTTTTCTACAGCTGTTCATTTGTTGTTTCACTTGACTATATGTCTTCTTTATCCTACCCAAACATTTCCTTGCTCTAATTACAGTGATGAATATATTTCCACAGAAAATGGGCAAAAGAATGTGGTGTCTAGCACCCAGCAATTTGTCAGCAAATCTTTTGGATCAGATGGTTTTTTTTAGTCATTAAATTGCTAACTATGTGAAATGGAGACCATTGAAGCAGTATGTACAAACTTTGTGCAGCGGGGTTCTAGTTACTAAGCAGAACCACTTGGAATTACTGCTTTAGGACAAGTGGACTAATCCTAAATGGTTTTTATGAGTCAGTATTTGTCAGTTCTGAGAACTACTGTTGCAAAAATGATCAGAAATTCATGAAGGTAAACTCAAGATTTCTGGAATCCTGCACCTCAATGGATGATTTATAGCCAGAGAACATTTAAAGATGATGGGGAAGGGTTTTTTACCTTTCAATATATACAGAAAATTTAGGGTCTTATGCCTTATGTGTTTCTTCAAACCTCTGACTTGTTTAAGAAGTTGTTTAACCATATGTCTCAATTTATTTGCTTTTCATCAAAATTTGAGTATTGACCCAAATAATTGACTCAAAATAGAAAAAATAACATGTAAATCTCGATATGAAATAATGTTTTCAAATTGGGAAAGGTGGAGGGGAGGGCTAAGAAGGAGCAAAAAAGGAGTGAGGTAGCTCAGGAGATGATGGCATAAGATACACTGTCTTGTAGACCTAGGTCGTTCAGAGCATGGACAATTCTGGGTGATATTTTGAAGTAAGTGTCAGTGCAGCACGAGTGTTTCGCTGACACTGAGTGAAGTATGGGTAGATGTAAATGTTTGAATATGGATCCATTGATAAGATGTTACAGGGAAGTTGCCATTTAATCCATCAAATACTTTCTGAAAAACAGCCAAATTCTTCCCTATTCAGAATACCAAGTTGCCTGCAAATCAAGACTTGAAAAATGAGTTATTCCATAAATCATGCCATGGCCTCTGCTATGGATTACTTGGCTGAAGAGGGTTTTGACTAACAACATGAAAAAAGCCTTTCTTTAAAGTTCAAACCAACTTCAATAGAAATTTTAGCTTACGTTTGATTGTCCTTTCAAACAGCCTTAAGGAAAACTACAGATTAGAAGTGGTGAACACAGTATAAAATATATATTAAAAAGTGTAAAAACATATTGGTGGATGAGAAGCTGGACATGCTCACTTGCAGCCCAGAAGGTGGATTGCAACCTGGGCTGCATCAAAAGAAGTGTGGTCAGCAGGTTGAGAGAGGTAATTCTGCCACTCTGCTCTGGTGAGACTTCACCTGGAGTACTGTGTCCAGCTCTGTGTCCCCAAAATAGAGAGATGTGGACCTGCTGGAGCAGGTCCAGAGAAGGGCTACCAAGATGATCAGAGAGCTGAAGCACCTCACCTATGAAGACAGGCTGAAAGAATTGGGGCCATTCAGCCTGGAGAAGGGAAGGCTCCAGGGGAACTTATAGCTACATTTCAATATCCGAAGGAGACCTACAGGAAGGCTGGGGAAGAACTGTTTAGAAGGCCTTGTGGTGATAAGGTGAGGGGCAATGGTTTTAATCTGGAACAGGGCAGATTTAGGTTAGACATAAGGAGGAAGTTCTTTATAATCAGTGATAAAATGCTGGAACAGACTGCCCAGGGATGTGGTTGAGGCCCTGTCCTTGGAAATATTCAAGGTTCGACTTGATGTGGCCCTGGGTAGCCTGATCTAGTTGGAAGTGTCCCTGCTGAGTGTAGGGGTCTTGGATAAGATGACCCTTGAGGGTCCCTGCCAACCCAATGCAATCTGTGAATACGTGTGAATCTAAATTACTCGGTGGAAGTATATTTCTTTGGAAGCTCTTCCATTTTTACTAAGCAGTACAGACTTCCTTTTAGCAACTGATTAGCTTTCTTTATCTTTCCCTTCCCAGCCCATCTGTGACCATTCCCATTCTTTTTTTCTATAAAAACATAATAGTTGAATTTTGCCTATTCAATGGTGCTTTACTACTAATCCCTTGTATTTGAACTTAAAGCTTGAGTCTGTATAACCTTTGTTCAAAACTCCTCAAAAATCTTTGATGTTGCATGAACAGAACTAAATTGAGAAACTGTATAAAGAAAGGCTATTTGTTTATTATATAATACGTGTAATTATTGAGGTCTAAAGTGGTACCTGCTGTGCTTGTAACTTATGTTTTCAGTACTTGTAACTTAGGTTTTCAATATTTATAACTCAGGTTTTCACTACTGCCAGCTTTACAGTGCCAAAAAGAGATTACCCCTTTTTCTCTAGCACTGTTGTGTGTGATCAAGAGGTGGCAGCAGTATCTCCACTGTCCTTGAGCTGGCTCCCTACGTGTACCTTGTGTGTAGGGGAAGAAAAACAAAGGAGGAACTTAAAAAAAAGGAAATGGGGAATTTGTTAAAATGAAGACTGCATCATTGATTATGACACAAATAGTTTGTTAATGTAAGTAATGGTGTTATTAAAGAGCTGTGCTTTGCTACGTGCTGTGTACAAATAGTGACACAGAACTTGTGCTGATGGATTTGAGTGTCATGTGCAGGCTCTACACACAGAATTTGAATGAATGAGCAAATGTCTGTGTAAAAACCAAATATTCTCTTACCTGGATCAGGGAAGGGCAGCTGATAACGCAAATCTAAATCAGCTGCACTCTGCAAACTGTGCGCGCTGCAGCTCTGGTTAACCACCTTGGCTGGCTGCCTGCCTGCTATTCCCTAGAGGTTTTGATTAATAACTTCCAAGGAAGAAAAGACAAGACTTTACAATGATGGTTGGTCTTCAGTTATTCTGGTAATTATTATGGTGAGTAGGATGTGCTAGAGAAACGTTCTGCATTTTGACCAAGCCAGATTGCTTTGGAGAACAACCTTTTTAGCAGCTATTACTGCTACATATCACTTTTATGATCACAGTGAAATCCTCTGAAATACAACTTATTTGTGTTGTGCTGAGGTTTTTCTTCTTTTTTGAGGATATATGTTTATTTCTTCCCCCCCCCCCCCAATATTGAATAAAGTCAATGCTATTGCATTGAAGGCTGCACATTTTTTTTTCTTCTTCTTCTTTTTCCCCCCTTTCTTTTATCCTGCTTCTGGCAAGTCCTTTCCCATTCAGTCTTTCTGGACCTGGCCTGCATGGATTTTTTGAGAAAGAGGCCTTGACATTATTCCCTTCAAAGGCATCATCACCTTTCTCATCCTTTCCAGGAGTAATCTGTGATAGATTAAATGCACATCATTATGTGTTTTAATTCCATTCTAGCAAACTCCAGATCTTGTTGTGGAGTTAATCTTGCAAACAGAACACATGTGCTAGTGCTGGTAGGTATCTGTCAGCAGCCTGCATTGCTTCTGCACTGCATTTCTAATTCAAACAAGTGTTAAAGGGTGGTTAAAAATGCCCTTCTATTTTCTGAGTCACAAGAAAACAATCATATTGAGAAGCACAGGAATGTCCTTAGCAATGTGAAGCATGCTGCTTTCTCCCATGGATGAATGAGCTGTTCTCTGCTGCAGTTCAAGTCCCAGCTGACTTGGGGAGAGAGATGGGAGACAATAATGATGAATGAAGCTGAGTATCTCTGTACTGGTTTGGCCCAGGCTGGGAAACAGACACCCACCAAAGCTGCTCTATTGCTCCCCTTCTTAGATGGACAGGGGAAAGGGGAAAATATAACAGTGTTGGAAAAGCACAGCTTTGGTGCTTGGCTCAGCAGTAGCCAAAGTACTGGTGTGTCCTCAACACCCAGCTACACCACTGCAAAACCTCAGAACTAAGGGAGACGCTCTGGGGAGAATTAACTCCATCTCTGCCAAACCTAGTACAATCCCACCAGACAGTGCAGAGCAAGGCTGTTGTGTCATATGCTGTTGAAGCACTCAAAGTTATTTACTGATTGTAATTTATTTTTCCCAAGGTTACATAATGGGTCAGATCTGTCCAAGAAATACTGTAGTCTAAGGTGGTTTTAGTTATCTCTTCCCTTCTCCCCACCCCCTTCCTGTTAGAGGTAGGGATTAGATGATAACAAACCCCATCTATCTGACCAGTGCTGAATCTGCTTGTCCAGCTCTGTGCTCCTGCAATGCACTCTGTAGCAATTGTGTGTCAACTCTGAAACAGAGTTTATGAAGTTTTTGAAGACTCTGTTAGTTCCTGTCAGTATTAACCTAGAAACAGCAATTCACTACTCTGTGAAGTTAGTTTATGGATCGATCTGGTGGTGCTTGCTAAGAAGATTGTAACCCATAAATGGTGGCAGCGGGCAGAGGATTAAAAAGAGGGAGGTGGATTTTTCGGTGATTAAAGAGCTGTGATACTTCATGGGTTCATCACTGCCATCATTGTCATCCTCAGGTGGAGCAGCCTTCTCCTGACACCAGTTAGAGGCCAGGGCAGCTGATTAACATACAAATGCAGCAGGAATAATGCTTTGTGTGGCACATCTATTTACCAGGGAATTTTGTTGGATGAATTAAAAACCAAACCAAAACATTAATTTTACAATGGCTTATCACTTATGTTGGCAAGATTTTTCGTTCCTTGTTTGTATTTTCAGTGTCACTGTTTTTTGAGCAGTCATGACACTGTGTGACTTATGCTTATCCCAGCTGCAGAAGAAACTGAGAAACATGTTGTAATCGTCTCTTTGAGTATGTTAATTTTCTTTCTGTCTTAGGTGGCCTTCAACCCCATCATATGTGATCACCTGTCAATCATTCCTGTGTTTATTTTCATAGTTCTTTGTGGAGGTGGGGAATACTAGAGAAGCACAGAGTCTTTGGGAGCTTGTGTGGCATTACATATTATGTTAATGGCCAGTCCTGGCAAGAAACTTATTCAATAAACCATCTTGTTTCCTATTTCAGAACAGGCAGAGAGAACTAAATTTAAACAAGAAACCCAGAACCAAACTCAAATGTGCATCTTGAGTGCTGCATGAAGGCACTGGACATTTGTGATTTGAATAAATAAAGCACAAACAAGATAATGTGCAGAGCATGTAACAAAGCTGGTTTTGTGCAAAACCCGTGCTCTTCAAAAACTGGGCTGTGAAGTTTTAGTATAGTCCCTTTGAAAGAAAATAGGTCTTGACCAGTGTGATACTCATCCTCTATACCCAGAAGAAATGCAGCTAAGTGTTGCTGGACTTGTTCCAGTGATTTCTTTGCAGGGCAGCTAGTTGCAGCACTTTTCCTTTTCTTTTTCTATCTGGGAAAGCTGTAAATGCCTTTTTCTAGTTTCTGACACAAAATTCTGTTATAACATCTGGCATTTTTTATCCCTTTCTTTTTTTTTTTCTTTTTTTTTTTTTTTCCCTTTTCCCTGAAAATTAGGACTGTATCATGGTAGCATTAGATTAACTTCACAGATTTTGTTGCTCAGATTTTATTTTTTTTTTTGACACTATTCCATGAGCTCAGTACTGCTGCAAGTATCATCCTTGGCTTGTTTTGGAATGTATCATAAAATGCACTTCAGGCACATCTTTGTCCGTATTTGTAGTTAACAGGCCTTAGAGTCAAGGTGTGATGAATGGGAGCTGCTCTGCTGCTGCCAGCTTGCTTTGGCTGCCATAGGGTGCGGACTGACCTGCTTTGGGAGTTGGCTTTGGAGATGGTTAGTTGTTGAAAGATTGTTACTGGTAACATCACAATAAGATGTGACCTCCTTTCTTCACTGAGGTGTTGAACCACTGCCATGTGCTGCGCCGAGAGAAGGCCAATGTCTAAGCAGCTCATCTGAAGTGTCATGTGGCTGAGTTTTTGCCATTTCCTGATTGCTGTGGATCAAGTTCTACAGTCCTTATTTTAAAGCTCCACTGCAGCCTGTAGTGGTTATTTTGCTTTGCTTGATTTTGGGTGGTAAGATTCTGCTTCAAAATTCTGCCTTATGCATTTCCTTTAATGAACTTATAACTGGCATTACTCAAGCTTCTTGATTCTTTCAGGCTTAGGTCTGAGGTAAATGAAATGATTGCAGTGTAGTATGAAATACTTTATGGAGCTTGCAGAATTCAATTATGGTATTTATTTCATAGTTGAAGGTTTAAAGAATGCTTCATCTGCAGCAAGAAATAACAGTCCCTATGATGAAAGCAGATCCATTTGATACTTGGTTTTACCACATACTTCTTCAATAAGCCAGAAGGTCTGCGTGCCTCAGCATGTCACCTGCAGATTGGGAATGGCAAGGAGAAAATTTTCCTCTCTTCAAATATCACACAGACTTCCAAAATGTAGCTGAGGGCAAACTAGCAGGAGTGTCCATTATTGAAATGTATTTACATCGCTATGTAAAGGTTTCTTCACAGCATTGTTAGAGAACAGCCTCTTTACAGGTGAGCTGATCTGACAGGCTGATGACTATCTTGGTTCGCTTCATATCTGAGAACTGCAAGTCCCTAAAACAGGAAGAAGGAATCAAGTGGCCTGGATTTAAAAGACCAGACTATCTCAGTGTAACTGCAGTTCCTGAATTCCCTCCCTGTTGTAGGATAGCCCTACTGTGGGGGTCTTTTTTGTGGTTGGAGATGTGGTAGCAGTTTGTGCCGAGATTCAGCATGGTGCTGATAATGTTGTGTTGCTGTAATCCTTGTGCTGCAAGTTTCAAGGCGAATAGCAAAGGCTTGTATCTCTGGCAAAGAAGGAGGACTTCTGAACTATTCTTCCATGTATGGTAATGAAACTCCCCACCCCCCCAAAGGACTATGCCATTTCTCTTCTGAAATCTCTGATTACTGCGACACTTTGGTAGTGAAATGATGATTTGGTGAAATTGCAGACTCACTTACCTGATCCAAAGGGCGTTTTGTCCTGGTTTAGAAGTTCTTCTGGGGAATTAGCTCTTAGCTTTGTCAGTTTGTTTATCCTGAAGACTTCAGTCATACAAACCTGTGCTGCCCTAGTGTTCTCAAAACAAGGGCAAGCTGTTATCTACAGATACTTCAGCTATCTTTGCTAATACTGTGGAAACATTGAAAGCCAGCCTCCTTAAAGTAGGGCAGAGGCACCAGCATTTCCTTCTAGAACTTAATTTTTCTTCTGAGTAAACTTTTATTTTTTTTATATATCATGTTTATAATAATCTATATTAGGGTATATGTAATACCACTACAATTTATAAATCTACAGGGACACTCCTCAAGGCTGTTCTCCATGTTGTACTGAGTGGGAAATGGAATGTGATACTGAGATGGCACATTGTGTTTCTTCCAAAAATATAACAATAATAACAATAATGAGATCAACTAAAAAATAATGTAGTTTTATATTTTAAAGCTATAAAATATTATTCACATTATTTGGACTTGCTGTCAGGGTTTGGATCCTGCATAATACATTTAAATTAATTTTTTTCTCTTATATTTAATTTTTTTTGGGGGGGTGGAGGGGTGGGTGGTGTCCTTCTGTAATCATGTCTCTCCATGACCATGATGTTTAAGTGAAACATGAAGTGTGTTGCAACTTGCAGTAGTACACTTAGAACTGACAGTAATTAGAGGTGGAATTAGCTTTGTCATCTGCTTTAGAAATCAAGCACACTATGTGATGCTCAAGAATTAAGTGATAATTTTCATATTTTGAATCTGATTTGTTTGCACATTCACTGTAGTGGTATCACAGCCCCTACAGAAGGCACAAACACCCATAACACAGCCAAAACCTACAAAACCCCACAATGATATTATTTTCTAAATACAAACCAGCCTTTAATTTATGCTCGCTTTTTCACTGGGAAAAAACAAAACAAAACAACAACAAAATCAAACCAAACAAAAAAAAATATTTGAAGTTGACACAACATCTTACCCAGTAGAAAAAAACGTAAACCCCAAATAGAGCCAGTGGTTGTCTGCTTGACTTTATTAGAAGTATTTAATATGAAGTATTCTGCTGTAGTTGTATGTGAAATGTAATTTTTGGTAGGGTCTTTTTTGAAATTTCCAGTGGCTTGGTGGGGACTTGTAAGTATACTGAATGAATGTGTTGAATGACTGAAGAAATCAGTTGTCGCTTTGTAATATTTGTATTTAGTTCTTTATCCCTGTAGGAAAGCTCTGGTACCTATAAAAATACCTAAGGCAATGGCTGGCATTGTGGGGGAAGTATACAGTTGTATTCTGTGGGGTTATAAGCACTGTGAAAGGACATTATGGAAAAATGTGCAACTGTTTAGTTTCTGTTTAGTACAGAAGAGGGGAAGTTTTTCTGAGAAAGTCTTCCTTGGTGTAGCTGCCTCACTTTACTGAGATGAGAGAGAGCCCCAAGGAACAGAAATGGGTATAGGTCTTGGAGCTTTGGTGTAAAACTTGCTGCTGACCATATAACTTCTTTAATGTTTTATTAGGAAATGCTTTTTTGTGTTTGATGAGGCCAGAGTTGCTGTGTAGTGACAGTTTTGAAGAGATGGGGATAGCCAAGCCTCTCCTTGAACACAATTGACATGACCAGCTTCAGTGAGGCCAACCATCATCTTGCTGATGGGAAGTAGAGACCAACATCTCTCTCTCTGCTTTTTGCTTCCATGTGGTCCATTGCTGTTAGCTTGTTAGTGTTATTAAAATAGCTTCTATCCTATTACTGGCTTTTGTTATATTTCCCCCCTCTCCCCCTGTCCATTTAAGATGGGCAATGATAGAGCAGCTTTGGTGGGCATCTGGCCTCCAGGCCAGGGCCAAACCACCACAGTCTATTTTGGTGCCAAAACCCAGGAGAAAATATAACAGTTTTCTCTATAAACTTGCTTAAGATACAGGTTTCTGTGCTGGTCACATGGCTTGTTGATAATGTTTGCTTTGTTTTGGAAATTCTTCATTTGTTTAGGAACATGCCAAGGCAGTTAATGGCTAAGTTTCTTTCTCCTGTTTCTAGGGCTGCTGTTCTGTGGGAGCTATGCTGGAGACATTATAATATCTTTCTCCCTGCCTGAAATGTATATAGAGAATTTTATTATGCAGGCCCCCAAGATTTTGATCCATCCTCACATGAGCTCTCTAGTACTGCTAATCAACATTACTGGCATATTGTGGGTTTTGTGGAGTTTGGTTCCATCATGACATGAAAGGAGACAGCCCTTGGGTGGGAATATATTGCAATGTGCCTTGAGGCAGTCAGTCCCTGGGTGGCAGGGTGTGTGGAAGAATTTGGGCAGATCCCTAGGACAGTTATCACCTCCCATAGCCTGGGACTTCATCCCAGAAGAGGCAAGCAATCCTACTAAACTGACTTGCCACCTGATAGAAGGGATCTTTGCTTATCCCAATGAGAACCAACAACTTCTTGCACTTTACTGGGGCCTAGCCTGTGCTTACCAAGCCACAGTTCAGTACTCTATGAGGACTGTGGCTGAGGCAGGCACCCAGACACTACCTGACGATACTGTGGTTGAGATGGGGACCCAAACAGCAACCAGAGAGGTTGCTCCAGTAGTGAAAAAGAAGCAGTGGACAAGGAGGTCAATAGATCCCTCTCATTGATTGGTAAGGGATGAGGAAGATTATAATCAAGAGGCTGGTCCATCAACTGGGACATCAGGGGGAGTAAGTGAGATTAAACAAGGAGGAGAGACTACTCAGTCCTTAACCTCAGCAGCCTATGAAGGAGTTCGAGCTGCATCAGAAGTAGTGGGTACAGAAGCACCTCTTCTTCTAGCACCCAGGCTGCCTGTGCTGCATTAGATGTCCAGAGGGAACATCCCTTCCACTCACCATGCCACCAGTGCTGCATAGAGTAAATGGGTAGCACTGACTATGCAGTGAGCTCAACTGGGCAAACCAAACCACCCAGGAATTCTGGAAGGGATTATGGACTGGCCAGAAGGCAGAGATTTTGGAGCATCGCCTGAGAAAGTGGTTCATGCCCAAGAGGCACCACCATACAATGAGTTATTTGAAGATGAAAGGCCTTACTCTCTGTTTACTGATGGAACAGTTTACTGTTTACTGAAGGAGCAGAAGTGGAAAGCTACTATATGGAGTCCTACATGATAAGTTGTTAAGGCTACTGAAGGAGAAGGTGAATTGAGTCAATATGCAGAAATGAAAGCCATCCAACTGGCTCTGGAGATTGCTGAAAGAGAAAAGTGGCCAGTACTTTATCTTTACACAGATTCCTGGATGGTGGCTAATGCCTTGTGGGGATGGCTACAGCAGTGGAAGAAGACCAATTGGCAATGCAAGGGCAAGCCTATTTGGGCTGCTTCATTGTGGCAGGACATTGCTGCTCAGGTAGAGAGCATGGCTCTGAGGGTACGTCATGTGGATGCTCATGTACCTGGAAGTCATGCTCATGAAGAACATCAAAACAATGAGCATGCAGACAAGGCTGCCAGGATGTTCGTAGCTTGATGGGCCTATGAAACACCAGGACATCTAGGGAGAGATGCTACATACAGGAGGTCTCATGACCAAAGGGTGGACATGGCCATGGAAGCCATCACAAAAACCTGTGCTGCAATCAAGGGACCCACCAGAGCCAAGTCACCCTGGAACAGAGGGCGGTGGCTGGGTTTTCACTATGGTGAGGCATGGCAGATCGACTATATTGGACCACTGCCATGAACACAACAAGGCAAGTGCTACATCCTCACCATGGTAGAAGCAACTGCAGGCTGGTTGGAAACATATCCTGTAAATAATGCCACTGCCCGGAACACCATCTTAGGCCTTGAAGGCAAATCCTGTGGTGGCATGGTACCCCTGAACGGATTGAGTCTGACACCAGGACTCCCTTCAGGAACAATGCCATCAGATCCTGGGCCAAGAAACATGGCATTGAATGGGTGTATCACATTCCCTATTACCCACAAGCCTCTGGGAAGGTTGAAAGATATAATGGACTATTAAAGACTCTGCTGAAAGCATTGGGTAATGGGGCACGGAGGCACTGGGATGCAAATTTAGCAGAAGCCACATGGCTGATTAATTCCCAAGGATCTGCTAACTGTCCTGGTTCTGCCCAAACAGAACCCTTGTACACTGTGGGGGGAGATAAAGTCCCTGTAGTACACATGGGAAAGTTGCTCCTCCCATGGGGAAAGGCAAACCCATTCATGGGATTGTCTTTGCTTAGGGGCCTGGAAGTACTTGGTGGGTAATGAGAAAAGATGGGGAGACCCAGTGTGTGCCTCAAAGAGATCTATACGTTGGGGAAAGTAATTTGGAATGTGAGTAATGTGAGTTGCACGTTGCAGAAAGTAAAAAAGTAAAAAGGACACAGACTGATGAAAGCAGCAAGGATCAAGAGCAACACAGTGGTTGAGACCAGCTGGAGTTGGTGTCCAAGAACAGAATATCCTGTTTCTCCTGTCCTGTCCTCTACGTTAGCATAGTTGTGGTGGTTTGACCCTGGCCTGGAGGCCAGATGCCCACCAAAGCTGCTCTATCACTTTCCCTCTTAAACGGACAGGGGGAGAGCCAGTAATAGGATAGAAGCAATTTTAATAACACTAATAAGCAAACAGCAATGTACCACATGGAAGCAAAAAGCAGAGAGAGAGATGTTGGTCTCTACTTCCCATCAGCAGGATGATGGTTGGCCTCAGGAAGCAGGGCTCTGTAAGCTTATATCTGAGCTGATATCATATGGTGTGGAATAACTCCTTGGCCAGTCTGGGTCAGCTGGCTCAGCCATGTCCCCTCCCAAGAGCTTGCCCACCCCTCAATGTACTCTTGGGGCAGGGAAATGTTGAAAGGACACAGCCTGGATACTTATTCAACAGTAGCCAAAACACTGCTGTGTTATCAACTACTGCTGCAAAACACAGCACTAGAAAGATACTGTGAGAATTAACTCCAGCTCAGTCCAGCCTAACACAATCTCCACCCATTATTGCATATAATTTTGTGTCATACTCAGGTTCTACATATTTCGATACATTTCACCATCTCATTTGATTCTCACACTAAAAAAAATAAATCCTTTCTTGCTTACACTCTCAACCTAATCTCCATACTTAAACTATCTCAATATCCAACACTTGGAGATTTATATCAATGTCTTATTCCTCTATCAGAAAAATGTTGTTCTGCTCCTGATGTTTCTTTTCCCTTCTCCCCCTGTCCATTTAAGAGGGGGAGTGATAGAGTGGCTTTCGTGGACATCTGGCCTCCAGGCCAGGGTCAAACCACCACAACTATGCTAACATACAAACTACACTGCCAAATAGAAGCTGTCCTGATAAGATGTCTTCTGAGATAATTAATAAGTGGATTTTTTTTCCTCAGGCTGTCAGCTGGGCACCCAACTCTCCTGCAGTCATATACTTTCCTACTGATGCTTAATAGTAAGATTTACTGAGTTCTGTGTTTGATATGATTTTGTTACCACCAGTCTTGGCTGATTTAGGAATGCTGATATTGACAGGGGGAAAAAAAAAAGTGACTTTGACATTTTTGTGGACATGTGTGAAAGGATCTCTCTGTTAGCTATATCTGCAATTTAGTTGGTTTAATGCCTTTTGTGTTCTATGATTTCAGTAAGTATTTGCCATTGTAACAGACGAGTAAGTATGTTGGTCAATATCTAGTTTAACTTCTGCTGTTTCACTTGTGCTGATTTTGTGCTACCTGGGCACAGCAACTCGCTCTGCTTTTGTTCCCTGTCCTGCATGTTGATGCAAAAGTGACTCTTAGGCAGAGCAGTCCAGCCAGTGCACTTTTTACAGAAGATCGGATTCTCAGTCTGGGGAAATCCTTCTGCTGTTCCTGAGTGTACTTGAAAGTGTGCTGACTGGCTGGCTGACAAGTAGAGGAAGAGCCATGAAGGCCATGCATCTTTCTCTGAATCAAATGTCAGAGGTGGTTAAGAGATACTGACTTGCCAGCGCTAAAAATCCCTTGTGTGTTTTGAGGAAAAGCAGGGGACAGGTTACCAGCACAAGTTCTATTTTTTTTTTACAACTTCCTTTTTTTCCTAATATATCCTAATATGGGAGAGCTTGTACTGACCTCTGCCCTTGATCCCCTCCCCAGCCAAGTACTGTGTCCTTGTTGCAATAACTGGGTATAGCACAGAGATTAAGACTCCTGTCTACCTTCACCTGGTTGTAGAGCTGCTCATCTTCCCCTGTGCTTTTGCCCAGATATAAGCCTGGTTGAGGCAGCACAGACTTCTCCTCCGGTCTGTAGCTCCTGTAACATTTTCTGTGAATTCCAAGTGCAGAGGCTTTAATAGCTTTGCAGAAACGTGAGGTACAAAATGCAGTGTCTGTTGCATTGCAGAATCCCTGACAGCAATACCCAGACTGGGAATTGTAATTGAGGTCCTGTAGTGGTAGCAAGTTTCTGGATCATGTCATGCAGGGGTAATAGACTGATTCTGCAGCCCAGAGGGAGCAAACTCTGGAAGAAGGGGTTCCAGATGGCTGAACATGGTTCATTTGGCTCACTTTGTTGGAATTGCAGTGAGCAAATGACTGAACTCTACTTCAATAAAGCTTTGTGAAGACCAGAGCAAAGGAGTTGAGGAGGGTATAAGGTATGACAAGACAATTGAGCCAGGCTACTTAGCTGCTTATAGTCCCCAGGAGTAATTGCTTGTTTTGCTGTGTCTGAAGATATGTCACTTACACATTTATCAGGTACTTATGCTCCAAATAAGGAAATCATGGGGATGGTTCAAATACATTCTTTTGCTGGTGGGAAGTTATTTTGAAGTATACAGTTGCAGTCATCTCTATCTATGCATTCAAATTTCAAATAATGATTCTATCCCTCAGGTTGAGTGACTGGTCTTCATTTTCTCTTTGAAAGCAGAGATCAGCCAGGCAATTTAATATGTGTTGCTTTCTTGCAGATCCTGATTTCTGCAACCCTTACATGGAAGAGTATTTACCTGAATGAATAGTGTCATTGTACTTATTTGCAGGAATAATTGCTCTTTGGTTTAGTGAGGGTGACAAAGTTGAGCTTTAATTTACAATATCTAGGACATATGCTAGTGATTTTCTCTTTGCTGCATATAAACAGAGTCAGCACAGAAGTATATGGATAGTTTAAGGTTTGTTCTGTGTTGGTATCTTCTGTTTGGTTCTGTGGTATTAAAGGAAAAATGTTCATAGGGCATTTCCATTGTATGAGAATGTTTGTCTAGATTTGTTAAAATAAGGATATATTTATGTGTCTTCTTTAAAGAAGCAAATATTGATGCCTGAGAAGTTTCTGATGCTTGGAACTGCTTCTCATTTTGAGAAAAAAAAAATAGTAACAAGCAAGTATAGATTTGAGATAAAAAATGTTGATAAAAGGTTATAATGATATACTAGCTTTTGAAGAAATAGTGAAGTCAAGGAAGGTTTTTATTGAGATTTGCAGTGACCATTCTTAGACATACACATTGCGATAAAGTCCTACTTCTTTATCACACCTCTCAGCTCTATCTGTTAGATTTATTCATATCTTTCTTGAAAATATCAGGTAATAGTGTTGAAAAAAAGCCTGTTTGAGGTAACAGGATGTGATTGCCTCTTGAAGCAACTCAGAAGTGATCATGTGTAACGTGTTTAGATAAGGCAAACAACTATGCAGCCCTGTTTGTGAATGCCAAGCAGTTAGTTACCTGCCAAAGCTTTAGTAAGATGGTTTCGGTGTAATTACTGCAGTCAGTAATATGCTATTTGCTAATTGTTGTGAAGCAAATGAATGCTAGTCAAATTACTAAAAAAAAAAAACACTAAATTGTTTTCTGAATAAAGTTCCCAGAGCTGGGTGATGAACTTCAGAAAACATTCCTTCACAACAGTTTCAATGTTCTTAGCCAGTTTACACTATTTTTTCATTGCCTCTAAGAAGGAATGTCTGAAATCATGAGATAAGAAAATGTAGGGTTTTACCTTGGGTAAAACCAGAGTAAATTAAACAAACAGGGTCACTGAGGCTGCAAGAATTCCTATTAACAGTTGAATAAATGATAAAGAAAACTGTCAAGCCTTTTGCTCTCATGATAAGTGATGGAGGCTTTTCTTTTTAATAGACCAGAAATACTTACTCTCAACTCCTAGATTTGTATTCTTGCTTATGGAAGAACAGAGATTAGTGAGAGGGCAATAACATGTGGCACTCTGGAGTTCTTGCTTCTAGATGCTCAGAACAGAGACACCTAACTGTAAATGTTGAGTTCTGTTAAAAGAAGAAAAGAAACCTTTCAGGGTGGGAGAACTGCCATTTTTGTTTGAGTGAAATGCAGTTGTGAGCAATGGTGCTCTTTGTTTTGAATGCATGGGCTCACCAAAACCCAGACATGAAAGAAAGGAAATCTTGTCCTGTCCCAGTAAAAAAGACCACCTTTTCCCCTCAAACTCTGCATACTTACTTTGTAGAATATGTCAATTTTAAATGGTTTTTCTGTTGTGAAGGAAAAGTAAACATAGAAACAACAATAACAGTCAGTGACACTTGAAGGTGCTGTTTTAGAAGACATGCAAAATAGTGCTACAGCAAGGAAAATGTAAGTCTATTTCTGGAAAAAAAACACCTTCATTTGTCATTCTGCTTGCCATATCAGCTGTCCTGTATCCCTGAGTTTATTCTGTAATTTTAGCAAGCTGGCCAACTACCTGTTTAGTTTAGTATTTGTTTAAACTGTGGTTGTTTTGTTTTGTTTGTTTGTTTTTAATTTAGGTAATTTCCTTGTGAGTATTAGAGCATTTGGAGAGATTGGAATACAGTGCCATACTCATGACATCATAGTGATTGGTCATTTGGTCACTTTTCAAAAATGCTGTACTGTTGAGAGATGTTAGACCCCCTGGGACCACAGTGGTTCAGTTGCTGACAGTGTGCAGTGTAGCAATGACAGCTCTAGGTCCCCCATGTGTCATGTTACTCAAATACAGACAAATATGATGTTCATGCTGAACCTATCTCCTCACCTGTGCCAGGTTTGAGATCACCTGTTGTTATGTTTGGGGGCGAGGGGGAAAGTGCCACTCAGCTCCAGAGGTTGAGTAGCTGCCTGTGTGTTGTGTTTTTCAAGAGCTGCTCCTTATGCCTTGATCATCTTGGGAGCTGCCCTGAAGGAATAAGCATGGAGCAGCAACAGTATGCCAAATACCATGCTATGAATCATTTGGGCTCCTGCTTACTTGGGAGTAGGACCTTGCTAAAGCCCTGCCTGAAGGGACCAAGGACTTTTGGCAGACATATCTCTTGAAACACTGTTTGTTATGCATGCAGATGAAATCTTTGGAACAATGAGTGCGCCTTGAAACTTAGACGGGAGACAGCATTCCCTTAGGTTGTCTTTTGCAATTGCAGAGAAAACATGCTTTTAGTTCTTAGTTAGTATTACACATCCTTTAAGCAGAACTCTTGAAGATGTATGTTTAAAGCTTTGTCTCTTACTGGGCTTTCATGTGGGGGGAACTTTAGCCCACACAATTTCAAATGCAGATTGTCCCTTAAGAGACTTCAGTTCTACTGCACTAACTTGGTTGTGAGCAGCCTTTTGCCTGCAAGAATCCAGGACAAATGCATGGGGAACAGTGAGGAATGGTCAGCACTAAAGCTTCAAAGAAAGGAGGGCAATCCTCTAGCTATGAAAGTATTAAATAAATCTCTGTGGTATTTCTAGTAAGTGGACTTCCTTGTGTATTAAACTGGTTTGTAGGGCTAGAGGTACATTTTATTGTCCGTATTTGCTTCCTTTATTCTGCTGAGACAGTGGTGTACCTGTTATGATGGGAGCATTTATTCAGTTGGACTGAAACCATCAATTCATTTTTGCAGAGGTCACCAAAAATCCATCAGGTGGTAATGACACTCAGTCACTACTGATGTGGGCTGGATGTGAGCCAGTGATCTTGAGAAAGGCAGTCTAACCCATTACCAATCCCCTGGAGCCATTGAGGCCCCCACTTCTTGCTCATCTTTCTCCTTCTACAGCTCTCATTGGTTAATCTTTCTTCTTCTATGTCTAATGTGATAATCTTTCTTTTTTTATACATCTGCTTTTGACTTTGACAAAAATCCTCAGCATTTTGGCTTCTGATGCAGAAGATATTAGTCAGCAGTGCAATGGTCAATAGGTGTAAGTTAAAATGAGATTAAAAAAAAAAGGCATGAGCAAATGGTAAAAACCCTCCTATGCAAAGGGAACTCCTAGACTTTCACACTAGAGAATAATTCAGTGCTGTAAAATTTGTATCTTCTAGTAAGAATATGCATACAAAGTCCTGCTGCCTATGTGCTGTGCCTGTGGTACAGTGTAATGTAATTCAGGGTACCCCATAACAGGGATGCAAAAATACTCACCTCAGCTACTAGCACCTTGTCTTGTGCTTTTCAGGCTCTAGCGTTCTTCACAGCGATGTTGAAATGTCTCAGGTCAACTGAGTGCTGAGAATAGTCCCATTGAATAGCAACACTCTTTCAGCATCTCAGCCCTGGTGGGAACCAGGTTAACTCAGGTGCAGTGCTGTACTTGGATGCCTTATGGTGTTTGTGTCAGATTGTTCTTTAAGACTTTGCTGAAAAGCTATGTGTCTATGGCCCAGGTGATAGACTTTGCTGAAAATCTATGGACCAGGTCATAAGAATTCAGACTTGAGTTCAAAACTGGATACTGGTAAAAATTTACCTGTGCTCATTTTGAGAGAGTGAAAGCAAAGAAGTCTTCCCAGTTTTGTTTAGTTGTTGTTCTTACTGCTGTACTGTATAAATGCACTCCAAAGAGTATTTCTAAGAAGAGTTGCAAAAGGGGCTATAAAGTACTGAATGACATAAGTACATCTTAACTCTGGAACAGGGTTTACAGCCATCCTGAGAATACTCTGTTGCTGCTGGAGTCTACCTAGTTAGGGAGAGAAATATCCTGTGAGGAATTAATAACTCACAGGAGTTGTGTGAATACTTTGGGAAGAGTATGTGTGCTGCAATGCTTTTCCTTAATGAATCAAAGTCTGTCTTATTTGCTTTGTCAATGTATAGAAACTCCTTGAATTAAATCTTGCTGCATCACCTATGAGTAAAAGGTATCCTTTGACCTTTATTGTGCAGTATTATAATGAACATCTTCCTTTGTATTCTGTACTTCTCCTTCCCTTCCAAATTGAAGAAATCAGCACCTACTGTTTCTATTTAACAGAAATTGTTTTTAATTAGCCTGGAGGTGTGGTTACTCCTGTAATTCAGTGCTTGTAAACATATGATCTTACCAACAGAACAGTGCAAGGTATTTTAAACTGATCTGAAGTGGGCTGATGCCAAGAATCTTTTTGTAGGAGTAATTAAGTCTATTTTTCAATGTCATTCTTTGCTCTGTGCAGCCTCGGATATGAAATAGTCCTGAAAATTATCTTAAACCTTCTGTGAGGAAGTAAGTTGGGAGTGCTGAAAATTAATACTCCAGCAAACACAGCGAGCCTTGTTTCACTGTGTAAGCTGCCTGTTAGTGGAAATTTCATTTAATTGACATATATGAAACCTGAAATTATTATAAATGAATTGGTACAAAGCTAATATTATCGCTATTTCCCTTTGGCATTTTATTACATCTTGTATCTTTTCAGGAACAGTTTGCGTTTATCTGTGGAGCTTTAAATATGGCCCAAGCAAATAAACATTTCATTTCAGTAAACAATCCCCTGAAATAGAATTTTACCTCAGATAGTTTGTTTTTAATAACACACGCTGCCTCTTGGAGTTAGATTCCTAAAGGAGCCATAAAATGAGTTTCTATCGCAGCATCTGACTTCCTTCCTTTCTCAATCTTTTAATTGGGTTCTCGGCAGTTGCAGGTCAGCTTCTGTTTATTCAAAACAAACCAAAAGAAAAAACAAACAAACATACAAAGCAGTGGGGAGGAGTCGGGGAAAGAGTGCATATACACTGAGATAGCTATTCAAATTCTAGACTGAAAATTTTGGTTCCAAATTGATTTTTTTGTTTGTTTTTCTTTTTTTCTTTCTTTTTTTTTTTTTTTTTACAAAAGACAAAAATGCTGACTTCTAAGACATTAATTTCAAACTGAACGTGGTGTGAAGATTGGTGTTAGGATGTAGTGTGAAAGGGTTTTACTGGGGAGGTGACAATATACTCCCCTCAGTTTCTGCAGCAGAAAATTCCCCTACAACCTGTACTTTTTATGTTTTACTTATATGTTTTTGGAAAACCCCTCAGCCTGCTGTTAGTTTTCTTGCAGGAATTTCAGATGGGAGATTTTTGTGAACGAGAGGGGGAAAAAAAAAATCAATTGTCTGTGGATTCATAGTGCTTGTGTATGAGGATTAGGCTGATGCAGATTCACAGGCAAAAATCAATATAGATTTCGGAAATCTCTTCTGCTAACGATGGAACTGATCATGCAGTTCACAGACTTAATTATGTATCTTTTTTATGAGACAATAGCAATATCTCTTCACATGGACATTCAAGTTGAATTTAACCTTCACCCTGTACTCATTGTTTTTTTTCTTGCTGGGAAAATGTAAGTAAAGTGCTAAATATTATTTGCTTGGTCAAGGAGTAATAAAAATGATAGGCTGTTGTATAATTTGCTCAAAATAATCATCTTGTAAGGAACACATTAACTTCTATTTCCTGTCTTCCAAACTAACAGATACAAAGAGTACTTGCAATGCAGTGTAGTCTATAGAAGTTGCTGCATTAGACAGAGGTTTGTGATAAATATAATCGTTATTGCTCAGATTTTATGCTCTTATGAAATAATATTGCAGAGGCCTTGGAATCTGTGTCTTAGTTTAGGGTGAGAAAGATTTGCTCTTTTACCTCTTCCAAAAGGGGCAAAAGAAAAATGCCACCCAAAGGATTGGATAGAGTGGGATAGTATAAATGGAAATGCAATTCATAACTACATAAAACAGGACGCAGCATATAAAATATACAGAATCCATAGTCTGGGCTTAACACAGAAGCTCATTAAGCTAAAGCTTCACACAAACCTCCCTTTAAACCAGGCCAACAAATCCAAGCCTTCATGCCCCACTCTTCCCCCACCCTCTGCCTCTCCACCCCTCATACCACACCAGTGTGGTGCAGCTAAAGTTTGGCTTGGCTGCTCCAGGACTAATTGGCAGCATTACCAAGGCCAAAACCAGGCCTCCCTGCAAGAGATAACAGCCTGTGCACCCTTGCAGAAGGAGAGAGGGAGGGGAAAAAGGGAGGGAAAATGACTCTACAGACAATTTTATAGGAATGCAGGGCTTATGGGAATGAAATACACCTTCTGGTCCACCTCCTGGCCACTCTGGACCTCCTGGAGGTCTGTAACTTTGTGGTTTCCTAAAGGCATCTAGCCTCTAAACCATCACAATATGAGAGTAACAAACATTTCTCAAGAGGACAGAAGGACCTGTTTCTTTTGAAGAGTTGTATGTTTCATGTGGAATGACCCACCTTGTTCTGACAGTTATTGAAATACAGTGAAAACACTGGTGGGGTTTTGTGCCCACCAACTGCAGGATGTTGCCCCAGGATGGAGCTGTCTGAAAGCACATAGGATGTAGAGGTGATACTAAGTTTACCCAGTAAACACTCTATTCACCATAGGCATATTGATGATTGTAACAGAAGGGGCTGTCCTTGTGACTGCTTGCACTGCCTGCCATGCTTTATTTTGAGACACACCAGCCCTGTTGGTATGTGGCAAATTTCTTTCCCCAGAAAAGGTTTTCCTTCCTTCTTCCAGTTTCTGAGTGAGTACTATGCTGAGTTTCACTGCATATTCATTTGAATATCAAATAATTAGTCAAATTTCTACCTTCCCAACCCTTTCAACTCTCTTTCTTCTACCTCATTTCTACCCACCATGGTAATAAGTACTTCAGCTGTTTCTGCAATGGTATGTGATTCAGAATTAAGGTGAAACATTCCCTATGGTCTCGAACAAGGTGGATATATTTGAAGCCAGTGTCTCTTATGATGTTCATAGAATAACCTGAGAGGTTTTGTTACCAGCTTTTCTTCTTTGATGAACCTGGAAAAGAAAGTTTATTTGGTACTCTTTAAGGGACAAGTAAGGTTCCCAGCAAGTATACATCAAAGAAACAGACTTTGCCACCTATTAATGGCATTTTTTGGCTTGTGTATTTTTTTAAATGTAAAATGTATGTGAAAAGAAACATCTGGGTTAATTCAATGTGTTGCTGAGCTGGAGATGCAGCCATTCTTTGTTACTCCTAGAATAATGCAGCATATGGCAGTTATTGCTGGATTAAAGGAAAAGACCCTATTTTAATTCCAGCTGTGATCATGTGATTATATATTTATTTTTTTTGTGACTTGCAAAGGCTGATGAGAAATGGATTTAGAATATGGGATTTGAATTTTATGACCTTGATATTCTTTTAAAAGGGAGCTTTAAATTGTCAGGTCTTTATAGATTGTGTGACTGTGCTGGAGCTATAATGCTAATGGCAATTGGGCACAGCTGTTGTTGGTTAGGATCATCTTCTGGAGGACACTCCACCATGTGACTGCACAACAGAGAGAAATATAATTTGTTAGGTGTTTAGAGTAGTTGAAATTCACCAATTAGGCCTGAAATTGTCATTTTGAGATGTAATGTGTTTATAACATAGAATGTGCAAAAGATGTTTTAGCTCATGATTATGAACTAAAATGAGGAGGGAAACCCTAGAGATGATGATAATTAAGCTCAGATGGAGGAAAACTCTAGATGGAAGAAATTAGAGCTCTATAGCCTTTTCAAAATTGTAGTTCAAGTTTGCCTTGTATCATGCCATGGAGTGGCTGAAGTGATCAGAGGGACATTTTGCTGTTCTGGAGAATTTTGTTCTTTCCAGTCTTATGCTGGAGTAATACAGGTGGGGAGGGTTACAAGGAAAATAAAATGAATAGGAACTTCCACGCATTTTCAAATATACTTGGCATTGTCCAAAAGAATAAGTAAAACCTCTTGACCTCATGGATGCTTCCAAATACTATTCCCATTTCCTTCCTACACTTTTCAAGCATATACATGGAACTTCTGTACATGATTTTGCTTCTTTTCTTGCTAATTTTGGCGTACTGAATAGTCAAATTCTTTCTCACTTCACCACAACCAGATTTTCCTTGAATAGGGTCAGAAGCAGATTCTAAATGCCTTGGTGTTCTAGGAGTATGTGCTTTCTTGTTTAGAATTCAAAGTAGGGTGTGGTTGGTGATTGTGGTAGAACATTTTCCTCTGCAATAGTTGTTAGATCATCGTGTAGTGAGTGGAGTCCCTGCTACAGTTTATGCTGCCTGCTGAAGGATGTCAAAACTGTGTGGACTCTTATTCACAGGAGAGTTTCCCATCCGCAATTATTTTCTAATCATGTTTTACACCCTCCACCCCCCTTTTTCTAATTTGGGCATGTTCTTAGGAAGGGTAGAAATATAGTGTATCAGCTTTCACTTGAGAAATGCCAAAACTCCTAGAACTGCTTTGTCTGAAGAGCTGGGGCTTGAAAAAGAAATACAAAGCTAGCAAGAGTTGAAAATGGAACTCTTAAATTGGGCAACACATGATAACTTCCATCTCAGACTATTTTATGGTTCTGTGCATTCAGGAAGAACAAATATAGTAAGTAATGTAAATATATGCTGGTGCAAATGTTGAAATGTGATCAAGAGCTGTGTGCACTGAGTTGAAGCATCACCCCTTGCTTAATGATTTTGGCTCTAGCCTGGTGAGAGAGGAGTATCTGACCAGTGGAGGTTGTGGAGATCAGAGCCTATCCCTACATTATTTAGTCAGCACATGTGAGGTGAGGAGGTAATTTTGCCAAGTGTATGGAGTATCGGATGACCTGACCAGCCATCTAGGCAGTTCCCTCATTGATACTTTACAATTAGAAGTTAATTTACAGTTGAAGTCCTGTTAAAAAAAAAGCAAACACCAAAAAATCCCCCCAAAACCCCCACCAAACCCCATACCCCCAAACCATGCAAAATGCTAATGTATGGATTTGTGTTGTGGGATGAAAGGCAGCATACAAGTGAGTCCTAACTGACTCATGCTGCCTCTTGCTGGCCATCAGAGGTGTCCATTTTATGTAGCAGCCATGTGAATGTTGATTAAAAGGAATATAATTAAGCAGTCGTTTGTTAAAATATCATTGAAGGAATTGTTAAATTTGCTTAAGAACATTTTGCTAACTGTTCTGTATCATTTGGAATTACCCGTTACTACCTAGATATTGCAGTATTTCAATTCTAAAGGTGAATCATTTCAGATACTGCTGTAGCTCCTTCTGAGCCTGGATTCAAACCTACCTACCTGTTCTGCAGTAGACATTTCTCTCTTATATTTACTCAAATAGAAGTGGATATAGTGTTCTCTTCTCAAATTTTTGGTCTGACTCCTGTGACTCTGACTCCAGTAAGTAATGCCAGTAGCATGGGTAGATGGATCTGACAGGGTTGAGAACTAACAGCATGTCAGACGCTTTTCTCCAATGAAGGCTATAGATCAGAGCTAGGAATCTGCTGGAGCCGGAGAAGGTGACAGGGGAATAACATCCCTTTCTCTTCCATCGACAGGGGTAATAACTCCTGACTCTCTAGGGACAGATTGTAAAAGCCAATAGCCAGAAGCTGTGAAGCAGGGAGGGTAGAAGAATTGAAAATTAAAGAGGGAGTGAAAATTTTGTGTAAGGCTTTAGTGAGATGTTGGAATAAACCATCAAGTGTCATTCTTTTAATTGCCTTGTTGGTAGACAGGGTTCTTGCAATATTAGTTTTTATTACTTTATATAGTTAAAATATTAGTAAAAGGCTAGCTTAAATTATTAAGATGTACTATGCATGTTTTTATGTGCAGCTAGGTATCATATATTCTGTGCTAACCATTGGAATTGAAAGTGTGTGGAAAAAATGTTTTACAGGTGTTGCCTTAAAAATCTTTTAATAGCAAAAAAAATTAATATTATTACTGTATATAGACATATTTTGAGCATGATGATGCTGTACATTGTATACAAATCAGATAATGAATTCAAGTGGCTCTGTGACTTATAGTTGATATCTCCTTGTATGTAAAACTGTGCATTGTTGAATCTTCCATAGTTCACAAGCATCTAAACTTTAACTGTGTTTATGTCCAGCAGGAGTGTCCCCATACTAAGAGATTTTGCTAATGTTATGATACCTGTGCTGTGCCATGAGTCTTTCATTCATCTCTTATGGGGAGCTGCAGCTTTTAACAGTTTAATGACAGGCACTTAAAGATGCAAAACCGTAATAAAAAGGCATAGCTTCCTGACTTTTAAGAAATAAAAGTGCTTAAAAGCATTTTTTTTTGTATGAGTTGTTCTTGCTTAGTTTTTAAACTGTGACTGGTGTTTAGTTAAATCTTTTACAGACTCAGTTCACTGAAGGTGACAGAAGTACTCACTTGAGCTCAATGAAAAGTAGACATGACAGTAAATTTTTCAGTCAGAGACAGGAGATCTTGTTATAGGAGTCAGTATGGGGGTCAGGGCAGAGCCTGTTGATGATTGAGGAAAAGAGAAGTAAATTCATTCTGCTTCAGGCACTTTGTCAAGTGCCAGTAGCTTACCATTGAGAACTAGTCACCCGTTCTAGTCTTACGGCCCTAGAGGTCACTCATTTGATATAAATCATAGCACTGCATAGGCTCAGCAACCTATTGCCATTCGAGATGAAATAAAAAAGAGAGGAATGCTTCATTCTGAATTGAAATGACTGTGAATATCCCACCACATGTTGCTGTTTAATGCAATATGTGGCTAGATATTGATCTCTAAAATCAAGTCATTAAAATGTGCAGTTTTTGTTTATTGGAATGAAGCAATTAAATGGTTCAGTTATGCCAGACCTTACCTTTTCTGATGAAAACTATTGATTTCTTGCCACAGCTTTATAAGCGACAATGTTTTTGATTACTCTTGACAAACCTCCTTGGAGTGTTAATTAAAATTGTACCAGATGAGCAGGTGTGGGAGATCATTAGATCGCCCGGATCACACACTACACTTCATATTCTGCAGACTTGCATAATGAATAGGGCACAAGAGGGGAAAAACAATATCTTCATCAGCAGAATTAGCATCTTCTCTCTCTTTTCTTTTTTAACTAGGTGACAGTACATTTTACAGTATATCCATTTGTCAGCTATTGAATGACTTCTGCTGCATCTGGTTTAATTCAATTTCTTTGGAAATATTACATTGCTACACAAACACAAAAAACATATTAAGTACATGGCTGGTTTGTGTGTGAGTGCTTGCAAAGTCATGATACCCATGGCACAATTTCAAAAAACAAAGCAGAAACTCAAGACTTTTTCCAAGATAAGACATTTTTAATAGTGTCTGGATTTTTCCTAGCCTTAACTACATGATGGTATAGAAGAGCATGAGAATGATTATATTGGTTTTGAAAGAGCAAATCATTTTGGCATTTATTAATTTACAACAGATTTCTTGTCTGATGCAATATTAAGAAGTTGCTAATTTTTCCACACCTTAATATTATGCTAAGGCAATAGCAGTGTAATGCATTTGTTGAGGCTCTGGCTGCCCTGATCTAGCGTGGGGTGTCCACACCCATGGCAGGGGGGTTGGAACTAGATGATCCTTGTAGTCCCTTCCAACCCTGACTGATACTATGATACTATGCTACATTACAAGGATGGAGTGTGCTACTGATTATGAAACCTGCTGTGATGGGCAGCTCAGTTGGCTGGCTAATGTAAGGGCAAAAAAAAAAGGGAGTTAAAACAACTAAGAAAATTAAAGATGTGTTGTAATTAATGATAGTGTGTTTGGAGCAGTGGAGAGAAACGTGCAAAACATCTGATCACAAATTATTTGGCCTGTAAATAAATAGTTTCATTCTCCATTAACATCACAGTTGAAGCTAGACATCAGCACAGTGAAAGCTTGTGTGATGTGCTTGTAGCTCAGCCTCAAGTTTTACTGAACTGACAGTTTGGGTCTTACTTTTTTTTCAGCCTCAAGTAATAATTGGCAAAGGGTAGTGCCTGAGCCTTAGCAGCATTGGAGTAGGTATTGAACAGAGCCAAAGCTAGATGTTATATGCCCTTTGACTTAAGTTGTCTTCTCTGTGCCTGTTTATCTTTCTGGAAATCAGATAAAACTTACTGTGTATGGCTTTCAGTTCAGTGGTATTGCATACATTGCATAATTTATTTAATGTTCACAAACTGATTTGAAATCATAGAACGAATGTAAATTCATATCACAAATGTGATGTACATTCTTTAATGCTTAACTGGCTGTGCATTATGCTCACCAAAAATTCTCCAAATTGGAAGTAATGGTAAAAAGAGGCAATCTTGTGTTAACTGTTCTGAGTGTAGTATTGTGAAAGCTAGCACATTACAATGATGGAAGAGAAGGTTTAGAAGTTACCTACACATTGAAAATGTAGATATATTATTGTCTTCCAGCAGAAATCCACCTGAGTAACTTGAGGTGTCCCATTGATTTAGGTGAGCAATATAAATGAGCTTGTGGTCTATATTTCAGTGTTGGGATTTGATTGTGTTTTTTTTTTTAGCTTGAACACAGAATGTGTTGATCACCTTTATTTTTCTTTTAACCTGATTCGGTAGGATGTGACTATTTTTGAAAGTAAAGCATTCTTTGAATTAATGAATTTACTACTTGCTGACTTCACTCAGAGACATTGCTGCCTCCCATTTGAAAAGGACGACACTCATTCAAATGCATGTAATTTGCAGGACAATTTTCTGTGGACTTCAAATATAATTTGGAGGTTTTCTCTGCAATCCTTTTAGAAGATGGTATTTCTATTCCTAGGCTGTAATTTCTTTTGTGTTTGACTGGGACAAAAAAAAAAGAAAAAGAAGAGAAGGAAAGAGGAGTTTATTTTTGAACAGTAACTGAAATTGCAATATACATAGTATTTGCTTGGTAGCTTCAATGTGGATTAAACAAGATTGACTCTTGCATGGTGCTTTAATGTGGATACCTCAGTAACAAACAGCATCACCTGGCACCTTTTGCAGTAGCCTTCATGATAGGCTGGTAAACAAAGTGGAATGGAAACTTTAATACATCCTGTCAGCCCATGTCAGAGCTGAGGTAGAGAAAGCTTGGTGTGCTGCTTCTTGTGTGCTACCTTTATGGTGGATAAATAGGTTACTGCAACAGCTTATAGGAGTCAGACATATAAGAACTAAACTTTGCAGCAGAAAGCTAGTGATAAAAAAGAAAACAAGAAAAAAGATTAATCAATCTAATGGTTATCTGAAATCTAACCGAAAGAGAAAGAGGATCATATGCTGTGAGCATCTAGGGTATATTTTTCCATGTTATTCAATACTACTGTTCCTGTTGATTTGAGATGTGAAACAAAAAAATTAATCATATTAAAATTTTCACTGGCATTACAGAGTTATCACATGATTTATTAAATAATAATACTTCTGGAGGTATAAAAAGAGTTTTGCACTATATGATCAACATCCTAAGGGAAGGCTGAGTGAGAATATTTCACTTTTGTATCCTAGAACTGAAAACAGTTTTTTTTGTTTTTGTGTGTGTGTATGTGAATGCGTCCAAATAAACTTTCAGATTTCTGCCTTTTCTGCTCTCCAAAAGTGTTAGCTGTATAAATCTGAAGTGTTTATGTGAAGGTGAATATTATGATGATGGTGAATATCCTTTACACACTTCCTTTCAGTTCAGAAGTTAAAGCTCATCACAATTGGTGATTAAACATGAAATGGTCAATGTACCTGAAAGACAGCTTTGATCACCCACAGAGGGTGCGCCACCAACTATTCAAAATGTAGACGAAAAGTAGGCAGCCTATAATATAGTATATTATTAGGGGGGCGGTGGCGGAAACAAGCCTCCGTGCTTCTGTTGATTTTCTATCTTCAGAACAATTTTGTCATTGTGTTTATTAGTAACTTTTTTTCTTATGTGGCATTCAAAGGACTGCTAGCCACGTTGTGTGTGAAACTAGCAAAACCTGGAATCTCTCAGGATTAGTGGTTCTCTTTATTCTTTGCTCCATATTGAAAATCGTTCCTGTCAGCTGATGCTCTCCAAGCTGCCTGGAAGAACTTTGGCATAGTTTTCCTAACCTTTCAAACAGTAAAAGCAAAACTCTGCTTTGATTTTTTTCTTCTTTTTTTAAATAAAGGAGGAAAAAAAAAAGCTGGAGGACTTTGGCCCAGAGCCATTAAGGATGCAGGCAACTGTGCTGCAGTCTGACAGCATATTCCACAAAACACTGAAAAGTTCTCCTCATGGTCCCTGGAGTGGGCTGAGGCATTTTGCTTGTACTTAACATATATCAACTGTCACCCGACGGCAGTCAGCGTTGAACTGAACACAATGGAACATCCAGATGGTCTAAACAAAGCGAACAAATGTTCACTGCTATTAAAAGCTGTTTACATCAACTTCCAGTATTTCATGTGCTGAAGTTTATATTGTGTCACTGCTGGGGTGCTTAGCTCCATCCTCAGTTCGTATCGGGGATTTCTAACCTATTGTTGCTTATGTGTTAAAATAACATTGGGAATACGCCTTAAACACAAGCCGCTGAAGTGATGGGGGGGTGGTGGTGACGGTGGGTGTAAATAGGAAATTGGTCATTGTATGCTAATCACAGGCTTTCAAATATTGCAATTGACTGCCCCATCTAATTTCCCCTCGCTTTTCTCCCAGTGTAGCCTCCTTCCATCATCTTCCCCACCAATCATGCGTGGAGCATGTGCCGTACGATGTGCCGGCTCCTCTTGGGCGCATAGCTGATGGCTGCCCGCCTGCACCGCTTTGCTGCCTTAGCAGAGCACTACCGGTGCTCACGGGCTGCCCCGCAGGCGTGTTCATGCATGGCGTAGTTTGCTTTCTGCCCTAAAAGACTCTGCTGCTGTCATATTAGTGATTAGGATGTGTAACTGCCAAACGGACGCTTTACACCTCTTTCCTCTGACTCTTTTTCCTGGTGTCCACTTCACTGAAAGTCCAGATCCCTGCCTTCTGCCTGCTAAAAGAAAAGAATTGGTGGGACATAAGCTTAGCTCAGTCTGTTTTTTCTCACTGAGCTGCAGTGAAATTCTGAGGAAGGCTGTGAATGAAGAACTATTTCCCAAACAGTGCTGTGATTTGCAAGTGTGGTTTCTGATTAATTGTAGATATACCATTCTTGAGAGAACAACCAAAAATAGAATCATAGAGTTGTTAGGGTTGTAAGGGACCTCAAGGATCGTCTAGTTCCAACTCCCATGCCATGGGCAAGGACTCCTCACATTAGATCAGGTTGCTCAGAGCCACATCCAGCCTGGCCTTAAAAACTTCCAGGGATGGGGCTTCTACTACCAACCTAGGCAACCTGTTCCAGTGTTCCACCACCCTCGTGGTGAAGAATTTCTTCCTAATATCCAATGTGAATATACCCATTTCTAGTTTTGCTCCTTTCCCTGTAGTCCTATCATCACCTGGCATCTTAAAAAAGTCTCTCACCGGCACTCTTGAAGGTCCCTTTCAGATACTGGAAGGCCACAATAAGGTGCTCTCAGAGCCTTCTCTTCTCCAAACTGAATAGACCCAACTCTCAGTCTGTTTTCTATAATAAAATGAAAAAAAAAAAAACCAAACCAAAACCAAACAAAGCACTTGAAAAACATTTTTAAGCCACAAGAATATAGTATTGGCGTTCACTCTTTCTTTATGATAGCAGTTGTATTTATCCCAGCATATGACATTCAGCTGCTTGCTAGTGCTGGCACTAATTTCACAAGAGGGACAAAAATGGGCATTTTTTTTTCAAGAGAGAAATTCTGTCATACCTTATAGGTTTTGGATAAATAGAGCACTGCAGCACTGTACAAGGCTACTCTGAACATGTTCCGGAGGTCTATGGAGTATGCTAGTGATGTTATAAGGTGTTTATACCATGGGAAAATAGTATAATTCTCAAGGTTAGTTCTTCTATAAAGTGGTTAGGGAAATTATCATCCTGAATTCAGGTAATTTCTTCAAGAAATTATTGATATTTTGAAAGGCATAGGAATTTAAAACTACAAAATGCACTTTTTTCCCCCTCCCCTGGTTTATAAATAGTGGTTGTTACTCTCTAAAGCTGTTAATTACAACATCGAATAAAACACTTTGGATGCTACAAGACTTTTACTGTCATGTCGAGAAATATGATGTGATTTGTTACATTGTAAGCGTGATTTTAACTGCCTCTGTAAATGTCTGAGTGAACAAGCGGGGCTGTCTCAATCTTGCTTGGTGTTTTTAAAAGCTAACAAAACAGAAGTAGGTGTAGTAAAATGTGTAATGTTTTACAGAGATTTTTTTTTTCTTTCCAACAGCAAAATGGAACCATAGTCTAAGATAAAAATATTAAATTTTAATGTCTAGTTTCATTCTTATTTGCCATCAATATCACCTTCAAAACTAATGCACTCTTTCTGATGTGTTCTACCCGATAATCATTATGTTGAATACGAGACCAATACCTGTTCTCAGAAACTTTGGATATGATGTTCCCAGATCCCAATTTGGTACACATAACTTTCCAACTCAGTTCCATTTCATTCTGAGCTTTAATGAAATATTTCACTTTGATTTGAAAATTGTGGTTTTGGGCTTGGTTTTTGTTTGTTTGGGGTATTTTTCACCTAAAATGTTGTAAAGAATCAGAACAAACTCTGTGTTTTTCACACTTTTCTCTGTTATTTTTCTGTTGCATGGCTGAATCTCCTTTTCTTAGTACTGTTTTACAAAGACCAAATACTTGGCTTGGCAAACATCCTTTGGAATAAAGATAATGCTGGTCATTTCCTTTTGAGTTCTGCACCTACACCATCTGTGGAGGTAAAATGGCTCCTTACAGGCATCTTTACCTGTGGAATGTAATATAAGGGGTCTGATACTTCTCTGTCATCAAAGGTCTGTGTTTCACCTTACCATCCTGAGATTGTTCTATCATTTTCATGTTCCCTGTATCCTGGAAGATATACAGCACTGCTCTACACAGAGATTGTCTCCTGGAATAGTGGTCAGCTCTGCTTGCAGGACGCAGCAAGGTAAGGTTTTGCACAATGAACTTGCACAAGGCTGAACTTCTATGGCGTCAATACACCAGAAACAAATGGAGTATATAGGAGTAGCGTGACCTAGTGACAGTGGTGGATATAGCATTGGAGATTTTTTTTCTAGGAGGTCAAGCTAGTTCCTGTGTTATGTTGGAGCATGACAATAAAAGACACTAATATTATTCTGCATTAAAAAGATGATTAATCTCTGATGTTTCCATTCCAGAGGGTCTGTTGCCAAAACTGTAGGAAGTGGATGCACAAGGAAGTGTTTTGCAACAAAGGTGACATCATTAATGTAAGTATTTCACTAAGTAACACCTTCCTAGACCATGCAGAATGTTTGATAAAGAAACATCTTACTTTACAGGAGGGTGCCTTGAGAGGTATCAGGATAGAAAACTCTTACAAAACCACAGTTCTCATGTTTGACAGAGGTCAAACATTGTGCCTGCTGTAGATGAGCCATTTGGAGCCAGATTGTCAATCCAAATGCAAGCTGCTCTGTTTCCTGTTTATGACTGTGCAGAGTTACACATCCTGAGTTGCTCGCCTTCAGCTGCAGGTTTTTCCGCACTCCCTAGGAGATTTCTTCCTTAAAATGGCTTGTTATTTATCATTTAAGTAAGCCATTGGAATTTTGTTAATTCCTGTTTTACTTAGCACATGTAAAATGGTATCATTAGCTAAAGGAAGATAGTGTTAAGGCAGTAAGAGTTACTGATATTACTAATTAAATGACTGTTGGAAAACAACATCTGATCAGACTACCTGAATGTGGAGAATTGATGCCAAGTTTACTGCTTCACAGAGGCCTGGCCTATTGTATATCTGACCTGGGGTTATCAGCAATTAAAACATGGTCTAGTAATTTAAAAATAAACTTTTTGTATATTACACATCTACATTTTGCCATCTGTCATAAGATTAATTAAGTGTGTTTACATCATAAATCTTAAATCTTAGCAGAGCAGTTTGCTTGCTATGTTTATGAAGTTCCTCCATGGACTGGGATTGTTAGGATTTTTTTGTTACTCAGCAGTATAGCTCCTAAACGGTTGTCTGTCTGACTTTTTTTTTTTTAGCTTCCCATACCACACACCTCCCCTCTCCCCCCCATCTAATAAAGTAAACTGAAAGTCAAGCATACTTGAAAGTTCACTGTGGTTTGTCTTTTCCCCTAAAATTGGAGCATAACAGAAATAATTCTGCTTATAGCCAGGTTAGTCTGGTCAGAGTTCTCCATTCACTGCTAGGCCTTTCTTTAAAGCTAAAGTTCTACTAAATTTAGTGAGCTTTCTTATAGGTAACAAATAGCTTCTGTTAATTACCTACATAGCAGGCTTAAAAGCTAAAGGAGGGTAGTTACCAAGGAAGGAGATTGCTAATTATGCCTCACTTGCACGCAAATGTGGATGTTATTTGATGAAATGACTGACAATGAACTACATATGCCTCCCTCCACCTCATTTGTTACTTTAATGTAATTAGAAATGTAATCTTTAGTGCGTGCTACACTGATTTATTTAAAAGCATGAGGTTGAAGTTGGAAGGGATTTTATTAATCTAACAGTAGACTTTTGTGGAAGGCAGTTGATATATGGCATGAACAGAGTAAATGTATAATAAAAAAGCATGTTGAAAAAAGCATAACTGCAACAACAACAACAAAAAGCATTTGCATACTTTCTGCAGAATTAGGTGGAGTCAGATTTTCACTGTGTTCAGTAGGAGCAGGATTGGACATGATCTTCAACTGGGGTCAGTTGATCTGGTTTGAAACTTAATGGCTCTTTTGCCTTTTACACTATCAAAGAATATAACCTGTGAGATACTGATAAAGGCATTTACAAAAGCACTTATAATGAAAATGAAGTTTTTCCTTTGATCACTTATTTTTGTGAATACCTCTATTAAAATTGGTAATGCTCTCATTGCTTTCTAATATGTTGTATATCACTATGTTATCTAAATACGTGCCAGTTATTATTTGGTTTAATTTAGTGATACACTATGAGTTAGAAAAATCTCATTTTTTCCATTTTGCAGACTGAAACTGTGAAACTTTCTGTAGTGATGTGAGTTACAGTGTACGACTGTTTGAATCATGTTTTAAGCCCTTCATTTTTCCAGTCCAAACTACGAGGCGGGCTCAGCCACTCACTCTGCAAACGTAGGTACCAAAGATTCACACCTGACTCCTGTGTTCTGAATTTTGTCCCCAGTCAAAACTCCCTGCCTCCCCAACAAAAAAAGAAAACCCAAAGTAAACAAAAAAACCCAAACAAACCACACTGAGCCGCAAGTCAGCATTGGAAAAGTCATTACAGAAAATCTCATTCATATATACAACTGAATGAATTCCTTTTCTCCCAAGGGATGATTATATTTAATGATAGAGTAGGGCTGAGGTTTGGAAATTTGATTTTAATAGATGTTAAACTAATCATTAAATGCAATCAGGTTTATTTCCTCTGTTATTTGAAGGCAAAAGGGTGGTCAGAGTCTCTTTCCAGACATTCCCTGTTGTCTTGATAAATTTTGTTGAATAGCAGCTGATGAGAGTATTTGTATCTTGAGTCAAGAATTGTTTGACTATAATTCTCTATTTTTGTCATAATTTATTGTTTGTTTCATTATAGAAGTACTTGATATAAATTGCAGAAAATAACATTTTAAACCTTTTTTTCCTCAGTTGTCCTTTCAGTACTTGCAAGACCATGAAAACTCTCTGCAGTACTGACTTCAACTTTAGAAGGGTTAAGCAGCAATTCCCTTGATGACCATGTTGGCGTTGTGAGATGCATTGACACAGATGTTTTGTCCATCAGGCCAAAAGAACATCCCCTTTAGGGCTTTTCCCCACAGTAATCAAAGCCGAAGACAGCAAACCAACATCCCCTTCAGAGGATGCAGCACAGAATGGACTCAACATTTGTTAAAGACTAAGACTTGGTACTTGTTCCTTTTTGCAATATATTGTAGTGTGACTGGTTTCCTATAGGGAAGGGAGCCAAGGGGAAAAGTACCAGTCTGCAGATAAAATTACTAAAAATGCATTGCTGCTTATAAAGCTCCTTAGGTTCAGACTTGTTGCTGATGGAAGCTGGCCCGTTAACCCTTGTGCACTCTAGCTGGGTAAACTTGCAGGCCTTTGCTAAGGTATCCTTGTAGCCCAAAAGGATGTTGTGGAGAGGCTGGTGCTGGTCTCTTCTCACAGGTAATAACTTATAGAACAAGAGGGAATGACCTCAAGCTGTGACTGAATAGGTTTAGACTGGACATTAGGAAGGTTTTTTTCCCAGCAAGAGTGGTCATGCATTGGAATGTGCTGCCCAGGGAGGTGGTTGAGCCACCAGCCCTGGATGTGTTTAAAGGTGGTTTGGATCTGGTGCTTGGGGATATGGTTTAGGGGTGAACCTTGTAGAGTAGGGTTCTTGGTTGGACTTGGTGATTCTGAGGGTCTTTTCAACCTGAATGCTTCTATGATTCTGTGAAAGGTCTCAGGCTTTAATTAAATTCAGAACACATGTCCTTTCCAAATGTTTCGGTTAATGTAATTAATATCAATCTGAGCATAATGCCTTCCTTTATTCAGGAGTGAAAGAGTTGGTGTGAAATATTTGTATCTTTGAAAATTTTAAAACATGGTATCTGTTTTCCTCATGATTTTCACTAATATTTTTCTTTCATTTATAGCAAACCCCATTTTGCCTACAAGAAGCATATCAGCTGCCTTTTCCTGGAAGAAAACTGGCTGGCATAAAAGCAAATACCCTGTGGATTTGGCAAGGTGATTAACAGAAAAGTTGTCTTTAGTTTTAAAAGATTCCTCTTCCATTTGCAGTGGAATAGTAACCTTATTTTCATGCGCCTTGGGATGGCTTGCTGGAGACAACTCGAAATCTGTCAAACAAAAAGCAAAGGAAGTAAAGCAAGTTATGTTCACAGCTTTGTTTTAAATTATTATAGGCATTTATTTAATAAGGACTCTCTTTTACCAGCCTCTTCTTTGTAGAATTCTCATCTACTCTAATTATTTGACAAAGGGTAGTTTTGTCAGGTTGCTTTGTTGGGGTTTTTTTTGTGTCTTTATTTTCCTTTTAATTTTTCTTCTTTTCTTTTTTATTTTTATTTTCTCAGAATTCTTAACCTTTCCATACTTTCAGTGTATTTTTAAATTATTGCAAAAATCCCCCTTCCTCCTCCTGTGGCTAGCAGGAAGCTAGCAGGATACCAATACTGCTTACTCACGGAAATTAAAAACAAAACAATAGGTAAGAAAAATAAAGAAATGGAACAAACAAGAGACACTCTCTTTTCTGTTAAGGCTTAATGTGTTGTGCATTGGTTATTCAATATACTGGAGCTTAAAGGACTGTAACTTCTCCATGAGAGTTTCTGCAGAACGTGTCTCCTTGTTATTTCAGTTTCTGCAGCTGAAATATGGTGTTAAACTACTAGTCCTGTCAGTGTGCCCATAAAATGGTTGAAAAAGCATTAAGCCAGCCGCAGTAGCCTTGCAGCCCAGAGTCCATATTCAAAGTGTGATAGTTTATAGGAAAATGTGATCTATGTAAACAAGTTTTTTTATTCTTATACCCCTGCAGACATCAATGGGACTCACCAGGCAGGCATAGGTGACATCAGGTTGCCTGGATGTGTGTATTTGTCACACCCTCAATGTGTGGTGAGGTCTCTGTCATGCTCCTGTCAAGTCTTCCTGAGGTGTTTGGGCTGTCCTGTGCTTCTGATCCCAAGCAGAGGCTCAGTGCATGCCTGGTGAGTGCTTTCTTTTGACTACACCAGCCCAGTCAAGGGCACCAAAAACTCCAGAATAATTTTGAATATCAGGCTTCAGGTGATGAGATGCATAAAATTCCATGGCTCTCCTTGTTCATGTTTTGATTTTGTTTATTTGCACACAACTGTTTTAGCAGGCAATAGATCTCAGAAAAATACTTGAATCCCTCCCACCCTAAAAAGGAAACCTCAGATTTTTATGCAAGTAAGTAGTTTCAGGGTTTGCCCATTTTCCTCTGAAATAGTTGCCTAATATTAAGTGAATGCATCCAAATCAGATAAGACTCCCTCTGTGTTACAGTTTTGAAGCAAGTTCAGGGCACAACTGTCTAATTAAATTTCCCTGAGCTGATGGCAGTACAAGTTAGATGATGTTTAAAAATGGGCTAGGTAAAATGCAGAATCAGTCGTACATCAGTTGCAGATGTCCTCTGGGCTTACAATATAGAAAACACCTCTGCAGAAAGCCTTGGTATCTCCTCCAAAAGTTTGGAGGTTGTCCCCAGGCCCCATTCCCTCTTCTGTGCCAGTCTGGGAGCCCTGACCAGGGGAAGTGGGGAAAGCCTCACTGCTGCTGTGCTCATGGCTGCAGGCCAGAGACATGGGCATAAGACTGGCCGGATTGGTCTGAGGAGTTGTCCCTCAGGACATGAATTTTTCATGAGCAGTAAAACCTTTTTATGGCTTAACTTTGTTCTCTGAGCTTGCAGATTGCAGAGGAACAGGATGTTTATTGTATATATGGTGGCTGTTCCCACTGAAGAGGGGATGCCTCTAGGGAGGACACAGCTCCTTTCTGGAGGCTGTGCAACTGTGCCTTGCAATGGTGTCATGCAGACACAAGTCCTGAGTACCTCCAGCAGGAATGGGGTCTACACTTGGGAAGACTGTGCCTGGCTGTCTTTGTTTCCCTTGGTTTTTCCCAGTGTTGGGCAGGTGTGTTGCTCAGGTGAAGGGAACAGCACAAGCATTTGAAACTTGGGTTTGGTGTCTGATCCTGCCACTAAATCACTCCAGGACAGTTTCATTCCCTTTGCCTTTTTTAGCTCAATTATGTCCTTTGAAAAAAAAAAAAACACAACCAACAAACCAACAAAAAGCCCAAAAAGATCCCAGCACCCCAAAACATTGTCACTTCCACCTTTAAAAACTTACACTGCTGCTGGTGGGCTCTGGGCCTGGAGCAGCATGATTAAGATGAAGATTTATTTAAATTCCAGTCTTGTCTGTCCTGTGATAGTGGATCCATACAGCTATTCAGGAAAGTGTGTGCTTGTTCCTCTTGAATACACTAAGAACAGATTTTAATGCAAGTAAAGTTGCCTTGTTTAATCCTCAGGTCAGCATTATCAGATGATGTTTCAGATATAGCATATGGTCATAGCCTTCTTAACATTAGCTGATGCTTTTGTGTCACTCCATAGGTGACTTCATCAAAAGGTGTAAAATTTTCTTTCACATTCAAAATCACAAAATACAGTTGTTGGAACATTAATAAGTTGTGGCCACAGGATTTGTGGCATGGGCCAGCATCCTATTAAGGCAACCTAGAAAGCAAACTTTCATATGGATCTCATGGGCTGAGAAAACAAGCTTTGTGCTTTCTTGCTAGCTGGGCAGTGTGAGTGGGGTAGAATTCAGTGCATAAATCTAAAACCCTCTGGAAAACATTCTTTATAGCTCCAATAAAGTCCTCTAGCTAGTTCAGTGTTTGCTGTTGACACCAAAGACACCTGAATATTCCTTAATGTGCTGAAGTGTCCCAGGAGGTCACCAGTAAGAATTGCACATTTTCTGGTATGGCACACAGTTTTAAAAGGTTCCTCTCTGCTATCATCTTCACTGCTGTCCTCTAGATGAAAAAACAGGCAATTCTCTCTTTGCTTTATGCCCTGCCTCAGTGCAGTGGCTGTGCCCCAGAGCGATGCATTCCAAGTATCGAGTACAAACCCAACACTAGCGAGAGAATTCGGCAGGAGCTATAAATTCCATCTTCTCCAGAGGTTATTTCTGCACTCACCCTTGCTGTGCAAAACTTATTTCTGTGCTTGGGTTAATGTTTAGGTTTTCTTTGTAGGTCACCATTTATTCTAAAACCCACATTGAAATCCTCCCATTTGCCTGTTAAATTTGTGGGCTCTGTATATTGTACAATACCTTTTAAGGGAGGGAATTATTTTTTGAATTATAGTTCTTCAGTTTGTTTTCTCTATAAACTTCCCTGCCAGTGCCTTCAGAAAGACAGTTCAGCAATGGTTTAGGTGCTGGTATTTTATATTTAGTGTATTGTATTTAAAGCACAATTTCCTGTAATTTTAGTTTATCCAGCATGTATGTCAGACTATACATCTTTGCACAGTGTCTGTTGGCTACTAAGACACTGTAATTTGTTAGCATCTACGTTTCCTTCACACAGTTGTGTCGTGGTGATATTTCTGTTGGTATTTATTCTCACAGAGTTTATTTGTGTAAAGATTAGGTCCTGGAGCTGGTTAGTAGATTTCAAAAGTCATCACCCTGGACAAAGTGATACATTGGATGGCTCACCAAGCAAAGAGCATCTTCTGAGCTGGGCCTGGACCCAGGAAAGGGATATGGAGGATAGGACTCTGGGCCCACTGGTGGGTGGAGAGTGCATGTCTTGGCTACTGCCTCCTGCCTTCACTCCAGCTCTGCTCTCAGGTGTAGCTGGAAGGACAGGAACTCTATGGATCACCCAGCCCTGAGATGCTTATTGAATACTGAGGACTAAGCTACTGGACAAGGTAGGAGATGAAAATTATTTATTTTCCATTTCTGTTCTGCACTCCCCAAATTATCCTGTAGCTTTCCCCAGAGTCTCTTAGTTTGGCTAGGTTTTGTTCCTTCCTGTTCTCATATGTGTAAAGTGAGGATTCACCCTTAGGTGAAGTATTTTGGGGACCTACAGGGGAATGGGACTACTATATGCAAAGAACTGCTTTGGCTGCTTTTCTTCTTTTTTTTTTAATTTTTTTTTTTCCCCTCCAGGTCTTTTACACAGCAGTTGATTTTATACTAAACAAAGATATTTTTACAGGGCCTTTCCCACCCTACATTTTCTATATGAATCTCTTACTACATTTCCTTATGAATCTCTTCTGTTGTGTGGGTGTTATTTTTTAACCCTCTGTAAAGACTTGTGGTTTTCAAATGTATATGAGTAGCATTTATCCCCCTCTCCAGTAATGTTATGACTACCCATGTCTTATGTTTCTGAAGGACTCAGCACTATGGGAAAATACAGAATGCTGTGTACCAAAGCAACAGAAGAATATTAATGTATTCAAATAAAGGGAAATGAATATTGAATCCAGACTCACATTTACCTGCACATTATTATAATGTAGTTATAATCATATATGTATGTAATTATAATTACACTTGTAATTTAGTAGAGAGAAACTTAACCATATCTTTGTAATGATGTACTTTATCCTGTATGCAAACAATGAGAAAACTTTTTTCTTCAGAATTACAGTTGATGTATCAGGCAGGGAAAATAGTGTCTCTTACAGGTAATGTTAGACCATTTAAAAATACCAATGTAGGGAATCTTAGAGTTAAGACCAAAAAAAAAAATAATTGCATTGATAAAATTGGCTTATTCATCTATAAATGGGTTTCTTTGTAGAGGCTGAGTCTTTGTGTCTTCAGGCAGACCCATCCAAGAGAGGAGCTCTGAGCTGGGGATACACTTAATTCTGAACATTCAGGAAACTAAACATTGATTTTTCTTGGAGGGCTCTGCTTGGCCTCTCCTCGTCTCTTATTTCTCTTTTCTATCCTCCCTGCCTTGTGCCTCTTGCTTTCCCCCTTCCTCCTTGGTAGTTCTTGCTCTTCTTGCATTGTTTCAGGTCTGCTTACCTGCCCGTGGAGGTGGATCCCAATGCAAGCACATGGCACTGGCTTACACAGACCAAATGTGACGGCAGTCCAAAAGCACTGATCTGAGGATTGCCAACACAGACAACATTGGGCTCTTACCATTTTCACAGTGGCTTTGTGGATCAGCAGTAAATTCTACTGCCCTGAGCAAGGATAAAGGACATGCAGAGAGGCTGCAAGAGCTCCCAGCACCATCAGCACACGCCACACAGGTTGCAGGAAGGAACAAAGAGAGCAGTGAACTGTGTGCTGAATGCAGCTGCCTCTTGACAGCAGGAGCTACAGAAGCAGAGAGAAAGAGGGCAGAAAGAGCCTGGAGTTTATAGGAAGCAGTGGGGATGTAGAAGGAGACCATGTCTCCTCTGGTGGGAAAAACTTGCTGCCTTGGACATGCTGTGGTGTTGAGTGAGCAGGGGAAATGTGCTTGAGGAGGGGGGTTCTTGGCTCAGCTGTGTGGGTGCTCATAGGAAATTCAGCCAAGTGCTTTGAAATTGGCTGTTCTTGTTTCCTGTCTGGGAAGAGCTGTGCCCTTAGGAAAAGGGCAATGCTTTGAATGTAGAGGCCTTGTGTCCAAGCTAACTTGTCTGGTGCCAGAAAAGGAGGAGCCCAGGGAGTGTGGGGTTGAGCAAAGGTAATGCAGCTGAAGGCTTTGTCTAGGTTACTATTGTGTTTTGCAGTAATTGAAACACCTGCATAATTGTGTTTAAAGTACTTTGGGTGAAATTAATGAATAATTTATGAATAAATAATAGGAGGAAAGATTCTCATTGTGGACATTAAAATAATTTTGAATTAAGTTTTTAAACTTTCACCCTGGTATGTCAGGCTCTGTAGTCCCAAAAAACAACCAAGTGGCTTTCATTAATTTTTATTTTCCTTTTACTATGTAATTTGCACAGTCAGTTGTTTGTCAGGAGGTGGGACATTAGTCCATGGAGTGGTGGGCATTTTCCCTTGTTCAACCCCCCGTGCAGAATTCCCTTCTGGCACCAGTCTTTGAACCTGGGAGACAAGTGATGTGGGGTTTCTGCTGTCCCCACCTCCTGTGAGGGTCTTGATGTCTTGCAAAGCCCAGCAGGAGAGAGGAGAAAAAATAGAGGCAAGCAAATATTAAAATATCTGAAACCTTGTAAGACTTTATTGAAAAGAGGGAGCTTCAGATACAACATATGCTGTTATTGATGCTTCTAGGAGCTCCCTATCCATGCTCTAGTTTCCCCTTTGGCTTCTGTGCGAAGGAATAAGAGCAACAGAGAATCCCAGGTCTGAAATTTTCCATTGCTGATGTTGCCTGGGTTTAGTTTTTATGAAAGATTTTTGAGAAAGATACTTATTTCCTCATTTTCCTTCACTTTTATTGGTGAGGATTTTTAATTTGTTTTGGTTGTTTTGGCTCATGGTGGTGTTTTTGTTTTTTTTTTTCTTTTCTTTTTTTTTTTTCCCTTTCGTCATTGTTGATTTCCCCCTCCCTGTTTCCATATCATAATTCTGTTTTTTTCCTTTCTGTCTTTATTCTGCTCCAGGTACTTTAACTTTTTAAGCTTCTGTTATATTTCACTGTAAATTCTGGTTTTGACCTTTGAACTTTTGCAAAATCCTCCTTTCCAAAACACACTCACCTGTGTTATCTGTTTTACTTTGCAGGCATATAGACCCATTGGTCAGGCTGGTTTTAGTGTGGTTTTGGCAATCATGCAAAAACCCCCATCTATAGGACACCTACATGTTCTGTGTGAAGAGTAGAATACAATTCTTTCATACCAGAGAAACTAGAGAGTGATTTATTCATGCAAATATAACCTTTTTTTTTAAGAGGTTGGTGTTTCTGTCTGCACTGAGTAAGGTGTCATAGTATCAAGGAAAATTATCTGATAGAGATAATCAGTTAAAGGCTTTCTTACAGGAATGGAAATAGGGTGAAAGGCCTCTCATTTTTAAGACAGGTTTTTCACCCCTGTCTTTCTGCAAATGATCTGTCAGTAATTTGGAACATGCTAGCGAGCCATATGTCGTGTTGTCATATGTTGAATTGCTGTCATGAAACAGGTAAATAAAAGATTAAGTTTTCAGTTCATTGAGGTTTTCTATAGATTGCCAGCAGAGGAGAGAAGCTGGTGGGTAGTGCATGGTGTGTACATAATCAAAGTACACATCACTGGATGGGGCTCTGAGCAATCTATTGTGAAGTGTCTCTGTCCATGGCAGGGGGGTTGGAACTAGATGATCCTTGAGATCCCTTCCAACCCTAACAATTCTATGATTCTCTGATCTCATTGATTTGGTGGATTTTTTTCTTACTCCACTGAAAATATGATCAGAATGTTTAAAAGCGGGGAGTTTCTTGGAAATAAATTAAATCTCTTCTCCAGCAATGCTTTTTGAGCAAGGCTGTCTTTAAGAAACTCTTTCTTTTACAGAGCCTTTGCTGGCCATTTTAGGGAGGAGCTGGCTGCATGTGGCATTTTGCTGTGACTGCAGAGTGGATGATCACCATGTGCAGGGGCATAAGGCAGAAAGCAGGTACACACCCTGTAGCAGGCAGCACTCCCTTCCTCCCCAACTATGTGTACCCCAGCACAACAATTCACAGTGTGGCTTAGGGTGTATTAGTTGGTGGACAGTGAAGTAATTTCCTGGGAATATCAGTATTTATCAGTACATTAACTACAGTCTTCTGTCCCCCACTGCTATTTCTGAAATAATTACAAAATATAACCCAAACTCAAATGATGTAAATAAGTTTAAACCCCCATGAGCTTATAATGAGAGCTTTCTGGCTGTTGCTATGTTTTTGGGCAATACATTGTCCAAGATACAGCACTACTATGATGTATTAAACTAATATATCATAAGAGTGTCATAGCTTTGATGATGTATTAATGTAATATATCGTTAAGGTGCCATTGCTCTTATGATGCATGACTCAAAACATTACCAACTGGTTGAGTTAGCACACAAGCACATCTGTGTGCATGAAGTAGTGTTTCTATAACTACAACTACAATGAAACTTGGAAAAAAAAAAATCTTTCATGTGCAAGGACAAGTTAGGGAGATCTGAAAACCAGGGGCTTCAAAAGAGGGAGCTGAGCTGTGTGTGACCAAAAACTGAGGTTTGAGCTACATGTTGTTTGAATGTACAGAAAATACAGGGAGGGGAGGAGACACTGCCTTTAGTGGAATCAATGGCAAGTTTTCATTCCTTTTCAAAGAGTAATGTGATATGTGCTATAATACACAAACCAGTTCATCATTTTTCTGAAATGTCTTGACATGAGGTTTTTGCAGAGTACTTTTAGCAATTTGCCTTACACCTTGCCATTTGCCACAATATTTTCCTCGAGAAATTAGGTAGAACAGATTTTATGCAGACAGAAAAACTCTTTTGCCTTGGCTTTTATTTTTTTGCTAATTTTTTGTTGTGTATATCAGCTATTTCAGGTTTTAGAAGGAAAGTAGGATAGGTTCTGGCGAGCTGACCAGAGCCATCTTTCAGCAAGGTTTCTTTTTACCACACTTCCAGACATATCCACTTTTGGACTAGCATTGGAGAAGCATTCTGAAGCAAACTGAAAAGTCGCCCTCACTATTGAGACACTTGAAGATGTCCAGAGAAGGGCAATGAGGCTGGGGAGAGGCCTTGAGCACAGCCCTGTGAGGAGAGGCTGAGGGAGCTGGGATTGTTTAGCCTGGAGAAGAGGAGGCTCAGGGGAGACCTAATTGCTGTCTACCTGAAGGGGGATTGTAGCCAGGAGGGAGCTGGTCTCTTTTCTCTAGCAACCAGCACCAGAACAAGAGGACAGGGTCTCAAGCTGCACCAGGGGAGGTTTAGGCTGGAGGTGAGGAGAAAGTTCTTCACGGAGAGAGTCATTAGTCATTGGAATGTGCTGCCCAGGGAGGTGGTGGAGTCCCCATCCCTGGAGGCATTCAAGGGGAGATTGGACGTGGCACTTGGTGCCATGGTCTAGTCATGGGGTCTGTGTTGATAGGTTGGACTCGATGATCCTTGAGGTCCTTTCCAACCGAAGTGATACTGTGATACTGTGATACTATGAGCTCGATATCAAATTCAAGCAAAAGTCATCACAAACCATGTTAAATACTTAGGATGATGTTAAATACTTTTCACTTTCTTTTAGAATAGAAAGACTTTTAGGGGTTAAGTGTGCCTTTTTCCTTATGAACTGTCTATTTCTTGCTTCTTCAACTGCACTATCATTTGGTGGATGTTATTGACTGCATGTATATCTTTGAATGGACTGTATTTATTGCTTGCTTTTATTGAAAATCACAGGATCACAGAGTTAGAAGGGACCCAAAGAGATCATCAAGTCCAACCCAGAGCAGGACCATACAATCTAGCTCAGGTCACAGAGGAACACATCCAGATGGGCCTTGAAAGTCTCCAGAGAAGGAGACTCCACAACATCTCTGGGGAGCATGTTCCAGTTGTCTGTGACCCTTACAGTAAAGAAGTTCCCACTTGTCTTGAGGTGGAACCTCCTTACATCCATTGCTCATTGTCCTATCACAGGGAGCAAGTGAGAAGAGCCTATCCCCTCCCTCCTGACACCCAGCCCTCAGATATTTATAAACGTTTATTAAATCCCCTCTAAATCTTCTCTTCTCCAGGCTAAAAAGCCTCAGGTCCCTCAGCCTCTCCTCGTAAGGCACATGCTCCAGTCCCCTAATCATCCTCATTGTCCTCCACTGGACCCACTCCAGCAGATCCCTGTCCCCCTTAAACCAGGGAGCCCAAAACTGAACACAGTACTCAAGATGAGGTCTCACCAGGGCAGAGTAGAGGGGGAGGAGAACCTCCCTCGATCTGCGGGACACACTCTTCTTGATACACCCCAGGATCCCAATGGCCGTCTTGGCCACCAGGGCACATTGCTTCCCATGGATAACTTGTTATCCACCAGGACTCCCTGGTCTCTCTCCACAGGGCTGCTCTCCAGCAGATGACCTCCCAACCTGTACTGGTGCAGTTTATCATTCTTCCCCAGATGCAGGACTCTGCACTTGTCCTTGTTGAACCTCATTTGGTTCCTCTCTGCCCAGCCCTCCAGTCTGTCCAAGTCTCATTGGATGGCCGCACAGCCTTCAGCTGTATCAGCCAAGCCTCCCAGTTTGATGTCATCAGCAAACTTGCTGAGCAGACACTGTTCCCTTATCAATGACATTGATGAAGATGTTGTACAGCACCAGTCCCAGCACTGACCCCTGGGGGACTCCACTAGTTACAGCTCTCCAGCTGGACTTGGCACCATCGATCACCACTCCTTGAACTCTACCTTGTAACCAGTTCCAAATCCACCTCACTGTCTGCTCTTCCATCCCACACTTCCTGAGCTTGCTCACTAGGATGTAATGGGATACAGTGTCAAAGGCCTTGCTAAGGTCAAGGTAGACCACATCCACTGGTCTCCCTGAATCTACCCACTCAGTTATGGCATCATAGAATGCTATCAGATTAATCAAGCATGATTTCCCCTTGGTGAATCCATGCTGACAGCTCCTAATAACCTTCTTTTCTTCCAAGTGCCTTGAGATGCTCTCCAGAAGGAGCTTCTTCATCATTTTTCCAGGGATGAAGGTGAGGCTGACCAGTCAATAGTTCCCAGGAACCTCTTTCTTGCCCTCTTTGAAGACTGGAGTGACATTGGCTCTCCTCCAGTCCTCAGGCACCTCTCCTGTCTGTCACGATTTGGCAGAAATGATGGAGAGTGGCAGAGTGATAACATCAGCCAGCTCTCTCAGCACTCTTGGGTGCATCTCATCAGGGCCCATGGACTTGTGAATATTCAATTTGTGTAACTGATCCTTAATCCAGTCTTCACTGACCAGTGGGGAGCATTCCTTCCTCCAGGCTTCCTCTCCTTTATCCAGGGTCTGGAGTGCATAGGGCAGTTCAGTCTTAGGTGTAAAGACTGATGCAAAGGCAGCATTCAGCAACTCTGCCTTCTCTGCATCCTCAGCTACCAGGGCTGCCTCTTCATTCAGCAGTGGCCCCACACCTTCCCTATTCTTCCTTTTCCTGCTGATATATTTGAAGAAGCCCTTCTTGTTCTCTTTTGCTTCATTTGCCACTTTCAGTTTCAAGAGGGCTTTGGCCTTCCTTGTTGCCTTCCTACATGCCCTGACAAATTCTCAGTAGTTCTCCCAAGTGACAGTTCCCTTCTTCCATGAATTGTAAGCTTCTTTCTTCCCTGAAATTTCCTTCAGGAGGTCCTTGCTCAGCCATGCAGGTCTCCTACACATCTACCCAATTTTCTACTCAAGGGAACACACCTAGCTTGGGCTTGGAGGAAGTGGTCTTTTAAAATTAACCAACTTCCCTGGGCTCCTTTACCCTCCAGGGTCTTAGCCAGTTCACAGATGCTCGTCTGGTAATGGTACATAATTACTAAATTTAAATATTGATATTTAATCTAATTATTCTCTCTCTCTCTCTTTATTTTTGCCATTCCTGGAGCTCAGTGCAAGGTTTGCCTATTGGTATTTTTTTCTTCCTCTGCTATGTTTAGAAACGGAACAGAGGCAGGTGTAAGCTACCACTCTTCATTGAAACCATTGTGTTCAGGAATATTTCCAGATACTAAACCCCATCCTTTCCACTGTGAATTACTCTTTTGCTCTTTATGATGAGAGGCATAAAGCATCCAGTATAATAATCTGTATTTCTCAGGTTTCGCCCCAAGCACTATTTACAGAACTTTGCCCACATTCTTACAGCACAGTACCTTGACCACTACATGGCATTGACATTGTTAGAGTAAGTGGGGAGGAGATGGAGGACGCTCAGACCTCCTCCCTTCAACAGCCTCCATCTTCCTTTGCCATTCAAGAAGCCAAACCAGGAAAAAAAATAATCCCAAGTACCCATACCAAGTGCTGAATTTTCAGGAGGTCTTCACAGACTGCTTCACAGTCACTGCAGAAATGTTGACCCAACCTACATGGTAAGATTCTACTACTGGGCAGTTTTTATCTGACTGTGCACAGCTGAGATTGGACCTCCAGCTACCCCAAATATAACTTGTAGAAGACAGTAGTGAATGGTTTTGCCAGCTACTGTGTTACAGTGCATTCACAGTGCTCAGCAGACTCCTTTTTCTCTTGGCTTTATTGTTGGGTATTCTGACAGTCTTTGTCATAGTTACTGCCATGGTTCAGTTCTCCTGATCCTGTCACCTACCACTCTTGTTTATGTTACTGTAAATTATGATATTAGTGGATATTTCAGGTATCTGTCATAATAAGAAGCAATTATAGTTGGCATTACCAGCAAGGGATGTTAAAAGAGATCTGTATGCATAGGTTTACATCCCTTCAGGCCAACAGAGCAGTGTTTTGTAGCATGAAAGCTGATATTTTAAAGTGATGCTGCTGTTCTTTAATAGTGCCAAGATATGGCTAGCTTTGTGTAACATTTTTGTCTTACTTACAAAAGCTTAGATGAAGAGCTTGAAGAAAATCTTGGGATGTTGGTTGTGAGAAGTAATTTCTCTGTAAGAAAATGTTACGAGGAAGAATTAAGGTACATTTCCAATTTTTTTCAACTGTTGCTCTTTGGATAGTTTTGAAATTGGGATTCCAGCAGTAGACTCCAGCTCAGGAGCAGGACTGTACTCTGGCTGCTGCATGGGCCTCACACCCTCCTCCCTTAGGCAGAAAGGCAATTTAGGTTCTTTAGTAGCACAGAACCACAGGCTTGCTTATATTTAGTTTGGGAAGCAATAGATATTTTCTGCTAACCTGTGCAATACTGGAGGAGCACTTTGTGGGATGAAAGTTCTAAGAGAGGTTTTTGCTGTTATGATTGTCACCCTGTTACTGATGTGGAAATCAGAGAGAAAAGATATAACCCCCAAACCTTTCCCAATGGTTTCTTCAGTCATGATGTCTCCTGTGTTTCTTGTTGACTTTGATGGCAGCTCAAGTAGTATAGTTGTGGTGGTTGTGATAGGTCAGAGGCAATTCAAGAATCTGGCATATTTTGTGATAAGCAGCAGTTCCCTTCAGTCTGTTTTCACAGATCGAGTGTTTCCAAAACTTCTGTGTGATGACTTCCTTCCACCCACAGCTCTTAGCTGCAGGTAGGCACTGTCCCACTCTGCTCACTGTCCTAACCAGTGCCAGGGAAGCACAGTCAGGTGGTCTCCTAAGGGGATATTTCAGAGCAGAGGAGGGGAGCAGGGGGAAGATACTGGTGGCCTCTGTGACTGTTTACATGGAGATGTACCTGTAGTAATGATCGAATCATAGAATGATCTGGGTTGGAAGGGACCTCCAAAGGTCGACTAGTCCAATCCCCTCTGCAGCAAGCAGGGGCTTCCTCAACTAGATCAGCTAGTCAGCACCTGCACTGGGGCTTGGACGTTGGCCAGCTAATAACCAAATTTTCTAGTCATGGCTACACTCCATTTAAAGCTTGAAAATCAAACCAAAGTTATACTGCTGGCTACTGAGTTAGGTCTGAGTTAGGCTTGAGTGTTCGTGCTGCGGACAGGTGGGGAATGAACAGGACAAAGGTTAGAGGAAGAGTGAGAAGTACAAACTTCTGTCAGCTTTATAAGGCATATTGTCTTATTTTTGAAAAGAAATTGTGTAACTGGTATGTTTCAGTAGATTTGTCTGGCTCTACTGCAAGGCTGCAATGGATTTGGAGAGTGAATGCTTACAAAATCAGTGTGTAATAGTACAATGAAGGGTCCTGGCAAATTTTGTAACATAAAGCCATTGATGTCAATGCTGATCGTACATGCCAATGACCTAAGTACTGTTGCAGCTCTGAGAGTGGCAGTGTGTAGTCTTCCTGAAAATATAATAAGTTATTATGCATATTACTAGAAACTGTGATGTACCCCTCTTTAAAAAGAGAGGCTGATCCTGGAAATCAGAAGAGCTCATTTTTTAATCTATTAGCTTCACAAGGAGTTCCTTATAACTATAACCACTGACCCAATGAGCCAAGCACCTCCATCAAATGTTTCCTTTAATGATGTCTTTTAGTACAGTTCAGCAACCCAATAGACAGAGTATCTGCATGGTGAGCTAAATGCCTCCAGCAGTAAAGCTTCTTGTGCATCAAACACTGTGAAAATGTTCTCCTGTGACTCAAGTAGGTTTTTTTTTTTTTTCCTTCTTTTTTAGTGTAGCTTAGAAAAAATTACAGAGTAGCAAAACAAATCAGGAGAATCAGTGACTGCAGACCTACAGGTAATAATCAAAGACTGATGTCCTCAAGAGAGATATTAAGTATTGTGTCAATATCACCAAGCACATCTCTATGCTCCCAAATTCAACAACAAATATGGAATAGACCCATTCTCAAAATAACTGCAAAGTGATTGTTGTCTTAAAAATAGTTCAACTTGGGTTGCTCTTATTTTCCTTTGTTGTTGTTGTTGTTTTTGGTTTTTTGTTTTTGTTTTTTAATGACTCTAGGAAATCCCCTTCCCTCCTAGCTCTTGCAGAAAAAACACTCTGGGATTGATTAGCTGATGGAGTTTACATTTTGCAGTGCAATAGAGTGACCAGAAACCAAATGAACTGTTATGGGAATGGCCTATGAAATAAACTTTTGTTTAATAAAGTGAGCATTTTTCAGCATCTTTCTTTGCTCTAATTGGAATTGTTTGTTTGCATTTCTGTTGTGGCTTTTCATGGCTTCTCATAAAGCCCTGCCTTGTAACGTTTCTGTTCTAACAACTTAACTGTGCAACATGTCTGCTAACTACCTTTTAACAGCTCAGCCTGTAAAAGGAGAAATACTTCCATCAGCAGTCTTATGTTGGTTTTATCCATCATACATGTGCCATGTAAGTGTAAACCAGCCTGGGCTGGGGCATAGAGATCCTTTTGTAGTTTCTGATGTATATGGTGCCTGTGTGAATGAAGCACGGCAAAGGTCTAAAACTCAAGATTTTGATTTCTGGGGAAGTTCAGAACCATAAGATCAGGTTTGCAAAGCAAGCTCAGTTTCTTGGAAGAGGGCCCACTTAGTTTTATGTTAATAAAAGCTGTGTATTTGGCTTTATGTTAGAAGTAGGAATTCAGAGAGTTTGAAAAAACCTTTGAAGACTGTTACAGCTGTAATTGGTGTATTTTGTCTTGGGTGGAGAATCTGAAAGGTTTATTTCTAGAATATACACTTTTAAGGGCAGGAACTGTTACTCATCTGTGTTTGGAAAGCAGCACCAACAAAATCTGGATAACAATAATACCACAGAAGGCTGAAAGAACAATTAAAGAGTGGAAATAATGACCTAAGGGAGGAACAGTTAACTTAGCATGCTGGCAACTTCGCATTGTGCATTTGAGAATATCACAGGGGAGAGAGAGATCAAAAGAGTTGTTACAGTAGCTAATACTCTCAGAAGAAACACGTTGAGATCTCTTCTTAACGTTTGATTGAAATGATATCAAATAACTTGGGGAGAAATCCTTTGCAATGGAAAGAGGGAATTTGTCCTCATTTATGTTTCCTCCCAGGAGAGCTTGCCTCTTTTTTAGGTTCTTTCTCCTTCCTTCTTTAGCACCTTGGGACAGGGGGAGTCTGTCAATAAAACTCCATCCCCAAAGCTAGGCTTTATTTGTGAATGCCAGGAGATGTGCACAAAAGCTGCCTGCTAAATCCCACCTCTCAAGACTACCCCTCTGGAGCAGCTTGGGTACCCTCGAGGCAGCCAGTCTCCCTCTACAGTGGATAGCTACACCAGTAACACCTCACATCCTGATGCCATTTATCAGCTATTCCTTGTGTTTATTAAGGGTGTTTAAATGTTATTGTGACAAATGATCATGTTTGTGGAACAGGGCAGGATGTAGGTCAGGCTTGGTAGTGTGTTACAGGTGAGAAGATGGAAGCAGTGCATCCCAGAGCTTTTCCAGGATTACATGGGAGTTTGTGACAAGAGAACTAGGGATTCCTGGGTTGTCTGCTCCATAACTTCAGGAAACATCTCTCATACAAGCATTGTTCTCACTCCATCTAAGCCTCAAATAGCTCATGACTAACAGGTCTATTGAAATAGATTTTTTTTTCCAAAAAAAGGGAAAAAACATGATGACACTTTTTGCTGCTTCATTTATCTTCTGGAACATCTCAAGCATGTCTGTGCATACAGGTTGTTTTGTGGTTGTTTTGGTTTTTTTTTTTCCCTAAAAGAATTCTTTAAGCTACAAACAAATTATCATTTTCTTCCTGGCTACATTAGTTTGTATTGTATTACTTAGGGCTTTCATGAGAAGGCATGAAAACAAAGCCAAACAACTACAAAGTAACTACCAGGAAGAAAGCAGGGCTTTTCTTGTGTCCTTGGCATCAATTTTATCACCTTAAAGTGATCACTTCCTTTTTCTTTTTTTTTTTTTTTCTGTGTATATTACTTCTGTCTGTAGCTCTTCACATGAAACCCACCTCCAAACAGTGCCAAAATATAAAAGCAACTAATGAGGTATTCAGTAAGTTGGGGTGAAGTTTATAGTTAAGTAGTGATGCTTTAATAAATCAGTTCTAGTCTACATATTTGTCCTTGTTTGAGCCATGAGCTGCCCAGGGCGAAAGGACAGAAAGTATTTTGTCTCAAAGGAGTAAGTATAAACACTCCCACAGAACTGGAAGTTAAATGGAAAATACTATTTTAAAAAGTAACCAAAAGTACAAAAGATATACAGGCACAAAGGAAATATACAGAATCACGCATGGCCCAATTCTCCACCTGGGCCTACAGGGCGTCACTAGCCAGGCCAAAGGCTTCTTCCTCACAGGCAGCCTCAGTACGCCCCCAGTAAGCCAAACTGCCCCCCCGACCCCTCCCGGCCTCAGTGTGCCCAGTGACATAGCAAGAAATTATCTTGCTGTGAAGGCCACAGAACTGCTACCCTCCCCCACAAATCAAAGAGATAACAGGAGATGCACACCAGGAGCAGAATGGGCTGTGAGGTCAGCTTGTATAGGGACTGCAGGATTATGGGCTGGAATAATGAAAATTACCATGTCCTGTGCCTCCCCTTGCACCGCCTAGCTCCTGGAGGACTTTTTATCTCTATGGGAGGACACTTAGCCCTCAACCTATGACAACATTTGAAAATATCTGCTATTCAAATTCTGCTATTTTCTTCACAACTCTCACACCCAGTAAATGGAAAATGACTTTGCATTATGGGTTACTTCCAAGGGCAAAAATGGGGGAGCATAGTTGTAGAGCAGCAGGTAACCTCACTCCATCTACCTGTCCATTCACAGGCTGTGCCATCACACACAGAGCTGTGCAGTGCTCACTTGCAGTGAGTGCCCCATGAAGGTCCCTCCTTGATGTTGTTGCTCCACCCTGAAAAAATGCAAGATGTTGTTGATGCTGGTCCATGAGACTTTCTCAGCACCCAGGAACACCAGGTGAGGCACTTGGCATTTTTTTCTAATGGCAGGGAAAGGTGTCTTTATTCTGTTACCCCCGAAAGTACAGTGGGTTTCCTTTTAGTTTCCTTTTTTATTTTTATTTTTTTTTCTGCAGGATGATCAAGAGGTGAAGTTATGTCAAAGTTTGGTATATATTAAAAAAAAAAAAAAAAAAGAAAAAAAAAAAGAAAAATTTTGTTCCCTTCCCTCTTTTTAGCAAGGGCTTTTTTTCTTGACTGTTGAAAATTGCTAAATGTGTTGCTGGTGGAAAACAAAAAAAAGTCTGTCTTAAAATAATTTAATCCTAGTCCCAATGCTGATCCTCTGTTTAGATTGCACTATAAATGTTGATGTGTTGTTTGTGAACTAAAATGCTTGGATGTTTCCTATTTCCCTCTTAAAACAATGTTTGGTAAGAGTTGTTGATTATTTAGGCCTGTAGAGTTCGTCATTGTATACCAAGACATGGACTGACTGGTGACCTTGTCTTGCTTTTGCCTGGGGTTTCTTCAGTCTGATCTGAAGCAACTGGTCCAGCAGATGCTTTCCTGTTTTGACACTTGTGGTCACTTTGCTGCTTCAATACATGTAGACAATCTTGTGTCCTTCACTTTTCCCCCTTCCCAACATATAGGTAACTGTCCTGAAAATTTTCATGCAGTGACGTGTGAGATTTGTGATACAAAGAAAAATAAAGCATAAATGTGTAGCATGAATTGGGGTGGAAGGAATTTGAGTGGTACAGAAGGAGTGGAAAGGCAGCAAGAGACTCAGGTGAAGAATGAGGGGGGCTGTCACTGGAAGCAAGTGGGAGGGATCAGCTGGGTTTTCAGTAATGTGCGTGAGCAGAGAAGGGAGACTGAAAAAAAGAAAGAAACAACAATTGTGAGATGCAGTGCAGCATCACTTTCTCCAGGGTCAGCACTTCCCTCAGCTTCAGCATCTGAGGTTCTGCATTCCACAACATGCAGGATTTGGTGGAGAGGTTGCAACTGCAAATCTGGGTGGTGTGGGATGCACAGGCATGCCTTCTTAGGAAGTGTAGGGCATTGCTGTAGAATATTTCAGCTGAATTTGCTAAGTGAGAAAACAATTTGACACAGTTTGTGAGGCAGCAGTAGTGTTTGATTTTTAAATAAAAGCACATTCCAGTAATAAGCTTCTGTTTTCACAGCGTGAGTTGAATGAATTGATTCAACATATTCAATCAATTATTCCATGCCATGTTTTTTTTTTTTCTCTGAAATTTATATACATTGTAAAATAAAACTACGTTTATTAAATGAAAATTAAACCCAGTATCACTTAGTGTGACACGTCCCTAAAATACATAAATGATAATTTATTCAGGCCTTGTTAATACTTCAAAGCAATGATAATAATCCAGCAGATTTTATTTATTTATTTTTTCTTTACATTTAAAGTGAAGAAAGATTAAATATTTATGAAACATAAGTATCCTTGTGTCTCCACCATGTCTGTGTGCTTCCTTTTGATTTTCTTCTCTTTTGGAGCTATTCCTCCCCTCTTATCTGTATTGCTTTCTGCTGTAGCTGATGGACACTTGCAATACTCTGTATTTCTCACTGTGGAATTCAAAGGCAGGACGTCTTACAGACCTTTTCTTAACATAGAGCTTTGCTATAGGAAGAACTTTGAAGAACTTCCCTTCTTTGATACATGTAGGTTGATATCAACTAGTAAAGAGCAGGACAGCTCTACTGATGTAGTGTAAGACATAAACGCCATGGTATTGATTAGAAAGGCCTCCCACACTTCCCTCTTACTCTGCTTACACAAGTGGAAGGGCACCACTGTGAAACAGGGATTGAGTGGCACAGATGACTGAAGCTTGGTGTCCCCAGGTAATGGTGCCTCATGAAATATTTTATGTAGGCACAGAAGTACTGCACGTTTGGATGTGCTTCAGGAATTCCCATAGGTGACATGTGGCATGTGTGCATGCGTCTGTAGGCATGCCAGCAGCTACTGAATGGCCTCCAGCACTTTCTGTTGTACAAACAGTGACTTGCTTGGAGTCTTTCCCACAAACACACTTCATTCCCTCTGGTGCAGAGTCCCTGTTTTACTGTATAATTGCAAGTGACAGTCTGGATTGGTAGTATCCAGCAAACATTCAGCAGCATCAGTTGCAGGGTGATTGACGTGAATACCACATAGGGAGGCTCTTGCTCTGTGAAGGTTTTGGTTTGCAGCAGCATGATAAACAATTGGTGTTGCTGAAGAGTCCTAACATCCTGAATTTCAAACTGTGAGTAATTTCACCCTTTTACAGGGAATTTACTGATCCTAAAGCATAGGAAGAGCAAAATGTAGATGGACAAAACTATGACTCCAGTGTTAGGCCAGTGCTTTATTACTAACCAGTGTTAAAACCTGGCAGGGCAAACCTACCAAGACAGGGGGCCAGTGGTCTGAGCAGGCTACTACAGAAGAGCCACCAGGAGTGGCATCAGGAATTTGCATTCCAACATCTTGCATTACTTTGTGCCTGAATTACCCACTTAGCTGTGCACAGCACAAGCATGGCAGAAACTACCATCAGCCTGATAGTTAATCTAGGACTAAAAGGAGGTACAGTGAATAGGAAATACCAGCTAGTATTTTCTTGGGGCTATGGTGAAAACTCACCTAGCATTGCAAGTCCAAGTCTTGAAGAGGATTTTTTTCTGCAGAGGAGCAAAAATAAGAGGTTTGGAAACTGTGTTTGATAAAGGGAAACTCTCTCATCCCACTGATGTGTGCTGGACGAGACTCATACCTAGTTGCTACTGTTGCTCTCTTCAGCTTATGTCCACTGACATCAGGGTAGGCATGTCTGTGTTCCATCTGAGGGTCAGGCCCTTACCATTTAGCAAAGGTTTCTCATATCATTGGTGAATTGGCCTTAGAGAATGAACCTTTTCTCTACAGGCTTGCATGTAACTAAACTTGCTGGACTGGCACGTATGTATCTGGGCTCATGCCAGGATCACAGGGTTATATAACTCTAGGACCTGATGCCTCTAAATGTTTATCTGTTATTTTCTTGGCTTGCTATTAGGTTAATGCTCTCTGCCTGCCCTTGCAAATTCCAGCAAATGCACCTATATAGAAATTCCTTGGAAAACAATCAGCATCTATATTGGGGAAAGTAGACATATTGTTAGGACTTTGGTGATGTATATAGATTATAGGCTTCAAATTAGGGGTTAATAAAAAGTGTTATTCAGTATTCCAGGAAACTGTCAAGATCACTAAGTATTGTACTGACTTGACCTGTGTTACATTGAACTCACTCTTTCCATGTTTCCAATAAAAACACAGCAGATTGTTCCAGAACCGGTGTCAAACTTGGTTAAAAATAAATCCCTCTGATAATTCAGATGTGTAGTGGATACACTAAATATATCACCCAAAAAAGATAACTCTCATAAGGAAAACTATCTAAAATATATCAGCCCTGAAATTTCCCCTGGGTCTTACGCAAAATCATGTTTTTCGGCTACAATTCCTGAAAGTTAAAATAATCCTTCCTCACTTGTAAGCCACCTAATCCTATTTGGTTTACTCTGTTCTTATTGCAACACTGAACCAGCTTTGTTTTGTTCAAGCGCAGGATTTGTAAATAACTAATTATAGCCCTGTTTTTTCCCCTTGAAGCATTAACATTTGGCACCTCAGAGAACAACCCTTTTTCAACTACCAGAGAGTTCAGGGGAAGTGGTGGACTCGGTCTCAGAACAGTAGGGTACTGCTGACAAGCTCTCTTGGACCACTTCACCTCCTGCTCTCAAGCAGCAATCAGATGAGCCAGAGGGCAACTTTAGGAAAATGTTTTTCTCTAGTAGCAGTAACATCTGCCTCCTTGGCAGCCTCTGCTGGCAGTTGTGTTGGAAGCTGTGGGTTTGCCCCTGGCCCTGCCGCCTATTTACATTGCTGAGAGGTTATCCTGAGCTCCACTGGATCCTGTTACCTGATTTTCTTTTGTTCTGTCATTTTCCCTCAGTGAAGCTTTGGCTGCTTAACTCTTTATGGGTAACATAAAGCGAAAATTAAGTGTGCAGTGTGAGATGGAAGGTATTCATTTGAAAGTATTAACTGGAAAATTCCTTTTTGATAGGAGATTCAGCTTTTTTTTCTGATCTGTTTCGCTGGATTTATTTCGCTTCTGCCTAGGCAATGCGAGCATCACTCTTGTATTTTCCTCTCCCAATTAAGTGATTTTTGGCTGGTGTTTCATTTCAGTGGAATGATGTTATTATAAAGACAATTGTAAAGTAATCGACACGGGCATATCAATATTTATTGAAATACTGGGGGGGGAAAAAAATATTCCATTGATGATGAGAAACTCCTGGCAAGAACTGACATGACAATATGTATTTCACCGATACAGTAAGAGAACTTCAACAAGTAATTCACTGCACATTCTAAGAGTTGCATGGATTTAAATCCAAGGCAGCTGCAGAACATCTGTAATACAAATAGTCAGACTTTACAGATTGTCTGTTTACAAACACAGAACAACTATAATAAACCAGCCAAAGCCAAACCCTTTGAATTTTAGTCTGCTTTTACTAATATGTCCTGTAATCAGTAAGGCAGTCAGAAGTAAATGTCTGGTTGCAAAGCAGTTAACAATTAACATAAGGGGTTTGGGATTGTTTTTTTTTTTCTTTTTATTTGGGAGGTGATTTTTGCTTTGTTTTGCTTTCATACTTTGGGCAATCTGGTGGGATTCTTGGAACCACACATGTGGGCAAATAGATGTTAGTTTATTTGAAATAGTTTCCATTAAACAGTATGACAACTTGTTCTTTTCTTCTACTTCCTTAATTCCCTTGTCCCATAGATAGATAATGGTGCTGTAACTACAATTAGCAACAGTTTTTAATAGCCTTTTTTTCCCCTCTGTATTCAGTGAGACCCACTGTAGCATTTCAACAGGGAAAAAAGAAAGAGAGAAAATACAGAATGCAAACACTTGAATTGTGCTTTGTTGCCTTCCACATGATCTAGTGGAAGGTGTTTCTGCCCATGGCAAGAAGGGTTGGAACTAGATGATCCTTGAGGTCCCTTCCAACCCTGATAATTTGGTGATTCTGTGACTATTTTTCTTTCAGAAAGGAAAGAAGGATGACACTTATCTTGTACATGTGGGCAAACATATTTCACAGCCACCATCAGTTGCCACCTGCATCCGTTAATTTCGTTTGAGGGAAAGGGCCGCTATTAAATAGTGCTGGCATGTCTGCTGTGTGTGGGATGGCTAAGGAGCTGTGTGTGGTTTGCTTTTGGTCCGTATGGCAGCGATGTTCTGGGATATGAGACAGGTATCCAGGAGCCCCAGACACTCAGCTCTGCTGTGTTTGTTTTGTACCCTATGCATGGACAGAATCCTAGAGCTGATTAATACAGGCAACTAAACCAGTGTGCTTTGTACTGATGCAGATGTAATTACTGATGTCTTTGGTTTACAATGTATGAACAGTTGGGAAAAAAAAAGTGGGAGAAATGCACCTTTTCAAGTTCACATGAAACAGAAAAAGCTGTAACTCACATAATTTACAATAGATTTAAGTAAACTACATTTAGGATTATGAAGATTTACAGACATTTAATCAAGTGAATGATCTTCATTGGTAAAGACCTTTTTGTTTCTCTGAACTATGTTCCACTAACCTGAAGACATGCTACAGTAAACACATATATTTGGCTTCTTCATTCTGGCTATGTCTTATATAAAAATGAAACCAAAGAACAATAAATTAGCATCATAATTGTCTACAGTGAAAACTATCATATACAATATAAATAAACTATTCAAAAGCCAGCAATCTTCATGAAAAAAAAAATTAAAGTATTGGGATTTTATACAGTTTCTACAAGTGATTGTGCAGCTGATAATCTCAAAAATTAAAGTCAAAATGAAACAACCCTATTGATTTTAGTGTCTCACGACATACAGTAATTAAGTACTGGTAAAATAATTACCAATTTAAAAGAAACAACAAGGAAATCACTGCTCTGCAATTTTATCACAGTTTTTTCCCCACAGGACCTAAAGAATGTAAACACTATGTTTTTGTTAATGTTAGAGATTAATACTTTATTTTAAACCTATGTTGATCCACACTTGCACAGTTACCTTTAAGTGTAATGAAAATAAGGCAAGACTCATAACTGTGGCACTACATGTTAATACTGATATCTTCATTTGGACAGAGAGAGAATTGTTTGCTCTCTAATATTTGTTCTGCAGCAGACTTTGGCCTACATAGGCCTAGCAGTATCACTCTTCTTTCTTTGCATGAAAGATCTGTATTACCTAATGTCAAAAAGGAAAAATAATTTCATTAGATATTGGATGTTTGACTTAAAATTTAGCTTATTATTTATTGGCTATTTGAAAGACAATTTCTTAATCAACTCCATGGCATCATCATGTCATGCAATTAGTTTGTCTACTCTTGCATCTTTAAGTGCATCTTTTCCTTTAGTGTTGTAAGACCAGTACTTGTTGTCCAAAGAATTATTTTTTTTTCTTGGTCAGAGAAGCTTTTGTTTCTGATGGCTAAAATATCTCCATTTCCATTATTTGGAAATGGCTGTGAATATACAGCAGAGCCATCTTTTATCCCCTGCCCTAGTTAGGTATATAGTTGAATTGGGTCATTTGGTATCTTAGCTATTTAATAGCTATCCAATAACAGCAGTAGAAGAGGGATACTGCCTGATAGAACAACATGAACATGTGACAAAATGAACTTCAGAATATAGTAAGAATGCCAGGCTAATGGGATAACAGACTCTTCATAGTAGCTCTTTGCAGACCTGAGAGACCAACAGTTAAAACTAGCCTCTTAGGATTTGGTGGCGATACTACAGAGAACGTGGCCTGTGACAGCTCTCTCTTACATATTGTTGAATGGATGCCACATCTTTTATCACAGAAAAAGTAAGCGTTGGGTCCTTGGAAGGGTGACAGAAGATGCTACAGATGCAATTTTGCATCTGTTAGAACTGTTTTACAAGTCCTGCTGTACAGTGAAGGAATTCAGTGCACGCAAATTCCCCACTACCCTTGTTGGTAATATGGATCAGGTTTTTTTTCTCCTAAGTTTCTTCATATTGGCAATCAGCAGAGTCAAATATACAAGTATCATTCTGTCCTTTTTCATGTTGATATTGGTGATAGTATCCTCTTGGTAAGTTCACTTCCCTCTAGTATAAAGTCCCATGTAGATTCCTTTGGGGCTGTGTAGCATATGATTCACAGTTTGCAATACAAATACCCTGATACATCACTTATTTACTATTAGTATTTGATTATTATACCATTTTGCAAAGTCTTAAAACCACAGTTTAATTAGTGTTGCTTGGAGCAGTTCAGAATATGGTGTTTTTTTTCCTTTTTTTTTTTTTTTTCCTTGAAAGCAGAAGCTCTAATGAGTATAATTTATGCTCTCTTTGCATGCAGCATTTCAATGAGAAGGTTATTACATGGCACGTCCCCGTTCAGGTGTTTGTAGTAGAGGTATTCTTCGGCCTGCATACTGATAGCCCGGATTTCTGGTAGTCGCAGGAGAAGCTGCCCAAATTTGTCTGTTTGCTGTGGGTAATTACACATTGTGTAGTCCAGCAGAGCAGCATTCACTTGTTCCTGAACACCTTCCACAAGCTGGAAGTTCTCAAGGTTTTTAACATCTGCATGATAATAAAATAAATAAAAAAGAAAGTAAACAACAATCCAGTTGCATCTGAATTCCTGTTTCCGAAAGCAGTGTTTCACTAAATGGATGTATTTTTTTTTTCCTCCTGACAAAAGCATACTTTACAGGCTGTTGAATATTCAGTGAACCCTTTTGCCAACTTTCCTGGGAAAATGATTACAGAAGAGCTTTAGCGGAGTGTCTTGTTGAAATTCTGCATATACCTCAAATCAATTAGACACCAATGGAGTCTAAGCAAGGTCAGCTCTTTTCATAGCTTACAAAAAGAAAGGTTGAGGATTCCTTAAGTAGAAGACCATAATATATTGCTAGCAAATGAGTCCCAAGGGGAAGCCCTATCTTTAACCTAGTATGTTACACAATTCATATAATTCTGTATTAATTTTTCTGACCCAAGGTGAAATCTGTGTCCAGGGTATGATGTAGTTAATTCTAATAAAAAGTGACAGGGTTCTTGTTTCTGTTTGACATTTTCTAAATGATTCTGAAAGCCTTTGACTTGTCTAGCCTATGTTAATGAACCATCTGGTACACTCCAGTGACTGCCAAAATAATCTTCCCTACTGGAAACTCTCTAAAATATATATTTCACTGACTAATGACCTTTATAAAATGAAATCATTGTCCTTTGGGTGGAATAACAGATAAGAATAATGCCCTTTAACCTCAATATGGTGTCTGAAATCCAACACTGATTTTTTTTTTTTTGGTATTGGACAAGGGGGGCATTTACATTGGTAAGACAGGTATAGTTCTCTCTGCCTCTGTTTGATTATATTCTGTTTCTAAACAGTAAGTTCAAACCCTGAAAAATTCTCTGATGGCATAGTCTTTCAACATGTCTGAAGAATGCAGAAGTTATTCTAAAGCTTGCAAATTAGAGTGTTGTTATAATGCAGAAAGGATGAGGTGATCAAAGTGCTCTTGCTGGGAGAACTTGTTTTGGCTCATGTTTGATCATTTATACCATGAGTAGAGTGCTGCAACACAGTTTCTAGTAATGCTAAAACACGGTGATACTAAGCATAATTATGCTGTAATTCATGTTGAAAAAAGACCAATCTGCCCTTCTATGGATGTTCTTGGAGCACAGGAGAAGGGGAAATTGGCAGAATTTGGTTCATTGTAAATGCCAACCTTTGATTGTAGGGGAAATGAGTGTTTTCCTTTGCAAAACAGGAACACACGTTGGTCCCCAAGTCCATCAGCAGCCTGGGAGGCTGTGTAAATTTGGTCTCACTGCACCTTTTCCTAGAAGTGCTTTAAATATAGCTAATGAATACACTGAATACTGAATACACTGAATATTGGTTCCTGCACATTACCACTGCTGGAACATAAGGGAAATGCATGGAGGAGGCAAACACATTTTCTTTAGGACAGCAAGAGTGCCAAGGATCCCAGTGGCAGCCCAGGGTAGCACACAACCTCCAGAGCCTGAGTGACAGGCTTTGAGCAGGAGCCTCTCTGGAATGTGCTGGCTGCCAGCTGCACTTCAGGTTCACTCTTGCATGAGGCGGACTGAGTGCTTCCTGCTGTGGCCGTTGCTGCCTGCCTCTTTCCTGTCCCAGTTTCACTCTGAAAATGAAGCAAGTGGCTTCCAGATTTATGCTGCTTGTTTGGGAACTGGGGACATCACCTCTGTCCAGATTTTGCTGGCTGGCTTAAGGAACTTGCTAGCAATACTTGAATTATGATGGCTGTCCAACAAGGATCATCTGAACTTTGCATTATACACTGTGAAGAGAACTGGAAACTTCAAAGCTGCTATGCCTGGTCCCTTAGCTATTCAAATGCATTTATCCAAAGTCTTTTTGCCAGTGTCTCTGGAGATCTTTGGATAATCATGTTTTCCTGCATTACACTGGACATTTTCTCACACAAATTACAGCTGTTTATTATTTTATGTACCCACATAAAACTCCCGAGGTATTTTTATAGTGAGTGTAACCTGGCTTAAAAATAGGTGTCCTAAGCATATTTTTATAGGGTTAAGAAAGGAACAGTATCAACTATCACAATTACTTTAAATAGGCTGATTTCAGATGCAAAATGCAATTGTGAACGAATTGTTACGATGTAAGAACTTCCCACAGAAAACAAGGACTATGCTGGCGATTAAACTGTCTTAAATAGCAAGACTAAAATTTAAGGTTTCAGAATCAGAAACCTTTTTTCCTGTTAAAAATTACTTTAAATATCACATTTTTAAAAAAAATAAACTGTTAGCTGATTCAACCTTTTTTAAAATAAAAGGGTATCTTTCTGTTGCTGTCTGCCTGTTTTGAATCAGACTGTGAGATTAAATTGTGCTGACTTCCTGGAAAAGCAGGCTCATTCTTATTTTCACTCTGTAAGTGTTACTGCATGGAATATGTATGCATTGGTAACATCAAAACATTTGTTTTTTCACAAAAATTAAGAAGAAACGATCTAAGAATTGCCAATTTTCTGTGTATTTTTGTTGTTTGGTTTTGTTTGTTTCAGTCTTTCTTTCCTTGCAAAAGTGATTAATTCAATGTACATTTAATGCATTCTGTCTTTAGCAGTATTTCTGTCATATTTCAAGTCTCACTGGCTTCTGGCAGTAGTAGGTGTACCTGTGCATCATGTGGGTGTTCCTATAGGCTCATCTACCATGTGGCCTAGATGAATGGCATGGAAGCTGCAGAACTATGTGGGAAGATGGTCAGTGTTGGGTTTTTTCCTCATCACAGTAGACAGTTGTTTAAGTACTTGTGTGTGGCAGCATAAGCACCGAAGTCAGATGTAAAAATGAATACAATTAAGACTAACAGTACACAAAATGTAGCTTTTGCCTTCTATATCACATCCAGCCTGAGAAAATATGTTTAATGTCTTTCCTCTGCACAAATTCTTGATAGTTGTGGTGAGGCTCAGCCCTTGTAAACAAGATGTTACTAGTTAAGCAGTGACAATACAGTTTTCCTGACAGTTTCTATACCAAATCAAATATTCATATGATTACAGGTTAGGACATTGCTACACATTTAATTAGTGTGTAACTCTCTCCAGGAGTGCAATCATAACAGTGGGGATGTAGAGGCAGCCTTATGACCAGTTCTGTCACTTTGGAGCGAGTCTTTCTGGAACAAACAAGATTTTTGGATGTGACTTTTGGTAAGTGCTCTCATCTCACATACATGAACAATAATTGCTGAAGTAAAGCAAACATGACAAACTGAACAGAGAAAGAAGGCAAAGGATTGTGCTGAGACCACTGTGCAAAGCTCCACTGCAGTGTCTTGAGCTCTCTTATATTTTTTTGTAGTGTTAAAAAAGTGCTTTGCCAAGCACACAGTTGCAGTATAAATTACATAGCTATTTTTGAGAGAGAGAGAATCACAAACTCTTGCTCTAATGAAGATTAACAACAACAAAGGAATAAATGTGAATATTAAGTTATTTCCAGTAGCTCTAATTTCTGCAGGTAGAAGAAAAAATACAATACAGTTTTCACTTCTGGTACTTAGTAGTTAGCTGGTAGCAATACAAATGTTGTCAAATAATAACTGGTTTGTAAGTGGATGGTTTTCTTGTGCTTTGGGTTTGTTTTTGTTCCTGGTATTTATTATATAACTCTGGCTAAAAGTATGTGATTTATTTTTCTGAGTAATTCCTTTTTGATAATGTCCTTTGAATGCTAATCAGTTTACTTGGTGTAAGTCTGAAGGCAGTGGTATACAATGAGCATGAAATCTGCTGATGATGTGTACAGCACAACAGTCTTTTACACATTCATACAACTCTTCCTTCCTGTCTGCTCTTTCAGAACTGGAATGTCTCTTATCAATCTTTACAACGGTTAGTAACAATTTAAAGTACACATGTTTAAGCTTAATGCAAGAAATCATTTTCCAAGGTTTAAACACTTGTAAATTAAATGAGCAGGAATAGGCTTCCCCCTCCCACCCACCCACCCTTTAAATCCTAGCAGCTAGAAAAAGTGTTTTGTGTTGCTACAGTAAGTATCAGTCTCTTATCTCTTCTACTTTATTCACTCAGGGACTAATTACCAACTTTTTACATGAAACAGCCTTACTGTGAGCTCACAGTGGGGCACATATCTTTTTCTATCCTTACTGGAAAGTAAACCCTTAGGTCTCCTAGAATATATTATATGTTTTACAAGAAATAGCAATTGCTTTTCTGTCAAACAAAGAATTTTTAGCTTATTTCTGACGATTAAGACAAAAACAGTATTATAGTGTGTCAAGATCTTCTCTGCAGTCAGAGTAAAAATCTGCCAGTATTCCCAGAAATCCCCCCATTTTGATTATTTTCTCCATCTGCTATTAAGCTGTGCATGAAGCTGAAATTGCACACAACATCAGCCTGAGGAGAACACTTTTGCATATTTTCCCCCAAAATGGGTCTGGTCTTTAGAGGGGGAAAATATTCAGGTTTCAGAGAGATTTTCTTCGTCTCATATTCCAGACATGAAATACTGAAGATATGGTGGTCTGCTAATCTGTAGAGAGCTTCCCATGGTCTGGGAATTTTGAAAAGGAAAATGAAACAGAATGAGAGATTTAAATTTGAAAAGCAGTAACTCCTTAGGAGCAGTGTAAATATTTCCCAAGGAAAGGCACTGAAATTCTGCCGCTCACGCCTTCTATCAGCTGCTCTGTACATGAAAGGGTGAGGAGGTGTGCACACAGCCCAGCTGCCTCTCAGCCTTTTGCACCATTGTCAGTGCTGGTATTGAAAGGATGAAATAAGGTTACGTTCAGGCTTCTCTATGGGGAAAAATGTCTCACTGGAAACAGTCTTACAGACGTTCCAATCAACAGGACTCAATACCAGCCCAGGTCTGAGCTCACTCACCATGAATGGGCTGAGGAGTCCCATCATTGAAGGACTTCATTAAAACCCAACCAGTCCCAAAGCTTTATAGCTCTTTGGAATGGCTGTTAAACCTGTAAGTAAAACATGTCTTAGAATTGTGAGGGTTGGGAGGGACCTCAAGGATCATCTAGTTCCAATTCCCCTGACATGGGCAGGGACACATTCCACTAGATCAGGTTGCCCAGTTCCACATCCAGCCTGGTGTTAAAAATCTTCAGAGATGGATCTTCCACTACCTCTGGGGAACTTGTTCCAGTGTCTCACCACCCTTATGGCAAAGAACTTCTTCCTAATGTCTAATCTAAATCTGCCATCCTCTAGCTTGGATCCATTCCCTCTAGTCCTGTCACTATCTGACATCCTACAAAGTCCCTCACCAGCCGTCTCATAGGCCACCTTCAGATATTGGGAGGCCACAAGGTTTCCTCAGAGTCTTCCAAACTCTAGTGATGGTATTTTTGGCCAAGGTTGCCTTCAGGTTCATCCTCCAAAAGGTTTGCCTTTTTCTTTTCAGCCAGACTGCATGACTAATAAGCAGCATTGCCTTTTCTTAGAAAGACATTGTTTTATTTAGTGAAAGATACACTATGTTCCTCCTCAGCCTGAAGCTGGGATCCCATCAGGGGCTTTGGTGTGAGGTCGATTCCGTTTAACCTTTTAAGGTGGAATATGTTAATTTTTATGAAGCCTTTTCTTCCCCAGAATATTTCACATAAGAGGGACTACTCAGGAGGAAGGTGATGTTACCAAACCTTCCTCTATTTAAAACACAGCTTTCTCCTAGCTTCTTTGCCCACTTTCTGCTAGCCTTGCAAACCCTCTGAGCTCCAGAACTTTAAAGACAGGTAGATTTTGACAGGTACTAAAAAAATTTTGAAGGCAAGAGTAGTAATGGGTGATAAAGTGCCAATCTCTGGAAATTACCCACAATTCTCCTTCACTGAAGCTAATGGCAACAACAGTGATTCCACACAGCACATCTGTCACAAAGGCAGATGTATGCCATTCTATAGCTAAGCCTTCTTGACAGACAACATACTATAATGAAGGAAGATTCATGGTAAAGATAAGATCCTTACTGCAAAATTTTCCTCAGCTTTATTACAGCAGACTTCTGCTGAATATTATCTGCTTAGAAGTCATGGGAAACAATTTTTTATAGATGTGTTTGGTAATTAGTGGCAAGGTGCTATATTAGCACTTCCCACACCTCAAAAAACCTTTACACTATAACAACTGAAACTACTTTTGTTTTCTTAAGATTCCCAGGTCCAAACCAAACACATAGAAAACTTTCCCCATTCTTTAGAAGGATTCTCTTTTTTTTCTTGGCAGTGGTTAAGCTATCTCTGGCAGTGCCAGAGGATCGATCCTCTGGTTTATTAGGATCATGAATTAATTTTCATTTTCAGTTTAACATAAAATCAGATTAAGAGCACACTGTTTTGAAAACCTTGATTAAATTCTTTTATAGCAATGTACTTCACACTTAAGTACTAGGCAAAATGATTTATATTTTCTAAAGATTAAGATGTTTGTAAGAGAATTTGTAATCGGAAACCTATTTCATTTGCTCAGTATTCAATCTTGATGTACCTTTGGTTTGTTTCAGAACAACTCAGGCTCAGTGAAAACATATTTTGGTGCTGTTTTACAGTGGTTGGCATCTTTCCAATGTTATATAAAATACTGAAGTATATTCTTCTATTCCAAAGAGACTGCAAAATGACAGATTCCCACCAAGAATACACTATCCTACTGTCTGCTAGGAGCCATGCTTATTGTCTTCTATGAAGAATCTTATAAGTGCTTTTGCTACTTTTAGCTCTGCAATGGAAAGGGAGATATGGGGAAGTAAGCTGTATTCCATTCTTGTGCAACTGTAAAATTATTTTAGTACATTTTAATTGTTTCTCTTCTTATAGTCTCAGTGAAGACAAAGGGCAAAACCTAACTTGACCTCTGGAATCTCTCATGTAATTACTGAGTCATCACTCAGGCAAATAAAACAGCTTGACTTTCAACAGCTCAGGCTGAATTTCAGACTTGAAAGTTAAACAAACCAACAAAATCTCCACCTGCTTCTCATTACAGTATGGCCAAGGTTGGAAGAAACCTCGAGGATCATCGAGTTCAACCTGTCACCACAGACCCATGACTAGACCATGGCACCAAGTGCCATGTCCAATCTCCTCTTGAACACCTCGAGGGATGGTGACTCCACCACCTCCCTGGGCAGCCCATTCCAATGACTAATGACTCTCTCGGTGAAGAACTTTCTCCTCACCTCGAGCCTAAACTTCCCCTGGTGCAGCTTGAGACTGTGACCCCTTGTTCTGGTGCTGGTTGCCTGGGAGAAGAGACCAACCCCTTCCTGGCTACAACCACCCTTCAGGTAGTTGTAGAGGGCAATGAGGTCACCCCTGAGCCTCCTCTTCTCCAGGCTAAACAATCCCAGCTCCCTCAGCCTCTCCTCATAGGGCTTGTGCTCAAGGCCTCTCACCAGCCTTGTTGCCCTTCTCTGGACACGTTCAAGTGTCTTAATGTCCTTCTTAAACTGAGGGGCCCAGAACTGGACACAGTATTCAAGGTGTGGCCTAACCAGTGCTGAGTACAGGGGCACAATGATTTCCCTGCTCCTGCTGGCCACACTATTCCTAATGCAGGCCAGGATGCCATTGGCCGCCTTGGCCACCTGGGCACACTGTTGGCTCATATTCAGGTGGCTGTCAATCAGCACCCCCAGGTCCCTCTCTGTTTGGGAGCTCTCCAGCCACTCTGACCCCAGCCTGTAGCTCTGCATGGGGTTGCCATGGCCCATCCTGGCATTCTAGGCATCAACATCCTTATTACTTGCAAATGAGGTATATGTGATACCACAGTCATTGAAACAATAAACCAAGATCCTGCCAGGCCTCTTTGGAGGAACAACTGCACACAAGTCCTGGCCCAAAGTCCACAGCCAGCTACACCCTTCAACAAAGTCCACTGGTTCCCACTGAGACTCATGAGGGAAAAGCACAGCCAGGGATGTGAATAGCCAGTTGGCATATAAGAAAAGCATAGCCAGGGATGTGAACAGCTAGTTGGCATACAAGGCTGATGGACAGATGCTGGGGACAGACTGCAAGATTGCAGGGATTCCATTGCTGGTGCTTCATTCTAATGATGCCTAACCTCCACTACCACCTCACACTTTTTTCCTCACTTTTTAAAGCTTTCTCCATGCCTGCAGTTATTCCCCTGCTGATGTCCCAGGCTTACTCCTGCTTTGGGTCTCTTGCTCGTCTGGGTCCAAGAGTAGCCTGTCTCTTGCCTGAAGGATTGTTATGTAGGTACTTTAATCCACATTTAGGCATTCACTGACAGGATTAGGTCCCACATGAAAGAGTAGATGCTGCTTGCTTTGAAGACATGACTGAGATACAGGAATTTGAACAGCACTTGTTCTGTTTTGTCTTCAAGGAAATTCCCCAAGCAACCACACCAATGGTTGGTCTTAGCTACTGCTGTTCTCAATGAAACTAAGCTGCAGTCTTCAGGTTGAAGCTCTGCAAAATATAATCTTAGGTAATGTAACCCCAAATTTATAGCCTGCCTTTGTAGGCTGGTGGTGAGGCAACCTGCCAGGGCCGACATGTTTCTGGTTTCTGCTTCCAGGTTTGTTTGCATATTTGACCTAGTGACCACTTAAGGTAAACAATAGATCAATCCTAGAAAAAATGTCTCATTCAAAGTCTTTTCCAGGGAAAAAAATGTGTATCCACTATCCTGAGGAGCCATGGTCACACTTGTATGCTGGCACCTGTTGATAAACAGGGGCAGAAGTGATTTAGTAAAGGTCTCACAGATAAACTGAGAAAGAATATGACTCGAAACTAATTTTTCCTAACTCCTCACCTAATCTCATGTTCCTATTATATGTCTGGGCTAGCATTGTTGGAATATTCAATTAGAATTATTCACTTGGAATAAGCATAGATAAGACAACTAGTGTGTTAATCATCATACTATCAGCTGGCTTATATATATATATATATACATATATATAAAAATGTATTTGCTTAAGTGCAGATATACAGCCATAGCACTAGTTTATATCACACAGTTACCAGGGGAAAAAAACAAACAAGTTATCACAGTTGATAAAAGCAAAAACTAAGCTTCTGATAAAAGTTTGAAAAATTAGAACAAATAGAAAATTTACTGAACCAAACGGTTTCCCCAGTTAATTTCTGAACCATCATTTTAACCTTCAACAGCACATGAACAACACAAGATTGTTGGTGTTTTAAGGGAACTATCTGTCAGTGTCTACAATTTGTAGGGTGTGAATAGTTTAAGATGCCATAAATATTTATGAAGTTCCTGTGAATGGTGATAGGGACATCATACAAAATCCTTGAAGTTACGAGCTGAAGCCGAAAGGGTGTTTTATGAGACTTGTAATTATAGTACATAACACTAATGTAGAGGGGAGCAAGAAATGATCTGAGAAGAACAGCATTTAGACACAAAAGGAATTAAAATGTTAAGAAATATTTGCTTGAAGATATCTGCTCTGCTTTTGCTTAGTCATTGGCAACTTTTCTGAATGATTGGGTTCATCACATTCACAAGAAACTTGCACATTACCTATCCTTTCCTTCTCCCTCCTTCTCCTACTACTCAAGTACTGTTTAAAAATAGGAATAATGGACCTGATTAATCTCAGAGGTATTTCTACTGCTGCCACCAAGGGCTGATATAGTCCTAAAAGCAGAAATATAAATATTTTCTCGAAAAATATTGAATGTAAATTTCATCTGAGGTTAAAACACAGAAGTGCAGCTGCCACTGAAAGCCTTCTGAGAAGCAGGCTGTATCCTTTTATAAAGCCCATCTGTCTCTGCAGAGTATAAAAAATGCATGATCATAAAAAGCAGTACTCCTTAGGGGAAAAAATCTCTCTGTACTAATCTTGTAGTCACTTTACAAAACAGTTTTTAATCCCAAATTTGCATTTGATTTTCAGTCAGGAACTTCTGTGGTTTTTACAAAGTTTTCTTATTCCATTAGAATAAGATATGAGGTACAGTTTGTTCAGGTGGCAAGTCCAGACTATGAATAAACCAACGTTATCATATGAAAGAGAATTAAACAGGCAGATCCAAGTGGGGATATATTAAGCCAAATTTAAGCTCCAGTAGTTGAATTTAGCCTGTACTAGATGTCTGGTTTGCCTCAGGATATATTCAGCTTTCCAGCTAATCGACTGAGGAAAACTGCCTCAGGTATGATAAAATTTACAAGAGAGCTCAGTCGAATAGCTCTTGTTATAAATACTAGCTTAGAGGCATTCTTCTGGTCTTTGGGATCAGGACTGTATTTGCATTTAATTACTGTGTTTCAAACTTTTTTGAACTTGGTTAAAATATTAGGCCAGCCTGTTATATCATTAGAGCGGTTTCCAAATAAGCGTTGAGTTTCATGCTACTCTTTTTTTTCCTAATTAGTGAATTTTATTTGACTTTATCTTTTTGTTTAGATCCAAAGTCCCACAGGAGAAAAAATTATTAAACTGCATTCTCTTTAAAAGAAGAAAATACAGTAAAAAAAAAAAGGTGTTTCAGTGATGTGCCTCTTAGATCAAGAGGTACAGCACCATACTATGACTTTCTGTCAATGTAACTGACAAGTAAATCAGAAGTTTTTTTGCACTGTTTTGAGACAAGGCTTAGTGTGTGACATAATTAACCAATACTATTTCAGACACACTGAATTCAAAACCGTATTTTTCCTCCTGAGACTTTTAAAGACATCATATAACTAGTTTTATGTGCCAACATTTGCACTAGCAAGGTTTTCTTCACTGAACAAAGTCATTATCAGTAGAAGCTGATTCTAGTTCAGGGAAAACAGGGAAAAGAGAATCACCTCTGCCTGTGTAAGATATGGGAAGTGGGAATCAGTAAAGAACTGTTTTCTTGGCTTTTTTTTTTTGTTTGTTTGGTTTTTTTTTGTTTTGTTTTAATAACAGGAACTAAAATGCATAAATTTATCAGTTCTGAAAGCAATGCAGTAGGTTCAATTCCATGACTCCTATCAGCTAAACATTTGAATTCTACCATTATTATTTAGAAGAGCTAGACCCCACTTTGGGCAGTTACTATTATTTACTGTGTAAATATAACTTAATCTCACAAGACCCTCGATGCTACAGTGAAGCTGTTGTCTCTCAAATACCAAATTAGCATTGACAAACATTTTCTGTCTTAGATGAGAAGTGCCAATGAGTTTGGTTCCATCATCTACATGTGTGTGTCAGTCATCAGATGATGACCACACTTAATTTGTTCAAATGCAATGTAGAACATAGCAGCACTTTGCTCTCCTGTACTTTCTGTCTTGCTTTCATGGACAACAAACACAACTAAGGTAAGTAATTTTTCTGCTGCAGTATTTCAAAGCATATTGTTTCTGACATTGCCTATTGATCTGAGGGGAAGCTGCAAGTTTCATTTTTTACTCTGACACACATCTGTGCTAAGGTGTGGAAGTGGTCTGGTAAACAAGAGTGACAGAAGCCCAAATGGGGACATCTGCAACTGCAACAGCACTCTGCAAGTGTCAGTGCTGACATTCAGGGAACATTGGAAAGGCACCCAGAGGACTGTCAGCTTTTGGACTGTCTCCCCCAAAGACTTTGATGTGTATACCACTCTTCTTCATCCTCATTGCTTCCAGTTTTAAACAGAGTAATAGGAAAGCTGGAGGAAAGCCTACCTCAAAGTTCCTCTGGCAACAGGGTTATACTCATCAGTTAGGGTAGAGAAGTGTGGGACAATGGAAATACTCTTACACTTGCATTTCAAATATGAGACTCTTAGAAGGTATTTCCAAGTTATCTCTGATTTCCAGGCAAGATGCTCTCATCAGGAAGGACTGGAGGCTCTTACGTAAGGCAGTGCCTCAGCGTGTTTTTAACATTTCAGCAGAAATAAGTCTGGTAAACTCTAGATTTCTGTTCACTGCTCAGCTGAGGCTCAAATGTTTAGTCAGATACGGATGCGATGTTTCCATAGACAACTCAGTCATGGATTTAACATCAGGAGCAGGAATTAAAGACCTCCAGACCCCCATTAGCCTCTGGCTGGTGCTACCCCTAACACAGTTTCCTGCACAGAATCCAGTGGTGTCAAAAACCCTAGATATTTGTTGTCTCAAATTCAGACATTCTTCATTTAGTCCAAAATAATAGACATTTACAGGCTACCTTACTGCTGGTAACTATTTAACAGCTAGGTGCTCTCACAGCATGGTACTCTTCATGTGCACAGTAATGAAAGTTCGCTATTGATTTTTCTGTAGCTGCTTGTAACTATTATAGTTGATACATCAATAGAAAAGGAAAGCACAATGTTTCACAGGAGGCAGAAAATCAGAGAATACATGATGCTGTGACAGTAAATCATGGCATAATCTCAAGAATTGATAGATGGTTACTGCTAAGTTGAAACCCATGGCTTTCTCTGAAAAGACTAACCTATAATCGCCCAATATGTTCTAGCAGACTGACTGCCTGTAATAGTGGTAAAGGACACAACACAATGTTTCATCCTCAGAATAATGGTTTCCAAGAGCTAGGCTGTTTTGTTGTGGTGGAATTCGGTTTGTGTGGTGCTGCAGAAGGAGGGGGAGAATGTTTGAATGCTGTTTAGACTAATACTTAAAGGTTGTATGAAAAAGAATTTTTTTCCTTTTTTTTTTCCCCCCTTTTTTTCTTTTTCTTTTTTTTTTTTTTTTTTAAGTAAAGAGCACAGAAGCTTACTGTGGAAAAAACCCACAACAACAACCAAAAAAAAAAAAAAAAACAAACCAGCCCCAAAAAGCTAGAGAAGCTGTCATTAATTTTTAACTTGCAAAAGTCTGCAGTTAGTTGAAAAGGAAACAGAAAAGAGCTGATTATTCTTGAGATCAAAATATTGAAGCTATTTTGTCAAGAAAGGCAAATGCAGAGAAAATACATTTACCATAGCTGTTTCCAGTGCCACAGAATCATGAAAGGCAGCCAAAGGCATGTAAGTAATTGAAAGCTCTTTAAAGTGTCTGCATCTCTCTGCTGCCTTTTTGAGTGGCACAACAATCTCTGAATTTTACAGTATACCTAGTGAATTTTTAGTAGGAATGTTCTTAATTGCTTTGTTCCCCCTTTGTTCCCTACTTCATCTCTGGTAGTTTTATCTATGGTTTTCATTAATTGTAGGGGTCTTTTTTCCCTGTCTCAAAACAAAAAAGGAAGAGGAAATGCAGCTAAGAGCTGGCCAGCTGGAGCACAGTGTGCAGTCTGGATGACACTGGCAAATTCTTAGCAATGTTCCTCTCTGACAGAATATTTTCAGTGTGCAGAGCTTTTTTTCTTTAGGGGACATGAGCCTGGTATCTGTCCTTTTCAACCCTACTGGTGACTGCACTTTCTAAATCCAAATCCCTTCTGGAAGAGGGCTACTTAGACAAGAGGAAAGGTCTTTCTGAAGCTACCACCCATCCAGCCTGCCTCAGACTGGACTTGCAGAACAGTCTGTCTCACTTATTTTGTGTAGGCTATGGACTTTCCCCCACTGAAAGACTGGATAGTATTGTCTATCTTATCCTGAACAGTTCAGTGATCTATATTACAATTCTGGTGTCAGGAGAGAGGAAAGATATTGTTGTAGTGTCATTCCCTATTCTGATGTTGAACTCTTTCTCTTTCTTGAGATGAAACTTTCCTTCACTTGTAAGCAAGGGTTTGTGCAGCATGTTTAAAAATACACATCAAACCCTCCCAGGTCTAAAGATGACATTAAATGTATTATTTTCCTAATTAATCTTTGAATAATCTTATAAAGAACAACTCCTAAAATATCCTTAGGAAGATGGACATGTGCAGATTAAACTTTAGCAAGCCACACAGACTGTTTTGGGACTCAGTCTTTCAGTTTGTCCCATGCTTGATGACTATGCACAGGAGCAATACAGGGGACTCCTACTCTGAGAGGATCATCCAGCCTTGGCAGCAGCTTTGCCACAGCCTAGGGAATTGTAGTTTTTACTCCCTCTCCCCTTTCCTGCCAGCAGAAGTCATTGGGACACACACTGGCACATCAAAACATGCTGTACTTCTGCACTTCTGCTTCCCAGTTCATGATCACAGCTGCAATCAAGGCTGGACCATAAAGTTTGTTTCTGAAGTTTCCTTCACTGTTTCTTTCCTGTTTGCTTCTGTTTCCTCTCTCTCCACCTCTGGCTTGACTTTGATCACAGTTCCATAGTTTTTCTTTCCTTCCTGCCCCCCCCCCCCCCCCCCCCATCCCCCCCATTTTTCTTGATTCCTTCCCTATCTCACACCCTCTGTTCTCTGTCTCTCTGATCCACATTGCTGCTGTCCCTCATTTTCATCAACTGTGTCTGGCTTTTCTGGCTTCTGCTCTGCCCAGATATCCTCTTCTCTGGAAGATTTCTCCCATCACTCCTGCAGATTCTTTCTTTCTGCCTGGCTTCCTGTTTAATTCTCCTGCTACTTCTGTTCATACTGACTGTACAATATTTCACCTCTCTATTTTAACTCCCTCAGAGACAGCCATTGCTTTAATTTCTCTTCCAGTGTCTGATCTTGCACAAGCAGCAAAGGTGTAAGAAAAAGAAGTGATTTTGGGGTAGTCTGCAGTGAGCCTCCAATAAATGGCCAACAGTCACCCACATAAAACCTTCAGGTAAGAGCCTCTGTGATGTGCATTTTTAGCTAGAAACACATGAAGAGCAGGTTTTAGCCTATACATTCTCATTTGGAAAGTATTTAGTAAGTTGTCTGTTATGAGTGCAAAGTGAGTCTAGCCATTATATTCCTTCAGTGTGTTCAGTGAAGCATTTAAACACATGTTCAAATTAAGACTATAGGGTGGTCTTACTGCCTACAAGGTTAAAGATATTCATTCATGTCTACATCTTAATATAGAGCCATTTATTCCCATATTATGCTGGTTAACTTGGCTAACAAAAATAGACACTGATGTTAAACACTTTTATGAATAGCAGCTAAAAAGGCTCTATATAATCCCTTATTTCCTCTGTTACATATATAACACATTCAAACTTGCACCTTAAACGTCTAAAATGTATATGAAAAATGGGACAGAAATTGCAAAAGTAGGGACAAATGTAAATGTAGGTTATGTGCAGGTAACACTTGCCCCTCACAGGAGGTGTTTAAAAGCCATACTTACTAGTATTCTATAAACAGAGAGGGGAAAAGTGCAGGGCACGCTGATTGGGTTATTCTGAAATCCCCAGCGTCTCCACACAAAGGCAGCAGCGCAGAATACAAATATTGCTTGGTACTCATGTTTCTAATTACTTGTGAGATTTGTATCTAACAAATATATGACCTAATTTTCTCTCAAGTATCTAATCCTATTGTTCTTTTGAAACCTTGTAAATCATGCATTTTAGAAAAGAAAAGAAAAAAAAAAAAAACCACCACAAACCCAAAACCCCATGAAAAGTGCTTGCTGAAGACAGGGTTTTTTGATTCCCCCCCTATTTTTTTTCCCCTCATGGCTTGTCAGACAACTGTCAGACAACCAGACAACATAAACCAGTAATGACCAGATTGAATCAAATTCATGCCTCAAATAATGCCACTGTACTCAGTAGTTACATGAGAAATGAATTTGCAACATGTACTGCATTTTACCAGATCAAATCAGGACAAATCAAGAGTGATTATTACAGTTCCCCTATATGTAATGGAGTTTATTAAAAAATCCTCATCCATGAAACAAAAGGCTACCTCTGCAATTTCTGCAAGAATTTTATCATTCATGACTCCTACACTCAGGGCTAAGATGAATGATTAAAAATTATTAATGAAAACTACTAGTTTAATTCTTAACTATACCTTATAACCCCAGCATTTGTGAGATAGACTCTGTCCTACCTTCTTTCATATTGCCTGCATGATGTGTAGAGCCTGCATGGGAGGCTGGACTAAAACCTCTCAGCTCACTGAGCAAGTGCTCTTGGGGAGCAAATGGTTGTTTACCAAAATTGTCATTCCAAACATCATCATTTAGCTATCTGTAAGAAGTTTAAGGACTGATCTGATTTTTGTTTGGCTTTGCTACAAGTTTTGAGACATTGAAGGGAAAGGAGTGTGTCTTTGGTTTTGTTTCTTTATGAAGGAATAAGAAAAAACAGAGAAACGAAAGAGCAGGGCAAAAGCAAATCCACTTTGTCCATAAAGCCAGCTTCTGAAAATAGTCTCTCTAGATTTGCAAAGTTTTAGACCCTGACATGAAAAACACAGCAAAGAACTACTTTCATATTGAGCAATTTATAAAGAAAAGGATCAAATTTTCTCAAGTTCTATTCAGGATATTTTAAATCTGATTCTTTTAAACCATGGTCTTTCTCAATGTATCTGTAGATATTTCAAACAATGTTGTTTCAATTTGGTTGTACCTTAGAGAGTTTCTTTAATACTCTGGATTTCACCACTATTTACAAAGGTAGATAACTATTGTTTCCATTTACCAGATACCGTGGTTGAGATACCATTTAAGAGACTTCAAAGCTTCATAGTCTGTAATAGTCAGAAGCAGAATTAAAGACAAGAGAGTTGATTTCTCTGTTGGGCAATGCTGGCACCATGAAAGGAGAACACCCCTCATGAGATGATTCTGAAATGAGGTTTTGTCCATATTCATTTGCTTTACTCTCTCAGAGGATTAAAGTAGAATAGTTTAGCTCTTCTCGTGGCAGAATGGAGTAGCCTGGCTGCTTTGCTTAAGAACCAGAGAAGAATTAAATGTACCAGGAGCAATGTGGTTATTTCACTATTCTCCTGGCCCTCATCATCTCAAAGAGATTTATTCCTACTTTCCAAGACAATATGGGATATGCAGCACCAAGAGACTATATAAGATGGCTGACAACTGCTCACATCAGAAATTACCAAATTTGAACTTGGCAAATAGAGAAACATTTGTAAAACCTGTGGAATTTAAACTTCTTGCCTATCAAATTCATCCTCATGGATCTAGGGAGAAGAAAGGACCTGTTTAATCATCATTGCTACTCCTTTAGCTATATGCTCAGTGCAAGCTGTAGATCTTCATCTAGAAGCTGGACATCAAGTTGGTAACCTTTGATTGAGCTGTATAATAATAACTTTAGAAAAGTGGTCATCTTGATTTCAGATTTCAAGAAACAGAGTCTCCATTATACTCTGAGATGGGGTCTTCCAAAAGACAGTGATCTTCACCCTTGATTTTGTCTGTTTCTAATACAATTACTCCTAAACTAATATTACATAGCTTATCCTGAACATGTGTTCTTATTGGCTTCCATGGCATATGCACAGGAGCCATTGTTTACTACATTAAACTTTTAACAAATACCACATTGCCTCATCTCAGTCACCACAGCAAATAGTTCTGCCAAGGTACCTCATAATTTTGCATCTTCACTTATCTAGGCTACATCTGACAAGCTGTGTTCACTTTCAAAGTCTTGTAGCTCTTCCTTCCTTACCTATCACTGGTTATTCAGCATCATGAAGCCATGTCTTCCCTCTGACTTGCCTGCAATGTTATGTCCATTTCCATCAGCTTTCCAGAGCAAGTACTTCTCTGCTTTCTCTGCTCTGCCTCTCACACTTAGTATGCCAGATCTATTTACATGCCTTCTTCACATTCCTTCTCAAAACTTTTTGCTGTGAAATTTGAGACAAGGCTGGGCTATTAAGTGTCCTGGAATTGTACCTGTCATCCTTGCACTGTCTGCCAATCTATAGCTGTTCATCATCACATATGTAGATTGTACATTTTAAGGAAACATGTTAAAATATTACCTGCCATTAAGGATTCCTAATCATAACATTAGGAAATGTTACTATTAATGAGTAGGGAAGGGATCATCCTAGCCAGTTGTCTCATGGTACATTCTATAATTTGTGACCTATCTGCAGATGAGATGTTCTTTTCAAAAAGTCTACTTGAAATCCTGTTAGTGCAGCATAAAATAATCAAGAATCCAAGGGGGCAAATAGTTTGTCAGAAAATAGCATGTAGAAAAATGTCCTTAAATCAATCTTGGTTTTATCTATTAGCCATCTGTCAGCTAATAATGATATTCAGTCCCTCCCTTGTTATAAATACATATTGATTAGTTTTAAACTCTCAACTTCAGAATGAGTTATATCTGGTCATTTCACTAAGAAAAAAAAAATCCCTAACACCTATTATACTGCATTTAATTAAGACAAGCAGCAGCTTTATGTACTGTTATTTGCTTCTGCCAAGTCTCTATGGTATAAATATTGAGCAGTCACGTCTCCTGAATACTAATCGATCCTTCCTGACTTACAAATGATTACATAAAGTTTAGGAGATGTTTCTTTGCCTCTATTATCCTCTGATGCTCACTGTGGTTAGATGTTAGAGTTGAGATATGAGCCTGGATTTGATAAGTGTGCAGTAAGTATTTTTCTAAATTGAAATGTAATGTGGGGAAGCCTGAAACCCCTGGTTGAATGCTAATTGTACAGGACCCCTCAACTGCTCATATACTGGTGTTTGCCAGGTGCAATCTTGCAAGTACACCTGGGTAGCAGAATGGAGGAATGTAAGAAAACTGTGAAGGGATTTAATGAAACCATCTCATAATAACTACCCAGTGATACATGTGTATTATAAATAAATATGTATATAAAACCAGGTGTAAAATTAGTTGTGTATTTAGAAACTAGCACAAGTAAAAATGACTAGAGTGACCACTTAGAAGGCTGCTTTACACCGTAGTAGTACTCTTTGTCAATGTGAGTCAGAAATGAACACATTTGTGATATCAGATTTGTCCCTGGACCTGTACAGCTCTGACACCAGCTTGCACTGGCTTGCCAAGGAAGGCTGCCCTATGATGCTTTTTGCTTCAAATTCACAGCACCTACTTCAGATCCTGCTTGAACAGCACTTTGTGAAGACAAAGTTGTGAGCTTGGTATCCTGACAAACCACCACCATGTCTTCAAGAGTCCCTGAAAACTACAAATGGCTCACACCTTCCCAACACGAGCATGAGAATGGGTGAGGTGGCACTCAGGATCATCTAGATTGCTGGAAGTGCCCAGGAGCAGGGAACAGTGTAACAAGAGAAGCATGGAGCAGTATCACCCAAGAGTGGACACTCAGACTGCAGCAGCTACAGCCTAGCAAGTTTACATATTTCAGTGGATTTTCTTACATTATGTTCTCCAGGTGACTTTGGTTACCTCAGAAACTTTCAGCACCTTCTACATCTTGGAGCAAGGAGTGCCAGAGCCAGGTAACACACTGTGATGAAGAATGAATTCCTGCATTCTGAGACACTCACCTGGTAGTTTAATGAGTTTTGTTCTACTACTAACATACCAGAATGATGGAAGGAAGAAGCAGCTTTGTGGCTAATTTCTGTTCTCAGTAAGTTTACATTTCATGGACTGTACTTTGAAAAGCTAGTGTAGTCCTACAGGAGGGTGTAAAAGGCAGATCTATATTTGTTGAAAGTATAATTTGATTATTAGGAAGGCTTCAATATAGATGCATGTGAGACCCCTGGTGAGACCCTACCTGGAGTACTGTGTCCAGTTCTGGAGCCCCTATTACAAGAGGGACGTGGAGGTGCTGGAACATGTTCAGAGAAGGGCCACAAGGATGATCAGAGGGCTGGAGCACCTCTCCTATGAGGACAGACTGAAGGAGTTGGGGCTGTTCAGTCTGCAGAAGAGAAGGCTCTGAGGTGACCTAATTGTGGCCTTCCAGTATCTGAAGGGGGCCTACAGGAAGGCTGGGGAAGGACTTCTCAGGATCTCAGGTAGTGCTAGGACTAGGGGGAATGGAATGAAGCTGGAGGTGGGGAGATTCAGGCTAGATGTGAGGAGGAGGTTCTTCACCATGAGAGTGGTGAAACCCTGGAATGTGTTGTCCAGGGAGGTGGTCGAGGCCCCGTCCCTGGGGGTGTTTAAGAGCAGGCTGGATGAGGCTCTGTCCAGCCTGATCTAGTGTGGGGTGTCCCTGCCCATGGCAGGGGGGTTGGAACTAGATGATCCTTGTGGTCCCTCCCAACCCTGAATGAAACTATGAAACTATGAAACTATGTGCCAAAACATTATTTTGTTCTGATAAAGTCTCCTGCCTCACTAATTCCTTTATTCCATTCTCCTATTCTTTTTGTGTGTTTAAGCATTAGTTTTGTTTTGTTTCATTTTTCAGCTTCAGAATGTTGCATAACTGCATCAATGTGAGTTACCAGAACCAGGTGAAGCACAGCACAGGCAGGTTTTGTGCTGCTGCTTCTTGGGTGCATATTTGCAGGAAGCTCCTTCTAGTCCTGTTATTGGGGAGGGTACAATCTGCCCTGAAAATGCTTCATTTCACCCTGCTTCATTTGCATGAAGATCTTAGCATTTCTTTTCCAAAACTGTAAATGGTGGAGCCCAGTACCTCCAATACCTCCTCCCATCTCAGCTCTGACATTTCAGGTAGAATAAAAGGAAGGAAAGATCAATTTCTTGATATTCTTCTTATTTAACAGAAACAGGAATGGAGCATTGCAGATCCAGATGGATTTCTGCTGAACCCTTAAGTAAGGCTGTGGTTTGTTTGAAAATGGAGTTCTCTTTCTGTTGGGCTTTTGTTGTTGTTTAAGCCGAGGCCCATTGTTTGCCTTCCACAGCGATTAAATGTTTGCCATTTCTACAGGATTCCTCTTGTCTCATGTTAAGTGAGATGTGAGATCAATAGCAGCTCTGCAATTATTTGTCCATTGATAAAGCCTTCATTTCTTAAATGAACTACATTTATCTGTGTCCTGACAATGATAAGGGAGCAGTAGCAGTCAGCTGCTGCCTAGTCTAGCATTTACCTCCACAGGCAGACAAGTGCCTGGACATGGGTCAAATGATGTCTAACTTTCTTCCTATTGGCATTTCACTTTACAAACTGCTCTAATGGGAGGTTTGACAAATCATCCTTGCTGAGTTCAGATAATAAAAACTAGCAGGACAAATGGGAAGTTTTGGAAAAGAGAAAACAATGTCTGATTTCAGGTTAAGTGACCAGTCTATAGAGCTGCCAGATGGTAAAATGAAGGGATCTGTTGCATCAGAAGAAGATGGAAAGTATCCCATTTAAGACACTGATTTGGTTCTTCAAGTATCTTTAATTTTTAAATGCAATTGCTAAAAAAAATTATCTGAAGTTTATTCTGTGATAGGAAGCACAGCGAAGAAAAGACTGAGACAGATTTTGGCTCCAGTAGAAACAATATGAAATTCTATTTGGCTTTAGTAGTGCCAAGATTGCATCTCAGTGGAGCATGCCAATCTATTTCAGCCCCAGAATCAGAGAATTCAGTAGCAAATGCAAAGTTACTTCATCTTGTTTTAATTTTTGAATTCTGATTTATGACAAAGAAAGGAGTTTCCAAACTAATGACAAATTTCATGATGAAAAGTAAAACAGATTAATAAACTGACAAATCTGCTTTTTCCGCCTAGAGAGTGTATCTTAATTCAAAGCATCGATTAATAAAGACAAACACCTTGTACTTATTTTTAGGTGTAATATTTGATAATGTGTACCACAGGCTAGACTGGCTATATGCTATAGAAAAAATAGGTATATTATTACTGTGGGATAAGGGTAAAAAAGTGCATTATCCTTGATATATTTATTCTCATTTACTGGTCTTTTGATAAACACACAACTATGTGAGCATCTTTTTCAGGTCTATTGTTCCCATGTTTTAGATAGGAGTTCATCAAGAAGTTGTTAAAACTAGGTGTAAGACTCAAGTCTGTCAAAGATTTCTATATTCTTTCCTAGTTTTGTAATGTGTCCCCAGCAACTAACTTTCTATTGCTTGTGAGATTACAGTTGCTGAATTGTTGTGTCTCTATCTTGGTCCTTTTTGCTTGAAGGAAACCTGTCAAATGCAACTAAGTAGTCAAGGAAATCTAGGATTCAGTATGTCTTGAGCTACTGATCTTTTTTTGAATCCACGTATCTTCAGGCTGTGGACAAAAACTTGGCCGATACACCTGAGTTAAGTTGTGGTTTGGTATGTTGATTACCTTCACTCCCTGAGCTGGTATTAAGAGGAGAATAACTCTCTATATATGAAAACACAGGAATGATGCCCCAGAAAACAGGAAAAGAAAGAAAAGAGTGAAACATATTTTGCCTCCAGTAAAAATAATGTGAAATTCTGTTTGGCTTGAGTGATTGGTTTGTTCTCTGACTTTTTTTAACCTGGGGGAGCCCGAGACTGATTCAGTTGAACTGGTTATTTGCTGAGAACTATAGTCCAGGTGTGATGGACATGCTCCTCTCCAGAGATTGACATTGACTGGACTGCAGGATGGCATGAGGAACCACTGAGGGTAAACAGTCACTGAAGTATGAAGATCCAGAGACATGAAAAGCCTTTATGTACAGAGGTAAGAACTACCTAGCTTTAAAGACTTTTGCTTTTTATAACTGAGGGAGGGAATTTAGAAGTTACTTAACTCTACATACATTATTACTATACAGAATTAAACCAGAGATGCCATACTTAAGAAACTAGATGCCAAACTATTCTTACTGAATAATCACTGAATCAACTGTACTATCATATAATTGGCAGTGTTGGACAGATGGGCCCAGACAGACTAAATGGCCCAATGGAGAAAGAAGTTGAGCTCCTGTGCCTGGGTGCACCACTCACTGGAGTGAGTACATGCAGTTTGACTACAGGAAGAGTTGTGCACTGCAAAGACTACAATAAATATGTATCTTTCTAAATTTCAACAGCATCTTTTTAAATGCTGTCATCCAAAGCATTTTCTTATATAAGCCCTTTGGAACCTTTGACAAGTAGATAAAGAACAAGCACCTCTCTTGTTTAAAAGGTAGCAAGCAAAACGGATATGGTTTAGTTGTGTTTTGAAAATTTTTTTAAGTGGTTTGGGTTTTGAACATTATTTTAGTCTTACTTTACCAAGATAATCACTTTTGAAATGTTAGGCAAAAAGGCAAAGTTCTTTGCCCTGAAGGAGACTGCCATCTCCTGAAGAGACAGACAATCCAGTACAGGCATGAATAACAAATAGTTTTAGAAGGCAGCCTAGTAACTAAACAGTTAAGGAACCCAAACAACTTCTCGATAAATTAACTCTGTGGATTATTGACTTTGTGTTGCCTTTGAGAGGGTTTAGATTAGACATTTGTTTTTTCAGCCAAGCAATAGCATAAGGTTTTATTGGGTTTGGATAACACTGTGGTGTGAATGTCCTCATAAGTTGAAAAGGCTGGTATGTCTTTAAGTGCTTTTCATTCTATTAAAGGTTACAGGGCCAGATTTTCAACAAGAGCCAGCTGAGTTTTTTAAAATACTTGATCAAATGATGTGGTTTTGGCATTCAAACCATTTCTCTGAAGAGATGCCTGTAAGATGCAGGTACGTGTCAAATTCACATACTTAAATACAGGAATTCCTTCCAGTTATTCATGTAGTATCTGATACTTAGCTAGTTTTATATATGCAATTGATGTGTCTACAAGACTCCTATCAACAGCAGAGTTAGTTCTGTTTGTTATTGTAGCATAAATAAGAGAAAAACTGGATAACCTGGATTGGTACAAGCTTGCAAGGTATTCCTGACCAACAGCTTTAGATGCTGAGAACACTACCTAGGAGAATTAGAAGAGCTAAATGTGGAAGAATAATTCCTAAATCAATGCTAAAGACTAGAAAAGCCTTGAAAGCGATCAAACAAAAAGTCACATAAATGCAAGAATTTTCCAAATGCAATTGACTGATTTGGCTAATTTAAAATATCACTGAATTGAGATGAATTCTCTAAACATTTTCTCAGAGGAAAGCTATGTTCTTTAGATGCTTCTGTCCTGCTTTATAATGACTGAAAAACCTACTTATTAGGAATTAGGAAATCTGAATTGTTGTTATTCCTCATATTAATTCAGAAAAGAATTTCAGACAGCTTGCTTTGTCTTCTTTGAGTATAAGACATGGAAAGCAATGAGGCTCTGAATACAAAATGCTAACAGTTACCAGGAGCATCCAACATCTCTACCTAGGATTTAGAATGTACATACTTCTCAACAGTGAATTCTGATAGCATTGCTCTAATTTTAAGAATAATCTTTTTCTCTCTGCCCCTCCTCCCCCCTCCCTCATGTTCTGAGTCCTATACCTCTGAAGTATTGGCCTTTTATGCTCCCTGTATTTAAAGACAGCTTAATTTAAAATTTTCCAAAGCTGGTTCAAATTCTATGAACACCACATGGAGGGACATATTTAAGACAGTAAGAGTGTAATCAAAACTGGTTTAGTCTAATTGCAATTGTATTATAACAATTTACTTGTAGAATTTTATTCCTCTACAAAAGATTTCTTTTGCAGCTGAGAATGAAAGAAAAACTTTACTAAATGTCACCACTGCACATATTTCTTTTATTGTTGCACTTGGCTCAACTGCTTTTCAGCAAAACAATTGGCTGGGGAGGTATGATTGGGTCTGACATTGTTTATGTTTTCAAGTCTCTCCTTTCAACTGTCTGCCAGTAAATAAAAATTCACTTGTCCAAAGTTTATTTAGACCAGCTTTGTTAAGTCAACAAAGTGCAAACCTGAAACAGAAAAATCTGTTCCTATGAAGTCAACAGGAATCCATCTCCCCAAGCCCTTTTTTATCCCTAGCACTGGAGATTCTTCTTGACTGATTCATTGGAGGGCACTGGTTTAACCAATTTGTTTTGCATAGGTATTTTTTGCCATTATGTGTCATCTCCACTAGTGTAAAACAATCTTCCCTTTAAAGTTTACTTCCTAGACAGATCTGTCAGAAAGCTGTTATCATCAACTTGCACTTTAAGAGTTCCTTTCACTTTAAAAACTGTAAGATACATTCCTGGTTTATGGGTTATGACGTGGCAACCATCATATGCAAAGAAGATTGTTTATACTTACCACAAATGCCTGTGCAAAAGAGGGATGTTTCAATCATATCCCCACTCCACCTGCTTTATATAACTATATTAATTATCACAGGAAAACAAGGCAACCTGTGTATCCCACTGTTCTCTAGACTTTCTAATAGCATTTTATCCTGAAATATTAAAAAATCACATAGAGAAATGCAGAAAGCTTGTAACAGTCTATTAAACAGCATAGGTTTCAGGAATGATATCCATAGAAAACCACTTTTAATCCTTATACAGTTTTCTTGCAAGGGATAATTAAAAAAACCAACAACAACCAAAAAAACCCAACCAAAACAAACCCAGATTCCTGTGAACCTCATTAAATGTATCTCAAAATCATGCTTTCAGAAGAAAAAAAAAGGCAAAATATTTCAATATTTTTAGAAGAAAAATAACCACACTATTCAGTACGAAGAGTGGAGTGTACTTACCTAAACTAAACAGCACCAGGAATTTGAGGCATACAAACTCTCGTAGATCAAATTGCAGGGAACGAAGCTTTGCTACTAGCTCTTGTGCATGGCTCATCAGATTGTTGAGGGTGGCTCCAGCTTGGGATGCTATTATGGAATAATCCACCTGTGAAAGAGAATTGTATTGCTGTCTGGTTGTCACACCTGCAGAAACACTTCAGCACCTTTCAAGCAATCACACACAATTGGGATACAGCTGGATAAAAGGATCACTTTCAGTGACATTAGCAAGTCAAGGTGATTTTATATCTAAACCAATTTTAACAGTGGTCTATATTGAGAAGGTATGATTAGGAGACTGGAGCACCTCCTCTCTGAAGAGAAACTGAGAGACCTGGGGCTGTTTAGTCTTGAGAAGACTGAGGATGGATTTGATCAATGTTTAAAAATCTCTGAAGGATGGATGTCAAGTGGAGGGGGACAATCTCTTTTTGGTGGTGCACACTAATAAGACAAGAAATGATGGATACAAACTTGAACATGGAAGGTTTCACCTCAACATGAGGAGAAACTTCTTCACAGTGAGGGTGATGGAGCACTGGAGCAGGCTGCCCATAGAGGTTGTGAAGTATCTTTCTCTGGAGACTTTCAAAGCCTGCCTGGATGCATTCCTCTGCAGCCTGCCCTGTGTGATCCTGCTTTGGCAGAGGGGTTGGACTCAATAACCTCTGGAGTTCCCTTCCAACCCCTAACATTCTGTGATTCTGTGATTCTATTATTAGACCATAAATCTGCCTGGTATATCATATCACTGAGTACTAGTTTGTCTCTATTAGCTTTTTAAAGAAGCTTTATATATGAAAATTGCATGTGACACTGGTAGCTGTCCCCATATCAGCCTGCTTGATTAATTTGGCTTCTCTAGTTCTCATTGTAATTGCACAACCTTAGAAAGAAAGACTGATGAAGTGAGCTCTGTGCCTATACTGGGTGTTGCACCCCAGAGGGACAGCAGAAATCCATCTGGATCTGCAATGCTCCATTCCTGTTTCTGTTAAATAAGAAGAATATCAAGAAATTGATCTTTCCTTCCTTTTATTCTACCTGAAATGTCAGAGCTGAGATGGGAGGAGGTATTGGAGGTACTGGGCTCCACCATTTACAGTTTTGGAAAAGAAATGCTAAGATCTTCAGGGACATCACAGTACTCATAGGAAATGGTCCAATGTCTGTAACTTGGCCAGAAGCACCTGGGTGGGTGAGGCAATCGGTCCCTCTGCAGAGGTAAGAGTAGGGCGCAAGGTAGGGTCAGTTGAGAAGTCAGGAACCCAGCTGCGATGCATATACACCAATGCACGCAGCCTGGGCAACAAGCAAGAGGAGTTGGAGGTCCTAATCCATCAGGGCGACTATGATGTAGTCGCTATCTCAGAAACTTGGTGGGACAGCACCCACGATTGGAGTGCTACAATGGGGGGTTACAGGCTCTTTAGGAGGGACAGGCGAGGGAGAAGAGGAGGAGGGGTGGCTCTGTATATTAGAGAGTCAATCTCTGCCACACAACTTGTGGTGGAAGATGAGGTAGTTGAGAGCCTGTGGGTCAAAATCAGAGGACAACCTAACAAGTCTGACATCCTGATTGGAATCTGTTACAGACCACCCAACCAGGATGAGGCGGCTGATGAGTTGTTCTACAAGCAACTGGAGGCTGTCTCAAGATCATCTGATCTTGTCCTTGTTGGTGACTTCAACCTCCCAGATATCTGCTGGGAACTTAATTCAGCAGGGAGGAGGCAGTCCAGAAGATTCCTGGAGCGAATGGAGGACTGCTTCCTGACACAGCTGTTAAGCGAGCCTACCAGGGGACAGGCTCTGCTTGACCTGCTGTTCTGCAATAGGGAAGGGCTGGTGGGAGATGTGATCGTGGGAGGCTGCCTAGGGTGCAGTGACCACGAGATAGTGAAGTTTTCAATATGCAGGGAGATTGGGAGGAGCACCAACAGAACCTCCACCTTGGACTTCCGAAGGGCGAACTTCAGCCTATTTAAAAAACTTGTCTGCAAAGTCCCCTGGGTACCAGCCCTCATGAACCAAGGGGTTCAGGAGGGTTGGACCTACTTCAAACAGGAGCTCTTGAAGGCACAGGAATTGGCGGTTCCCATGTGCCGGAAGGCAAGCCGGCGGGGAAGGCGACCAGCCTGGATGAGCAAGCAGCTCCTGGAGGATTTAAGGGGGAAGAGGAGGCTGTATCACCTTTGGAAGGAGGGGAAGGCTTCTCGAGGTATGTTCAAGGAAGCTGTTAGATTATGTAGGAATAAAATTAGGGAGGCTAAGGCCCAGCTGGAACTGAAGCTGGCCACCTCAGTCAAAGATAATAAAAAGCATTTTTATAAATATATTAACAATAAGAAGAAGGGCAGGAAGAACCTGAACTCCCTAGTGGACCTGGAGGGGAACACAGTTACTGAGGATGAGGATAAAGCTGAGGTCCTGAACACCTTCTTTACCTCAATGTTTAACAGCAAGGCAGGAGTTCAGGACGAGTGGTCTCCGGAGCTGGGCGTTGGGGTCGGGGAGCAGAGTAATACCCTGGAAATCCATGAGGAGTTAGTTCGGGACCTGCTGAGCCACTTGGATATCCACAAGTCCATGGGACCAGATGGGATCCATCCTAGGGTGCTGAGAGAGCTGGCGGATGTGCTAGCTAGGCCACTCTCCATCATTTTCCTCCAGTCCTGGCTCACTGGTGAGGTCCCAGATGACTGGAAACTGGCCAACGTGGTCCCCATCCACAAGAAGGGTCGGATGGAGGAACCTGGAAACTACAGGCCAGTCAGCCTGACCTCAGTGCCAGGGAAAGTGATGGAGCAGATTATCCTGGCAGCAATAACTGCGCACCTGAAGGATGGCCAAGGGCTCAGGTCCAGCCAACATGGATTCAGGAAGGGCAGATCCTGCCTCTCCAACCTGATCTCTTTCTATGATCAGGTGACCCGCCTGGTGGATGTGGGGAGGCCTGTGGATGTGGTCTACCTAGACTTCAGCAAGGCCTTTGACACCGTCCCCCACAGCAAACTGCTGACTAAGCTGTCAGCCTGTGGATTGGACCACTACACTCTGTGCTGGGTTAGGAACTGGCTGGAGGGCCGGGCCCAGAGAGTGGTCGTGAACGGTGCCGCATCCAGCTGGAGGCCAGTCACCAGTGGTGTCCCCCAGGGATCAGTGCTGGGCCCTGTCCTCTTCAACATATTCGTTGATGATCTGGATGAAGGGGTAGAGTCAGTCATCAGCAAGTTTGCAGATGACACAAAGTTAGGGGCAGATGTTAGTCAATTAGAGGGTAGAAAGGCTCTGCAGAGGGACCTCGACCGACTGGAAAGATGGGCAGAGTCCAATGGGATGGCTTTCAACAAGTCCAAGTGCCGAGTGCTGCACTTTGGCTATGGCAATCCCATGCAGAGCTATAGGCTGGGGTCGGAGTGGCTGGAGAGCTCCCAGACAGAGAGGGACCTGGGTGTGCTGATCGACAGCCACCTGAATATGAGCCAGCAGTGTGCTCAGGTGGCCAGGAGGGCCAATAGCATTCTGGCCTGCATTAGGAATAGTGTGGCCAGCAGGAGCAGGGAGGTCATAGTGCCCCTGTACTCTGCTCTGGTTAGGCCGCACCTTGAGTACTGTGTCCAGTTCTGGGCTCCTCAGTTTAAGAAGGACATTGAGACACTTGAGCGTGTCCAGAGAAGGGCAACAAGGCTGGTGAGAGGCCTTGAGCACAAGCCCTATGAGGAGAGGCTGAGGGAGCTGGGATTGTTTAGCCTGGAGAAGAGGAGGCTCAGGGGTGACCTTATTGCCCTCTACAACTACCTGAAGGGTGGTTGTAGCCAGGAGGGAGTTGGCCTCTTCTCCCAGGCAACCAGCACCAGAACAAGGGGACACAGTCTCAAGCTGCGCCAGGGGAGGTTCAGACTCGAGGTGAGGAGGAAGTTCTTCACCGAGCGAGTCATTCGGCATTGGAATGGGTTGCCCGGGGAGGTGGTTGAGTCATCGACCCTGGAGGCGTTCAAGGGGAGATTGGACGTGGCACTTGGTGCCATGGTCTAGTCATGGGGTCTGCGGTGTCAGGTTGGACTCGATGATCCTCGAGGTCCTTTCCAACCTAAGTGATACTGTGATACTGTGATACTGTGATTCAAGCCCAGAAATATCACTGTGTTCCCACAGGAAACAGAGATATTGTGTGGGTGGGTTTTGTTCTCCTTAGCTATACAAAATCCTGGTATTTGTTAGAGATTTATTTTGGAGAGTCCTTCCCCTGCTAGCAAAGGAAGAGCAGACAGGTGTGTGACATGGGCCAGCTGCACTTGCATTCTCCCAAACAGCAGCCACAGCGCACAAACCCACTTTCCCTGGGGCAAGAAAAAAGCAGGACTGTTCTGGGGGGGTCTTCTGCTGTCCTTGTCATGCTGCCCGTTTGTCCTCTAGGAAGGCTAACATCTCTCTGAGCTTTCCAAAGTGACACTTGTATACATAGATATCACAGAAAGCTGGAACTAATGCACTGCATTAAAAAAAGGAACATTCTCAAGCTTGTCATAGCTGACACACCCCTGGGCAATCCTTGAATCTCAGGCAACCTCCCCACTGCTTGCAGACTGAAACTTTTCTGGCTAATGTCAGTCCCATTAAGAGAAGTTTTCATGCAGATGGCTGTATCAGCCTCTGCCACTCATGAGATGTCATGGGATGGTGACCAGTGAAGTGCTCTGGTTTCACAGCCTACAGGAATGCTGTGATGGGGAGGTGAAGCTCAGGGCTCGGGTGAACTGGCCCTGAGACAGGGCTGGCAGCTGTTTGACCAGAGAGTTCCAGTGCAGTGAAAGCAGCATGGGGCAGGGTGCAACTGGTGTATCAGGAACTTGGGTCATCTGAGCAACTACTTCAGCTGAAATGCCTTTAGCTTAGCCCTGTTGTCACCAGAGTGCTAGGTATCCCCTACAAGGGCCACTGTCCCATGGAAATGGCCATGTGCATGATTTACTCTTGTGATGAACCACTCCTGACCAACTGGCTGAGCCTTAAACAGATTACTGACATGTTTTCAAAATGCTTTAATATTACCAATACCATTCTCTTTTGGGAGCCTCCTTAACAACAGGGAAACTGCCATCCACGCTTCATGTAAGCATGCGTAAGTAAAGTCTGCCTCTAAACTAAGACTAAGCACAATCCTAGGTGCACACTTAGAGTTAATGATTTGCTTTATGGTACCAGTACTCCAGTGAGACCTTTAAGGTCTCCTCTAATGAAGTAGTTTGTGAAGAACAGTCTTGTATCACCAATGGAAACACAGCAATACTGCACAATTTTTTTTTTTTTCCAGGCACTGATCACTTAAAATTTATTTTTTAAAAAACTGGTAAGGAATTGGTATTTTGAAATGTGTCATTTGACTTTAAAACCATTGAACTGACTTTGTTCAAGTTTAAACAGCAGTAAGGCAAGAAAAATAAAAATGGAAAAAAACTTTAAACCTGACAAAATTTCAGCCAAGATAGAGAGACAACTGAAAGGAATTAAAAATAACTCCTCCTAGCTATGACCTTAATGTAATCAATAAGTTACTAGCTTTTAGTAAGACATTTTATTTATATGTACTCTTAGTGCTCCCAAGACATTGACTGAAGGCAATGTACAAGAAAGATGAAGTTACACTTTTTGTGTATGAATGTCAAGAATAACACTGCTTCAACTCTGCAAAGCATTCAAAATCGTGCTTATACTTCAGTTAAAGTCAATGGATTAAGCTTAAGTATCCAATGAGGTAGGTTTTATTGCACCCTTTTACACCTAGGAAAACTGAAGTAGTGATATTAAATTGCTTATTCAGGGACAAAGATATCTGTGACAAAACTAGGATCTAGTCTTTCAAAATCTCAACCAAACCATCTTTCACAAGCTGCTTTATAGTTCATCTGTTATTGCTCTCTCTTTCTATAATACACATATACATGTTTCTTTATATAAAAGTATGTATACTTATAAGTATATATATACTTATACATAAATAAGACAGAAAAAAGTAACCTATTTCAGCTGCTTTTAACTTGAATAACAGTCTGACACACTGACATGATTCATCTATTTCATGTTAAGAAACTGGTCACATAATATCAACTTTAACAACTCAATTTCCCTTTTGTAATTGTAAAGGTGTGGGGGGAAATAAAAGCTCAAAATCCCTCACTGAGGTTCCAGTTTGTAGGGGAAATACAATATTCACTTCATAATAAGAAGTTGTCTGGATGTCAAGAATATCCGTGGCCTTAGTGCAGCGATTATGCCATAATGGAAAAGCCCAGTAGATGCCTGGATCTCCCTCCATCCCTCTACTGGAGAGCTCTCAGGCAACCTGCTACTCTTTCAGGTGCATTTAATATTTGCAGCACCAGCAAATTTGTCTGGGAGGCAAGTCCTCATCTGCCACTCACCAAGAACAGGCTGTATTAAATTTTTATATTTATTGACATTTCATTACCATAATTGACTGCAGTTGGTTCTCTAGTAGAAGGCACAGGGCTGCCTCCTAAGCAGGAGGATTGGTCCCTTGAGTAGGATTTGCAATTAAAAACAACGCAGAATGGATTTTTTTTTTTAATTGTGTAAATATGATGAGTTGAATTTTCAGCCTTAACTAGAGAATACTGGGTGTGCAGAAGGCTTTTTTTCAAGAGTGAGCAAAATTATAAGTCAGTGGAAAGACGACCCCCAAAGGTGTCAATCAGTTTATACAAAATCAACTGTGCATGAAAAAGCCTCACTTAAGGTCTGTTCTGAAAAAGTGGTCACATGAAAGAGTATTCTGTCCTGCTTGCTTGGTCCTGCATGCAGAAACTGGTATCTTATTTTTACCTTCCAGTTCATGATTAAAAATGCTTTTAAAAAAAACAAAGATTAAAACAGCCTGGGGCAAAATGTTTAATTGCATACTAAAGGCTTAGCACTGACTTTATATTGTACTATTAATTTCATTTGGAAAAAAAACCAAACAAAATCCACAAGCAAAATGAATTATTCTTACTTCTCAATTAATGCTATTACATTTCATAGTTGGTTTTGATGTTGGTATGTTGACTGGCATCTTTGAAGGCAGAAGCATTGGTGAAGCTTCCACATAACCTAATTTAGAAATTAAAGGACAGGCTTCAAGTTATGTCTGCACAAGAGAAGTGGAAGTGTGAATTCCTCATGCACCATTATATAGTGCTGTCTTCCATGAGTAATATAGTTATGATGAAGTAATGAGAGAGGCTTAATTGGATTAGTTTGGTACCAAAGCAATGCAGACTGAACAGCATCAAATAATTTACACTGCTTCAGGGGCTTAAACTGGCATGTTTAAGGTTAGTATGGGGTTCAATATCTATGTTATACTGCATACAGTGCTGTAGCATACCATTTGCTAACTAAAGTACCTAAATCCCAAATTAGATGTTCAAACCCTCTGCTGTGCTGCCACCTAACTTCGTGCTTGAAGTTCTCAGTTTCATCTTCTGCTAGCCTTTTGAATGCTAAACCACTCCTATGTGTGCCTGGAACTACCCAAGTCATGAGTGGTAAGTAACTGTGTGTCTGACTCATGATACAGCTCTTCTTAGCTTTATGGGCTTTCATCTACCTAAGGCAGCAAAAATGCCAAAGGCAGGATTTCTTCAGGAGGCCAGTGGCTGGAGCCAATGAGGTACAGGAAATTGGGCGTCAAATCTCCAGTCTAACATATTAAGGCTATAGTCAGGCAATCAACATGTCTTCCTGAAAGTGAGAAAGATGAAGTTTGATCAGGTAAATCTAGAATATCTTGTGGATATCTTCTGGTCACGAGTATTGGGTAGAAAGAAGGAGACTTTTGGCTTAATTTGGGGAAGAAGGATTTGCTTGGTGCTTAACAATAGGATGAAACTTCCAGATGGAAATCCCCAGTGGAAAAATGTGCGTCCCTTGGGCACGCAACTTTTGTGTCTTACCTCTGAGGAAAGAAATTACTCTAGGTGTGCTCCCAGAGTATTTCTCATGGCCACCTCTTACAGTTACCACCTAGTGTGTCACTGGCCTGTGTTGCAGAGGTAAGGGCCAGTCAAATGAGGCTGCATGCTCTGTGAGTGGGTAGGGCAGTACAGAGGCAGTAGCAGCAAAGGAAAAAGAATTAATAAGATGATACTCATGCTGGCAATTCTGGAGCTGTCCTCCACTCATCAGAAGAGGATTTCACACAGAATTATCCAGGCTGGAAAAGACCTTCAAGATCATCAAGCCCAACCTATCACCCAACACCATCTAATCAACTAAACCATGGTACTAAGTGCCTCATCCAGTCTTATTTTAAACAATTCCAGGGATGGTGACTCTACCTCTCCCTCTTACTGTTAGTAAGAGGGCTGTAACTTAAATGGGACTGCTGAAACACAGGGCAATTTTTTTCTAAATCCTTTTTTTCCTCTTTTTTTCTAAATCCCTTTTTTCTAAATCCTTTTGTTGGTACAGTTGAGAATGACTTCAAGGTAAGTGAAAGCAAGTTAGGCTGGTGCTGAGTGTTTTTGAAAACAATCCTTAGAGTTCAGCAGCATTTACATATTCAGCTATCAAATGATTTCTCAAGTGAAAAACAGAGAAGTACAAGAGGTGGAAGTGACTAACTCTGTGGGGTTTTTCTCACATGAAGGCCTCATTTAACACAGTGAGATGTTGTCCAAGGCAGAACAAAAGACAGTATTTTTTTACAATATGAAACTATACCCAGGGCTAAATAACTACTGAGGCTGAAGGCCAGGAACCCAGGAAGCACTTGTGCTTTTTTGTTTTGCAAATGATTTATCATGTTAATTAATGATTCTGGAAGCCAAATCCCTGGTTTCACTAGGCTCAGAGGGAAACTTTCTGGGGGTCTCAGGTGATGGCTTGTGGTATCAACTCCTCTCTATGCCCACAAAATGAAGCCTAACATTTAATGGTGGAGTTAGGTTCCTTCCTTCTTCTAAAATTAAGGTGCATTTGATTTCTAAGACATGATTGTATGGTCAAATGGCATGCGGAAATGTTGTATGAAACTGCGTCATCCCTTTTCAATGTTTCAGCAAGCTTGAAACAGTCCCTGGAATATAGGATTAGCTTGATTTTACTTGTTTATGGCTGTTATCAAGTACCAGCTATCACTGGATGCCATTCATTTCACCCAGGACAGGAATTGTGCAAGTAAGGGATAAAGCCTCTGCTGTGGCTGTATACAATGCCTGTACGCTGTGCAAATGTTCTAGCAGACTAAGGTAACTCAAGCTAGTGAGAGACTGATTTCATATATTAGTAAATGAGGTCACTGTGTGTTTGAGACACAAAGGCAAAGGAGGCAGTAGGGGCCTATGTGCAGCAAAAAGAGCATCCTTCTGCTTCTTGCCCTGCTACATTCAACCCTGGCCAGCACAACTGGCTGCTCCCTTACCAGTCCCTCCTTAGTAACACATTGGATGGAAAGCCTTGGGAGTGGCCTGCAATAGTCTGCCCTGGGGGTTGAAATCCTGACTCTGTGAGAGCCTGTGGGGTGGCTCTAGTCTAAGGTTATGTGAGTGGATGAGCCTCTCTCTCAGAAGGATGCATTCAGCATGATATGTAGCAAGGAATTCAATTTACTGTCAAAATCACAGTTACTCTTCCACTGTTTCCTGAACTATATATTTCAGTGGCAACTATAGTGGATATTAAACTAATTTTGAGTGTTTCACATAACTAACACTTATATTAAGAAACATTCAAAGCTGTATTTGTATTATGTTTCAAAGCAAATGAAGATGGAAAAGCACTTTGAAGAGGAGGCCATGTACAGAAATTGAGAAGGACTCAGCATGGACAAACCCAGCAGATATGCCTGTGTCAGGTTTGGGTGTATTAATTAAATTTGTGATGACTTATACAGCGTAGGATGCTTGTCATTTTAACATGATGCACAATAATAGAAGATAATGAATTAAGCTGCCAGTGGACCTGTCCCCCAGGATGATGTTATTGTGCTTGCTAATTAGCTGTAATATGCAAATAGTCATACTCCCAAGTACTGCATTTCCTTTGTCTAATTTAACTTTCATAAAAGCTAGTTTATCTATGCCCTGTAGCTGACCAAATAGAGATTAATTTATATTAGACATAATTATGTTACAAAACATGTAATAACAAAAGTATTGTTAAGTTTCATCTAGATAGATTTGTAATCAGAACTGCTGATTTCTCCACTGTAGTAGCAGTGACTATTGTGTTCTTCAAATTGTTAGTATCAAGATACTAAAAGTTATATTCAGAACATAGCTAACCTAGAGTACAATGGAATCCATTTATCTACTGAAGTGTTTTAATGCCCTCTAGATTTGACCCCCAAACGCCAATACCTTTTTTCTGCCTACTTCTGCTGTAATTAAATTACTAATCTCCAAGAATATAAGACATAATAGCTTTCCATTAAATACCTGTTAGCTTTTTATACCTATGACTAGCGTAGGTATTCTTAGTAATTTCTTAGGATGCCAGCTCCTTTCTTTGTCCCTTGGAGACACTCCTTCCTCTAACTCTCTTGTAACTTTGTGCAACAGCAATACTCCTGAAAGGAGCATCTTTGTGATACAGTCATCTGTAGCCCAGAGTTTGAAAGTTCATCTGCCTCTTTGGTGGCAAGGTCATCTTTGAACTTTCAAGTCTGTTCCCTAGACAAACAGATTGTCCAAAGACCTCAGCAAATACAGCTACATTGGGATAGTGAAAACCTTCGCAAGTGGGTAAGTGAAACAGATTATATTGCCACAGAAAATTCCCCCGCTGCACATCACCTCCTTTTTAATACAGTACAGCTGAAGGGTCTACAATGTAGCCCATCTAGGGAGAAGTTCAAGCCACAAAATTCTGATCTAAACTGAAGTGAAAGTTTTATTTGCTTCAAAACACAATGCTGTCAAGACCTTGGTTATCTCTCATGCCCTTCTCTGGTGCTATGCATTAGAATACAAAATCCAGATGAAAAGATGTATTTGGTGGTAACTTTAAATCAGTAGTTACAAAAATCTAAAAAAAAAAAAATAAAAAAAAAAATCAGAGATTTAGGCATAGTTTTGGGTAGCCTTTTTAATCTGAAATGCTGTGACCAAGCTCAGCAGACAGAAGAACTGGCAACAGTAAGTGTAGGTATGAACAAAATGAGCAGCTTGTGCCTGGGCAAACAAGACTACAATTCTTGTGTTGTGTGTTGACTGCTGCCTGAAAACACATAAACAATCATCTTCTGTGCAGAGCTTTAGTATCTACCCTGTGTGTGCTGGATCCTGGAAACTAGCAGTGCATTGCTGATGCAGAGGATACAAAAGGCAAGCGCTAAAGTTGGAGGAACTGCAGTGCTGTAATTTAACAGACCATTTCTAATTACATGCCACACGGCAAGCCTACAAAACTTGGCGTGCGGAGAGCATATTGGCAATGATTTACAATTAACCACCACACTGCAAATCACTCCTTAGCTGTTTTCTATTATGAAATTTGGAGAGTTGTAAAATGCATTTGTGCTACTTTATTTCCTTTTGAAATGGTAATTGCTACTGCTGAGGGGCAGTACTTAGTGCAGAAAATGAAGGGTACAACATAGGGAGGAACTTGTTTCTGAGGAACTGCTGAGGAATTGTAATGATCTGAAAAAATGTGCTTTCTTGAAACATGCAGACACAAAAGAGCTTAATTTATGAAACTCCAACCAAATAAATAACAAAACAAAATAAACCATAGTCTTTCTTTTGTGCAGGGACCAATGCTTAACACTTTGTTGCTGACTGCACTTTTTTTCCCCATCAAAGTGGGAGCAGTGGATTGACACTGGGTAAAACTCATAAGCCAATGGCTTGAGGGAAATGCAGATGTATGGAAATGTCATAGGATGCCCTAAGGTAACAGGTTTTGAGCCAATGCGTTTGAAAACTATTGAGTGTGCTCCTACCTACTAGCCAATTTCACATACTTAGTGCAGAACTGAGCGCGGTATGGCCCCTGGGAGCTGGATGAAGTTTGACTTTTGTGTCTGAGGAGCAGAGGCTGTGCAGCCTAAATGGAGAAAGCAGGTATGTTCTAATTAAGTGGTGGCAAGCTCCCCACTTGCAGCTTCCCCCTTGATTGTGACTGTAAAAAGGACTGTGTTTATGAGTAGCTTTTATGGAGGTATATATTAAGGAAAGCAAGAAGTGAGGCTTCTGAGGTCTTAAATTTTCTAACTTGTGACAATAATCATGATCTCTCAAGTAATAAAATAGGCTATCTGGCTCAGGTCCTCAGTTTGAAGTTAATATATTTGAAAGCCAGATGATTGACTGCCATTTTGTTCACAGTTCTTTGCTGGTAGCAGTAAATAAAAACATCTACAGCACTTTTCATCATAATTGTCAGAGTGCTTTCTACACCTTAATCAACTAATTTTTACAAGATAGTGGCATGGTTATTTCCCTTTTTCTGCTGAAAGAATTGAAGGGATCAGGGCAGCAACCAGAAAGTATGCACCAGAAAGTATCCAGCATTCAGTGCAACAGAAAAGTCTCATAATGCCTCGTTCTGGAAGTGTGGCTTTCCACAATTATTTTATGTTAGTTAGTTAGCACAGAGGAGACAGACACAGTTGTGATTGTCCTTTCATAAAGACATTTTAGCTAGCTTTGTTTCTTAGAATGGCAACAGGATGAGATGATGCTGCCAAGGTGGTCCAACCTGACACATCAGATAAGAAGTTGTATTGGATCAGCATGACTGAACAACTCACAGCTGAGCTACAATGCAAAAAGGCAGTCTACAGCAGCTGAAGCCAAGAATGGCTAAGAACAAGTGACTTAGAAGCACTGTCCAAGCATGTAGGGGATGTTAAATATAATTGTGTTCACCTAGAGCTGGGACTTGCAGAGGTATGTCAAATTGCTAGTTAGGGGAAGAACAAGGCAAATGTTAGACTGCTACTGGATTCAGCTGGTGACATAGTGGCTGCAAACACAGGGCACAGGATGAGGTACTCTGTGCCACCCTTGCGTTGGTATTTACTAAAATGTTCCCACAGCTTTTGTGCTTTGAAGCAGGGCTCAAGGAGGAGAAGAATGACCAGTATTGAGTATAAGGTTAAAAAAAAAAAATAAAAAAGAGAGAGAGATATAAACAGATTTAGACTAGAAAAGACTAAGGAAAAACTTTCTCCCTGTACAGATGGTCAGGCAGTGGTGCTGGGAGGCTGTTCAGTTTGGGGTTTTTCAAAGGTGTACTTGATAAAGTTCTGAGGAAACTTGTTTGAGCAGGGAGTTAGGCTAGAGATTCTTCAAAATTCCTTCCAGCCTGGATTCTGTGATTTTAAGATTTATGGCTATGGCAATTCTAGATATTTTAAAACTACTGGTTAGCTCACCCAGCTTTGTCCATCTAAATTAAAGAGGTTCTGCTATGAATTATTTTCACTCATGAAAATAATTTCAGTACATATGTTTTGAAGTAAATGCTTTTGAGTAACAAGTTGTATCCAACATGCACATTGGCATAGTAGCAGCACTTCTGCAATAACTCAACTACCAGTGGGCTTTCTGTGAGCATATGTGCCATGCACCACCCAGTGAGGGTAGTCACAGTCAGTGTAGCTCTTCCTGCCCCTGGAAGCAGTCTGGTTTTTAATCTGGGGTAATGGTGGCATTATGTGTAGATTTCAGACTTGTTTCAGTTCCAAAACCATCAGACTGCATAGTTACTTCAGGTCTAGTGTCTCCTTATTTTTCAAGGAGAATCTGTGGTAGAATATGTTCTCCAGCTGTCAGCAATTGTGAAATGGGAAGGAGTCTATCCACAAGGAAGTGGACTGTTTGCTGTTGTAATATGGCTCCTTGGCTCCTTCATGTCCTAGCAGCCCAAGTGCAGAGAGGAATGTCCAGAAAATTACAGGGTAATCTGGGAATAGTTGCATCAACCTCAAAATTCCAAACTTTGGCACAGGAGTGTGACATTGCATTGGAAAGAGGATGCAGTAAACCTATTTGACAAACCCAGGGCAAAAATGGATGTATACAGTCCAGTTTAGCCAAGTTTTCAATTTAGCTGGAGACTATAATTCTGCCTAGAGATATTCAACTTCTGAAACCAGCTGATGATTTGCAAGCAGTACATTTAATAGGCATCCTGCTACCTGTTGTCCAACAGTGATGAAATGCTTTGCTTTGCCTTGAGATCTTGTACGACTGGGTTTTTTTTTTGCAAGAAAACATAAAAGTGGCTAATGAGGTAAGAATTATTACTGTGGAAAAATGGGGACAATGACTAGAATTTAAGGGTATTTAGAAGATGTCTCTGATGATTTCTGTGGGACTTCAGCACTCATTACCTTCAAAAACTAGCTAATCATCTAACAAGTGAGATTCTAATTTAAGAGTTCTCTCAGGAACAGAAAACTGTCAGTATACTTATAGCTTTATAAACAAAGGAATAAGCAAGCACCCTGTGTAGTAAATAAAATAATTGCTGGTACAATTGTCCATGGTTTGCAGATGGTGAAATGGAAAAGGGATCAATAATTTTCTCAATAGCACCAATATAAATCAAGAATAACACAACTAATTATAATATCTAATAAATATAATAAGTGAGTACAACTTTATCTCAGAGAGGTCAGTGACTTTCCACAAAGGTGCAGGAGTCAATTCCATAGATGGGATTTGAATTTTCCCACATCTTTTCCTGAACAAGTCATTAATTTCTCCCTTCTCCTGTACACCTTTTAATTATAAATGCAAACCGTTATTCCTCCTTCTCATTCTAGTAAGTGCTTGTTCTTAGTGTTAAGTAATACCTATGGTTAAAAAATTATAACTAAAGCTGTAAGCAGATTCCACAACATGCAGACACAAATGATGTGTCTTAGAAAAACAAGCACTTTCCCACACATGTATAAATTGAGGCAGCTCATTTTCTAGCTCCTTAAATACCTATGGGCTGTCATTTGCTTTCACTTTGCATCAGGGTCATAATATACAGGCACTCTTCAGCTTCTCTTTGATACTGTGTTTTTTGTTGTTGTTGTTTTGTTTTCTGTTAAAACCAGAACAAGAAACTCAGGAATAAGTTTCTTATTTTATTGTGAAGTTCTTTATGCTTTGGAAAGCACAAAGGAAAACTTTCTGGTTTTGTTTTGTTTTGTTTTTTTCTTTTTTCTTTGGGTTTCTCCGAGTTTTCCTAATATTTGCCACACTATTGATTTTGTATTATGAGAGACCTATGTGTCTAACACCTGAAGAAAATTAACCTTCGGAAAGCTGTGCAGAAACTGCAGGGTGCATACCTGGGACAGCTCCTGAGACAATACCTCATCATGAGCTAGCAATGTGTGTCTGCAGCCCAGAAGGCCAACTGTATCCTGGGCTGCATCAAAAGAAGCGTGACCAGCAAGTTGAGGGAGTGATTCCCCCCATCATGAGACCCCACTGTGTCCGGTTCTGGTGCCCCCAGCATAGGAGGGACATGGAATTACTGCAGTGGGTCCAGAGGAGGGACACAAAGATGATCAGAGGGCTGGAGCACCTTCCTTATGGGGACAGACTGCAAGAGTTGGGGCTGGAGAAAAGGCAGCTCTGGGGAGACCTTAGAGCAGCCTTTCAGTACCTGAAGGGGGCCTACAAGAAAGCTGGGGAAGGGACTTTTGACAGGGGCTTGCAGTGATAGGACAAGAGGAAATGGATTGAATCTTAAGGGTAGATTTAGACTGGAGATTAGGAATAAATTCTTTACAGTGAGGGTGGTGACACTGGAACAGATTTTCCAGGGAGGTCATGTGTGACCCCTCCCTGGAGGTGTTCAAGGCTGGATGAGGCCTTGAGTGACACCCTGTAGTGGAAGGTGTCCCTGCACATGGCAGGGGGTTGGAACTAGATGATCTTCAACATCCCTTCCAATCTAAACCATTCTATGAGTCTATGAATTTATATCCTTTGGACTGAATATTTCCTTGGAATTAGATGTCTTGGCTGCCCAGTTTCCCACACATTGCCATACTTCTCTAAAAGCAGGGTATTTCTGTGGTAGTAGCTGCAAGTTCTCTAGGCTAGTGATTCTTTCAAGTAAATCACAATTCTGAAGGGAAAATAAGCTATAATTGCTTAAACCTAAAATATTCATTCTAGGAGTGTCGTTGCATTTTAACCCAAGGAAATACAACTTTTTGGTAAACACTTCTCATCTGCTAGTTTTCAATCACTGAAGTCTACAAATGAAGTCTACAAATTTGAAAAACAAAGTGCTTGCAATTGTAAGTTTCACTGTAATCAGCAGACTAGGAACAGAGCACACATGTCATTTTATCTACATTAATTGTGGAGAATCTCTGAGAACATAGGAGTGCTTCTGACCTAGCTAAACTCCTGCTATTTGAAAATGATTATTAAAAAGCCATCAATACTTCTCTGAGCCCACATACTCACTTGTTGCCCAGTAACCAGAAGGATGGAGCCTTCTTTCCCATGTACCACTTGCCGGTAAATGTGATCTAGAATTAAGAGTTCGCTCCAGCAGTTCTGAAGCAACTTCATTTGGTCATCAACCTGTAAAGCAAACACAAACAGTGGTGGCATCACTCTAGGAGTCTTTCATCACACTATGGAGTCAGCCCTTCCTTAAACCTCTGGTTAGTGCTATGAGAACAGAATAGTACCAAAAATTATTCATCCACAAAATTAATATTCTTAACTAATAAATAGGGCACTGCTGAAACCCTTATTCACAAAATGTGTAGACTATTTACAATTGATTATATCCTAAGAAAGCAGAACAGTGGCACTATTATGCAGAGTAATAATGAGAGTATATTTATTAAATGCTTGTGGAAATGGAGTATTATTTTTTCCCCAAAACAAGAATAGCAAAAAATAATGCTAATGTGAACTCTCCTGTATTCCCCATCCTAGAACCTCTGTTTCTGTAAATACTAAGAAATCTGCAGATTCAAGAGCAACGAGCCCAAGGCAAAGGGAAATGTGAAGAGTAAGGTAAGTAGTCCCTCTAAGAACAGCTGTGGTCCTATGGAAAAAGAACACTTCAGAAGTAGAAGCTTAACAATTAAAGAGTCGGCACTAGGAGGGCAGGAAAAGGCTATGCACATGGTGGTAGTGAGCACTGAGCCCTTACTTGGCAACAGAAAGGACATACTTGGAACTCAGCACACACAACCTACATTAAGTTTTTCTGCAGTGTTATTTGGGATGTACACATTATAAGACAAAATAGTCTATCACTAAACTGGTTCCTATTGCAACTGGATTGCATTCATATCTATTAATTTTAGAGACTGAAAAATAATTAACACTTCCATGGAAAGGGGAGAAAAGGAAAAAAAAAACCAAAACAACACAAATTAGGGGAAGGCAGAGTATGAATTTAATTCAAGCAAAGCAACAGTATCCTCTGAAGCTGTTCTTTCTGAACTTACCTATTTTTTCCTAAAATCAAACAGTCTTTGACCTAGACCTGTGTCCTAAAAATGTTACATTAGTATGCATTAGCCTTGCTGCAATTAAATATCTGGTGTGGATGTGATATTAACATCTACATAGTTAAAAGGACTCTAAGAACCTGCTTAGATAGCAATTGCAATAATTTCAATAATTTCATTATTAAAAATGCCATAAATTAGGAGGAGTATACAAGACATTAGCAAAGAGAATAGTTAAAGTAGAAAAATGCCTAGAATTCATGAGACCTCGAATTCTTAAAATTCTCTTTCAGGAATTCCGATTTCAATCACTTTAGAATTAGGTTTCAGAATGCGTTATAAGGAGCAGTATTGCACAAGCTGAATTAGATAAAGCAATGGATGTTTCCAAATTTTATCAGCTATGATCCTCTGAATTTCTGATCTTTATTCTTCCAAGCTTGTTTTAGGGTTGTGTGATGGAGAAGGATGCAGCCTTTGTTGCTAATAATATTTTTAGTGTCACCTGTGAAGGTTACTAGTATTGTCTCACTCTTTCAAGTCACTTGCCGTATAGCTTGTCTTCATTCATTTTAACTTCCCTTCTCCCCACTCACAATCTTCTCCCAACTGTTCTCGCCCCTGTTTCTTCCCCTTAGGTATCTGTCCCAAGTTGGACTGTGCAATTAAATGAAATCAGGTGATAAAGGAAGCAGATTAGTACAAAGCCAGTAGTGAGAAAAGGATCGAAGAACCCATGCAGCAGCTCATGCTCTCCTGCACAGCCTATACTAGGACCGCTGGATTTTGCTTTTGTCAGCTCCGTGACTGCAGCAGGTATCTGTGCCAGAAAACTGCACCGCTCACTCCCTCCAATACTGCTTTACCTAGAGGATGATTTTCTTTTTCTCTAAAAAATAATAATAATTCTTATTCCTCTGCCCCTTGATCTTAAAAAAAACCAACCCAACCAATAATGAGAACAGAATACATAAGGAAAACTATAACCAAATATCTGTGCCACGATAGTATCATAAGGCTGCAAAATCAAGCACTGCAGAATTAGTTAATGCTCATATTAAGACTGTCTTATTTGTATTTCATCTTCAGTCTGTGTTTGTGTTAGAATTTAATGAAGACACAAATGGGATGAATTAATATTGTGCAAACACACTCTTCAGTTCTGATATTTCAAATGTTTTGTGTACTTTGGCTTTCCAGTATTAAGAATAATCTTTTAGCACAGTGGCTCTTCTACCTATAGTCCCAGTTAACAGTTAACTCCTATAAGCTACACATCCATTGGCAGTAGAGTGGGAGGAAAGAAAGAGGTGTGGACATTGTAGATGGATATATTACTAAGTCGAAGTAAAAGCAGTGCTTTTACCAGCTCAGCCTTGCTCTGTCCCTATGCTGCCTGTGCCCATGACAATTCACTTCTGTATGATCACAAAGAAAGGCTGATTCTGTATTAAAGATCTTTTCCTCTGCCCACAATGTGTACTTGGCTACAAAACCATTTCAACCAAGTGACTTGTTAGCTTGAGAGGATAGTAAAGGACCACACTGACACACTCCCTGTCAAAACTTGGGCCAGGTATAAAATAAGTCATTATTTGAATAAAATGCTTAAAATGTACAGCTTCTAGTACTCTTGCTTTTTTTAATGTGAAACTGTTGTGTGATCTCCTCTGTACTACAAGGTGCTACAGAAATTAAATAAATCATGCTAACATGGTAATTTAGTCAAAAATTAGCATTTCACACACAGCTCTCAAAGCTTACATCTGAACAAAACAAACTGTGAGACACTTAAAATATTCAGCATCCATGTCATAACAGCTAATGCCTGAATAAGAGGTCAAGCATTTGATTATATTTTAAGTGACAAATTTCCAGCTAACCCATCTGTCTCAGCCACAGGGTTTTGAAAACAAACTTCTCTGTACAGGTTTGGCTTTCTGAAGACCCCAACAGCAGCTAGTTTGCAATCAAAGCTTACCTCCCAAGTTTCATCATATCATTACCAAGCCGGTGCTGTGAGAACAGTATGAGATGGCAAAATGTTTTGCACATAGTCTCTCCCTGCTGTTCTACAAGACTCACAAAAATAGCAACAGCAAACATCTGCTAATGTTTCACAAAATCTGCTCCTCCATATTCACTGTAATTTAATAAGTAAAAGCCTATAAAATTGACAACATATAAAGCACAAGACACAAGAGTGGTCAGGTATTGGAATGTGCTGTCCAGGGAGGTGGTTGAGTCATCAACCCTGGATGTGTCTAAAGGTTGTTTGGATGTGGTGCTTGGGGATATGGTTTAGGTGGTGAACTTTAGAGTAATTGGTTGGACTTGATGGACTTGATGAGGGTCTTTTCCACCTGAATGTTCCTGTGATTCTGTGAAACACAGTACTGCCTTCTGAAGATTCTAGATCCATCTGCTTTTCCCATTTAAAAAAGCTGGTAGGGTAGTAGAATGTTTCCAAGTTTGCACTAAGAAAGAAGAGAGAAGACTTTAAGGTGGGTCATGAATTACAAAAATGTAGGGCAAGTGATCAATTCCAGTCATGTAGATGAAGAAAAACAGATACTTTATCTCTGCTAATGTGTATGAAATGGAAAATAGAAAAACAACTCTGATCACATTGAACAAAACCAGTAACATCACTTCTACTGTTAGAATGAACTTCATGACATGTAACTTCAGCCAAAATAGTGAGGAGAGAAGACAAGGTAAATCCTTAAATGTGAGGATAATGAGGCTGGGCAAAATGCAGACTTAAGGGGTTTATGTGACAGTGTATGATGCTGCTGGGCCAGAGAAGGAGCAATTATTTTGTGGCAGAGAAGCAAAGAATGGTGGTTGTTGCCAGCACAGGCAGAAGTCCCCAGAGGTGAAAACGGGTATGTATATTGTCTTCTTGCTCAAACAGCAAGGTGTAACAAGGGGTAGATTTCTCTTAGTATTATTACATGGCAATAGGTAAATCCCATTTCCTGTACCATAATCCTACTTACTTTTGCTTACAGGAAGGACCAGGAAACATGTCAGAATTTGGAGTAATCTGTAACCTTGTATCTCATGCTGCTTGCACTACTTGTAGCACACTCAGAATAAACTAAGGCATCAAAGTGTAACTCAATTTGCCAAAAGGGTCCTCCAGCACCTGGAATCCTGATAGGTAAACAGGTAGAGATGGGGGACAAGATACTGCACAGTCAGTTTGTCTGCGCAGTATTCACTGGCAGATATTTTGTGTACAGGTGCATGGCAGGATGCAATGCACTATATTCGGATAAGGCTTTAAGATTTGTCCTTCCTGTGTTGACTTGGAAAAGTATCTTCGGTGACCTCATGGTAGAAATATTCACAGGATCAGTATTAATTGACAATATTTCAGTATTGTGACCTCTGTGAAAGAAACCTTTGATGAACTCTCCCTTTTTCTCCCCCTCCCCGGGAGGGAATGTTTATTCGCACGGCCACCTTGCCACAGCACTTGGCTGCAGTCTGCACTCTCCCCTTCTTGTCTCAGCCATTGGCCATTCTAGCTCTTCTCCACAGAGCACCAGAGCAGAACTTCTGCACGGCTGGGTCAGGAGAAGGGCTGGTGAAGGTGGGTCACAGTGCAGCAGGAGAGTTTATGCTCCAAGTATGGGAGGATCACTGTGCTCCCTACTTTAGCTTATTTTTCAATTTCAATACAAAATAGTGGTCCCATTTAAAACCTTTTAAAAATCGGATTTGTGAAGAGAGAAAGACTTAAGACATACATCTCCTCTGCCAAGCCCATTAACCTTTTTTTTTCCCCCTAGAGGTTTAACAGAACCATGAAGGCCGGTGGAACCATGGCACTTCTTGTTGTCCACTGTGAAAGGAAAGATGTATATGATATTGCTAATCTGCACAGTGAACTTCATACTGTTAAATACCTGAATATAGGTTTGCACACAGAATTCCCTGGCAAGTTTCTCCATTACAATCAGGAATTACAAGGTGACTTTAGATCACTTTCCTTGTAGAAGAAGGTTGTTTTCAGATAGCTTTGGAAGGCTACAGGGAAGATTCGCCTTTGCTCGAATTAGAGAAGGCTATGTTTAGTCTTTGACTCACAAAAGAATGTGAACATCTTGTAACTGAAGGAGAGAAATTAGGCAGAATTGGTTCTGAGCTCTCTGCTAACAAGCATTAGAAAACGGGCATGCAGGAGAATCCACTTAGATGCAACTATTACTTCACATAATCTGTTTTACCATGTAGGATATTTCTAGGAGTGGAGGAAACAGGCTCAGTTTGAAGTGTAAAGGTCTGATCCTGAGCACTGTGGTGACACACTATGTCTCAGCAGGGCAAAAAGATGGTCTGGGGTTAGGGATGGCAGTGTCACATTTGTCTGCTAAACCCCAAACTCACAGTCATGTGCGACCAGTGCTTTTCATATGGGACTCAGTGGGACTTTATCAGGCTCACTGTTGACACTGCAATACACAATCAGGCATTATCAATTGTAGTTAAAGGAAGGACTTATCTCAGAAATGCTGGTTACTCATCTGAAAAACTATTTGTGCTGATGTTATAGATGAGGAAGGCTTGTATGACACAAGAGTAGTATTGTTGCAGAGTGTATGCTTCCCACAGCACAAAACGTTAATCATTAGGAACTTTTGTTTTCTCTGAAGAACACTGAAACTGCCAAACAGTAAAATGAAGAATAATGTGTATGCTCTGCTGAAATGCACCTTAATCTTATCAAAACCACACTGCGTCTTTCTTTTAGGAAAGGGTTTCACAATATTTAGCATACTGTAACCAACAACTGCAGATTTATTACAGTTTTTCTTCCAAAGAGGTTATTTTCAGCCTGACATTTGATGAATTACCTGTTAAAATTTTTAGGGTCATGGTTTGGTTGGGTTTTTTTTACTATGTTGCTCTAAGTTAAATATTTTCTATATAATTACTGCTGCAGATTCTGTTAAACAATGCACTCACCTTTTACCCAGTCTGCACCTCCCTTTCTGAGAAGTTGCAGAATCCTTTTTTATTTCTTTTCATCTGCATCAACTTGCACTATAGCTTTGGGCTTTTCTGCTACTAAAAATTTAAAAGGGTATCTAATGATTAAAAAAAAAAAAAGAAAGAAAAGGAAGGATTGAAATTTATGTGACAAAACCATGTTGGATTCAGCTGAATTGTTTTTACTTCTGCTTCTAGGAGGGAATGCCAATATAGAAATAACATGAAGCATGCATCTCACAGTGCCACTTTTAAGTTCTACGGCCATTGAATAGCCATTTCTTAGTGAATATGAAGTGATTAAACATCTGTCTGATTTGTTCAGCCTGAAGCATACAGGTTCAAGGGATGGTTGAACTTCCTCTCAAATGTAGTTAGGAGATCACAGACAAGTCATTATAGACATATAGCTCGAGTTCTTCCTCCATCTTCTTATGCTATAGTGAAGCAAATCGCTCCAAATCAAAGTTTTATAAGACAAGCGCACTCTAGAGACTAATTTTTACTCCTGGATGCACACATGGTTTCCAAATCGTTACACAGGTAAAAGAAGGATTTGGACTCTTCAGATGGGTTACTGCTAACAGTGGGATACATCCTGTGCAAGGCTGCTGTCAAAACCCAGCAGTTAAGAGGCAACACTTTTAAAAATAAACCCACATCATAACTTTGAGAATCAGCAAATGCCCTAATAAAACATGATCACTATGTATAAACTCAGTAATAAAATGCTACAAAGGTCAAGAAAATATGATTTAATATTAACTATGATTGTTCCAGCTTTTCACTAGAAACCTGTGCATTGTGAAGTTTGCAGGTAAAGGCAGGGAACCATCTTTACAAGCTTGTGCTGGGTTAGGTGAATGTCCTATTGCCGCTCTAGCTCTAGAGTGAAGTAAGTGTAGAATCTGTCCAAACTTGGTAGCATTTTACCTTTTGTGTGATTGTAAAAATGAAAGGAAATAGCGATATACTTTAGTGTGTGGCTTTTCCTGCTCCTTTACAGCGTGTAAGGAGGAAGTAATAAAGGTGAAGTTATACTTGGTGTGTGCCTCAGTGTGTGTGTGTGTATACCTCTTCCTTCAATAACTTCTGAATCTATCAGTCAGATTATTTCAACGAGTTCATCTGTTCATCATATTAATTTTTTGTATTTATAGTGTGAATAAGTATCCAGATAAAGGAAAGGAAGAAATGTTAACATGCTCTCCCTTTATTCAACAGCAGAGAACTGAGAGAGGAAGAGAGCAGCACTAAAATTACATAGAATTACATAGAATAAACAAGCTTGGAAGAGACCTTCAAGATCATTGCGTCCAACCCATCAACCAATCCTGCCCACCTAAACAATTAACCCATGGCACCAAGCAGCCCATCAAGTCTCCTCCTGAAAACTTCCAATGACGGCGACTCCACCACCTCCCCAGGCAGCCCATTCCAATGGGCAATCACTCTCTCTGTATAGAACTTCTTCCTAACATCCAACCTAAACCTCCCCTGGTGCAGCCTGAGACTGTCCTCTTGTTCTGGTACTGGCTGCCTGGGAGAAGAGGCCAATGTCCGCCTGTCTACAACCTCCCTTCAGGTAGTTGTAGAGAGTAATAATAAATGCTTCATTAACTCCCCGCTCATGGAACCATTAGTATTTGGAGTACCCATCCATTTTTCTTTTTTCTCCTTTTCTTTTCTTTTCTTTTCTTTTCTTTTCTTTTCTTTTCTTTTCTTTTCTTTTCTTTTCTTTTCTTTTCTTTTCTTTTCTTTTCTTTTCTTTTCTTTTCTTTTCTTTTCTTTTCTTTTCTTTTCTTTTCTTTTCTTTTCTTTTCTTTTCTTTTCTTTTCTTTTCTTTTCTTTTCTTTTCTTTTCTCTTTTCTTTTTCTCTTTTCTTTTCTTTTCTTTTCTTTTCTTTTCTTTTCTCTTCTCTTCTCTTCTCTTCTCTTCTCTTCTCTTCTCTTCTCTTCTCTTCTCTTCTCTTCTCTTCTCTTCTCTTCTCCTTTTCTTTTCTTTTCTTTTCTTTTCTTTTCTTTTCTTTTCTTTTCTTTTCTTTTCTTTTCTTTTCTTTTCTTTTCTTTTCTTTTCTTTTCTTTTCTTTTCTTTTCTTTTCTTTTCTTTTCTTTTCTTTTCTTTTCTTTTCTTTTCTTTTCTTTTCTTTTCTTTTCTTTTCTTTTCTTTTCTTTTCTTTTCTTTTCTTTTCTTTTCTTTTCTTTTCTTTTCTTTTCTTTTCTTTTCTTTTCTTTTTTCTCTCCTCTCCTCTCCTCTCCTCTCCTCTCCTCTCCTCTCCTCTCCTCTCCTCTCCTCTCCTCTCCTCTCCTCTCCTCTCCTCTCCTCTCCTCTCCTCTCCTCTCCTCTCCTCTCCTCTCCTCTCCTCTCCTCTCCTCTCCTCTCCTCGAGTCTCCTCTCCTCGAGTCTCCTCTCCTCTCCTCGAGTCTCCCCTCCCCTCCCCTCCCCTCCCCTCCCCTCCCCTCCCCTCCCCTCCCCTCCCCTCCCCTCCCCTCCCCTCCCCTCCCCTCCCCTCTCTCCCTCTCCCTCTCCCTCTCCCTCTCCCTCTCCCTCTCCCTCTCCCTCTCCCTCTCCCTCTCCCTCTCCCTCTCCTCTCCTCGAGTCTCCTCGAGTCTCCTCGAGTCTCCTCTCCTCGAGTCTCCTCTCCTCGAGTCTCCTCTCCTCTCCTCGAGTCTCCTCTCCTCTCCTCTCCTCGAGTCTCCTCTCCTCTCCTCGAGTCTCCCCTCCCCTCCCCTCCCCTCCCCTCCCCTCTCTCCCTCTCCCTCTCCCTCTCCCTCTCCCTCTCCCTCTCCCTCTCCCTCTCCCTCTCCCTCTCCCTCTCCCTCTCCCTCTCCCTCTCCCTCTCCCTCTCCCTCTCCCTCTCCCTCTCCCTCTCCCTCTCCTCTTTTATTTTATTGTTTCTTTTATGTTTTTTATCTTTTAATTTTCTTTTATTTTTATTTTCTCTTTTCCTTGTCTTTTCTATTATTTTCTTTTCTTTTATGGAAGGGACCTCCAGAGATCATAAAATCCAACCCCGCTGCCAGAGTAGGACCATAGAATCTACTGCATGTCAGACATGAATGCATCTAGATGGGTCTTGAAAGTCTCCAGAGAAGAACACTCCACAACCTCTCTGGGGAGCCTCACAGTAATGAAGTTTTTCCACATGTTGAGGTGGAACCTCCTGTGCTGTAGTTTATATCCATTGCCCCTTGTTCTTGTCTGAAAAGAGCCTGTCCCCCCCCTTTTCACATCCAGCCCTCACACATTTATATACATTTATTAGATCCCCTCTCAGCCTTCTCCAGACTGAACAGCCTCAGGTCTCTCAGCTTCTCCTTATCAACAGTGCTCCAGCCCCTTAATCATCCTCGTAGCTGTCTGTTGCACTCTCTCAAGTAGGTCCCTGTCCCTCTTGAACTGGGGAGCCAAAAACTAGGTGCAATATTCCAGGTGAGGTCTGACCAGGGCAGAGCAGAGGGGGAGGAGAACTTGCACTCATGTTTTCTTGCAGGACTATAACACAAAGTGCTGAGTCTAAGGGCCTCAGATTACTGAAGGGAGTATAAGCAAGCAGCAGATGGTGATCCTACTAAAGAATAGTACCTCACTTCTCTTATGGATCTTTGGACTTCATTTATTCCACCCACTTTCCCCCCACCCCCATGAGGAGAAGGTAAAAAACTAATCTCAGTTCTTCAAAGATCAGATGCAAGGGCTGTTATAATAAACTTTGTATTTCAATATATATATATGTGCATATACTTTGTATATATATATATATGTAATATAATGTGCTAAATGCAATATATAAGACTCCTATTTTTTTCTGCTTTTCCTCACATTTGTCTCTGTGCAAACTGCATGAAAATAAGTTAGTATTTCACAGTCAGCATTATTTCTGATGAATTATAAATGTGTTTTTCTTAGGTTCTTTTTGGGGGGTGGTTTTTTAAAAAAACAAAAAACAAAACCAATCCTGGCAATAAGAGAAAGATTTCTTTTTAGTCCCAACTGAAAATTTTGCTTACAATGCAGTGTTTCTTCCCTGTCAAAGTGAGTGCAAAGATAAGGAAAGAGGAAAATTACATTTTCTTCTCAGCATCTGTTTCACAGGGTGAAGAAGGTGGTGCCTTCTTCAGGACTGGACCCATAGAAATGACCTTCAAAGTCCTACACCTGTGAGTATCTCTACTGATGGTAGTACAGCATAAGTTTATTCATAGCTGGGTCTAGAATTACAGAAAAAAACAACCAGGTAAGGCTATGTAGTTTGTGCAGCAATTTTGGTACTAAAGCTATTTTGTTCCCTTGAATTACAACTGGGTTTTCCCCCTGTTAACAAATTAACTCAAAAATACGCTGGGCTATATTCTTAAGTTGCATAAGCAAGTCCTTTGACTTCCATTTTAAAAAATTAGAAATTAGGCCCACTTGATTAATTGTCAGCCTTGTGGGTCTGATTTACTTTTTTTGGATGCACATGATGTCCTCTGGGGAATCAGAAGACAAGACTGAATCTAGCAAATTTTATGGTATGGCTGGTGCATTTATTCTTAATAGATTTAATCATCAGTTTATTGTACAATTAAAGTCTCTGTGGTCTTTTCCAAGTCACACATATGTTTTCATTATCTGAAAGGATTTCTGATACATCTCCTTTTCCTGTTGGGTGATTTACTGGATAAATTGTTATTTAACTTTTCTTACACCTACCTCATTTTTCCAGCTGATGCTTACTGGAAGTCTACAGGTAAACTTTACCTCCTACATAAACTCGTACTTGTAAAATTTCTTTTGAAATTCATCAACACCAAATTTTGACAGAGATCAACACAACACACAGGACCGGAATGTTAACATTAAAGACAAAGTCCTAGTAAGGACTAAAAGTATTTTCTACAAAATAAATATTCTATTAAAACTCAATCAGCTAAGTATAACATGGAAAATATTTTTAACTTGTGACACAAGAGATATGTTAAGTTCAGAAAGACTTTTTAATATGCTAAGAGTCAGTCAGAGCAGTCTCTCAACACACTTAGGGTCCTGTTCTTTCAAGTGCTATATACCCCAGAACACTGGGGTTTGCATACATTAATACAAGAGTTACTTAAATTTGCTCTTGTTTAAATTACACTTCATGGTTACTCTTCTTTTTAATATGGTTTGTGTTTATTTCCAGCACAGCTATTCAAAAGAGTGTGGAAAGGGGCAAGCTGTCAGAGAAATGTAACCTTCCGATTTTAAAAGGTCACACCTAAAAAAGTTGCTTTGTGTATACAGTGTGGGACTGTATTCACAGTTATACCAATGGGAACATGCAAACCATCTTCTGATATCATGACTGAAAAGGACTTACTTTAGCATTACAGCAGTGTAAATAAAAGAAGAATAATTTTCTAGGTAAGCATTGGTGACACCCAGGGTTTGGACACTGATAAACCACATAAAAATCTAACACATTGGGTGTTCCATACCATTTCTAGCTATCAACAAATCAGAAGTTTGTATTTTACATGCTCGTTTCAAGAATTAATATATGTTGGTTTATGTTTTTCTTTTCATAGTTCTGTTAACAGTTTTGACAAATATCCAACTAAAGGCAGATGTTTCCTTCTGCCCATACTTGAATCACTGAAACAGGTGGATCTGTAGTCTAAAGAATGTCATGTTCTAAACAGGGCAGAAAGTCACCTGTAATACACCTTTGTCAATAGAAGCTGGTGTTATTGTTGAACACTGCACTCAACATACAAATGTATTCCACTGTGTTTTCCTCTGTTTTGTAGTAGAACAGCCAAGAAAAAAAAGACATGGCAAAAACAGCAAGAAATCATGAGAAACAGTCTCTTCATTCAAGATGTGAAAGGAGATGAAAGAAGAAATAAAGGTCATCTTACATCTCAAGGGCTGTGGTAGTAACTAAGTCATTGGAGCAGAAATTAAGTAACAAACAAGAGCCAATGATAAGGGAGAAAGAGAAGTCAATATTATGAATGGGAGCTGTCATGTATTAAACCAGTATCCATCTGACTTGTTAGAAAAAAATTGCTTAAAGACATCACCAAAGGAAGCTGAAGTCATACATGAAGTTTGTGGAGAAGTAGTGAGAACTGGAGATGCATAATCCAACAAGCTACTGCACATGGGAATGATCCAAAATACTTACTACTTCTCTTTACACCTCAAGAACATTACAGGAGGCTCTTGGTATGCAGCTACTACTATCTAGCTAAATCCTTTCATCTAGGAACATCATCTTCAAAAAAATTAGCTCCTTTCCTGACAAAGTCAAGTGTAAAAGAGCAGAGAGAGCCTTGCTGTTAAAAATCACAGGAAGTGTTGACTGAATGAATGCTTTAGGATTAGGCAAGTGAGTATTAAAATATTTTTCCATTTATCCTTTCTTTTGGCTTTGTTTCAGTTATTCCCACTTCCTGTTTCCTGTATTCTAATTTGGAACTCTCTGAAGTATCATTAAAATGAGGTTGTCGTAATGGTACGCAGGTCCCATGCAGACATTACCATTGCAGTTAGGATTAATATTAATGTTTAAAAGCATCCTTGGAAAAAACATTTTTATTTAGTCTACTTATGTTGGTGAGAGAAACTTTTGCAGTATAAAATACTGAATGAGCAGGACCCTTACAGCTAAGCCAGCCTCTGACTTTCTCTACTGTAATAGCAAGATGCAACTATCAAAATGTTGAGACTTTAAATTGGGTTCCTGAATGCCTGCAACAGAAGATTAGCAGTGAGGTCAGGAAAAAGGGAGGCAGCAGCCTGTACATCTGATTATTTTTTTTTTCTTATCTCATTTCTAGATGACTGCAGGGGCAATAAACAATAAAATCAGGTTGCTCTGATTACTTCCTGTTCAGCCACCAGTGTGCCATGCACCGCAGCTGTGGGCACTAAGTTTTAATCAGACTGGCAGAAACTAAGTCAATGGAACTTGTAACAAAATGGCAATGTTTTCTTCAAAACATAATTTTTTGCATAGTTTGTGTTCAAGTGTCTCGCAACCCACTACTAATCTAGAGATGAGTACCAGTTACTTAGGTTTGTAATTAAGCTTAATGTGAGTTTTGCTTTTGAAGATTTACCATGACTAAAATACTACTTTGATACCCAAAATGTAAGAAGATTTATTGATTAATCCCAGATTTATTGTGGACTTATCAAAGAAAAGTGCAGAATGACTCTGTCTCTAATAAGCATTTCTGAGGTGTATTAGAACTTTTTTTATTGTGGCTACATAGGTCTATACCAGGACAATTCTCCTGATACATAAAATAGCCTGAGTAATTTAAAAGTATAAATGAATGTGAGATTATACAAATATTCACTGTCATTTTGCTGACAGGTAATGGACTGAATTCTCTCTTTGGCTCTCTTATTTTTTTATTTGTCTTTTTTTTTTTTTTTTTCCCCCAACTGATTTTCCTGAGGGTCTGTTTCTTTTAGCATATATTGTCTTCAGGGAAGGGGCTGCTTATTGCTGTTTTTACGCAGTAGCTGTTTATGTCATCTAACAGTAGGAAAGGGCAGCTTGTCTGCGTACAGAATACATGCATGCTTTTCCATGTGCCTTGTATCTGTCTTTCAATTTCAACTGCCCACCCCTCCCGACAAACCCTGAAAGTCCAGTTAAATAAGATATAATTAGTGAGGCACACTGTCTTGTTACATTAATATAAACATCATCTTAACATTGCTATCAGAATATTTTGCTCAGTATTTTTCTGCACTGTGCCATTACAATATAAGCTGACAATCTCTGTAACACCATCATAGGTATGGTATTAAAATGTATGCTGAACTTGGATGGTATACAAGATATTATTTCATTATAAATGTCTTTGAGAATGATTTTACAATTCATATGCAGACAAAAATACAAAAATGCCTGGTTTACAGCAGAAGACTCCAAGGAGCTGATCCTTAGTTTTATTGCTTTGTATCTGTGAAGGCTCTGATAATGCACACATTTTTTAAGTACAACCTAACATAAGCCAGCTTCTAAATTCAGCTTCTGGCGACAGCTCCTTTTATATTTCCTCTTGCATGAGCACACATAGCACCAAAATCCAATCTACTGTGTCAAATATATGCATTTTGCAAATATATGACTACCTGATAAATGGAGTTGAATCTGAGTTTTTTAGGTTACTTTTAACAACTGAGAAATGTGCATAGTTTATTTTTTGTCTCACATGTTGCATGCAAATTGCCTCCTTCTACAGTGTCATGTGCATATGTAGTTCCCTGAGATGTCTGAACTAGATTCACTGTGAACTTACCCAGAATAGGCAATTAAAATGTAATTCATTTCTAGATATCATCAATATTCTGTCATTGCATAAGGGGAATGGACTAGATGACCCATGAAGTCTATTTCTACCCTCATATCTATTATGATTACCTTGTATTAGTAAAATTGCTTTTTAAGGTCACTTATATGTGGTGGTTCCCTTTACACAAATGTTTGGTACATTTGGCCATTCATGTGAATTTCTTCATACTCTGTTCAGAATGAGTTCAGTACAGCTATAGCATCAAATGAAGCAAAATCCTGGCATTTTGTTGTAAATAATTCATAAAACAATGTTATGAGCCTTATTCCCTGTGAGACATCCACATAATGAGCCACCAAAATGAAGCAGTGAAAACATCCACTTCCCCTGCTATGGGTGTGCCCCTGACAGATTCCTCAGGGTCAGAAACCCATCAATCTCTTTTCACACATGAGCTAATCAATTCAAAGAGGGAAGTGCCAATGAGCTATTAGATCAATATGGTGAAGTATGGAGATTGATCTTATCCCAGAGTGACTACATTAACAGACTTGTCAGTGCGACCTCTGCCCTGCGGCGCACATTATACAGGATTGCAAGTCTGATATCTGAATGAAGACCTCAGGTCATTGCTTTTAATAATCTGCTTGGCTGAAGGAATTAAAAGTAAATCCGTAAAGGAACGACTAATGAAAATATGAAGCACCCTCTTCTTCTCTGGTCTTGGAACGTTTGCAGAAATCTTGCCTGCTTTTCACAGCAACCAGCATCTCCAACTGTCTCGCACAGAAACCTGCTCAGCCACGCCTGGCTATCAGCATTTGAGATAGCAGCTATCATACAACCAATGGTTTCTGGCCACAAAAAGTATTAAAAGACACTGAATACAAAATGATCAAAAGCACTAACTGTGTCAAAATTGATTGCAGTCTTAGGTGAATTACTCCAACTGGTTAATGTCAACTATCAGATAGAGAGCTGTGCTGGAATCCTGGTGGTCTGAATTATTTAGCGGGTCTAAGTGAGATCACAGTATCTGCCACTGTTATGAGAGCTGATCACATCACTGAGCATGCGGCCCACCAAGCAAAACAGTTCCAACACAACGTCCAGTTCTGGGAGTTAGTCTTTTTTCAGACATAGGCCAAAGGCCAGTGACTTCAAGAGGAATTAGCCTGATCAGAGGAGCCTGTCTTTGCAACATTTAGGAACAGTATGTGCATACAATGCTGGAAGAGTTTCCTGTTCCTTAATCAACCTATCCTGGTAAGTGTCACCAGCTTCACAGGAAGCCTGCGTATGAAATGACCACAACTAGTACTTAAGGACAACTATGTCAGACCTCTCATTTTAAAGACACATCTTTTTGATAGTTTCAGAGATACTGAAAAAATGTACACTTTGCTATCTCAAAGCATGATATTAATATTAATATTTTTAAAACCTCGAATAATCTCATTGCAATGAAATATTTATGTATGTAACACATTTTAATAGTGTTTTTATGATACCAAACATTTTTATTGTTCATTGTATAATTGAATCAATGAATTAGAAGAAGGTTACTAAAAAAGGATTGATGCATTTTTAATGAAACTGTTATATCACTAAGAATAATGGCAGATCTATTAGGTTTAAACAGATAAGAGCTTTGTGACTTTATCTGAAAGCCCATATAATGGCTCTCAATTAGCTGAGGCCTAGAAAAACAGATTTAGTCATCCTGCTCACTATTTTAATTCATTGTTTATATATGTTATCTCTTTTCCAGTCTGTGATCAGATCACCTGTCTAATCATGAAAATATGAATCTGTTTAGCAGATGCCTCTACTTCCAGTTGTAAAAGGCTTCTTAAAAACAATGCTCTTTCAAAGTCTAGATGGAAGAACCAAACTAGCCATACAAAACCCCTGGGAAACATTTCTGAATTCCTAGTTTAATAGACAGGAGAACTCATGAGAGCTTTGTAGATTAATAGTGAGAATGTGGGGGTTTCAATGCTTGCATAGTTTGAATCCTCAATTAGCCCAGCAGCCTAAATTATAAATACTTCCCAGGTAGAAACTGCTATGCTTAGAAGTACCCCAATAGGAAACTCTTACATTAGTATAACACTGATTGAAATTTTAACAAAGCACAAAATATGATACAAAAAAATGAAAACAGGAGTTGCTAACCTGGCTCTGACTCCTACAGAAGGTTATGGATTCTTTGCAAGGTAGCATTTAACTTTCTATTATTTTGTAATGGATACAAAAATAGATAATGAACTTTTACATTAGTACAAGCTACACATAGTGTAGAGAAGAGACTTTATAATGACATTCTTAAAAATGTATTTGAGCTTTTCGGTGGGAGGTATGTCATCAGACTACTTTAAAAAAGAAAGATTCTTCTGTCTTTAAGCAGAAATTGAGAGGGAGTTTATGCATAATCCATACAGGAGCATGGTGCACAGGATGCTGTAGTATTGCTCAAGGACTAGTGTGAATTTTGAGAGACCACATAATTCATAGTGGTGAACCACAATTAAATCACGCCACCAAAATGTACATATGTTGTGGTTTTATCATCATGTCCTCTCCAAATAAACGAAAAAGCTCGCCTATAATCTAAGTTGTTTATATTTAAAAAGCTTTTGGAATTCTGCTATTCTACCTGTATCATAAAGCTAGGAACTTAGTAACCATCCAGTAGCACAGACCTCATAACAGCTTTAATTCAGAAAAGCACCTTACACGTTTATTGAAGCATTCTTACTGACAGGAAGCAGATGCTTATGTGTTTTCACTAAAATTAAGATGATTCTTTTGAGCAGGTGCAAGGGAAAGTAAACTTAGAGCATATACAGAACTAAAACACCCTTTCCATAAACCTTTTTAAAATTCAGTGCCTCACACTCAACAAGTACTAGAAGTAAATGCTGCCTCCCAATGGAAATGTGAAGTTTGTTTCCCAATAAAAGTAACCACAAAATTTCTACTCCTGTTGTTTCATCAGATGTTTGGTTTTTAACTCACTTCTTCGTAAAAACTGAGCAATCTTCATTATGGATTTCACAATTAAATGTTCTGTTTTGCAAACTGCAGAATGCAGTTTCTGGCGTAAGGAAGAAATTTTCCCCTTTAACAGCTACTTGAAAACTTGTCAGGAATATGAGGAAGGGAAAATGGATTAGTGGCAAAGTTCAAATGAAATCCTGAAGTTCATGATAAATACAATTTATCTTGTAATTCTGCAATTTACTACATAGCTCCACAGCTCAGGACTGCAAGTATCACTATTACACATAATCTACCAACAGCCACATCTGCCTGGTCACAGAAACTACAGCTGCATTAGGGATATCTGCTAGTGGCATCTATTTATATGGGTGTTATATATCTGAGTGCAAACAAATTATTCACATTATTTTATAATCAGTGAAACCTCTCACTAGCTTCTGTGTAACAAAGGAATGTCCGAAAGGATCTTTTTTTGTTAAAAACCCCCTTTTCAATTTGGGTTGGACTAGATGATTTTTCAAGGCCCCTTCCAACCCCTAACATTCTGTGACTCTCTGATTCTGTGAATTTCTCGGCCTGCAAGCAAGCGCTTACAGGCAGAGAACGTTCATGAAAACTTTCAGAACAAAAAGATAATCTTCTGGGAAAGTAACAATAGATTCAAAACACAGGTCTGGAATTGAAATGCTACCTCAGCCTCAACAGAATAAAAAATAAATGCTTTCTAGGTAACTGCTGCAGCTCTTTTGATAACATATGTACTAATAAATTTAAAATGTCTGTTGATTGACAAGTGTTTTGTGGGCTAACGTGGACTGCCATTAGCTAATTGTGAAAGCCTGACTTGATTCATCAGTTACTAGATAAACATTAGGTGCCTATTGTATGCATAAACATAGGAAATATATTTTCCCCAAGTTACTTTCTAAGCCCAAAACTTGTGAATTTGAAACAGCAAGGAATGGCACTGTTACACTCTTATTGCATATTCAGAACTCCCACTGAATTTGTAACAGAACATGGAATCAGGAGCCTGGATGCTCCGACTGAGCAACACAAGAGTAGCAGTACATGCCATGTTGTATTTGTTATGCACATAATATTGATTTAGCTTGCTCATGCTGGTCGCATTTCAAATTCGTTTCATGTTTAGGAGGCAGGGGAGAGGAGAAAGTATCCCTGGGTTGATATTTGCAAGATATTTTTATGCCTGTTGAACACAAGATTATATGATAAATTAATAAGAACATGGCTTTTGAGTTCAGGAAGAATAAGGCTTTGGAAAGGAGTACGACTGAGGTAATGAACTGTGGTTTGAAAAGGTTTGTATTTGCTTCATTCCCCGCCCCCTGTATGTAAAGATTGGGAGAGTATTACAGAACAGAATTGCTGGTGTTTATTTTAATTTGTGAGGTGCAAAGCACAGTAAGGTAATGCATAATCACCACTTGCATTTAGAAAAGACCATGCTCTTAAACTGAATACAGCAACAGCGAAACTAGAAATAGATGTGACCAGACACCTGCTGACAAACAGTGACAAATCCCACTGACACTTCAGTGACCCCCAGTAAGTCAAGATTTAATTAAGGGGTATAATTAAGTCAGTGGAACAGAACACTAATGAGTAGTGGGTTTTTATATGGGTAATTACACATAAGAATACAAAGTAAGTTAGGCCCCTAAATAAGTCATTAAAATTAACAGTATCAAATTACAATCTCAGTTTTAAGTACTTTCTGCCTTTCTCTGCAATGATGTAGATTGAAACAACACAACTCGTCAAGCATCTGCACACATCTGCTAACAAATGTTATTGTCCAAATTCTGCATGGGTTTAAGCATATTGGCAACATGACCTCGGTGGCACAATGCACACCAGTAAGGCCAGATATGCACGGGTTTGCTGGGCTGTCCATCATGCTTGCATATGTTCTGTACCATGCAGGGGTCACTTCAGCTCATTTTCTAACAAATGACATTCTGTTGCTATTCTCTTACAAGTAACACACCCTCTAGATTTCATTTGTCAAGCATGTTGATTACAAGGGAGACATACATTACAGACAGTTCCTATGATTGTCTGCATAATCATAGGGCACCATATACCTTTGCAATCAGACAACAGAGATTTCTTATGGCAGTGCTATTTTATCCCTGATCCAGTTATCAGGAATTTATTTAGGCAGTTGAATTTTGAAATAGCTGAAATACCTGTGTCTGCATATCTGCTTGTGTTTCAAACAGAAAAGTATCGTAAAGTAGATTTACTGGACCAACAAGTTAAACCGAAGTGAAAAACATCATCATGAATAATGATCGCAATGGTAGGGGAAAAAACAAATTTCCTATGGTCTTGAAGACTTAAAGGAATGCCTGTGCAGTCTGGAGCCAGCCCTCTGCCGGGATTACTCTATCTGCTCCCAGCTGGTAGCCTGCAGTTCATGACAGCCTTTTATCCGTTATCAAAGCAACAAGTGGAAAAGCAGATCCTCCTGCCTGCTAACACTCTGCTCAGTTCTCTCTGTAGAATTTCTGCTTCTAAATCTTTCCTTTTAACAAGTCCTCAGATTTCCTTCCTACTGCTGCAGGAGACACTAAATATGTCTCTCAAGTCTTTAGCTCACTTGTCTAACTAAAACTCTGCAGGACACTAAAGGATAAGAGAATAATTGCATTACAACAGGACATTTTGTACAGGGACTGACTGAAAGGCAGAATGAGCCTGATCCTGCTCACATTAGAGTGCTGAGAGTTTAGCCATTTATTTCAGTGATGGGAAAATCAAATCCTAACTACTCAACTTGATACCAATATAACACTTTGATTACAATTTCAGACTGAGACATGAGTTAGGTGTAGATTTAGCCTACTAGCTTACATAAAGTACAAATTTTTACTGTAACAAAAGCAAAGCAAATTACATTGAAATTTCTGACATAAATACTCTGCTTACTTTGCATTTTTAGTAGTATAGGAAGAATTTTTAAAATGCAGAACATGGAAATATATAATTAATAAGAATTCGTTCAAGCAAAGTCTACCCACTGAAACTGAGCAGCTATTTGTTATTGAATCTAAATGAATACACTTTAATAAAAATATACATTGCATTTTCCATAAATCATGCTGTCATAGAGTAACAGGTCTTAGAAACACAACCCTGTAAGTTACTACAGGTATATTTTTAAAATCAAGGGGACTTAAACTGTTACATAGACTACATTAAACCATAAGATATGTTAAGGGGAGTTTAATTGGTTTACCTCTTTGGTTTTTAAATGGATTTTGCCATGATTTACTACAGTTATGCAATGACAGAAGATGCTGTGGGAATGTCAATGTGGCAATGAATCCAGGACTTGCTCCCTTTCTGAACCAAGGCTTTTGCCACCAGGCTTCTCCATGCACACCCAGGAGCGGTCTTCAGCCAGGCACCATGGATGGAGCAAGGCCAGATCCTGCCAGTGCTCTGCCCTGCCTTCACTGCAGTCCTATCATCCTTAGCAGAGCAAGACCTCTGTAACTAGCAACATTTAAGCCCAACAGGATTTTCTAATGCATGCAAAAGCATGGTTTGGCTGTGGGTCCTCTGACACTTTGCTAGCATGTGGGCAGTTGCATCTCTTTTTGACAAACTACCTGAGGCAATTGTTCTGGATGGGACCCCAGCAAAGGCCCTAACAGAACCAAAACACAATAAGAGAGATTGTAAGAATTATGCAAACGCTTTCCCCATTTTTATCTTTCCACAGGCATGTGCTACTTAAAACCACAGGGTTAGATGGAGCGCCTTCTGTCCGGGCTGCAGACGCACGGATGCGTAATGGATCCCTGACATCTTCTTCTCCCCCATTTTCATCGCCACCAGGCTGCCCCTGCCCAGCCGCCTATGAATGAGCAGAAGCCGCCTTTCATCCCCCACTTGCCCGGTGCTTCAAAAGGAACTACCCAAAATAGCAGCCACAAAAATCCAGCCGCCTGCCAAAAGGCCTGCACACGTCCCATTCTCACAGGCATCTGAAAGGTTGGAGAGCTCAGCAAAAATTTTATGTACGGGAGCAGGCCCAAGGAAAACTCACACGCCATAACCAATTGTGGACAGAGGATCATCTATCAGCAGACAAATGCAGGAACTCCAGAATGTCTCTCCTCAAATGAAATAATATATCTTTGAAAGCCAATGCCCGTTTTAGGCCTGAGGCCCATATATCAAGCCTGAGAGGCTTGTGGATACGCTCCAGGGCCATTAACCTTCCACCTGTTTCCCCTTGTCCTTCAGGATGAGACCCTGCCCTTGATTTTACTCCCTTCCCCTGTTCATCTTCCGACAGAGTGTAAATGTAAAGCAGAGGGCCTGCGAAATAATTCAAAGGCAATGGACCAGGGACATGGTTACAAATCTCTGCCACTGGCACTGTGACTTATGCAGGCAGTTTGTCACACATGAGCCAGGTGACCTCTGTGACATAACAGAGAAAAATATCGCCCGAGATCAAAAGATGAGATTCAGAGCACTCTAACTAACTCTGCTGTACACAGCCCAGCTACGCAGTGGCCAAGAGTTTCCTCTCCTAGGAATACTGCTCGCTCTGCTCACTAGCAGGCAGGCAGGCCATGCTCTTGCTAATTTCAGTAACCTCTTTTTCTCTCACCTCTTTGGAAATATTTCCCGTAACCTGAACATCAACATTTCCCTACTTCTGAAGCATCTCTTTTTCAAGAAAGATAGTAAAATTGACAAGGAGAGACAGCAAAATGCCATTCAGCATACAAAAATTAACACATAAAAAGCAGTATCACAGAAAAAGGTGGACTAGCCACTTTTTGAAATGTGTCTCTGTTTTAATCTAAGTAATACTAATAATTTTGTATGAGCACTTGCTATCTCCAGTGTTGCAATGACAAGTCTTTCAAGGCTAAAATATTTGCCATTATGGTTAAATTAAAAGTAAAGTTAGTATTAAAAATGACATAATGCACCCAGATAACACAGATCTGTACTCATCCATATTTTAAAAAGAGATATACCACAGAACCAGAATAATTTGAAACAAAGCCTAATAAGATTGATTTCTTAAAAAATCTTGAATTCAATTATTCAAGCTTTGTGTTACACAGGAAGTTTTCCAGCTGTTTTGTACATGCAGGACTTCTCTGCTAGGTGCAGACAAAAGAACAAGGCCTAAGGCAGTGATTTTCTTTTATTCCTCATAACCTAATGGTATGTTTGGTATGGACATTTAATTTTGTCTATTTAATAAATTAAAAAACAACCACCACAACTGTCACAGTATTCCTGGTATGATGATGAAATGAGAAATACTACAGTAGCTAGATCAGCCTAAATGCCATTCTAATCCTAAATCACTTTGGCACTTGACAACATCTAGTTGATGAAAAACTCAGTTTAACCCACAAAGGTATATAAAAATATGCATATAAGGACATACACATAAGAATTCATCATATTGCTTACAAGTGTCCTAAGCATTATCTCATCAGCTCCTTTATTCTGTCTTACGACATGCTGGAAAATTTTGCAGAGTTCAAGCTCTCACCCAAAATCATCTGAAGGGGTAGTGTTCCACTATGGCAATATATCTAAATTCACTACATCGAAAACTATAGAAAGTTGAACTATGGATAGGACTTGAGACTAAATCATGCAGCAGTTATAAGGAAATGCACAGCTGAAAACCACTTCATGTTTCCCATTGACTGAAGCCTGATGAACAGTAAATGACTCTGTTGCAGAGGACTGCAATGGTAAACTCAATAAATGCAACATTAGTACTACAAAAACATTACTCTGCAATGTTGCCACATGCATTTGTAAAAATAAGACAGCTGTTTGATTTTACAGTGCTAAAATATTTTGTTCTTATTCAGGCTCATATGTTTTCTTCTTAATGTCTCTAAAGAAATCCTGGCAAAGACACCAGCAGCAAGCAACTACATGCAAGTTTTGTCATTGGTTTCAATGAACTCCAATTCAGATCCCAGTTGTCTTCATTTTTCAAAATACCTGGAGTGTTACTTTTTCATGTAAAATATAGGTGAGAAATACAAGAGTTTTGGCAGTCAGACCTGTAGCTCTCTTTGACACTCCTACTGAATATATTAATTTGTATTTATTCCTGATTTCACTTAGGCTTTCTGAATTTCCCTTTAAAAAATACATATATTTGATGTATTCCTGAAAAAAATTAATATTTAATGTAAAGAGCACCTAGCCCAATCCATTGCCTTTTACAGTAAGTATGATCTAGTTTTGTAATATTAGTGAAATCTGGGAATCAAGTCCAGGTATTGCATGCTACTGTAATAGAGGATTTTGCTTATTTGAGTGTTTGATCAGTTTTGAATGTCCAAACAGAATCACAGAATTTCCAAGACATAAAGAAACTACTTTAAACTCTTATTGCATGTATAAAAATACTGTTGTGTTTGCATAAATATAAATTATAAACTTTATGATATACACTCAAATATATTTAATACACTCAAATAAATATAAATTTTATATAAACTCAAATACATGTAATACACTCAAATAAATATAAACTTTATAAATATACACTCAAATACACAGGAAATTATTTTCCTCCTTTGCATGCCACCATGTGCCTTCTATGTAAACACCTTCTGAACATCAAATATTTTATAAGATTAAAGGTTACAGCATAATATCTTGTCTTGAGGAAAAAGCCTTAAATTAATTGGTTGACATATCACACAGACACTACAAGTCCAGTTAATTGTATTTTTGAATGCTTATGCCTCCCTGATTCAGTCATGTAAAACAAAAGAAAACAAGGAGTATTTAACATTTTAAAATAATAATTTTGGAGCATGAATAATTCCTTACATTCTTTTCCAGCTACAGACAATTTCTGTTGGGAAAAGTGCCACATAGTATCGACAGTGACAACAAATTGTATTGTCCAGTGAACATCTGTTTCCGACTCCCACACTGATATTACAGGTTGGATAATTTTGATTTAGTCTTCACAGGCTGACCGACTACAGAGGAACTGGAAATTACTGGTACGTTCAACTTTTATTATTGGAACACAGGAAAACTTTATCATCATGCTGGGAAGTTCTGTGTGTTTTGAAATATTGGAAGGAGGGTTATGTTAGCGCAGAAACCCTCTTGCAGTGGTTCTTAGGAAGAAGAAGGGAAGTGGCTCCTGGTCATTGTGTCTTCCAGTCTATGTGGGCATGCAAGTCTGAGATGAAAGTCTTGAAATGGAACAGTGTCTCTGGTTTCAAGAGGAGAGGTTTGATGGTGAGGGTTTGGGTGGGAGTGTGGGAGTGGTATTTTCAATAAAATCAGTGTCACTGCAAAAAAGGACCAGATTCTCCTGATCTTGCTCAAGACGTAGTACCATGTCTCTGTACAAAATATCTCTGAAATTCAAAGCAGTTTTGATAGGGCAGAAAAGGCTCAGGTTTAGTACAGGTTGCAGGATCTAGCTCTAGAAATGTCAGTCTCAAAGAAAGAACTGATCTTCTCTAACTTGTCTTTATTGAACCAAGTTGCTATGATACTAACTTATAAAGAAAGGCCATGTTAACTAGCTAAAATGATAACTGTTAGAAAACCTGAAGACAAGACTAAGCAGCCTTTTAAAAACTCTGGGGAGTTTGTGAGAATGATCTATGCCATTCCTCCCCCTGCCCCCCGAGTTATGCCACCATTTGTTATTCAGCCTAGAGAAAAAGGTAAAAGTTCCACTTTGGCAGGGACAGGGAAGAAATGAAGATGCGTTCTTGATAGGCTCTGTATGCCACTTTGATAAAGCTCCAACTCCTCATCTGTAAATACACCAGCCAGTGCTGGGATAAACTCCTGAAAACTATCCTCTTTTGCAGAGAAAGAGGGAGAGAGAGAAACTCTACTGAAACTCCAATTAACACTAATTAGAGTTGCCAGCATGCAGAGGAATCAAAGGCAAAATATGTAGAGCCCCCACTGAAGTCAAAAGGAGAAGGATATGCCTTAAAGGACAAGTATGCAAATTAAAAATATAAGCTGCTCAGCCTTACCAAATGAGCTAGCCATGTAAACACTGACACTGAGGTGTAACCCTTCCTACTGGGAATACTGACCCTGAAAGTTCATTCTTAGTCGGGAGAAGGTGTTGTCTTTGACCACACTTGTAGAATGAGAACATATCTTGTGAATAACAGGTCCAAAACAAAGCAAAGTAATTGCCACATGTTTATTTCTACTTGAAATTGTCAGTGCTATTGTTGCTATTGTTAATAGTCGTGTTGTTTATTCAGTGCATTACAAACAAGGTTCAGTGTTTTCCAAGTCCTGCATCAGAGAGGTAGTTTTAAGAGATTCTGGATTTCTCAAAGACTTAGAAAGTCTGAGTAGAGTCTTTGCAACATAGACAATATTCAAAATACTGCTGGGAGATTCTAAGTCTCAGCCTCAAATGTAGAAAATCACCTGATCTTGCTTGTCATGAGGGTAGTATGTACTTACATATGGACTAACTTAAGCAATACTACAATAGCAATTGTCTGTGAGTAGTGTGCTTTCTATTTCCCTCTCTTCTCTCCGTATGCTAACAGATGTGATTGTGGAGGTGGTTACAAAAGAAGCCATGTTCTGATGACCTGTGTATGAGCTATACATTAGACTTGGCTTCCACTTGCATACTAGATGATTTGCACCACCTATTTTAGATCTTGTGCCTCCCAGCAGCCTGTCTACTACATCCCTATCATCTCCCACAATTCTTTCTAATGTCAGTGTTATAATGCTCTAAAACTACTGCACAGACAAATGGGAGTAGAACCAGAGACTTTGGGCAATTTTCACCTGTTACTCTCCCTACATGTTTTTGCTCTTACCTGAAGGACAGTTAACAGTATGGTTTAACTACCTTTGCAGGTTTACTCTGACTTTTCAGGAGTAGCTAGATGGAACTTAATAGAGAGGAGGCAGTCCAGAAGGTTCTTAGAGTGTATGGAGAACAGCTTCTTGATGCAGCTGTCAAGTGAGCCTACCAGGGGTCAGGCCCTGCTTGACCTGTTGCTCTGAAATAGAGGAGGGCTGGTGGGAGATGTGATGGTAGGAGGCTGTCTAGGGTGCAGTGACCATGAGATAGTGGAGTTTTCAACATGCAGGGAAATAAGGAGGAACAATTACAGAACCCTCACTTTGGACTTCCGGAGGGCAGACTTCAGCTTATTTAAGCAACTAATTTGGAGAGTACCCTGGGTAGCAGCTCTTAAAAACAAAGGCGTCCAGGACAGTTGGACCTACTTCAAACAGGAACTCTTGAAGGCACAGGAACAGGCTGTGCCCATGTGCCGAAAGATGAGCCAGTGGGGAAGGCGACCAGCCTGGATGGGCAAGCAGCTCTTGAAGGAATTAAGGGGGGAAAAAGGGTGTATTGCCTTTGGAAAGGGGGGGAGGCAACTTGTGATATGTTGAAGGATGTTGTTAGATCACGTAGGAGAAAAATTAGAGAAGCAAAAGCCCAGTTAGAACTCAAGCTGGCCACTTCTGTGAAAGACAATAAAAAGCATTATAATAAATATATTAATGCTAAAAAGAGGGGTAAGAAAAACCTCCACTCTCTATTGGACCTGGAGGGAAACATTGTAACTAAGGATGAGGAAAAGGCTGAGGTACTAAACACCTTCTTTGCCTCCATTTTCAACAGTAAGGCAGGAGGACTTCAGGATAACTGCCCTCCTGAACTGGTAGATGGGGTCAGGGAGCAGTATAATCCCCCTGAAATCCACGAGGAAGCAGTCAGGGACTTGCTGAGCCACTTGGATACTCACAAGTCCATGGGACCAGAGGGGATCCATCCTAGGGTGCTGAGAGAGCTGGCAGATGAGCTTGCCAAGCTGTTCTCCATCATTTACCACCAGTCCTCACTCTCTGGAGAGGTCCCAGATGACTGGAAACTGGCCAATATGATGCCCATCCACAAGAAGGGTCAGATGGATGAATTTGGAAACTACAGGCCAGTAAGCCTGACCTCAGTGCCAGGAAAGATTATGGAGCAGATCATCTTGGGGGCACTCACTGCGCACCTGCAGGATGGCCAAGGGATCAGGCAGAGCCAGTATGGATTTAGGAAGGGCAGGTCCTGCCTGACCAACCTGATCTCCTTCTATGACCAGGTGACTGCCTGGTGGATGTGGGGAAGGCTGTGGATGTAGTCTACCTGGACTTCAGTAAGGCCTTTGACATCGTCCCCCACAGCAAACTCCTGGCCAAGCTATCAACCTGTGGCTTGAACCGCAACACTCTGCGCTGGGTTAGGAACTGGCTGGAGGGCCGAGCCCAGAGAGTGGTGGTGAATGGTGCCACATCCAGCTGGTAGCCATTCACTAATGGTGTCCCCCAGTGATCAGTGCTGGGCCAAGTCCTATTCAATATCTTTATTGATCTAGATGAGGGGATTGAGTTCACCATTACTAAGTTTGCAGGTGACACCAGGTTGGGAGCAGGTGTTGATCTGTTAGAGGGTAGGAGAGCTCTGCAGAGGAACCTTGACAGGCTGGACAGATGGGCAGAGTCCAACATGATGGTGTTTAACACGTCCAAATGTTGGGTGTGGCACTTTGGTCATGACAACCCCATGTAGCACCACAGGCTGGGGTCGGAGTGGCTGGAGAGCAGCCAAGCAGAAAAGGACATGGGGGTACTGGTTGACCACTGGCTGAACATGAGCCACCAGTGTACCCAGGTAGCCAAGAAGGCCAAGGGCATCCTGGTCTGTATCAGGAACAGTGTGGCCAGCAGGAGCAGGGAAGTCATTCTGTCCCTGTACTCAGCACTGGTTAGGCCACACCTTGAGTACTGTGTCTAGTTCTGGGCCCCTCAGTTTAGGAAAGATGTTGACTTGCTGGAACATGTTCAGAGCAGGGCAATGAGGCTGGTGAGAGGTCTTGAACACAAGCCCTGTGAGGAGAGGCTGAGGGAGGTGGGGTTGTTTAGCCTGGAGGAGAGGGTGACCTTTTTGCTGTCTACAACTACCTGAAGGGAGGCTGCAGCCAGGTGGGGGTTAGTCTCTTTTCCCAGGCAACCAGCACCAGAACAAGAGGACACAGTCTCAGGCTGCACCAGGGAATTTTAGGCTCGAGGTGAGGAGAAAGTTTTTCACAGAAGGAGTTATTGGTCATTGGAATGTGCTGCCCAGGGAGGTGGTGGAGTCTCTGTCCCTGGCGGTGTTCAAAAGAGGATTGGACGTGGTACTTGGAGCCATGTTTTAGTTAGTCATGAGGTGTTGGGTGACAGGTTGGACTTGACGATCTCTGAGGTCTTTTCCAACCTTATTGATTCTATGATTCTATGAAATGAGACTGCTGGCCTGTCCAACTCATCACTCCGATCCTTTTTCTCAAAGATTTACACATTTTCCCAAAAGGGTGCACAAGATGTTTAAGGGGTTGGCACTGAAACACACTGCCTGTTTTTGAAGATCTCTGTGGGATACGTCAGTGGAGCCCAGAGACAGAAACATCTGTAGCTACTGCCTGCTATACAGTGGCTGTGGTACTCACACTATTCCTAAGAGAAAGGAAAAGAGAGGAAATAAATAGCAACAAGGGCATTTAGAAAGAGCTTGTAGCAAATGAAATGAAAGAACTTGACACAGACAGCTTTGCAGAAGCAAAGAGCAAACTGACAGATGTTGTGAGTGAAACCAGAAACACTGTATTCAAGAGACGAACTTGCACTTCTAATTCAGACAATATTTTCATTGGCTTTGGGACATTATTTTTTTTCTTATCAGCAGTACAAGAGTGGGCCCATGAGAACAACTTTTGATGAAACTTACTATATGGAAGCCTGACTTGTTCAGCTCTCTATTTAAGGACAGCACATAGTTGTAGGCACACATGTATTTTCTTTTACAGGGAATTCTGGTCATAGCATGGAGATAAGGATGGTTCCCAGTACTGTGTTACTCTTTTCTCCTCATACCTTGAAGAGGGATGAAATAGATTAGGGGATGACCAGACAGCTCTGTCTCTATCTCCCCCTGAAGTGCCAGATTAGCCCTCAGACTAAATAAGAAGTTGGTACACAAGGGCTGCAGCAAGCTGCTTCTGGAGTCATGAGGGATTATGACTCAGCACCACCCGTCACTGTTTCTGCTCATTATTCAAGACAAATTGCAAGCCTGCAGTAAGTATTCCCCAATAAATACCAAAAGGTATCCAGATGAAACAAACAGCCAGTGCTGACTGTAACACCAGAATAACGATAAAATTCTCTGTCACATCCAGTGTCACTTAGTCAGGGTGATGTTTCCTGTATTCAGCAAACATGCCAGTAAAAGAATTTCCTTGGCATACAGACAACCTGGAAATGTCCTTTTAAAAATCAGTCAATACCAACAGGACTCATGAGCTAGCTGGAACCATTTCCTATGCTATGGAAAGAACATTTGAATAAGGTTAACCAAGATATTTCACCCTCCCAACCTCCCCCTCCCCATCTATTTCTGGATGTCTTCTTTTGTTCACCCTTTGCTAATTATAGTGGCCTTGCTTAGGTGATATTTATAGCCTCAAAAGACTTGCCTAACTTTTGGAACACTTTATTCATGTATATTTCCTGTGTTTATTGTTGCCTTAACTAATTTTTTAAAATTAAATTTACCTGATCCAAGATTTTATTTAGCAACAAATATCAAAGTAACTCTTCTTTCAACAAATACAAGAGCCATATTTAGATGTAAAAAAATAATTTTTCTATTTCTGAAAACAGATTTTTGGCTTCTTTCCCACTCCAAGTGATGAGTATGACAGGAGATTCCAGAATTGGACCAAAGGAAATTTCTTTATTCACCACCATGTGATTATTTGGTATATTACTTTAGTATTTTATCTTCTTCTTCTTTTTTTTTTTTTTTTTTTTTTTTTTTTTCCCCTGTAATGATTGCTCTAACAACTGGGGTGATTCCAAGACACAGTGTCTAATATTTCTTTTCCAAGACTGCCCTGACATTTACCTAGCCACCTACAACTGGACTTCTACCAGTTACAAAAGAGGAAAAAAACTACATTAAGGATGTCCACCTAAAACTATGGCTTCACTTTCCCAGTGGCACAATATTTTACCTACTTAGTTTTCCCTAATTGCTCATAAATCTACCCTCTTATTTCTCTGCAGTTGCTCTTCAAATGCATCTGTAGTGATGCCAATAGCAACAACTTTCAAGCCACTACGTTGAAACAGCAAATAGAGAACATGTTAAGGAAAAATTTGGTACGTCTTTCAACTCTACTGAAAGTAGATGGATTTGGGGGAATATTCAAGGAAAGTATGGTGGCTCCCCTTTCCACAGAGACCCTGTTTCCCTGCCAGCTGCCATCTATTCAGACACACTCAGGCAGAAGTGACGGCACTGAACCTCTGTGTAGGACAAACCCAAGCAGCGATGGGCCATTCAGCATAGTGGTGTCACCATGCCTGTGCGTGAATCTCCATTTCACACACAAACACTGCTGCCTAGCAGGACCAGTGAAGAGCAGAGCCACCCATTTCAGCCCACTCCCAAGAGTGATTCCCTCAGCCCTGTTGCCACCCAGGCCGTACACTTCTGGACCCCAGGGTTGGGCACACCTCAACCTGCTCTCCAGCAGGGTATGAGTGCTGCATGGGTACAGAAACAGGGGCAGCAGAGTAGCTGCCCAGGAAACAGCATCTAGCCTAGTGTATCACCTCAAACTCTCCACCCACATCCCTTTTACACAGCAGGGTCAGTCTCAGGTCAGAGAGAAGGTATATGTGCAAGGCAGACCCCCAACCCTTTAGTTAGCTGTTCTTTTAGAGTTTGCTCCCAGAGCATGCAGAGCCCAGCACCTTATCTTGATGCAGAGCCCTGAAAGCACCTGCAGGCACTAATATGCTAATGGCCCAACCTGGCCCCCACCCATAAGACCACTTAATCCCCACCTTCAGCCTCCCCTAGTTTGCTCCACTGGTAAGATCTCTGCTGTCTGTGTGTGTCCTTATCTTGTCCCTCTTTCAAACTGTCCTTGGTCCCTGGGGCTCATGAGCAGGTGGTGAGGTGGGCCAATCCTGCTGACACCCTTTAGGGTCCATTGTGGTCTGGGGAGCTGGGTGGAGGTGACAGGGGCTGCAGTGCCTGTCTATTTCTCTGGCAAGTAGAGAGCAAACGTTTCAGATCAGTTTCATAATGTGCTAAGACAATGTCTTGTGATTCAGCCAACCCTAACTGAATAAACTATGCTTTTTATTCAGAGGTGGAACAAAACTTCATAATTAAGAGGTTTCTTATTAGAAAAAAACAATAATCAGAAAACAGTTCAAGGCTGTTAGATTTCAGTTTGCTTTTAACTGCTCTTTCCAGTCAGATGTGAGAAAGTGAGAGCGATTAGTTACTTTACATGTCATTTTACTAAAAGATCTGTAAACAGAGCACCACATTTTGGACATTGCCATTGCCTTCACGTTGGCTGTATCAGAGTTCAGACCAAATATTTATTACTCATTGTGGTGATTCTTGAATTGCAATCAAGTTTAAACTGATTTTTTTAAAATGTTATTTGCTTGTGTCCCAAAACTCTTTGTCAATAAATAGGTTGTTCTGTTTCAGAAGTCTGAAAACCTACTTGTTAATGCATCCTGGCCAAAGTTTGGAAGTAGAGAGATACAAGATAGATATCTAAGTGCGGTCTGCCTCTTTTACTCTGTTTGAAACTTCTTCATATATAATAGTTTTTGAAATGGAAGAGACCTAAATTCTCTTTTCCTGTGTTTGTATATCTGTATGGTGTACCCAGCCTGTTTCTGAGTAGTCTTACAATTACCAGCATGATTTGAAAGCTCAGGTTCTGCCTTTTCTCCAGTGATGAATCTGATGACTGAATCTTGTGCAAAGCATCGCGTTTGTGCTGCTCTACAGGCAGTATGCAGCCATTCACTCTCCATGGTCTTTGTTTTGCTCAAATGATGTGCTTCTACACAACTGCCACATGGTTACACTGGTTGTTTCATTAAGCTATGAATATCCAGCTCTCAATCTTTATTCACAAATCACACTTTCTTCTGCCTTTCTTACAATTTGTCAGCATTTTTCATCCCTAGAACTGAGTGGATTACATGAGCTCTGCAATGTTGTATATACAAAGATGTTAATCTCTGTGAGATTATAGAATAACATGTTTATATTCTAGGGCTTCAGCAGGGCTGATAGGATGTCTTCAGGTAACTTCAGTGTGGTTAGGATTCATCCTTATTGTAGGTGATCCTGAAGACTACAGGTTAACAAAAGGATGTCCCTGAATCTGAAAAACCTTGAGAGATTTATAGAGGCAAACTTTTAGTGCAACTAGGAGCCACTGTGTACAACAGAAATATCATACTTGTATATACAAGTGGTACAGGTATCCTACAAATACTCTACATCTTTATGAAACAAGTTCTCCTCCTGTAGTAAGATTTACTGACTGGCTGTGAGAAATGTCATAGTTTGCAGGAGTGAAAATGGTGCATTCTTGTGGCAGAAACTTGCAAAAAATGGAGTTCTTTGCAAGTGAAGATTTGTCATTCTATCAATGAAACTGTAACATTCTTAAGCAAAACTAGGAAATACAGCTATGGTTTTCCAAGAGAATGGAATTGTTTAAATTTTAAGGCACAAAGCTCTTTCCATCATTTGGTAAGAACAAAAAATGTCATTTTCTGCAGTGAAAATTTGATAGGTAAAAACAATGGTCCAGAAACAAAACAGATTATGCTAGCATGGTTGAGCATTCACTGTTCAGTTTCTTAGCCAGTACAGAAGTCATTATTAAAATTCACTTTAATATATCTTTGGACTAGCGACAGCATGCAAGATCATGCAAGAGCACTGTTCCCCCCCCATCAAACAACAAACCCAAACTGTAATGTTAAACTGTTAAACTTCTGGTTTGTGTAATGTATGCCTCCAACCCACAAATGAACATGCAAGTGCAGCTCTTGCTTCTCATCAAGGTTGTAGTGTGTGCTTCAGGCCATGTGGCAGGAGTGGCTATAGCTATCCAATTTCTCATGTTTGTACTACAGCCTAGTATCCTCTGCTTGTCGCTAGCATTAGGATGGGCTGGATAGCTTAATACTGTTACTTGTTCAAATTTTCTCAAAGTAGCAAAATATTGTTATAACATGGTGGCTATTAATAGCAACCTGGGTGAGTGCTACAGTGAACTGGTGACTACAGATCCATTTGTGCCAGCGTTTAAAAAAAAGCACCTACACAGAGCATGGTTCTTAGTCTCATAACGATGCTGAGTACTGAGTATTTAAATGAAAAAATGACCAAATCCAGAGTGACTGGACTCAGTCTCCTGCTATCAGAGATGATAGGGTTTTTTTTTTGATGATGAGGTTTTTTTTGGTTTTTTTTTTTTTAGTCTGTCACAACCAGTAATTTGTAATTTGTGTTTTGCTCACAAAAGTATTGCTCCTGCAGAGCACCACAGGGAGCACAGCATCTATCTAAGGGGGTCCTGAAGCCTTCAGCCTGAACTTCCCCTGACACAGCCCGAGACCGTGTCCTCCTGTTCTGGCGCTGGGTGCTGGGTGTTCAGGCTGAAGGAGCAGTACTTTTGTGAGCAAAACGCAAATTATAAATGACTGGTTGTGACAGACTAAGAAAAAAAAAAAAAACACCTTCCAGTATCTGAAGGGGGCCTACAGGAAGGCTGGGGAAGGACTTCTCAGGCTATCAGGTAGTGACAGGACTAGGGGGAATGGAATGAAGCTGGAGGTGGGGAGATTCAGGCTAGATGTGAGGAGGAGGTTCTTCACCATGAGAGTGGTGAAACCCTGGAATGGGTTGTCAAGGGAGGTGGTCGAGGCCCCGTCCCTGGGGGTGTTTAAGAGCAGGCTGGATGAGGCTCTGTCCAGCCTGATCTAGTGTGGAGTGTCCCTGCCCATGGCAGGGGGGTTGGAACTAGATGATCCATGTGGTCCCTTCCAACCCTGAATGATACTATGATAATACTCCACAGCGGAGTGAAAGTGAAGTATCCAGCTTCAACTTGTAAAGTGCGTAGGAGAATGTCATCTTTCTTCTTACCCCTAGAGAAAGTGCCAGAGGTTTAGCACTGAACAAGATGTTCATAAAGGCTGCAAGACATCGTGCCCTCGTGCTGAAATAGAGCATTTAGTCACATCCTTTGTTCAGAGGAGAGCCAGAAGATTATGAAGTTAACTTCTAATAGTGTTCCCCAATAAGACTGAGCTGTGTGGCAGGTATAATCCCCTACTTCATTCAACCCTGGTTTCTCTGCTGAGACTTCTTTCCATAGTCATGATTTCACTATTTGTGAAATTACGTTAATGATTCTAAAGCAAAGAATTACTTATTTGGGTGAAATAAATACTTTTCCTTTTCCCCAATGCTTTCTTTTTTGAGAAAGATTTTTTTCAGATCTAGATACACTTAAGACAGACTAAAACCCAACAGCTACACACGAAAATGCTAACTAATCTGATTACTAATATCAGGGGAAATCCTGGACCTCAATTTCTGGCAGCTTCCGTGACTGAAAGAACATTGCAGAAGTTTTATTTAATCAGCTATGTTAGTTACATTTCCTGTCCTGATAAATACATACTACAAAGTCCAAAAGCACTTCAAGTTATCAAATTGATTTTGATTACTTAACTCTAAATAACTTATCAACCTTTCATCAGTCTGAAGAAGAACTTTTAAGGTATTCCACTGCTGTTATTTTTTTTTCTCAGAAAACAAACAAAATTTAAAAAAAAATAAAATAAACCAAAAAAGCAAACGCCTACTATTTTCCTGTTCTTTGTTAATTGTGTTTAATAATTGGATTTTAGTACCATAGCTACTTATTTTTCTATGTATTTTTTAATACTTAATTATGTAGAGATTGAACTTTGACATTAAAGCTGATGTGTTGAGTATTATATTACTACGTCTAGCTAAATAGGTTTAACAGAAAAATATTAAGATGGTCCAGGAGTTCTGTTAATCTTATTCACAGCAAGTTGGCACTGCTTTAAGAAATAATTTGGAACTCTGCTAATGCAGTTGTGCTTTTGGGAAATATGTAATACAAAATAAGGCCTCCGCTAGCTCATTAGCTGCCAAAGCATGTTTTGCCACATACAGCTGAATTTCTACAGATAGGGTCCTTTTGAGATACGTGGTTAAATCACTGCATCTCTGAAGCCTATGTTTAGTGTATCTAGTGTAAGTGTGGACACCTTTACAACTACAGCAAGAATTCTGTCCCAGTACCCATACAGCCTGACATCAATGGATGGCCAAAATTTGCAAACTCAGTGAACTGTTCTAGGATGAGCTTCTTTAACATGAAGTACATCGACTCTTCCTGCAATGATTCACTAAATCGGTTTCTGCTCACATAGTACTTTGACCTCTGACATCCTCACTAAATAGCCAAATAAGTCAAGGGAGTATTTTCCTCTAAGTCACAAGTCCTTCAGTGCCCTTTTGCTAACTATCAATATTTAGTTAATTGCTGGATCCTCAGCCAGGATAAAGTATCCTCAGGATTATTCTACAGTGCAGGCTCTTCTTTCTTCCTGTCCCCAACAGAGGCTGCGTTCTTTTATAGGTTCAGGAGCACCTAGCTATGGAAGTAGTTGTTGAATTTTCCCTGATGCAGGCTGATGAGGAAAGACCAGTCCAGTGGAACTGTCTGCATCCTTTGTTAGGGCCAGGTAACCTTTGGACTCTGGAAACTCTTGCAATATTTTCTTTTTAGCTTTGTACAAAGACCTTTCACCTGACTAAGACAACTGGCTACAAATCTAGCATCCCCAGGGCATTCCTGAGTTTTCTCAGCTGAGGATAAGATGGATATATCTTAGTTTTATATTTACTGAGCTTTCAACAACTCCAGAATAGCAAACAAAGGCCTTCTTTATTATTACTCTTAGTACCACCATGAGTTTACTGGGAGGTTATTTCAGTATTCTTATTTCATCTGCATATAAAGAGCTACACAGAAACACTTCTCATTATGAATAAGCAAGTAACAAGCAATGTCAAATCCCAGAATTTATAATGTAATTACTAATTACAAAGTATTCTGACTTCACAAGGCAGATAGGTGCGTTCGAAATTCTAGCAGGTGTTTAATTCAGTTACTGGATTGCAGCTGGCTGCTTTGAATCTTCCTCTGATGTTGTTACTAAACCAAATTAGTTTGTTCTATTAATATTTTCACTAATTTCTGATACTCAACATGAGGATGGGAGGATTTGCTTGTTAGAAAGTATGGGCATCAGCTTTGAATTACATACCCAAACTTATATACAGATCTCATCCAGTAAAATGTAGTGCATGTTGAGAGCAGTTCTACCCAGTCACCACCTTCACCTTTTACATGCTCACGTGAATTTTACACTCCAAAAGGCAGGGGGGAGTGGGAGGGACGATTTGTAAAGCAAGCGAGATGATTGTGGTAAGTGTAAGCTGATAAATACTTAATGAAATAGTTCAAAAACATATTTTTTAACACTTGAAATCTCGCTTCAAAAAAATCACATTTTCAGACAAATGGAAAGAAAAAAGAAACAGACCAAAAACAAAAACACTTTAAAACTTGTGGGGTTTTTGTTGTCTCTAGGGTAAATGTGGCCTAAAGCTGTGATGGATTGGAACAGGATTTTTCTTTTATCGTGTCCTCCTCCCTTTCAGTCCCGTCTGAACTCTACTAGCTATGTAGCTCTATGTTTAACACCCTCTTATATGAACTGAAGAGACAAATGTGTAAGACTATATTTAGAACAAAGGGAAAGTATACAGTAAAGAACTAGAAATATGCTGCTAAATAACCCCTAGTTGTACAAGGTATCGCTTATGATAAAATCATGATGAATTTCATGCAAACCACATTTATCATTTTATACTGTTTGGCTACTTGATTAATTTAGAAATTGCTGTCATATCCTCAGGTGTTAATTTTTCCCCCTTCCCCACAGATATCCAAGAACAACTTTAAGCAGCTGCTTCTGCTACCTTTATCAGAAGGATCTGAAACCATGGAGGAATAGAAGAACTGTGACAAGAAAAGGTTTGGAAACCCTTTGTTTAATTCTGATCCTCTTCTCTCATCTGCAAAGAGATGATGTCACCTGGTGTTAACAGGGTAGACTCTGATCTAAAAATTTTGAGTACCTCTGGTTTTTGAAGTTGAGAGACTTAATTTTTTTGCTTATTTCTGATTCTCTTCTCTCAGATGCAAAGAGATGGTGTCACCTGGTGTTGTTAACAGTGTAAAGTCTGATGTAGATATTTTGAGTACCTCTGTTTTTTGAAGTTGAGGCTTAAAGTTTTTAGCATTGTGTGTAGTGTGGTCCCTAAATATTGGCTGTGGAAAGCTTTTTAAGTGTGTCGTTAAGATTCTGGAATGCTGTACAGTTAGCTGATCTTGCCTAATTGATAGAACAAATGATCTGGGTACACCAGAAGGAATTCTAAGATGTAAAGCGCACAAATACTAAAGAAGATACTGATGCCTTCTAGAGATATGTGAAAGTCAGTTCACTAGCCAAAAGCTGTATGTAGTAGTGAATTTCTGGAATGTCTGTATTGCTGGAAGTCTATATATACATGGTAGCATGTATCTAAATCCAGAGCTGGATGAAGTTGGTCTGACCTTTTATGAAACAAGTTTCTGCACCTTTTGTGTCCATACTGTTAAAGACATATTGGTTGAAGAACATTATACTGACTGGGGTTGGATGTGAAGATTTCCAGTATAGGATGCTGAATACTGTTTCATAAATCTGCCAGTTGATGAAGCCATGGAACCATAAAAAGCAAGTGTTGTTTGAGTATCTCTTCATATTTGCACTTGAATCATAATTGGAATTTTAAGGTAGATCATAATGTAAATATTCTTACACTGAAGAGTAACTGATTCTCCAAGTCTCAGTGATTTGTTATTTTGTAAATTTAGCTTTTTTTTTCTTTTTTCTTTTTTTTTTTTTTTTTAAGAAAGCAATGCACTTACTCCACACTAAAGTTATCGTCAGATTGTGGGTAGAAATCTCTGCTCCCTGATATTTAGAACATCATCTATTGGAAATGTAATATATTTGCAATTTGACTTTTAAAATCGTTTACGATGGGTAGCATGGCTTACAGCTTACTATAAAGTGTAAGTAACTTAGCAAAGAAAGATGTGACCGTCTTTTCCTCTCTTTATCCATTTTCCTCTTCTCCTTTGAGTAAACCTTGTCCTTTATTTCCCTTTGCATAGACTGAGTTTTTAATGCTCCTGCAACCATTCCCATGAAAAACTGGAGAAGCTGGAGTTATATATACAACATAAAGCTTGCTTTTCTTGTAATCAGGCTTTACTTCATGTGTCCACATCATCACAGTTACAAAAAATACTGTTGTGGCAAGCATCCTAACTGCAGTTTTTTAATGGAACCTCCCTTCTGCGCTCTTGATTCATGCAGATTCATTTCTAAGTGAACTTCTACAATAACTGTTGTATTTAGATTTTATTTATTTATTATTTTCTCTTAACTTACTAGTTAGAAGGAAATTATTTATGGATTTCAGCATTAAACAGTTGTGGCAAAAACATCTGTGTAGCAGGCAGAGACTCAGAGACTCAGTAACTAGCAATGTAATAGGAGATTCAGACATGATTTGAGTTTGTCATCTTCAGATTTTTTTTTTTTTAGATAAGAGATGTTTTATTCATGCCAGAGCTAACACTTGTATCAGGAAAGTGGTTAAAAGCTGAGAGTTTATCTCTACTGTCCAATTCCAAATTTTGGGGTTAACATTTCAGACCTGACCACCACACCCCACAAAACTGCCTTTACAAAAAGTCTGAGAAACATACTCTGGGGAATTTCCAGCCACTAGAGAGCTGTGCATGAAGATTTATTGAGTGCTCTGACAAAAGTAAAAGCTTAAAGGTCACTGTAACCAGCCTAGATTAAAGGAATCCCCCATGTATCAGTGACAACAAGACCCAAAAGGAGTCCTTAAGGTACCTTCCTCCTTGTTTTCTGTTCTGTGTATATCCTGCTTAAGATTCAGCCTTCATGGTTAACTAAATACATGAGAATGCACAAAATAGTAACCCTGTAGAAAAGTTAATATTCTAAATATAGACTTATATAAGGAGAGTCCAGAGACGGACAGAAGTGGCACTCCCCCATATGTTAAATGAGGTAATAAAGTAATTACATAAATGAATGGACAATGGTGTAACAGATGTGCTTACAACTCTGAATACAAGCCCAACAGTAAGCAATAGTGACAAGATAGGAATGTAATTTATGCGAGGCCCTGTGGAGGTTAATAACAGTTGTGATAAACAGTAAAGTACAGAAGAGCTCAATTGAAACTTTAATCCCTTTACCACAGTAATGACTTATTAGGTGGAAGGCAGCTACAGGTTTCACCTCCTAATAGTCTGTCTGCTTCAAGCCAGATAAATTAAGAATGAGATGCTTGGGAGAAAAATACAACATAACAAAACAATGAAAACCAACAAACCACAATTTCTGGGGTGATTTTCCTTCAATAGTTATAAAATAATGTAAGATTGTTACCTACCTTAAGTTCTCTAAAAAAGATGCTACTCCTAGCCCACTCAACAATGGAGAAGAGGGTTTGGTCAGCCATTTTACACATAAGTCCAAATGTGTTGAGCTTCTCATGTTTGCTTCTGTTGGCTTGCTCTTGCTGCAGATATGCCATGATCTTAGCTTGGACTTGTGGCTCATCTGGCTCACATTTCAGGAGTTCCAGTATCAGGTGTGGAATACTTGCTGGTGAGCTCGTTTGATAACTATCCATATAGGAGTAACCCATTATTGACTCTGGTGAACTAGTGTAAGGGTCAGGGTACTCAGACTTGATAGCACGGTTTGGAAAATGGCTGTAGGTCTGGTAACCTTGCAAACTGCCGTGGGGTGGCATTGTCATACTAATTGGAGAGGTTACAAAGGGACTTCTGTCATAGTCTGTAGGAGGCAAGGCAGTATGGTTCAGAGGTAGGCCCTTGGAGGCAGAATGGATGTTCTGGATTGCAGAGGATATTGTCAGGTCAGTTGGCATTGCTTGGATCACCTGAGTCATTGCTTCCAGTTTAAGTCCATTTGCTCGGATAAGGGCTTTCTTCTGCTGCTTCAGTGCCCTGTCTCTCTTGTACATTGGTCCAAACTTGTTTCGACCGCCACGCATTCGATCCGCTCGCACAGCTGTCAGAAGTAAGGAGAAAGGAAATTATAGTAAAAACTTGGAATCAGCATTCTGTAACAAAACATACATTAACACAACAGAAAAGTAAAAGTACAACTGCTTTTTTTGCTTTTTTTTTTTTTTTTTCCAAATTCAAAGTACTATTCCTAAAGAAAAAAATTATTTTACTAAGCAAATATCGCATGTGTGCATTACTAATATTGAAAGACTTGCTTTTATGTTCGTTAGGACACAGGGACAAAGTTGGTTACAGGACTTTCACACCTGCTGTGGGATCACTTGGAGATCTCAGTGTATATTGGGTTTACATCAAGCTACTGTATCATGAAGAAATGGGGACTGATGTCCAGAGTTTGTCTGAGATGTATCCAGTGGACCACATTGGATTATTATAATCATTCCATTAATGCCTTCCACCCCAACAAAGCGTCTGAAACGTATGTTGTGAAATGTTCAGTAGTTACAAAGGGGAATATATTTTTCTTGGCCAAAAGGAAGTATTTCCTTTTGATGATTCTGTTCAGGTGGTTGTAAAGAACTGAGAGACTTCTAGTTAGCTGAACAGCTCTATAGAAATGCTTAGCTGCAGTTGGAATGCGCAGAGAGAAAGCTGTCAGCTTGCTGCCTTCCACACAGAAGGCAGAAGTGAAACAGAAACTATTGACACTGTTCTGGCTTGTAGTATCTCTGGAATTAGAAATAATTAAAACAAATCCACCTCAACAGCTGCCTTGGGAGTCATTCTGGTGGTCTCTGTCACAGCAGTGTCTGTCACCATGGTATATGTGTAATGGACTAGTGAGGAGCTTTCACCAAGCCCACCTTGCCCAACGGCAATTAGATTGAAAAAGGAACCTTTGACAGCCTGGTGACATGTTGAGACTGCTGAGATTGCTGGAGGTTAAGTTCTTGAGCTTTTTATCTTAGGGATTAGCAGAACATTAAAAATTTATTATGAATGCTAGATACGCATAATACTGTACATTATCATAAGGACTTCAACATTTAATGGTTTGGGTTTTTTTGGTCCATGGTAATTTATGAACTAGACTTTAAGGCTATATATATATTATTACCAGGGAAATACACATACAAACGTCACAAGTATTTACAATCATGGAAGCACCTGTTCTTTCAATTTCCTAAACAAAGGAAAAGAAGTTGCATGCATGTGTGGATAAGGAAGCTGAACTACATTTTCTAGAGTACCTTTAAAACTGCAGGCACTTTGCTTAAAAAATACTGCTGCTGATATTGCCATTGGACATTAATTTTAAGCAAAATGCGTGAAATTTAAAACAATTAAATCACCGTGGTGGTAAATGTAACTTTAGATCTGTATACATGGTACCCTTTCAGGTATTCTATGATTAGGAACTGTAAGACAAATTGGATTAGCGAATGCTTTTGTCTAACACCTACAGAAATTAGGGTGAATTGCATGTAACTGCAGAAGGCAAAATTTGGTTTGGTACCATTGTCAGCAATTGAGAGGACTGAAAATGTATTTTGTCCTTATTCTTTACATGGACAATGAGAAAAGGACTCCAAATGTCCTGCTATTGTACTATGTGAATTTGGAGGACCATGCAGTGATTCAGGGTGTTTAGTGCAGTGTGGTGGTGCTAGCAAACAGAACAGTACTGAATCCATCAAAATGCAGGAGGATTCTTCTCTTTATCTTCAGCTATAACAACAGCTTTCCTTTACCAGACTCAGGTGATTGGGTCTTATCCTTAATGGTTCCCTTAATGGTTTATGGTTTCCCTCCTTGGCCTGATTTTTCCTAGTTAAGTGTCAAGGGTGAATGTCACTTCAGTACAATTGCAAGAATGAGGAATTCAGGAGCTTGTCCTTGGTCAAGCAGAAATGTCATTTGCTGCGAAATATGAATTTTCATATTTTATATATCCAAGTTAGAATGAACTGTGTACAACTCTCAAACTGGAGTCAATGATAATTTGCATTCAGCTATCTCAAAGGGTATGGTACACTTTTCATTGTTCTCTGTACTTGAGAAAGTGAAATGAAGTCAGAAAGTGTACTTCAAAATGCCTTATTCTCTTTCATTTGTAATAGCATCTCAGGTGTAACATCACATAAATATAGGGCATAACTTTAGAGATTATGTGGTTCCTTAATCTTAAAGGCAAGTCAATGTGAAAATCACTCTTATATATTTCTCTTTTCTGCTTTAGTATCAGAATACCTATATATATTTATAAATAATATATATAAATCCTAGATAAAATATAAAGAAAGCCCAATCACTCTCCAGAGGAATTACTTTTTCCCCCTAATCTAAGTCTTTTAAAGAGCTGCAAAACTTCTATATAGATTCATACACAAACTCTAAAATACTGAAATATCAGATTACATACATATATGAAAACATGGGCTATGGTTTTGACCAGTTGATAGTAATTTACCATTTACTCTTTTCTTTTTTTTAAATAAAGCACCAATTTCATTGAGCATATAAAGTCACCTTTTACTACCATTTCAAAACCACACAAAAAAACAAGTATCATTTTAAAACTGAAATAGCATGTAGTAACATGGAATCCTCATTTTCAATAGCATAGTTGACAATATCAACAAGACCATGGTTCTTACCTTCCAATTTCATTCCAACACTTAGGCATTTTTGAAATCGACAGTAAGGGCATCGTTTTCTCTGTGTTTTGTCGATCTGGCAATTCTGATTTTCTATACATGTGTACCTTTTGTTATTCTGGACCGTTCTCTTAAAGAATCCCTGTGTGGCAGATACAAAAGTTAGCCTGTTTTGTTTGAACAGTGAGTTTCAGCACTTTATTTTATGGAAATCATTGCAACATTTTTTTTTCTTCAGACACCATTCAAGCACTTGAAGTTATATAGTTTCTTTTAAATTGCACTGAGATGTACCCAGGAGAAAATCATCAGACACTGTTTTATAGACTTCTGTCAAAGCTCAGTAAGACAATGGTCTCCTGTACCCCTAACAGTGGTGGCAAAACCAGTGAGACTGACCAGTTGCTTCTATGTTCTTGAATCATCACAGAAATATTTAAGCCTCCCTTTTAGAGTAGTTTTTACAAGAAGTAAATAGGGACCCTGTTGCAAAGACAACAGAAATACAGAGTACCTCTAACTACTATACATCCCCGTGGTGCAGGCTAGAAGAACAGTAAGTGCTTGTTTCTTCCTCATTGATTATTTTTTAATGAAAATATAATGTGCTAAGTTGATTTTTCCCTGTGACTGAATGTTTTAAATGGCACTGTTCTAGCAAAGGAGTTTCCTTTACAAGGGCATTACTTGAATAACCATAAGAACTTTAAAAAAAAATTTACATGATAAATTTGCCATTTCATAAATTCTTAAGTATTTAAATCCTGTAGTGCAGTGCATATACATTTTATCTTGCAAGACAATAAATTGCACTTACAACTTTTTTTATTCTGGAAATTACCAAATTATTGCAATCAAAGCACATGTTAGTTACTTGACTGTGTGTCAAGTGAGCTCTGACAGTTATAGCTTGTATATAAAAAAAAGTGCATTGTCATGATAATCAAAGAAGGTTGAAGGATGAAAAAAATCTTAAGAAAGCTGCATCAGACTTTGCAAAACTGATCTGTATTGAGGACATGTTTCCTACTTTATCCTCCAGGAACAAAAATACTTTGAATGTACATAAATCCAATAAAATCAGTACTTAGGCCAGTTAGGAATGGAATTTCTAAACAGCTAAACACTTAAAAGAAATAACTAACTCCAAAACAGTCCAAGCTGTTTCCATTTGTGCGGATGAGATCTCTCCAAGAGACTTCTAAAGCTTTTTGGGGGTTAATTTTTTTTTTTGCATTAATGTAATAAGAAACATACTAGAAATAAGCCAAACCATTACATGTATGTTTAATTATAATATTTTTACTGTACTTGTATATGAAGTAATTAGTACAGAACCTTGCAGCTTTCACAAGTGAGAAGTCCGTAATGGTACCCAGATACTTTATCTCCACAGACTGGACACAGCTCCTCAAGGTCTTCATCGTAAGAGTAATTCACCATTTTAAACTGAGACACTGGGGAAAGGAAAAACAGCACAGTCAATTAGAATTTACATTAATAACTCCAATTTCCTGCAGTTGTTCTCAGTCTAGAGAGAAAGCTCACTTAAGCACACGCCACTGCAAACTGGGGGATGGGTAGAAGTTATAGTTTCAAAAACACAGCTTGCATTGAGACTTGCAACTTTTCATCAACAACAAATCTGTGAGTAGAACAAAACCCCATCAGCTCCTGTTTTGCCTTTTAAGTATTTCCACTTTCACAGTGCCCTTAACATAGTTCTTAGTTTATAGAATTGCAAAGTAAATTAATTTTAAACCCGAAAATTATCAGGCACAACCTTTTAAAAAAGCGAAGTGTCAATTGTGTATTTCAAGTAACTCAGTTTCCTTCAACGCCTTCTTTCAACATCAGCCTGCAAATATTTACTAAACCCAAACTTGTATCTCATAGAACCAGCACTTCTGCGTCGCGCTACTTGCAAAACCAACCTAAAACGAGGTCCGCCGCACCCATCAAACTCGTTGTCTAAGAGGTGACCGCCACCTCTCCGAGCCAGCTCGCACTCCTGCCCTGTCCCAGCTGACGGAGTGAGGTTTGCATGCCCAGAGCCCGTTTCGCAACGTGCGGTCCCGCGGCTATAGGATAGACGCTTTCAGCGTAGCTGCCCGCGGGTCGGCAGCCGGCACCGCCGTCCTCGGGGGATGCGGTCCCGGCCTGCCCAGCCGGCACCCACCGGTACCGGCAGCTGGGCTGGAAATCTGCGCTGGGGGACCAAATGAAGTTTCTGGCCCTCGGGGAGAAAGCGAGGAGGAGTCGGCCGACAGGAGCGGACGACGATGGGGCTGGGGGGTGTGGGATAGGGTGTAAAGCAAGCGGAATGAAGGCACAGAGCACGATCTCTTAACCCGGGAAACAGCCCGATCAGCCGCTCTGATTATTTCTCCAAAGAAACCTCGCCGCTCTCGGCGGGGACGGTTTCCTTCGCCTTCCCTGCTGCTAAACCTCCGATCCGCTCGGCAAGCACAGCAGCACCGGAGGGCTCCCGAGCCAGGCGAGAAGCGCCGGGCGCGGCAGCGGCACCTCTTAAGATTCCGCTTCTTTGCCGGTAATCCCGCGGCTGCTACAGTTCGGGGACATCGTGGCCCGGTAGATGTGCGCTTCTCCGCCAGGCCAAGGCGGTTGTGCCCCGGGGCTCGAGAGAGGTGCCCGGGAGTGCAGCGGGGACTGACCCACCGAAACACACTCAGATAAACGGCTCCCGAGCGACTTCAGCACGGCTGGAGAACACCGCCTGCCAGAGGCGTGGGGCGGACACGGGGCGGCCTCAGGCGGAGGAGGAGGGCCCGGCCCTCCCCTCTGCTCCCGAGGTTCCAGGGCCCGGCGCTGGGACGAAGTTCCCCTTCCTCCCAGGAAACTCTAAGTGGGAAAGCAGGGTATTTTCCAAGCGTCGTGCCCTGGCACGGAGCCTCATCCGCGGGCGAGGAATAGGGCATGCTGGCCGCCCTCAGCACCTCCGAGGCCGGCGGCCCACCCCGCCCCTGCTTCTCAGCAGACTCCCAGGAAGAGCGCCGATAATTTCAAAAGAGCAGCCGGGACGGGAGTTTCTGCTCCGGGAGAGGCGCTCAGGGTGGGGCTGCCGGCTCCCAAGTAGGGAGCCGACCCTCCCGCGGTGGCACTCGGACAGTCTTAGCTACCTCCCGTAGTGCTGCGGCCCTGAGTGGGGCATCGGGAACGGCCCCATTCCGCCCCATATAGGCATTTCCAGCGCCACCCCAGCTCGGGCATCCCGCTGCCTTCGTGGGTACCTCACAAAGGTGCAAATTCGTCGGGGCTCTCTGCGAAGTTATGCAGCACTGCCTCAGGCGCTGTGCCTCCAGGCGCCCCACCCGCGGGACAGAGCCTAGGGGGCCCATTTCGGAACGCAGTGTGGCACACAGGGTGTTTGGCAGGACTGCCCTGCATTACTCGCCCTGCTATAAACTTTAGTCTGGGTGGTTGGGTTTTTTTGGTGGGTTGTTTTGTTTTTGGTTTGTTTTTTTTTTTTTTCCCCGGAACGGGGAAGAGACGGAGCTCTCTCGGATCTGCAGCGGAGCCAGTGTCCCCGAGCAGCAATCGGCGAGGCGTTTGCACGCCGGGGAAAGCTCCCGCCGGTCAGATGCTTGATGGTTCCCCAATCGTAGCTGCACCCTGCCGTTGCCTCGGAGCTGGTTCCCCGGTCCACGGTGCCCGCCTGAGCCACGCTGGAAGTCGGCCCGCGAAGGCAGGGGCGCGGAGCGGGTGGCGGCGCGGTGAGCTCGCAGGCAGCAACCGTAAACTTTTTTTGGCAGGACGAAGGGGCAGTTTGCCGAGCGGGGGCCGAGTATGCGCGGAGGGGGAGCGCCGTGCCTTTCCCCCCTTACCTTGCATGTTTTCCGGCATCTGCCCCTGTTCCCCATTCGACCGGGCGAGTCCCAGGGCCTCCGTCTCCACTTTGGGCAGCATGACAAGGCGGCTGCGGGCCGGGCAGGGGGCTCCGTGTCCGTCCGCGACACCAGCACCTGAACACGGCAGCACAGATTTAGCTGGAGCAAGGGGCGCTCGGCGACCGCTGCCTCTTCCTCCTCCTCCTCTTCTTCCCTCCCTCTCCTCCACGCCAGCCCTTGCCCGGTTGCAGTAGGAGCACCGAGCGTACCCGGCCGCTGGGAAGCGCCGCCGGGTGCCCGCGGCTTGGGGGAGCCGCGGAGCGATAGTCGAGCTGCAGGCGACGGGGGCGGAGAGGAGGAGAGGAGGAGGAAGACTGGAGGGTGCCGGGGAGGAAGGTGGAAGCCCGCGAGCCCGCAGCAGCTCCGCTCGGGGCTCAGCGCGGCGGCAGCCCAGCGCCCCGATCCATGCGGAGCGGCACAGTGCACGGGAGCGCTCTGCCGCCGCTGGTGCTGCTGGACAGGGTTCCCACCCCCGCCCCCTCCTCCCTCCCTCCTCCTCCTCCTCCTCCTCCCTCTCTACCCCCCGCTACAAGTGCGGAGGTGCCGAGTCGGGACCTCTAGCCCCGGGCCCGCGGGGAGGCGCTCCTGGAGCCCGGGGACTGCAGAGCGCGGTGGGCTCCGGCGAAGGGGGGCCCCGACATCGCCCTTGCAGCCAATAAAGCAGAGGCGGGATGAGCAACACCCCCCGTACACACACACGCACCATACACAGAGGCGGACGGGAGCATACACTTGGCCAGCGCGCTCACCCACTGCCCAGTTGTTAAGCCGTGCTGCGAGGTCTAGGCTGCTGTCACCCCTCCCCGCCCCAGCTGAGTCCGACGTGTGCCTCCCGTAGTGTGCCTCCTTGCCAGCGGCCAGCCCCGTTACGGCTCCCTTAGAGCGGACAGCGCTCCGCTCCGCCAGCTGCGATTGCGGGACCCTCGACCCTCGTCTTCCTTCCGGGCTGGCAGGATAGGCAGCAGAACCCCCTGCGCTTGGACAACCCCAGCTCTGGGGTCCACATTGCCGCCACGCAGCCCTAGAGCCTGAGAAAAGCGGGCGGGAGCTCGCTGTACCTATTCAAGCTCTTTCGGTCTCCCTCCCCTAAACTTCTTGCGAAATCTGTCGGTGTTAGTTGCATGGTTTGCACAAAAGCCAATGCCCTGGCAGAACCATCATTTGGACGAGAACCTCCCGTCCCCGGATCACGGTGCAGAGAGCAGTTCTCATTTCCAAGTTGTCCCAGAGATCTCGTTTCTCGCAAGCGGGTGCTTCCGTGGCGAAAGCCAGGCTGCCCCACGGAGAGGTGGGGAGCCCGCGGGGAGAGGAGCCGCCTCAGCGAGCTGGGCTGGGGGTCTGCCCGCCCACCCACTGTGACTTTTCTGACCCTCCCACGCCGGGAGCGTCCGAAAGAGTCCGCGCCGCTCCCGCAGCGGCGCGTAGAGTTGACGGTGTGGAATGAATGATATTCGTACCTTCGAAAGCATCCGAGCCCCCAGCCTGAGCGCTCGGCTACCCCTACTCCCCTAGCACTTTAATCTCCGTTTGTGTATAGCAAGAGCTGAAAATACTTGACAATGAAAACTGCTTCCGTTTGAAAGTGAGGCGTGGAACTCTCGCCGGTGCAGGGTATAGCTGGGAGAGAGTTTGTGAAAACTGACCCTTGTGGTAACTTATTAAACACTTGTGATGGTCGCAAAATGACGAGCGGTGGGACAGCCCCTCCTGGTGCAGGGAGAGGACTTAGCCATAGTCTTTCCTAGACCATTCCAATTTTTCGTGTTTGGTAACTATAAGAATAGACCTTTGCTAAATTCAGTGCAGGTCCCGAGCCAACCCAACATCAGCACCACTGGAGTAGGAAATGCCTCTTTCCTTCCTCCTCTGTGGGCAGTTTTAACATTCTGGGGATGAACTCAGCGCTCGGACCTCTTGGGCTACTTCAAATTCTCCACTTTTCACCATTCTCCTCTGGGCAGGAGGGCGAAGTCTTGATCTGTAGCAACACGTTATTTCTCAAGTTATAATTTCACAGTTTAGCGGTTCGCTGACGACTTAAATTTTAGCATAGCAATACTTCGAGCGGCGGGAGCGGCTACGACGGGGGGGCTCAAAACCATTCCTAGGGAATGTCTTCGTCTCTAGGCAGAAGTAGCCTGGGATGAGACCTCGTCCGTGCCCTTGCGAAGTTACTCCCAGGTACATTAATTATGAACATCCCCTCTCGCAGGCGCGCCGTGTAGCATCGCGCTGCTCTGCGCCTGGGGGGGGGGGGGCTCAGCACCTGCGACGGCCGCGGCGCAACGGCGACTCCTCTCCGCTGCCCGGGGCGCATGACGAGAAGGGCTCCGGGGCCCGGGACGAGGGTCTGCGCGGCGTGGCAGGGCCACAGCTCTCCGGCCTTGACAGCCTGAAGCCGGGCCGCTTCACCCTGCTGCTGGCCCGACGTGTGGTCAGAGGATCCTAGGGGAGGCTCTCGAGAACTTCGCCTGCTCACAGCTCTTCCCCGCAAAAGAAGCGGGGCAGTTCCGGTTGCCTTTGCAACAGACCGTGGGATGTTCAGTACACATCGGCAGGACACTGGCAGACCTGGGTCCTGCAGCCCACTGGACTCCGTCGGGGACAGAACCAGGTCCCTTTCCTTCCCGCTCACCACCGCGTGGATCACGCCGTTTGGCGATTCCCCGCCGGAGCGTTCTGTGCCACCGCTCTCGTTATTGCTGCTCCGGGAAGGGCACCCGGTTTCTATGCGAAAACCAGGGAAGGAAACCCCGCATCCAGAGAGGGCAGGAGAAACCGGCCTGAGTGCAGCCAGGGCCAGGCGGGCTACGAACCCCGCCGGACCGGCTTACCTCCACCAACGCTCGGGTACGACCCTAGCACCGATTCTAGAGCTCTTCGCTCCTACTTGTGGGCTTAATGTCATGGCACTCGGGGGCGGTGTGGGGGTGTGTGGTGGTTTGGAGCGAGTTCAAACTATACACCGCAAGCCACTCCACGAGCTTTCGGCATGGATGAAAATACTTTGGAGTGGTTATTACACATTCATATCTCTCCGAAATAACAGTTTAGGGCAGTACATATTATAAATGATACCTGGTCCCTTGTGGCTACATTTAATTTAACATGGAGTTCTAGCTCTCACGATTGCCTTGAGCAACCTTAATTACCCTTTCTTCTAATCTCTTCTCCATTCCTTACCAAGTTCTCCAAACTTTTTTTTTTTTTTTTTTTTTTTTTAATGTGATTTCTCTCCTGAGTTTGCCTGCCTTGTTCTGACTTTGCCTGAAGGTCTTGATTGACGCGCGTAATTATAATTATAAAAGATGATGGCTCGGGGAGCCTCCAGCAGCCTTGATTAGTACGAGGAGCAAGACCTGGAATACTTTATACTTCCCTATTTAAATGTATGTACATTTACATTAAAAAATCCCACACCTAATTTTAAATAATCTGAAGCTTCTTCCGCCTCTTTGTTTTCAAGGTTCTTGTGTGATGATATTTCGAGGAAAGCTTCTATTTCTTACAGGTGCAAAGAGGCCACAGAACCTGAGTATATTTCAAAACATTTTCCCCTAGGCTGGACATTTCTAACTTTGAGGGTCTGTTGGCTGAACAACGAACAGCATGCTCCCTTCCACTTCGATGTTGGAAAGTGTCCTGGAGAAGGGCACTTTCCAGCAAAGTAGAGAAAGGAGAACTTTTCCGGTGGAATGTTCAAGAGAAACTTCGCAGAAGTAAATGAAATAAATAAATAAATAAATGGAGGATTAGAACTGGGAAGTCTAAATCCAAACGCGATCAAGTCTTAGAAGAAAGTATTTCAGGAGCAAAATCTGCATCCTGTCTTTCCTTTCTCTCCCGCCGAGCACTCCCGCTTGTCGTCAGCCCAAACCGCTCTGATCAGCCATTCATGGAAACCGGTGGTTTCAGCCAGGAGCGGGGCGAGAGTCCCCGCCAGGCAGCCTGTCCCCGGAGCAGAGGCACAACACTGGGCATAGGTTGCCAAGGCTCCGGGAAATGGCCTGGAGAAGGCAGCTTGCAGCAGGCACAGGATTCCTCTGCAGCTGGTAAAGTTTATAACCCCAGTTTGCTGCTTCACTTTACACCCATCTCACGCCCAATTTTACGACACTCTTTGCAACAGGAAAAGTGTGTCCAGTACCGGCTCTGCTGTACTCCTTTTTTCTCTCCTCTCCTCTCCTCTCCTCTCCTCTCCTCTCCTCTCCTCTCCTCTCCTCTCCTCTCCTCTCCTCTCCTCTCCTCTCCTCTCCTCTCCTCTCCTCTCCTCTCCTCTCCTCTCCTCTCCTCTCCTCTCCTCTCCTCTCCTCTCCTCTCCTCTCCTCTCCTCGAGTCTCCTCGAGTCTCCTCGAGTCTCCTCGAGTCTCCTCGAGTCTCCTCGAGTCTCCTCTCCTCGAGTCTCCTCGAGTCTCCTCTCCTCGAGTCTCCTCGAGTCTCCTCTAGTCTCCTCTCCTCGAGTCTCCTCTCCTCGAGTCTCCTCTCCTCGAGTCTCCTCTCCTCTCCTCGAGTCTCCTCTCCTCGAGTCTCCTCGAGTCTCCTCTCCTCTCCTCGAGTCTCCTCTCCTCTCCTCTCCTCTCCTCTCCTCGAGTCTCCTCTCCTCGAGTCTCCTCTCCTCTCCTCTCCTCTCCTCGAGTCTCCTCTCCTCTCCTCTCCTCTCCTCTCCTCGAGTCTCCTCTCCTCTCCTCGAGTCTCCTCTCCTCGAGTCTCCTCTCCTCGAGTCTCCTCTCCTCGAGTCTCCTCTCCTCGAGTCTCCTCTCCTCTCCTCGAGTCTCCTCTACTCGAGTCTCCTCTCCTCGAGTCTCCTCTCCTCGAGTCTCCTCTCCTCGAGTCTCCTCTCCTCTCCTCTCCTCGAGTCTCCTCTCCTCTCCTCTCCTCGAGTCTCCTCTCCTCTCCTCGAGTCTCCTCTCCTCGAGTCTCCTCTCCTCGAGTCTCCTCTCCTCTCCTCGAGTCTCCTCTCCTCGAGTCTCCTCTCCTCGAGTCTCCTCTCCTCTCCTCGAGTCTCCTCTCCTCGAGTCTCCTCTCCTCTCCTCGAGTCTCCTCTCCTCGAGTCTCCTCTCCTCGAGTCTCCTCTCCTCGAGTCTCCTCTCCTCGAGTCTCCTCTCCTCGAGTCTCCTCTCAGTGAGTCTCCTCTTCTCGAGTCTCCTCAAGTCTTCTCTCCTCGAGTCTCCTTGAGTCTCCTCTAGTCTCCTCTCTTCGAGTCTCCACTCCTCGAGTCTCCTTTCCTCGAGTCTCCGCTGCATTTGCTCCTCAGAACGAGAGATCAGTGCCTTAGAACCTTCTAAGTCCCATAGGCAAGTGGGTCCTCTCACCACGTTGCCGAGGAAATACTACTTTACGTAGGAATTTGAGTGGAATCTGTTAGTGCCTCCAACTCAGGGTTTAGAAAATCTCCTCTAGAGAACTTGAAAATAACCCTCAGCTCCCAGAAAACCCAAACCCAAATATATAATTTTTGGGTTGTGTATCTTTTTTTTTTTTTTTTTTTTTTTTTTTAAATCTACTGTTAGCAAAACAGAGTGGGTGCTTCAGGGTGATATACTTTCTGCAATAACCAGCACACTGAAGAGGATCGCTTTCCAAATACTATTGCCTTTTTTTCCCCTCCCCCCTTTTTTCCCCCCCTGCTGCTGCGAATCATTCTCTGCTGTCTTATGGAGATGTCGATCCTCTCTGGTTCGAAAAAGAGAACCATTTACAAACAGTCAATTATTGACCTGGAAACTAATTTTCAAGTCCGGCCAAGCTCCCTGGAATGGCCTGCTGTTTCTGAACACCTGGCACCAGCGGGATGTGAATCTGGGGAAGGCTCCGGAGTGAGGAGCGAGCAGAGCCAATGGGTGGCAGAGCATCGCCGTGATTGTCTGTCTTTATTGCTCAGTGAGTCATCGGTGAGGTGTCCTAACCCTGCTCCTCCTCTTGCCGCTGTCGGCTGCTGCCCGCACGGGACGGGGCGCGGGGTGCCGCCGTTCCCCAGTGCCTGTGGCCGCTCCCGCCCGCCCGGGAGCCGGCACGCGTGCGGGCAGGGACGGCGAGTTATTTCGTGCTACAGGGCAGCTTTCCGGCGGAGATTTTGCGGAACGCAGCGTAAGGTGTGGAAAGGCTGAGGCCGCGGGGAGGTACGAAAACCGAGACACCCTTGGCGTCCTTCGTAAGGCAGCGAGCCCTGCCCACAGCCCGCGGCAGGGGTTTCCTACATTAGTAGCAGCAGCAGCGAGCCGCAGCAGCCTTGGCCGCGCAGCAGCCGCTTAAAGATCAAGTTTTGCATCAGGAACTCTGCGAGTTTTTTTTTCCTCCCGCTATATTAGATGAGTTCCTCAGGGAAAACGCCGCCTAGTCCCGCACTGCTTGGACCTGTTGTCGATAACAGTACGACAGGAAAACTTGCCCGCTCTGATCGCCCCTGCCCGCTGCGGGGGTGGCGAGTTCTCCTTGCCGGGAGGCGAGAAACACAGGGTACCCTCTCCTTGGCTCGGTGCTGCGGGGAGCGGGCGGCAGCACTCGCCTCCGCCGCAGTGAACCCACCGCCCATTCCCAACACTGAGAGTTATTTACTTTTCTGATGCAGCACTTTTTTTTTTTTTTTTTTTTCTGCCTGTGCTGCCCTTTTGTGTAGAACACCTAGCTAAGAAAGCTAGAACTTGGTCTGCAAATAGAACTTCTAATATATACGAAGCAAGGTTCCTGTCAGGGCTGAGCGCCTGTCTCTGTACCATAAGAGATAATTGATTTCTATCCTGCACAGACAGGCTTAAAAATGAAATTTCTTCTGCTGAGGCAACTGTCCTTGATCTGTTGGTGGAAAAAAACCCAAACGTTTTAGGTCTGCTTCTTCCTCTTTCCATCCCAGTAATTACGTTTTGAAGCTTGGAAAATTTTATTTTAAAAATAATGCAATAGATGATCTTTATAATGAAGAAAGTTTAAGATCTCTCACACACATATAAAAATCATGTAAGATTTCTTCACACGTAAGCATAAGATCATAAAAACCATGAGAAGATAAACCAGGCATAGCTCATACTGGGAGATTTTGATAAGGATTTTGTACATCTTCATGCCTGTTCATTGTATATAAGAACACATTAATATATAAGGTTGCTTACCTACGTAATATATATAATGTACTCCTGTAATATGTGAGTAAACTCTAGACATTGATAATCTGGTTCAAGAAGTTGCAACAGGTTTACCCACAAAACAGCCAAACACAACTCCCGCTGCAAATAATTCTCTTTCACCCTATATAAAGACAAGTTTGAGAGCTGACCTTTAAATTACCCACACGGACGAGTGGCTGGAGGCGTTTTGTCAGCATTAAAGGTTTGTCTCTGGAGACCATAGGCATGATCATTGTTACTTTGTCTCATGCATTTGGGTACTTAAAATCAGACTCATTGGAAAAGAGGGTGTAAATGCAAATACATCCCCTTTTGTATAGAGCTCACTTGCAGTATAACTACGGGAAAAGTATTTAATAATATGGGAATAAAATTGATAGAAGTAAAAAATAACAGCAAAAGTTCATGCCTTGCAGTCACAGTCCTCAGACAACAGAAGCTGATCACTCCTGTGGGAGCTTTGCCTGCATCATTGCTATCCAATATCCTAATCCAAAATTTTAAACACGGTGTTTGCTATATTAGTACATAATAGTATAGTAGTCAAAGCAATAACAATAATAGTAATAATAATAATAATAGCAACAGTAACAACAACAACAACAATACACCAACCAACCAAACATTACCAAGCTCAAGAGCACTAATTATAATATGGTAACCTGCCTGAGGACATGCATTAAAGTTAAGATGGCAGTAAGAATTACACAAGCTGAAAAATTTTGCAGTAAGAAACTAGAAGTGGATTCTTTTCCCTCTTATATAACCATTTTCAAGTTATTGAAGCAGTTATTTCTGTTAAATAATCATAGCTAATTCTTATTAAAATTGCATATTGCCCCTGAGGACACTAAGACAAGAGGCTGGTTAGAGGAAAAAATAAAGCTCATCAAATAGCTTTGTATAGTTCCAGAATCTAGTAGAAGAAAAATATAGCACTTCCATAAAAGTTTTTAGGAGTCCATGTGATATTCTTTTATGGAAGATAGGATGTAATATTAAGATTTTGTAAATTCCATCTGCTTCTTTGATTATATGACTGTAATCCTAAAAGCAGGTGTCAATAACAGGTAGTGCCCACTCACACTATACCTTCAGGTTGGCTGTATTTGTTCTCTGGGACAGACCCTCTGCTGTTTAATTTGGTGGAGTCTGATTTGCATGCATGGGAGTTAGAAGAGGTCCTCCTTGCTGGGAGAAAGTTAGGCTACTCTTACTGTGACATGGTTTATACTGAAACCTAATTTATCCTCAGGTGGGTGAATGCCTTGGGTCCATCTTTGCAAAGCAGGTGTTTCCTGACAAGGGTAACTCTTGTCCTGTGGTGGGCAGCAGCAAGTGCCCCTGGCCTGAGGGGCTGGTGGCTTGTGGAGGCCATGGCAGGTCCTCACAAGCCCACCTGCTCTTAGCGAAAAAGTTGACAGGAGGCACTGGGAAGGACTGGACAAGAGTGGGAGTCCAGGAATGGGATTTACTCTTAATAACACTTGGCCCTGCTGCTAGTTGTTTTTATACCCTGAGAGGACAACTTTTTCTTCTGAAGGACTAAGTGGAAATAAGAACAGAATCAAGCTCCTTTCTATTTGGTCCCCACACCTTCAAGTGGAGGCTCACAGGATGATTCTGGTTACATTTAACCCTCACAGGTATTTGGTGATCAGTTTACAATGCTGAGTTAGATGTGCATTTCAGGGATGCCACCGTGGGCTCTGACTATGCAATGTTGATGCAGAACCAGAATCCTCCCATGACCCAGAGCACACAGGATTTAAACCTGCTTTTTCTGGGCCATGCTTTGTGAGTCTGTTCCAATATATCCACAATACAGCACACATGTAGTTGCATTTTGGACATATGGTGACAAGACCTACTAACTTAGGTCTCCCATCAAACTATTTTTCATATCCACATGATTTAGGGAATCTGGACCTGCCAGTCCTTTGGAAACCATGAAAATGGCACTTGGTGGTCTGAATATAACAGCTAAGAGTGTCTTATTTTTAAATTTTCCTTGGGTTGTATTTTTTCACCATCTGAGTGACCACTCTTCAGATACATGAGATGTATTTTACTATCCCATGCTGAATAATGAGAAGAGAGCAGTAGAGGCTCCTCCAGCAGTTTTCTCTCCCCCTAAGCAGTCAGAAAGAGGAAAAGTCAGAGCAAGGCCCGAAAGAGGGAGGCCCATTTGGGAAGCCAATCTTGCCCTCCTTTTCCATGTGTTTCTAGGGCTGTGGCTGTGAGGAGGAGCATCTCACACCTGTAGAGATGCACTAGAGGTCTTTGCTAGTGTAAGCCCTCTTGGCTCAGATATGGACTGATGCTGGTCCAGCAGCCATGTCCAATAGGGCACCCTGTGCCCTCTGGCAGTTGTGGATGAGATACCCTGATAACATTGCTGGAGGGACCACATAGCTCCCTCTGAGCAGAGGCACCAGGACCCAATCCCGGAGCTTGGCTGGCACCAGGCACAGCTGGCCAGGAGTCAGGCATTTGTGGATCTGGTGCTGTTATCCATGGGCCATTACTCCTCAGCCATCTATTTGCAGCCCAGCAAACCTTGCTACAGTATTGGATACAGATCTTGTGTGGGAGAGCAGGTGAAGAGGGTGAGAAGGGAGCTCCTGAGTGCCAGGTGCTTGGGATACAGCCAGGTCCGAGGTGGGAGACCTTCCTGTGGGCACCCTCCCCTTCCACAGGAGAAGCACCAGCTACACCCAGGAGATGAAGATAAGGTTTCAGCTATGTTTGAGCCTATTTCCTGCTGCTGTTGCTGCACCCTCCATCCCCACCATCCTATAATGGCAAGGTGCCCATATCACACCCAGCGCTGGGGTGAGTGCCTCGCCTGCCATGTGATGACGCACTTTGTGGGCAAAGAGAGGAGAATGAGCCCTGGTTCCCACATGCGGGCCAAAGCTCCCTGCTTTCATCCTTGCCATAAACTCCTGCCTGAGGTACAGCCTTGCAAAATCCTGGGCCATGGAACCTGCAGTGATGCTAGGCTAGCTTGAGAAGAGCCTTCTGCTTCGTGAAGGAGAGGTTTCCCTTGGCAAGCCTCCTCCAGACCCCCTCGGCTTGGGCCCTGACCTGGGCACAGACTATTGGGGCAGGGTAAGCTATTGCCCCACCAAAGGAAAGGTACTTTGTTCCCAGTGTCTGGTGAAAGGCAGAACGATCTGAGATAGGAAGTGTGAGGAGAAGGGCAGGGAGGTGGTGGGGAGAGGCACTTACTGGGGCTCCATTACAGCCACTGCAGCCCTGGCAGCCTGGGATAGCTGGCTGTGCAGTGTCCCTCACACCTGCCAGCCAGAGCAACCTGTACCTCCTGGATTTCTAGTGGGGAGTGGGTGCTGTTTCCATATGCTGCTGAAAGTATGCAAATCTTTGCTACTCTAAAGCCTCAACCAACTTGTATTATCCAGCCCACTACTGCATGATGGTGATCTGACTGCATTTTTAGCTATAAAGAAGAATCTATGTTCGCATGTGTATTACAGAAAAGATCTGAAAACATTCCTGAGGTTTTCTTCAACAAGAACTGTTAGGACAGAAGCAATTTAAGTCTAATTCTTTGGCAAATGTTTTAAAACATATATATATAAAATTTCACACTTATTAACAAATGTAGTAAGTATAATTAATTATCTGATTACATATTTCATAATCACAATACCTCTGGCAAAATTGTCATTCACTTGAATCACCAGCTGTTTTCTTACATTTTTATGTTGTATCATAAAGGTTATTTTTCCCCACCCAGTTACAGGTGTAAATTAATCAGTTTTGTTGCCTTGCCCAACTGTAGCATTTTTTCCAGTTTGGACAGCCACAAGTCTATTATATTTATGCAGACTTCAAAACAGAGAACTGTTACTTACCAGCTGATGTAAATCCATGTTTTATAGATTCCTGTATGATGGCTGTGTGGGAACCAGAAGACATTATTAGGTGTAAGTATACAGTACTCTCAGGTGCAAGGTGTACAGCATTGAGTACAAAAGAGGTGCAGCCTGTAAACTTTTCTGGCCTTGAGACCCAGGCTATAATAACCTTCAGTGAAAGTCAGCGTGATGAACAACAACAACAACAAAAATATCCAAGAATCCAGAAAGTAACAAGCATGTCTTTGAGTGGACTCTGTACTTTTTCCAGCATTTAGTGACCTGCTGTAAACTATGTATCCTATTTCATGATACTCTCTAATCAGAAGGATTGGAACTTGTGATAGGCTTGGCACTGTCACGTGATTTTGTACAGCTTGATAAGAGGAGCCTGTTATAAAGTGACAGCAAAAGAGATAAGAACTCTTGGCAGATAATGGCAGAGAAATGATTAACCTGGAGTGGAGAGGTGCTATGAAGCCTGGAGAGTGGGAGGTTGTAAAGTTGTGGGGTCATAAGATCATACTGAGTGGATGAAAAGACATACCAACGTAAGTGTAATGACTATAAACTCAGACTTGTGACCTGTCTTCTTGATGTCATCACCTCTTTGCACAGTGGACAGCAAGCATGGCTGCTTTGGCTTCTGTCAACACTCTTTGGATGGCAAAACAAGCAAGCACTAATTCCTTAAAGGAGGCTTCTGAATGTGCTTGGGATTTGGCACTCTGAGTAACAGCACCAGCAAATCTCTGGTGGTGGTTTGTCAGACAGAGGTATTTTATTGCCTCAGTCCTCAGGCTGGAGCCTAGCTTGGAGTTGTAGCAATTTAGTTGAAAGCACACACTATACTTTCTCAGCTAAGGGCTTTACAGCGTGGTTAAACATTGATATCCTGGGATTGTGATACACAGACAGTATTGTGCTCACCTTGGAGGCTGCCAGGCACAATACCCATTCTCAGCATGTCAGATGGCTGTCAAGTGTTTTCATGGAAACATCACAAAGGTGGGCACCTGTGTAGACGCCCTGGAGATTTTCAGCTGTGAGTGGGTCAGGTTCTGCTTTCATACCCACCAGAGGAAAACCAGGGGCAGGCTGGCTCCCTGGGTGATGCCACGCTGCAGTTACAGCCCTCATAGTGCTGTGTGGCTTCTTGCACTGCAGTGCCACTGGCAGCCTTTGCAGCTGTAGCTTAAGTCTGCATACACTTTGTGAGACCAGACTCAAGCCTGAATACTAAGATATTTGATATTTCAAGTCTTGTGAAAAATAGACTGAAGTTATTCCACTGTGGGCTACATCTGAAGCCTCTTGAAGTCAGCAGGAGTTTTTTTCTCTTTCAATTTGTAGAGGGCTGTAAAGCAGCATATGCTCTTTTATATACTTTGTCATGATGGTTAGACTTTGAAGATTAATTTGTGGACAGGTTACCTCATGCTCAAACTGAACTGCTTTTCAAGCTTGTGTTGGCCTGGATGAGAGTTAGAGAGCTAGTCTAAAAATGGGGTTGATGTGGCAAACCATGCAGTGATTTGGCCTTATAGGCAGGAACCTTGAATTATCTCTTTGTCTGTGCAGCACTGTCCCAATCTAGAGCCCCTCATAGCAAGGATAGCAGACTGTAGAGGAAAGACCTGGCTTTTTCAAATTCTTATTAGGCAACTGCATGTGCATTTTGTATGCTTTATTTACTATGCTGGAGTGTATAGATCGTAAATTTGTTCATCCAATTAATGTCACACTTAAAAGTAGTCATCTGGTCTATGGTACATGCAGCAAATTAAATCATATAGATTTGTACACCAAAATCTTCCAGCAATCAGGTTTCTCCTCTTCTTCTTATTCTTTTTTTTTTTTTTTTTTCTAATAGCTGTAATTATACCTGTAAAGTGAGCAAACTGTACCAAGCTACCAATCTACAAGCCTGATCAAACATATGACATGTGTTTTTTCGGGGTCACTGATATATTTTATCTGTTTAGATTGAGTGAAAGCTGGAAGCCAGTTTTTACAGCAGATTTTGTGCAACCCTAAAGAATTTGATCCTCTGTCTGTTCTAATTCATCAAATCTATTTTCAATTCTACTCGTAAAAAAAAAATATAAAAAATAATAATTTATTTGATCAGAAAAAAATGTCTTTGGGAGCTGGAGTTAAAATAAATGAGAAATGCTGCAAATGATCCTGTGGTTAGAAAGTTTCCCCTGTGTCATCAGAGACATTGCTGAAGCACTCTTGGCCCATCTACAAGAGTCTCTGTAAAGGAATCTGCTGTATGTGGAGGAGAGAGATACTAAATCATAGGAAATATACAGAAACTTCATGCTTTTGGCTTCAAAGGCTGTCATTCCTTTCCTTTTTTGCATCAGTATCAAATGTCAGGGTCACTGAAAAATGTTCTTTCTTTTTTTTTTTTTTTTTTTCTTTCTGATACTTTGTCTCCATGGATAGAGGAATGCATGCCAGGTGCATAACCAGACAGACTTTTCTTTGCCTTTCTTTATACCTAGTCCAGCGAGGGAAAAGCAATTCACAGGGAAACTACAGGACAATCTATATCACCCTGTGATCCAACAGCTCAATATGTTTAGCAGTCCTGTGTTTGGGCTCTAGCTGAGGAAAGTATGTAAGGGTGTGTGTAACGAGGCACGTGAGTTATACCACTGAGGCTAAGTACCTGAGTTTGTGGTTGAATACCTTGCTTGGTCAGGAATTTTGAATTGCATCTTTTCACATGGAAGTCTCTGATAAAGCAGCCACTGACCTTATGCAGAACAGCTTTTAGTAACTGTGGTTGAAACATCATAAACTCAGTTTGTATCCTGGTGCTTTTCAGTTCTCCTATCTTTTTTTTCCCACCCTTCTTTTCTTCTTCTCTTTTCAGCCTGCAAAGGTAAGGCAAGGCTTTTGAAAGATAATTTTATCATTTCAAACATGCTTTCTTATCTCAGGTCTTTCAGGAATAAAATTAGAATCATAGAATCATAGAATCAATAAGGTTGGAAAAGACCTCAGAGATCATCAAGTCCAACCTATCACCCAACAAAAAAACAGAGGAGGGATTAATTGAAAAGCATTTAGTGTCTTCTTTTTTTTTGTTGTTGTTTTTTTAATTCTTTTTCCCCCCTCCCTCTTTGTTACCAGTTCCTGTATGATGAAATTGTCCCTTGTTTGTCCCTCAGACAAATGTCCCTCAAAGAACGTGTACCTGATTTCAAAAGCTTGGCAACAATCCCTCCTTTGACTCTTGCACATTAAATTATTTTGCAACTATTTACCACAAAAATGGAGTCAGAAAGAGTTTCCCATCTCATAGGCATTTTCACAAGTGGTATTTCATTTGGGCATGCAAGGATGTTCAGAAGCAAGCTCTAGAAAGAGTCTGATGAATGAGCAGTGACATTTTCAAAGAGTTTTAATCCCTGACTTGTGTATGTTGGTGCAAATTTACTTAGGTCAGTCAGGATTTTGTAATTTTCCTGTAACATTTTGGATGTTGCTCCTCTGAATCCAGTACGTTTCTTAGGGTCTTTCTATGTCATCTCAAGGTATTGTCACTTTTATTATCGATGCATCTCAGAAAAGGCAAGTATTCGGCACAGCACACATCAAATGAGGGACATCATCCTCGCTGTACTGAAAGTCCAGGGTGAATGTGGCATTGACCCTGGCATGGTGCCTACCAGGCATGAGTTGTCTGCTCCTGAGAGTACTCCAGTTGCTTTCAGCTGGAGGTTTGCTTAGGTGGAAAGAGATTTGCAAACTCTACTCTTTGATCTGGAAATCACTATTTAAAAACTTTTATTCCTTTCAGTCATTCCAACATTCCTCCTGATCTATCACAGACATTTAAAATTCTTTTGGATGCTTCAGTGTATTTTCTCCACCTTCATGAATTTTATATTATTTTGCATGTGCAAACCCAAGGCATTAAAAATACAGTTTTATGCCTTTTCCCCAGTAGTTCTGTAAAAGAAATTAAGAGAAGTTGATATATCTGGTGATCTTCACCTTTTTTTTTTTTTTTTTTCCCTTCCCCCCAGTGAAGTAATTGCAGTACTGAAATGTAAAGTTCTAACTTTTAAAGTTGTTTCCACCAGCAGATTCTCAGTTCCTGTTAGATCTCAGAGTATAACTGCACTATTAAATGTCTGCTTAATTTTTTTCATACACACACACACACAGAAACACACAGAGATATATAAAAAACATATTATATTTACCACCTCAGTAATAGAATGCATTGTCATTAAAATACACTTCAGCATATGCTCCTTACTTGTGATTTTCAGCATATTAAAACGCAACTCTTATGAGCAGAAGCGTGGCAAGTTCTTTGTGGGTGATCAAAATGCAAACTGTTTTCCCTGATTACATTAATAGGATTAATATTTTACTCTCTCATGTATTTATGGTCTCTGTTTGGATGAACACAGTTTAATAGAAACCATACTTGGAAATTAATAAGGACTTGTTGGAATTATAAAATTCCTTCCTGCGACTTCCCCCCCCCCCCCGCCCCGAATAATTGCTTACAAAAATTTATTTCTGTGAATATTTCTATGAATATCTAGAGAATAAAGTAAATGTGGACATTGCTAAGCACTTTCTTAGGTGAAGTGAGCAATCAGGAAACCTTTAGGATTCTTTAGAAGGAAAACTCAGTTCTTTGTAGAAGGAAGCATACAGTTATGGATCACAGAAGTCCTTTCTTTTGCCATAGCATGAACTATGGTGGGACACAGATTTAGTGCTAGCTCTCTGCAGTTGAGAAATAGAACATTTTCTTCATGTGAGAAGAGCTAACCCGGGAAGTTTTTTCTGCCTGTCTGTCTACATAAGTAGCTTCAATTTTAATTTCTGGCACACCTCCTTTTTCTTCAATAATCTAATTTATTGGCATGCAAAGAGAAATGGTATTAATTAGTTACTTGTGGAACCTTTTCAAAGCTTATCTAGGAGATATTTACTAGAAATAACAGTAGAGTGTTTGCCTTTGTGAGAAAATAACAGCTTTCCCTGAAAGAGACAGGGGCAAATTACATCCATGTACGTAGCAGTAACAGGTGTTGTGAACTCATCCATCATCTCACATAGCACTCAGGAGCAGAAAGCAGTTTCTTCTTAGAGCACTATTAATAAAATATCAGGAATATATTACTTTGGAGGAAGGAGAGGAGAAAGAGACAAAGTGGAATTCAAGTGAAACTTAAAACTTTTTGATCTTGGTAGCTATCTTCTCTGTCTTTTCAAGATATGTACATATTTGCAGAGATGATATTGTTGCTGTCCCTGCCCCTTCAACATCACCCCTGCCAACACCTTAGCTTGGGGCACAATGGAAATACCAAGTCTTACCTCAGGAAATGAAATCCTGAAAGACCATGAGTGCTCTGATGAGTTTCTGACCAATTTCTCCTCCAGAAGGAAGCTGCAAGTGTGCTACACTGCGCTTGGACCCAGCTTTGCTTGAGACCATGGAGTAAGCACAAGACAAATGCTAATGGAAAGTGAGAAGTTGGTAAGAGAAAGCAGCTCAGAGTGATGTTTCATGTGTAAGCAGAAGATGTCTCCTTACTGAAGCTTATTTGTGTCTGGAGGCTGATTAACTGCAGAACTGCATGTAAGATATATTCAATGGGCCATCTTCCAACCAGAGGGAGGAGAGAAATCAAGGCTTAGTGCTCAAGTGATGGGCCAGATCTTGTACAGACGAGTGCTTCCACTTCTTTCTATCTTCCCAATGAGCAAGTGTAGAATTTGTTTCAATTTCAAAGATGACTTTCATTGGGAAGTACACTAGAGAGGAGAGAAAAGTGGGGTAAAAGCCTTTCAGAACTAAGGATTTCTGATAATTTTATGAGTAACTGTGAGAAATGTAGCACCTGGCAGGAGAGATAAGTGGATTTTCCTAAGCTTTGTTATAAGCAGGTAAATATTGCTCTGGTTTATGGCACTAATAATTAAACAGAACACTAGTCTTTCTCCTGGCAGTTTAAAATTTAAGGTGGCTGTCTTCTGCAGGTATATGCTGAAAGGTGATCAACAGTAACTAGTCTAGATGTAAGTTTCATAATAAAACCTCATATGGGGTTCAATGGATGTATTTCATAAGCATATACAGCACTGAAGAAACACAGGGTTTTTTTCACTCTTTTCCAAGTCATCTAGGCACCACTCCTGGCAAATATCGCAGTTCTTAAAAACCAGAACAAGCAGACTTAAGATCTGAGAAAGACTTCATTCCTTCAAGAACATAGTCTCCCTAGTGCAGTTACATGAATAATAGATTAGTATAACATGCTAATTAATATTTTTATAACTTTTTATACAATGTGCCCACAGTTTGTTAGACAGCTTACTTATTTTATTTTATATGCTTAGACCATGGTGAAAAATGCAGATGACTCTGGAATTAGTGTCCACATTTCTGGGGAGAGCAGTAGCACCTGGGATGTCTGAGGAGTCCTGACTTTCTGGGGACAGCTTTTAGTGAGACTGTTAATGCATCCGCAGTTGCATCCAAATCTTTAGATCCTCTTCAACCGTTCTGTTCATATTTTGCCTAGATCAGGCTGTCTCGAACTAGGGCCTTGGATTTCTTGTCTTGGCCTCAGACCCATCTGATTTTACTGCTTTTACCTAATGATTACTGGAGCACTGGTAGGACTTACCATTACTCTTCTTGACTAGCTCCTGTGGTGTGGGACTGCACTCTATCAGTGAGTTCCCTATCCAGTCTACCTTGTTGCTTCTCTTAGCTCCCTATTTCCCTTCTTTTATAGTGCAGATGGCCCTCATTGTTTCCTGAGAGCTTCTGTATTTTCCTCATCCCTTCTGAAGAATGAATATTAACTCCTACAATGAAGCATAGGGACTTGCTGGGGCCTTGTATGTCCTTTTCAGTTAGAATGTGGAGACTTTTCAAATATCAAGTTTGATTGTCTTGGGATTCTCCTTGTAGGTATGTAGTTCTGCTTTTTGGGTTTTCTTTATTTTTTTTTTTCTTCCTTTCCCCCCCCCCCCTTTTCTTTTCTTTCTCTTATATATAGCAGGGAGCAATTTTGTTCATACAGTTCACAATGAAGGACATCTAAGATGAACCTGATCTTTCCCTTTGGTAGTGCCTGGGTAGGACTTTCACAATATCTTGCTTGTGAAAACCTTGCATTGGATGCAAATCAGCTTTAGCTGTATGGTCACACAGCCCTTGTAATCTGCCCACTAGTGCCTTGAGAGGGGACAGAATGCTTGCCTAGGTGAGAATTTTGGTCCAGGACATGAGTAATGTCTGGTTCAAGCCTCTTTTTTTTTTTAAAAAAAAAAAGACCATTGTGCCTTGTGTTACCATTACTTGCTGCCATGTTTGACACTCCTGTGTCTGTTGATGGGAGGTAATGACTGAACAATAGCTATTGACTTTTCTTTTCATATTAACAGCATGGCAACTTCTGAATCTGATAACAAAGATGCCAGTGTAGACATTCTTATTTAGCTGTAAAACTCCCCTGCCTTTCCTGGATTCTTACCTTGTGTCTCAAGAAGCTGATAGAATTCTCCCATCAAGGCATCAGTTTCACAAAGTGTAAAATATATACAGTTTTGTGTTAAATTTCAGTCTCAGGACAAATATGTGTAAATATCTGCTTAAAATAAATGTAGTGGATAAATTCTTTACCCAAAGCACATGGAGACAAATAACAAACACTGAATGACAGAAGAGGGATGAGATGGGGCAGAAGTTCTTTTTGATTCAAGATCAGTGCTCAGGCAAACGTTGAGAGATACTGATTTCAGTTTGTGGAGATTTCAACCAGCTCTTTCACTTTCTTTTTACAAAGAAATAACAAAACAGAATTCTTTCTTAATTTATCTTGGTAAGAACTGTTTTGGTCAAGTTAGTGATACTGTAGTTGTGAGGGAGAAGAGATGAGATTTTATTTTGAAGTTCCAGGAGTTTGGAAATTGTTCTGTAATTTTTCAGCAACCTCTAGGATTTTGACAGGAAATGAAGCACTTCTATGTAATTTCTCCTTTTCTTCTATAGTGTCAGCAGACTTAAACTAGCAGAATTCAAGTAAAACTTTTGCAGCTGAAAATATTTCTACAGCATGAATAAAAACTCATTTTGTTTTCAAACAAACTTTTAAATCTACTGCTTCTTCTTTCTCTTTCTGTCTGATCTTATTCTCCCTCCCTCTTGACTTTAGATCTCATGTTTCTCTCTGCCAGGTCCTTCACTGTCTTCTGTAGTGGACAGCATTCCTCTGGCGGCTGCTTCCCAGGTATGTCTGAACTCTTGGTACCTGCACTGTGAATCTCCTGAAATGCAGATGTTCAGTATGTTCCCAAGTTAGGCTTTTGGGCTACTCTGAGTAATAGTACTGCTGCTGTTACTAGAAATTCTTCCTTTATATATAAAAAAAGGGTTACAGTAACCATTCTATATATGGAACATTAAAATAGTAGCCTAAGGCTGTACTTCTGCACTGCAATATTTGGAAGAATAAGGACTGCTTTTAACCTTTGAGCTTGTACTGTATTTTCTTTACCTCCTTTGATAGTGTTGTCCTCAATTGCAGCATGCCAGTTGGACATTTGTGGTTTTGTTTAGCTGGAAAATTGCGATAGACAATGGTGGTTCCATTCCCAAGTCACTCTGACTACAGTGGATGCTGGGAGCTGTTTGGACCCCATTCCTGATTTGGTCTATGTTGAAAGCAGCTGCACAGTGAAGATCTGTCTTCAGCGACTTTTCCTTAAGCAGAAAAGTTTCTGAAGCTATAACCTCAGTGGTTCTGCCACATAAAAAGACCCTATTCTGTTTAAACAAAACACCACAGAAAATTGTTAAAAAGCTTTAGTTCTCTGGCTTTATAGTAGATTGTTATGGTATTTGAAGCCAATTCTTACCGTGTTGCAAACGGTTTTTTGTTGAGAAAGGCTTCAGATCTGACAGCCATGTCAATATGTCTGACTGCCTTATGTATGGAAGGAAATTGTATTGATAACTTCAAAAATGAATACATGTTTATCGTGTCTAGAAGTGGTCTATGGGCTGAGATCTAGGCAATCTTACAGGATGGCCAAGGGATCAGGATGGATTTAGGAAGGGCAGGTCCTGCCTGACCAACCTCATCTCCTTCTATGATCAGGTGAGCCGCCTGGTAGATGTAGGGAGGCCTGTGGATGTAGTCTACCTGGACCTCAGCGAAGACTTTGACACCGTCCCCCACAGCAAACTCCTGGCCAAGCTGTCAGCCCATGGCTTGGACGGGAGCACACTGCGACGGGTTAGGAACTGGCTGGATGGCCGAGCCCAGAGAGTGGTGGTGAATGGTGCCACATCCAGCTGGCGGCCAGTCACTAGTGGTGTGCCCCAAGGATCAGTGCTGGGCCCTGTGCTCTTTAACATCTTTATTGATGATCTGGATGAGGGCATTGAGTCCATCATCAGTAAATTTGCTGATGACACCAAGCTGGGGGCAGGAGTTGATCTGCTGGAGGGTGGAGAGGCTCTGCAGAGGGACCTTGCCAGGCTGGACAGATGGGCAGAGTGCAAGGGCATGAGATTTAACACATCCAAGTGCCAGGTTTTGCACATTGGCCACAACAACCCCATGCAGTGCTACAGGTTGGGGTCAGAGTGGCTGGAGAGCGGCCAGGTAGAGAGGGACCTGGGGGTACTGGTTGATGGTAGGCTGAACATGAGCCTGCAGTGTGCCCAGGCAGCCAAGAGGGCCAATGGCATTCTGGCCTGCATCAAGAACAGTGTGGCCAGCAGGAGCAGGGAGGTCATTCTGCCCCTGTACACTGCACTGGTTAGGCTACACCTTGAGTCCTGTGTCCAGTTCTGGGCCCCTCAGTTTAGGAAAGATGTTGACTTGCTGAAACGAGTGCAGAGAAGGGCAACAAAGTTGGTGAGGGGTCTGGAACACAAGCCCTATGAGGAGAGACTGAAGGAGCTGGGATTGCTTAGCCTGGAGAGGAGGAGACTCAGGGGTGACCTTATGGCTCTCTACAACTACCTGAAGGGAGGTTGAAGACAGGCAGAGGTTGGTCTCTTCTCCCAGGCAGCCAGTACCGGAACAAGAGGACACAGTCTCAGGCTGCACCAGGGGAGGTTTAGGTTGGATGTTAGGAAGAAGTTCTATACAGAGAGAGTGATTGCCCATTGGAATGGGCTGCCCGGGGAGGTGGTGGAGTCGCCATCATTGGAGGTGTTCAGGAGGAGACTTGATGCCATGCTTGATGCCATGGTTTAGCTATTTAGGTGGGTTGGATTGGCTGATGGGTTGGACATGATGATCTTGAAAGTCTCTTCCAACCTGGTTGTTTATTATTATTATTATTATTATTATTATTAATTATTATTATTATCATCATCATTATAATAATCATTATCATCATCATCATCATCATCTTTATGAAAAGGTATCACATCTTACCTGTGAAGAAGCTTCTAGCCTTGATTGCTATAAAAACAACTATGATCCTACAGTTTAGCCAACGTGTCCAAAACCTAAACATCCCAGAATTTCCACAGCTATGGTTTTGATTCTGCTAAACCATTTTTGAGATGGGATGAATAAAGAATACAAGTAAAACATGTTAAAATCAATCCTCCAAGGAAACTGAGCCTTCCTTGCAAGACCTGTGTGCAGAGGGAAACCTGGTTGGACCTGTAAGCCTGTATCTTTCTGATTATGGATTATAAAAAGAACCATCTTTAAAGCAGACAGACCACAGTGGCTGGATAATGAATTAGGTGATCCTCACTTTATCTTATTTGATTTCATTACCTGCATTATTTGATTTCATTACTCACAGTGTTGAAAGCTGACTGCAATATATAGTACTTTGTGCTTTTCCCTAAGCCTCAACTGCTTTTATACCATTATTCTGAGAAACCATTTAGAGACTTTTGAATCTCTGTGGTGATAGAGTCACCCAAAGCACAAAGACCCTATTGTCCTACCAGGTTACCAAAGTGCTGTGAAGGAGATTTTGCTACTTGTACTTTTCTGAACTGTTTATTATGTTTCAAGCATGACATGCAAGAGGAGAATCCTTAATAAAGTACACAGCTTAGAGATAGAATACAGAGAATACAGAGTTAACCAGGTTGGAAAAGACCTTCAAATACATCAAGTCCAACCTATCACACAACACCATCTAATCAACTAAACCATGGCACTGAGTGCCTCATCCAGTCTCTTCTTAAACACTTCCAGTGATGGCAACTCCACCACCTCCCTGGGCGGCCCATTCCAATGGCCAGTCACTCTCTGTGGAGAATTTCTTCCTAACATGCAGCCTAAACTTCCCCTGGTGCAGCTCGAGACTGTGTCCTCTTGTTCTGCCACAAGTTGCCTGCTTGGCACCTTTCCCACACGTGGACTTGCCTTTAGATAAAGCATCACTAACACAGTTTACATTTCTTCACAGCAAGTGTCCTATTTTCAGGACCATCCTCCTGCTTTGTGAGTGGGTACATAGGTTTCATTTGGTATATTAATAGATTTATTATGGCCTAATGGTTTTCACAGAAATTTGAATCAGTTTTCCAAAGGTGTGATGTTAAATTGGGGCTGGGTTACTGACAGATGTGTTTCTGTTGACAGTTCAGTAGAAAACATGTGAATTGCTGTCATCCTGTCTACCCCAGTGCAAGTATATCTGAATGCAGAAATGTAACAATTTATCATTTACCAAGTGTGTCAGCTACACTCACAGTTTAGCTGTATCCATCCTAAAGCTGTGTCTGAACAGTCGTAATAATGGATGGGGAAACTCACTGAAATAGAACACCTCTCTTCGGGATCAGAACATTTTAGAGAGGCTAATAGAAGTGGTTTTGCTGACTTGTAGTTTCTGCTGGATTTAAAAGTGTCTTGTTTCTCCATTTTAAAGAGGATGATCTTTCCCAGCCCAAACAATTCTATGATTCTGAGTTATTAGCTGAAAGTCAGCAGAGATCTTCTTAGGGTGAAATGGTGGTGGTGGGTAAGAGAAGACAAAGTCCTCTCCTCTTCTCTTTAGAAACCTGTTCATCAGCAGGGCACAACACTACCTCATGCTTCCTGGTTGACTGGGCAGAGAGATCCCTCAAGTACCTAAGGAAGCAGCCTTACTCTCACTGTCATATGTGCTTTTACAGGCAATTACATCATGTTCTTGGACTCTTCTTTTCTTATTAATATATTTTTTTTACTGTTACATTATTTCTCTTTCTTCTTTGTAATTATCAAATGAATTACATCTATGGATGTTCATGAAAACCAACATTGTAAAGCAATGTTGATATAATTGATACAAGCAGTTTATGGTCAAAAAAGATTCAGCCCTGTTAGCAGGGAGGAACTATTCTGTACCAGGGTTTCCTGTACATCTGTGCTAAAGTGGAGTACATCTCATCCTAGTGAGGGAAGTGCAACATATGAAGCTGTTGGATGCAACCTGTAATATGGAAGAGAAAAGGATAGATGAGTGCATAAAAATCCCTTTATTTTGCTGGTATTTGTGTTGAAGTAGCTATTTTATAATCTGAGCTGTCACAAGTGTCTGCCCTTCCAGGATGAGGACAATGAGAAGGCAGAGTATTCTACTGATCTGTCATTATAATGTACATAGAAAGTGCAGTGGAGTTAATCTGAGAAGTGCCAAAACTGCATTTTAATTGTGACATGATTTGTTTTACTGGAAAACCTCAAATGAGACATGCATAGGGTTGTATAAAATGCACAGGTGGTCAGAATGCTTTTAGTGATCTCTAAGCAGTGTTTAAACCCATGATTCCACAGGGTGTTTTTTATCAGAAGAGATTAGTAGTGTTACTCCTGAGATCTATTGTATTTTAATGTTATGTTATTGTTATGTGTCACTTCTCTGTCTACAGGACTGTGCAATATCAGTTGGTCACTCTTCAGGCACTATGATTCAAAAGATTTTTCTTAAAGTCACTATTAAGCTATGATAGTTCACACTTGCTGAAGATCTAGTCCAGTGTTCATAAAGCATATTGAAGTAAGAGCTAACAGGTACCACAGAAATACAAACTATTATATCAATGGAAGAAAACAATCTTTGACTTTTACCAACTAGAAACTACAGAAGTCTGAAATAAAGTCTTGGACACATCATAACTTTAATTTGCACTGACTTCTGGTTTTCTGGTATTGACTCTGTATTTTGTTATACATAGTAAAATATCCTGATTGACTCAACATCATCGTCCCTTCATCCCAGATTAACACTAGTCAAAAATGCTCTCTTTGGGATTGGAGAAGTTGTTAGATCCTTGGACATGATCAGAGTTTTCTATAAATAGTCTGAAGTAAAAGATTTTGGAAGAATTTCAGTTTAAGAAGGAGAAACTGAAATGCTGTTTTTAGTTTCAAAATTATTGATGAGAAAAGCCAGCTTTATCATGGTTGGTTCTACTGGGAGAGGGGGAGGTGGGGGATCCACTTCACATCACAAACTTGATTGATGTTTCTACATGCTCTCATGATACAAGAGGAAGGTGTTTCAGTGCTAGGTTCTGTCAGTCTTGAGGTCTGGCTATTTTTTCTGCTTTTGCTCCAGCAGTGTATCTAGGAATTTACTTTAGTTTGGGAATCTTGGCCAGGGAACTTTGGAGCCAAATCAGGAATGATGTCTATTTTCACTGGCAGACAGTGAATGACTGGTGCTGAGCATAAGTAATCCATGTTGTGAAGCTTTGAGTTGCAATTAGTTTTGAAAATGCACTTAGTGTCAGTGTTTCTGAAATACTAACTTTCCGAGGCATAGATATCTGTCCTTTTGAATATTCTTGAATATAGTATAAGGTAATCTTTCTTGTAGGCGTTCTGCATGTGCATCCCACAGTGAAAAATGTGTGTCCTTGGGCCTGATGGGACAAACGCTTCTCTTGGTTGCATGAGAGAAAATGCAGAGTAAAGTCCTAGCTGTTGCTGATTTCTTCAGTGCTCAGCAATGCAAATGAGGGCTGGATTTGTCCCTCTGCCTAGATGTGGTATTTTGCATAGAAATGCTCACTGTGCTGAAACATACTCACAGTTGCAAGAATGTCTGTGTAGTTTACATTTCCAATTTTAATTTTTGAGCCATGCGTAAGAGACTCCAGGGAACACTCTGTACTGTCAGCAGAAGTTATCTTTTTGATGAATCAGGCACATTGTTTGTACCCCTGCATTTGATAGACGTGTTGTAATAAGGTCCTGAACTGCTTACTGTGTCTTTATGTACCTTCCCTCTCAGCAGTTGTAACTATTGTGCTGCTTGACCTATATTAATGGTACTACAAACAACAAGTTTAACCATTAACTTGTGAGCCCTGTTTAAATGGATTTTGCCAAGGGATGAGAACTGAAGATTTAAGGAGGTAAAAATTATAAAGAGGGCTACCAAAGTGAAGTGTATCAGTGCTTACTGGTCTGATGTGGAGGGTGGGAAGGACCCAAGACTAAAACCTGGCATATTATTGTGATCTGAACTAGTGCTACTCAAGGTATGGAAAAGTGTTGTCTTGGATATTTTGTTCAATTAAGTAATTTGTCCATTTTATCTGCTTGGCAATTCCAGTAAAACTCGCTTGCTGTATTATCAACACATACCCTATAGCAAGAGCAGGCTGAGAGGGTTATTTTGAAAGGGATAAATATTGCCTGCTACAGCTGCCTGGGTAAAGGGAGGCTGAGCCCTCAGAAACTTGTGAGGAGACAGTGAAAGCCAGAAAGAGCTCAGGTGAAAGGAGCCCGTGCCAGACTGGCGCTTTAGTTACAGAAAGAGCAGGCTGATGTCGTTGGGCTGCATCTCAGGAAATAAAGTTATATGCAGAGAACTTGAATTTTAGATTATTTAATAAAAGCCAAGACTTGCATTTCTAATACATAGAATCATAGAATCGTTAGAGTTGGAAGGGACCTCAAGGATCACCTAGTTCCAACACCCCTGCCATGGGCAGGGACACCTCACACTAGATCAGGTTGCTCAGAGCCACATCCAGCCTGGCTGTACAAACCTCCAGGGATGGGGTTTCTACTACCTTCCTAATACTACAATTCCCCATGAATAAGCAACTGTGGTACTGATCCATGATAACTGTCTCATGTGTGTAGGAAGCCAACAGCATGTATGGGATGGTTCAATAGCTGGTGAGATTTGATCTTCTGTGGAAAAGTCGTTCTCTGCATCAAAGTTTATTAACACTACTTCTTTTTTGTTTGTGGTTTGTGGTTTTCTTTGGGGTTTTTTCTATGTGTGGTTTTGTTTTGGTTCAATTTGTTTGTTTTGTTTTTCCTTTACTGTGGTTCTTAGAGTGGGCATCCAAAAGTTAAATGGAAGGAGGGGAAGCAATGTTCTCTGAAATGTCTTGCCAAAACCTTTCTCTTCCCTGATAAAGTTGCCTCATCTTATGCATGCAGGCATTTAAATCTGCTACTGTTTCCATTTAGTAGGTTATCTCTCTGCTGGGATTTCACTATTCGGGCTCCACAGGGCATATGCAGGTGCTTTGTGCAATCAGATAATGTGTCTGTGTTCTGCCTGGTCCTGGTGATTGACAGTGCCAAAAACGTGTGCTTTAGCTGAAAGTAGCAGCTGATAGTTCATAGGTACAAATGTCTTTAGTTCATTCTCTGCAGCTGAGCTGTTGTTTCTGGGCATTATCACAGCTGTTGTGAATCAAGCATTAAGTAGCTCTGAGCACACAAACAAAATGAGAATGTGAGTGAAACTCACTGAGGATTGAGTCTGCTCTAAGGGCAGTTGAAGAAACACAGAACTGACTATTTTAATTGCAACAAAACATGTGCTTAAAAACATGCTTTAGAAATGTGGTATTAATATGATGGCTCCATCCAGGTGAGTAGAACTTCATCTTTCTTATGACCAGTATTGATTTTTGGTTAAATTGGATAAAGTGAGAGAAATACTTGTCATATCTGGTCTCAAGAGTTGCTAACTGAGTAATATTCTCTGGGTCTTGATTTGAAGATTGCAAACAGCTTGGTAAACATGTAATTAAACTGCAAAAAACTTTGTAATAGGAAGGGAAGCAGTGAGCAAGACTATCATCAATTTAATGATGTGTAAGTCAAGTCGGGGAGGGAAGCTCATGATTCTGTCTGCCAGATTTCCCTAACCAGTGATTTCCTTGTCTTATGTTCCTAAAGGAAAAAAGGCATAAAGCCACCCTTACTAGGGAGTGATCTCAACAGGAGAAAAACTGCAAAATTGGGGGAGGATCATTGGGAGTAAACAAAAATGCAATTGTGCCAACAGAATTTTTCTTGTCTCTAGGTAAATGCCTCAATAATTCCCAAGGTTTCCACCTAGGCAAGTTAAACTGGTATAGGTGATTCCTTAAGGTTATTTCTGCTTACAGTATTTTGCTACTCCTGAAATTTTACAGAGACAAGTGTAGCTGAAGGAAATTGGTTTAAAAATTAGTCTATATGTGTAGCAGCATTAATTTCTTTAATCTGGATTAGCAGGCACAGTTTTGCTTCACCTAGAGCAAAGGTAGGAGCAGGGTAGACACCCATGGCTAGTCTTCTCCTTATTTCTTGTCTATCCCTGCAACTCGGAAACAGCAATGCTCAGAATGAGGTCACAGCACCATGATTTTGTTCTGAACGTTAACTTTTGTTCTAGCAGCTGTGTTGGCTGGCACCCATGCAAGGAAATTTAGCATTTCCCACTGTATTGGTGCAACAGTATGATTTTTATTTTGCTCTGAGCCTAATGGGCACGTTCCGGCTTGTAATCATGACAGGGTCTGGCAGATGAGCTTTTGAGATGCTCCTTCAAAACTCCCTACAGTTTTGTGTTCAAACTGGCTTATAAGTTGGATTTTACTCGTTCTGGCAACTCCATGCAGGAAAGCTTGTTTACTTACTAGTTTAAAGCACCTTGTCTGGGTGTTCACATATTAACCTGATGAGAAGGAAAGGACAAATCTGAAGTTTAATAAACTGTTTCCTTTTAGCCAGTTTTAAGGTTTGTGAGAAATGAAAGGCAGACAGAATGTGACCTGTAGAAATATGGACAAGAGAGGTTAAAGCAAAGCAGCAGATTTAACTTCACATCTTGTCATGGTTTACAAAACAGCTGTCTGCCAAGTGGAGTATTTTGTGACCCAGTGACAATAACCTGATACAACAGCACAATTCAGTTACTCTTTGCTTGTTTAGACAGTCTGTATCCTGCATTAAGTTAGTCTCTCTCTCTCTCTAGCAGCTGTCATGATAGGACAGCATCTTTTAGTATATTGGTACTTCTGTGCTAAAAGGCTAGTGTGAGCTGTCTTGAGAGAATTTTGTCTTGTATCAGAGCTATAAAGGTTATCTCAGCAAATAGAATAAAGCTGGCTAATGATCACCAACTTTATGCCCTTTTCTTTTAGAGGATAGGCTCAACAATACAAAAAGCATCTGGGAAAAATAGTCTTTATGACATATCAGTAAAGATAAGTAGCCATGTTTTAGGCTACTTACCACCTGTATTTTCATGTAAAGTTTGATCTTTTCCTGAGTATTTCTATCTCTTATGCAGATCTATGGAAGGTAGTAGAAGTCTTGCTTGTCTTAGGATTGAGTAATTGTGTTGTTTTTATTGAAGACATCTTGGAGAAGACAAACTCATTAGAAACAAGAGGGAGAAATGGAAATAACATGTGTTCTTTATGTGGCTCTTCTGAAACAGGACTGCCAGCTGGAGGCAGGCATATGTAGGTACAAGATTGCAGTTGGGAGGGTAATCTAAATTCTTTAAAAGCAACTAGATGGTACTTGCATTTATTGGAAACTATGTGCAAGGTAAAGCTCAGAAGCAAGGAAATCTGTTGTGAAATTACAAGAAAAGGATCATGTTTGCATACCACTACATTTTAAAGAAGTACTAGGACAAAGTGGGTACTATATCCAGATCTCCTGAGACACTTTGGGATCCCCGTGTGCACTTTAAGCAGAGATGGATTAAAAAAGAAAATAAATGTATAGGACCAAAGTGTCTTCTGTGTTTGCGCCCAGAAGGCTAAGGCATAATGTCAATTATTCACTGAAAATTGGGACTCAGTATATTTGGACTTTAAAAGCATTCAAATTGACATACAAAAACAAGTGTCTCAGACCAAGAAACTTGCCTTTATTTATTTAATTTATTTTATTGTCCTCATTTTGTTGCTTTATCTCTGGACTTTCAGCGCTTGCTTCTTTCTGTCTTTTATCACTTGCTTCTGTAAAGTCTCTCTTTACATAAGTTTCAGCTATACTACTCACTTCAATGATCTTATTTGGCAGTTATTCCAAAGGATACATTAGCTTCTAAATGAAATAGTTTGCTTCCTGAATGAAAATTTGGATTTTACTCAAATCCAAAGAAGATCTTAGTTTCCATGACATTGTACAGGACCAGAATCCTGAGACCATGGTGTTATTCAGAACCACCAAAAACAACAACAAAAGAAGAGAAAAAGCAAACCCAAACAAACCCAACAACAAAAAAGTCTTCCTGGAGAGATGAGGAAACTAAAAATACAGCTTTTACTGGGGAATAATCCTGAGTTTTCCCAGTGGTCCAGATATTTGGTATATGATACAGTGCCCATAGAACTCACTTGGTTTTATGCTGTTTTTACTACTTCCACCCAAAAGTGTCCTTTTCAAGACACTCAGAACAATCTGAACTTACTCTTTTATGATCCTCACGTAAAGTGACATCTCTTATTATGAAAGACTTAATGGTGCTTTTAATAATGTTTGAAATATCTTATTCTTTGTGGTGTAGCCTGGACGTGTATAAAGAAATGAGCCAAATGGTTCTTCACCACAGCTGTGGTAAATGTACAAGTGATTGTGCTGTCTTGAAAGCAGGGAAAAAAAACCCAACAAAATACCAAAAAAACCCAACCCTCTTGTGTTGCATCATTCTGGATGGGAAGTGCTCAAAGTTATTGTGACAGGACTGTATTTTGAGCAATTGTTGGTGATTTGTTTTTTAGCACACAAAGAAAGTAATAAATCTGTCACCCAGAAAAAATCAGGTTGTGACCTAAAGGAAAGAGCAAATTGTGGCTTTAGGTAAAAAAGAGTGACCTGTCTATGAGGGTCATTTATCATTATAACAAAATTGCTGGTGCTCTCCTAGCTGACCAGGAAGAAAGGCTGTGGTAAGCAGAATTGAGGGATGCAAGCATCCGAATATTTTTAACTGATCAATAGTTTCAAGATTTGCAAGCAGCCAAAAACCTGTCAGCGTGCAGAGCAAGTGCACTGCACATCTACTCTCAAAAAGAGAATGAGAGAGAATTTGTTTAATTTGGCATCTTTAAATTAAATACATTTTAGATTGGGCATGGTTTAATTCAAAACTGTATCTTAGTACAGATGATTTTAGCAGCCTGTATACATTCTGCAGTGGTACAAAAGTGGTACAAACCGAACTACCCAGGAGGGTGAAAACAATAAATAATGAACAGCATAATGCTGTGGTGGTAGCATTACTGTCTAATACTGCACGTGGCACATCAGAATGTCTCAGAACTAATTTGGGATATGTAGTTACATTGATTGAAAGTAATAGTCCCAAACTGGTTTTGGTTAAAAAAAATAAACTCCCAAACTTCTTTCTTACTCAGCCATCATCCATTTCACATTATCCTATATGTACTCAGTTTCCCATATGTCTTACAAGAAAAATTAATAGCAGAACAAGTTCAGCACCACAAATGAGGCTGGCAGAGATTGTGTTAATTGCACAAGATATGTTCAAGTCAGTTCAAGTCTGACTTGCATGGAATATCAGCTGAACATGTTTTGAAATGAAAAAACAGAAATGATGAGTTCTTTTTATGTCATTATTCTTAAGTATGAAATCTTTCTCAGAATTTAAAATACTTCTCGTTAATTCTAGAAAATATTCTTCCTGCCGTTCAGTCTCTCCTAGTTGTGAATTTTCACTTTAATCTGTTTTTATAGAGTTTGCAAGGGCATAATGAAAGGAGAGTGTGCATGTGGAAAAGCAGCACAATTCCTTGCACAGTAATTTTCATGCCAATTGCTAATTTCTGTTGATTGCCTTAGTGCAGGATTGTCTTATCAGACCAGAACATCCAATGCTAAAAAACAATCCTAACATGTTTAGAGAAGCATTTATGACTCAGGCTATCACCTACCGTTAGACATTACCAGTACTGCACTATATTAGGAATGTTTAACAAAGCTATTTTAATATGATTTACAAGGGCATTTTAATATATCAAGGCTGATTACAGTACTGCACCCTTTCAATGCATCATCAAGACAATAAGATAAAAATAATGTCCAAGGTAAAATATTAGTTTACAATACAAACTGTCTTTTTAATGCACACTGATAATACTTTCATGGTGGCTTTATTAAGAAAATCACTGTTGCACAATTTAAACCATAAATTCTGTTGATTTATTCAGACTTTAACACATGGCAGTGTCAAAAGCCAGTGTTATTCCATAGCAAAGTGGCCTGTCCGATATTACCCCTGCATAGGACCGTGTACTCAGCTCTGGAGAGGCCACGCCTTGAGTATTCTGTCCAGTTTTGGACACCTCAATACAAGAGTGATATGGAAGTGCTGGAGCCAGTGCAGAGGAGGGCAAGGAAGATGTGAAGGGCCTGGAGAATGAATCTTATGAGAAGCAACTGAAGGAGCTGGGGATGTTTAGTTTGGAAAAGAGGAGGCTGTGGGGAGACCTCATTGCTGTCTACAACTATCTGAAAGGACATTGTGGAGGGGCTGGTGCTGGTCTCTTCTCACAGGTAATGAATGATGTAGAATAAGAGGGAATGGCTTCCAGCTACAACTGGATAGGTTTAGACTGGACATTAGGAACAAAGTTTTCCCATCAAGAGTGGTCAGGCATTGGAATGTACTGCACAGGGAGGTGGTGGAGTCACCAACCCTGGATGTGTTTAAAGGTGGTCTGGATGTGATGCTTGGGGATATGGTTTAGGGGTGAACCTTGCAGAGTAGGGTTATCTGCTGGACTTGGTGATCTTGAGGGTCTTTTCCAACCTGAATGTTTCTGTGATTCTATGACCAGACAGGACTGAAAGCACTTAGTTGAATTTTCATGACTCATGATTCAGAAAGATTAGGATTTTATTCATCAATTCTTCTGCTATCAGAAGTCAGCCAAATTACCCTGGAAAATATTAGATAGCAACATTTTCATGTCACTCCTTCCTGAGAATGCTGAAAGTGTTCTTTTGTCCTGATCATATGATTATTTTCCCCCTACTCCTTTTTAAAAGGGAAATGAGAAAAAAGTTCTGTCACCAATATATCACAAACATATTTTATTCAATTTCTGCTTTAAGACTTAGAACCAAATTTTGCAAGTGTGTGCTTGTGCCCTTGTGCTCAGAAATGTGTTGCTCTTGTATTTGATGCATCCCACACAACGAACTAGATTAGTCTCCATGTCAGATTTGCATTCAGTTAAAAACTGATTTAACTCTATTCCAGCTGAAATTCAGGCCTAAAAAAAAAATAAATAAAAAAAATCTGTCTAGTGATAAATGAACTGAGGTCAGATTTCCAGAAAAGCTTTAATCTATTTTCAATTTTTATATTATATATATTTTTTAAAATGTTTGCTTCTGTTAAAACCTTTGTAGATACATAAATAGTTTTAAGAGGTTTCTTTCAATGTTTTAGTGGCAAATTCTGGGTTTTGAATCTAGAAAAACCTCATTCAACTAAATTATGAAACATTCTGGCTGAAATTTATTAGTCTGAAGATATATGAAACCTTTTTTTCTTAAATCTGGTCCTTAAACTTGTATCTGATTTAGCACATGGCTACAGATGAGTAAAGATGTAAGTGCATAGGTTAGATTTCTTGTGTAAGGGTAATAGCATATAAAAATATGGACTTAATCTGGCATATTCTTTGTTATTTCCAGCCCTAATATTATGCTAAAAAGTGTGAATGTAGGTTTCATGTGTTTGAACTAGGTCATTCTGATTTCCTTTGAGGTTTAGGACTATGCTACCAGGAGTGAGGTATCTAGTCTACCTCTCAGCACACTCAAAGGAAGATTCTATTCAGCTTTCACAGCTTACTTCACTCTAACCAAAAGAAACCATGCAACACAGTAAACCACCATGAAAATGACTACTTGTTAGGCTATGGAAGCAAGAAGCCAAAAGTAAAAAAAAAATAATGTTTAGGACGAAAATCAAGCTATTTTATGAAAGAACTAGAGCATAGAGTCCTGTAAGAGTGTTTCTTTAGTTATTTTACTCCCCTTTCCAGCAAAAAGCTGACCTATTCTATTCTTTCCTTACCCCTCCACTTACCTCGTAATACCTGTTTTCTTCCCTCCTTTGATACTGATTTCATTATCTTTCAGATTTTAATCCCTCTTTCAAATTCAATTGAAACTAGATTCTATTAAAATATAATAATAATTATTAAAACAAACAAACAATTCTGGAAGACCAACAGAAAGACTGAAAAAATCCAAACCAACTTCTGAGGAAACAGATCTATGACATAAAATTATTCCTGTGTTGAAACGATGGCTTCCCTTCTCAAAACCTTAATATTTGTTTTTTAATCACATCATTAAAAAAAACCAAACAACTGTGTGCAAAAATGACAATAGTAATGCACAAGTAGACAAGATACCTGTGAAAAAGGATTCTGTGCTTTCACTGTAAATACAGCTGTTTTCTGTGATGTTTGGAATGGATTTGAGGAAGGTTTGTCTGGAAATGTCACATGAGACCCTCTAAGAAATTGTTTTCTCTGTGAGATGCAGTTTGTATCATTTTTGGTAAAGATCTATTGCACTTTTGTCTGCTTCAAGTTTTCCTTAAGCATAAAGTTTACATTTCAGAAAGTGGCAAGATAGCGAATTTGCCATGTGGTTATTGCAAGTTGTAGGCAGCAACTGTAAGGAGATATATCTTTACACACTGAAAGTTGGAACATTTCTATTTTTTATAAGAGTATAAAACTTGGTGCTGAAGCCTCTTTTCATCTAAGAGTATAATGCACTTCCTGGCTTGCTCATCCCTGAGAATCATAGCTGAGATTGAGGAGGCATAAAAGATAGGATTTATGAACGAAGAGAGCGTGGACAACTTTGATGCATAATCTAGGATCAAAACAATTTGGACACTAAATTATTGTCAAAAGTATGGCTAATTTATTCCTTCCAAATATATATATATATAGGTGAGTCATAGAAATAGAGAATTGTTAGGGTTGGAAGTGACCTCAAGGATCATCTAGTTCCAACCTCCCTGCTGTGGGCAGGGACACCTCACACTAGATCAGAGGTTGCTTAGAGCCACATCTAACCTGGCCTCAAGCCTCATCCCTGGAGGTTTTTCTACCACCTCTCTGGGCAACCTGTTCAGTGTCTCACTACTCTCATGGTGAAGAACTTCTTCCTAATGCATAATACTAATACATACACAAAAATTATTAACTGGACACTTTTTTTGCTTATCTAGATAAAATGTCAAGTGGTCTGATTTTTCCAGGTCCTGTTAGTACAGAAGTCCCTTAGAATCATGGAATAGTGTGGGTTGGAAGGGGCTTCCAAAGGTCATCTGAGGCAGTCAGCAGGGACATCCTCAACTAGATCAGACTGCCCTGTTGAGCCTCACCTTAAATATCTCTGGGTATGGGGCCAAACCACCTCCCTTGGCAACCTGTTCCAGTGTTCCACTGCACTTGTAGTAGAGAACTTGTTCCTAACATCCAATCTAAATCTGTTCTTTTCTAGTTTGAAGCCATTGCCCCTCAGCCTGTCACTATAGGCCTTTGCAAACAGTCTCTCTCCATCCTTCATGTAGGCCCCCTTCAGGTACTGGAAGGCTGCTATTAGGTCTCCCTGAGCCTCTTCTCAAGGCTAAACAACCCCAGCTGCCTCAGCCTGTCCTTGTAGCAGAGGTGCTCCAACCTCCTGATCATTTTCATGGCCCTCCTCTGGAATTACTGATGTCTACAACACACTATTGATGTTATGCTCCTACTTGCCAGTCAAATTCTAAATTTTGATGTGTTTTCCTTGCATCTTTTTGGTTTTGGTGTGCCCAGCAGGAAACATAGATGTTAATTTTCACCATGCTACTTTTTGGACACTTCCTGATTCAAATGTGATGTATTCTTAGTACAAAGATGGCAGATTTTGTCTGGCCAACTGATTTTCTTGCTATTTTTAGAAACAACTGTGCTTGTATTGTGCACCATAGACTGGCACTTAAATGAAGTTGGAGTAAGCAGCTAATCAATCATATCTGGATAATAGACATCAGTGATATTGCCTTGCAAGGTTTACCCTCTTTGATTTATACAAGGGGATTGTTTTTTATGGGGCTTTTAGAATCTTTGTCACTGAATAATGTTTTTATGACCAAGCCACAAACACAAAGCCAATATTTCTTTTAAAGCTGTCGATCAACGCTTAGATTAAATTTGTACATATTTTGAGAGCATGCAGACTGCATGCCATCAAGTGCAATGAACAAAAGATGCTTCTAAAACAATAGGGGCACTGGGCCTGAATTGCTATTGACCATCACCTTGCAGGGTCATTTACAACAGAGGGATGTAAAAATAGAACCAAGTCAAAATGGCAGCACTTACCAGGCAGCTTGTACTCATGTTACGCTGATCTAAAAGTCTGAATAAACTTCAGTACAATGGAGTCTTGAGCCATTGTCCATTAAGCATCAAGAAATACTCAGCTAAGACACTTCAATTAATTTTTGGCCTGCTTCACTGGTCCTGAAGTGTTTCAGTTCCATACTATAACTCAGTTGCAATGAAATTTGAAGGTTTGAAAACTACTGTGGAGATAAAATAAGAAATGCATAACTGCAGGTGGTATATTGAGATGTGGCTGTCTTTGGTGATATTCTTGCTTGTAAGCATTTGCGGTGTGCACTGTTTGAGTATAATAGCAGACATTGCTATGCCAACGAGCAACTGATTACTTCCTCTAGTTTTGGGTCCCTTGGTACAGGAAAGAAGGGACTTAATGGAGGTGAGCTTAGCTGAGGGGGCTGAATCTGTGGCCCTGTGAAGAGGGAGAGAGTCCCCACTTGTTCTGGCTGGAAGGAAAGAAAGATGGAACCAAGCTCCCACTAGGTGCACAGCAGGAAAATAAAAGGCTGGTCATTGATGGAATCAACAAGGGTGGGCAAAAAGAAAAAAGAAACTATGAGTGGAACAGGGATTTTGGGGAAGATGCACAGCCAGTCTTGGAGGTTTTCTGGAACTGGAAAAAGTCCTGGAAAACCTGTTCTGGATTCAGTGCTAAAGCTGCTTTGAGTGGGATGCTGGACAGAGATGCTCTGAGATCCCTTCCAGCTGGATTGATTCTGTGATTTTATTTTTTTACCTGATGGGATTAGATGTTGAGTCTTTTAGACTGTCCAGGGGATCTGTATCCTCCAAGATGACTCTTAAGATGCATGCAAATGGGTATGAAGCCTGACTGGGCTGTTTCTCAAATAGGTAGAGAGGGCCGTGCTCTTGGGAATCTGCTCTTTCCACTAGCTCATTTATCCAAGGGATATTAGTTATTCTAGCAAACTCATGAAAATATAACTAAAGCAAGTGCTCTGCCATTTGATGGCAGTGTAGAACACGAAGTCACCAGTGAAGCAATTGCAGTGAAAGATGTTAAAATCTGTAGAAAACTCCACTTTGGGCTAAGTGATCAGGACAAAGGGCATGTGGGAACAAGGAAGACATGATCAAGTTTCCTATAACTACAATTTAGATTGACAAGATGTGACTACTCTGATAACATAAACCCAAGACATTACAAGTGGTACAATGGAGGCTTCTTGGCCTGCAGCTTGCAGTCAAAATTAAATGCCATTTTAGCTGTATCCTTGAGGAAAACTACAATGTAAAGTGAAGACAACTAAGTGTTCCTCAGTGCTATGCAGAGGAGGCACCACAATGAAAAAAATTCTTATCTGTAGACTAGTGTTTTTGTCTGGAATCTACCAGTGGACATGGTTTTCTGATGCCCTTCTGTTGTTTGCTTGGTCACTCTGATCTTCCTGTACCAGTGCTTGATTTGTCTGCAAAGTATCCTTCCTAACAGAGACCTTTTTATTAAAAAGCAACACAATTCTGATATTTTGTTAAGAAAGACTGATAACGTTCAGCAAAATAGATTGCAGCCTCCCAGTGCCTGGTTTCACATGGCTCTGATTATGTAACATTTACAGCAGGGTATGTCTGGTCAGGGTAGTGGAGAGGATCAGTAATACTGCATGCTTCCTTTTCAAACCCTTTGCATTTTAACACATGAACTAGTATTTCTTCCTCCTGTCTCAGACTGCATATCCCTGTGCTTAGGACTCTGAAGTTGAAGAGCCACAACTGGGATAGAACTTTCTAAACAAGGTCACAGAATCAACCAGGTTGGAAGAGACCTCCAAGATCATCAAGTCCAACCGATCGCCCAACCCTAACTCATCAACTAGACCATGGCACTAAGTGCCTCCATCCTGGAGTACATTTTAATCTTAATAGAAGTCTTGTCCTGCCAGTCTTCCTGTGTCCTTCCCACAGACTTTGAGCACTCTTATATCCACAGGAAGTTATAGCCCTGAACCAATGTTTTTGTACATTTTTCAAGAGGCAAGCCTCAGGGTGTCTTAGGCATCAGTTTGTCATTTCCAGCCTTCCTTCCTAGCACATGGGATTCTTGCTGTGAAGGCTCAGTTTTCAAATCACTGTTTCCTCTTGCATCTCTATCTGTGCATGCTGCGAATGCATGGCTTTTAGTTTCCTTCAACAAAAGTCTATAGTCTGTGGCTTACTCAGGCTGTCACATGTCATAGCAGCTCTGGTTTGAGAGGACATGAGTGGAAGTATCTTGGTGATCATCTAGTGTTTTCCTACCTCCCACCAGTTTTTTGGACCATTTTGCGGAGCATGTACTGATGGCAGCGATGGTTTGAGGCAAACCAGATGAACAGAAAATATGTCTCAAGAGATAAGCACTCACTGAGCTCAAGCAGGGCTCATCACTTAAATTTAATGTCAGTGGGAATTTCTTGTCATTCTAAAATATACTTTTTACCTTGTTATTACTGTGAACCCTTTGAGTCATGTTCGTTTTGGGCAACCTGTCTTTATGGGTTGGTTAGTCCAACAGTGAGCCTTCTACAGCCAAAAGCTCTGGCAAATTGCTATTTAAATAATCTGTACCTGGTGTACTACAAACTGTGGTTTCTTTTTCCCATTTAAATGATCCTACTCGCTATGGATTGTATGTAAATAGCATCCCTATAATAAATTTTGGATTTTTGGTTTCAAGACAGCTTTATGAACAGTCAGCTAAGGTGTCAATTTGCACAGTAGCTGCTATTGTTTGGAAATTATTTGACAGAAGTGCAAGATAATGTACATCTGAATACAGCAACGGATGCTGTGGTTGTGGTCTTAAGCCTTCCCAGAAGCCTATGAAAAGAAAGCTTCCACTGTGAATAGTTTGCTATGCTGCTGGTCTGCTTTTGCAGAAAATGCTTTTCAGTAGATGAGAACCAATTTGTTCATGGTTAAGTCATCTAAATGAGTTAACTAAGTTACCTGACAAGAATAATTTACAAACTAACACCATTGCACATGACTGAGGAGCAAGTATTCATCAGGGGAAAACACACTAAACCTGACTACTATAAACCTTCCAATGCCATTTCTGTTGGTGGAATGACACTGGCTTTAATGTAAGGACATTATATTTGGATTTGTCTCTTTATATCCTCAAAAGAAGTGGGGTGCAAATGCTGCTGAATGTTCTCCTTTTTCATGGTGCTATAAGTGAGTATCTCCTTATTGGAGCAACAAGGAGTTGAATACTTTTAGATACTGTTATTTGTTGAACAAAAGACTTGATTCATATAACCACTTACTGAGTTGTAGTAAATGAGGTAAATGCACAAAATAAATTAAAAATCCTGGGTTTGTACAATGAAGAATGAATCTAAGCAGAAATGCATAAGTGAGAAGGAAGCCACCTCTCTGTAGAATAAACTAGTGATATGAGTAATAACAAATGATTATATGAAAGGGAGGTTAACTTAAAGCTTTTGTGAATAGTTTGTTTTGTTTTGGTTGGTGTTTGGTGTTTTATTTTTTTTGTGTGTGTTTTTGTTTTTAAATAAAAAAGGAGATTGATGCATCTCTTCTAGTGCCTGGGAAGACCACATAGCTTGCTTGCTACTCAGGGTGTGCCTGTAACAGGTAAAATGAACTTCATTAATAAAAATCCCCCAAAATGACACATCTTTTACCTTTGGTTTTCAGCTTTCACAATTCAGCTTTATGGAGTTCAAGCTTTCCTGTCAAATCATGTATTTATATCAGTTAAGCTTTAAGTCAAGGGTTGTTAATGAACAGCTCAAGATCTTGACTTGCAAACCTACATTGTTTTTCAGGAATTACCATTTATTCCAAATGAGGATATAATATATTTTATGGCTTCATTAATTTAGAAAAAGAGCCTTGCTTGTTCTAAGCTAAATATGAAAGGAACAGTTATCATACAGAGCCCCCAAGTTACTGTGGTTTGGAGGTCATGTACATAATGGTATAATAGGGTGTGAAGTGTTTTAATGACTTTCCTAAGATAATACAGTGATCCTGTGGAAGAGCCAAAAATAAAGCTGAAGTACTAGCTCCTGATCCATTGACCTATTCCTAGAAACATTGTTGCTGTAGTCTCAATGAACAAACATAAAGCTTTGATGAGACATAGTAGGTAGACAGTCTTTTGACCATATATTTAAAGACAAAAAATGGTCATGGTGCCAGGCAGTGTCTCTCTTATTTCCCTTTTTACCCCCAGCTCCAAATCCTTTAGAGGACACCGAGAAGATTAAAAAAGTCTATAGTGCTTCTGCTCCTAGGAAAAAGAATAACTCATGGAGCATCCTAGACACTCTGCATGTTATGGAGTAATGTCCTGTTTGCCTCTCCAGTGCACACTGTGCCCATGTCAAATCCCAGCTTGAAAGACAGATCTGAGAGGACACATATGTGTGAGGTTAGATGACAGCTGCATACCAAACGCCCAAGACAAAAGAGAAAACTCCTGACTCAGACAATGCTTTTAAAGCTACTGAGATAACAAACTGAAATTCCTAAAATGCAGGATGTCCTGCGACAGGAGTGGCCATTAAGAAGGAGGTGGAAGGAAGCTGGACAATCCCAAAGCGAACCATTCACACACTTATTTTTGAGACTAAATCCAAAAGCCTAAATGTGCAAGTAAACCTATGCAAGAGAAATTACTGCAGCTAATGATCTCTCTGCCACCCATTATTTTAAAAGGGATGTGGCCAGTGTTGGCCATTTTAATAAAGGAGCTGATCTTGTTCTTATGCATTTGATAAGCTTACATAAAATGAAGGTATAAGACTTATCTCCTCAAGCTAATAGGATAAAAAATAAAGTCCTTCTCATCCCTGATATATTTTGGTAAGGCTTAATATGTTTGATAAATAGGCAATAAGTATCTGTATGAAACAGTTTCAAAACAAGCTTAGGACTTGCTCCTACTCCTTCTTTAACTCACTTAAGAAATCTTTGTCATGAGCTTTAGGTAAAATCTTAACTGTTTAATTTTCTTTATTTACCTACTCTTCTTATAGCCATAAAATTTAATAAAGGGAATTTTGTTAACTGTATTTTGTCCTGAATAAAATAACCTAAATTGCAATGCCTGTGACCATTTGCTGTGTGCATATTCGTGTATGCATATATATTAAAATGCATTTAATATCTATAAAGTTCAGGAGCATGCATATATTTTTATATGCTTATAAATGTATGTGTATAAAGTGTACAAATGCTATAGCCACTTGTTAGTGATCTTTTGGGAGAACAGGAGTTCAGAAATAATTAAGAGATCTATAAAAAAATTCAAGGGAAGTTTGTCATTTAGTTGTGTAGATTTTTTTTTGCAAGAAATAGCACTTGTTTGACAGAAAACAATGTCAGAAAACCACAGTTTGTGATAGAGAATTAATTTTTCTTAATATTAATCAGGGAGTATATTTTAAATTAATTATGTTTCTAATTATGGTGGAGAAATGTATAATGTGATTTTTTTTTTTTGTTTTTCCTAAGATAAAGTGTTATAGTATTGAAAAATATTAAAAGGACAAAAAACAATGATGGCAATACCAGAAACACCCAAAAACACACCAAAAAACCAATCAACACCACCCCCCAAATTAAAAAAACAAGAAACAACATACCCCAAACAAACAGAAACCAAAATAACAACCCACTCCCTCTTGCTGCCCCAAATAAAAACAAGAAACCAACCCAAACCAAAGAATCTCAAAAACCACCCTGGCACTTTCTTGCTGGCATCCATGCAGTGTAGTTCTAAAATATCAAATAGATGTACTCAACAATTAGCTCAGGCTTTGCCTTAGAGAAGCATGGAACAGGATGCCCAAGTTCCTATCCTGTGATGCAATAAATTATTAGCAGAGCTTCAGCTTTCAGTTAAAAACAACCAAAAGCTGCACTATGTACTCTTTTTCTGTTTATGATGCAACTTTTCAGACTTTCCTTACAAGAGACCAGTTAGCAAAAGCCCACAAAAACAGCTGCACTCAAAGCATTTGAATTTCCAGTTAAGATTGATTCGTAGTAGCAAGAAAATATTTCAAGCTATCCTATGGCTGGTTATGTTTTTTCCTATTCATTCTACACACACGGAAAAGCAATACAATCTAGGGAGCATCAATCATCCACCAGGCCCCATTTCTGCTGTGAATGCTACTCTCTTCTTTTTTAGACTTCCCCCCCTCCCATCCAACTGTACTTTGAGCAGATAAGTGTTTCATGCATTTGCTGCTTAAGCCAAAAGAGGAATAATTTTTGCAGTTGTATTCTCTCAACATGTGGAATATTCTAAAGGTTTTAAAAAATGTAGTGGACACCTGTGTTATGCAGAGATTAGGGGAACAGAGCATCTTCCTTATGAGGAGCTGGGTCTCCTTAGCTTGGAGAAGAGGAGACTAAGGGGTGACCTCATTAATGTTTATAAATATGTAAAGGCTGAGTGCTGAGGGGTTAGAGCCAGGCTCTGCGGGGTGATGCAAATGACAGCACAAGGAGCAATGGTGGAAGATGAAGCATAGGAAGTTATATGGAAACACAACAAAATTTTATTTTTGCTGAGGGAGATGGAACACTGGAACAGGCTGCCCAGGGGAATTGTGGAGTCTCCCTCTCTGGAGATATTCAAAACCTGCCTGGATGTTTTTCTGAGTGATCTGGTATAGGTGATCCTGTTCTGGCAGGGGGGGTTGGACTGGATAAGTTTTTGAGGTCCCTTCCAGCCCCTAACAGTCTGTGATTCTTTTAGTAGCTGTTGCAGAGGATTAGGAGACTTGCCCTAATCAGGTTGAATGTCAAATCATTGCCTACTAATGAAAATGCGACATGAAGCGTGGGCACTCTTAAGCTGAAATGTCTGTATCAGTCTAAGATGTTATCAAGTGTTAATTAGAACTGATAAGAGAGAGATCAGAGATGGTGGCATTGCTTGAGTTCTGCTGAGGTTCTGTTTTGCTGCTACCATAAAACTGATCACAATTTCCAAGCAATTTCACACTGAGTTCCCATATGAAGTTATTATGTGTATGCTACAAAAATAATTACACGTTCTTGTTTCTCTGATGTGCTTTGGAGATCGCTGGAGATGAGAATTCTCCTTATTTAAACTCTGAAGGCTCCTCAGAATGTGTTTACCACACTGTCCCCATTAGCATGGCATGTCTTATTTTAATGCAGTCCTTTTAACAACAGCTAAAATATTTCATTCTTTTTCAGGAGGAAATTTTTTTCTGTTAAACTTCACTAAAACTCATTGGCTTTTTATCACTCAAGTGCTGCCTTTTCTATTTAAAAATATGTTCCATCTGCACTGTCATTGTGCCAGCTTGGAGTAATACCTACCTGTGACCTTTTTAAGCTGTGCCTTTAAGAAATGGACAGTTGCTGGAACACTCTGGCTGAATGTTTTGAAAACATTCAGATATTCTAAACGAATTTCATTGGTAGAATGCAACTTTAAGTTTTAGTTCAGTTTGAGTCTCAGTTCTGTTCTGTCTGTCTTTTCAGCCTGTCTGCTTCTGCCTCTGAGCAACAGCTGGTGGACGGAGTTAACCTTGAACTAACAGATAAGAAAAATTCTTGCATATGCTTTGAGCTCTCTAACCCTTTTTGGGAAAAAAGGGAGGTAGGGGGAAAGAGGAGGTTATGGGTGGGGGGGGACACACGACCCTCCTGGTTGGAGGAGGGAGTTTTGTTGTGTATTACTTTCTTTGCTGTATATTTCTGTATATATTGTAAATACTGTTTATTGTGTATATGTTCACTGCATCTCATCCTACTTGTAAATATAGCTTTAATTCATCTCTGCTTCTCTGACTGAGTTAGCTGTGGTTTCTCTGTATGTGGGGGAGAACTGAACTTTCTCTCACCATTACAGTACCTCACAAAGAAGTGTAGCTTGAAGGGTATCATTTTCCTGTGGCTGCTTGAGTTCTCTTGTGATGTGGTTTCTAAGAAGAAAGTTACCTCTATCTGCTTCTTTTAAATGGTCAATATATTAAAAAAAAGCACTAACCCTGTGCTGAACCTTAAAAGTCTTGAGTACAAGGAGCCCATGCTTTAAATGCAAAGCAATTAAAGCTAATCAAATCTCCATGCCCATTGTAAAGTCTTGTCACTGTTTTGGTGTGACTTCATTTTCAGTGAGCATTTTACTTGCTTTATGGTCTTTATTCAGGTAAAAGAATTTTATCCACAACTTCATACAGCACGATTTTCCATGGTCCTCCAGGGAGGAGCTGAAGTCATCCACTGATGAGCAATATACAGAACTAGGGATTGGTAGCATAGAGACTACATGACAGTGGTTCATGATGAATAAAGCTTGTCTGAACACACTGTACATCCTATGGGAGTTCTGAGGGAGAAAAAACTTTTCCTTACAAGTTGAGCTAACTATTCCTCCTGTAGGCACAGTGTGTTGGTGTGTTGCTACAGGACTGATGAATTTCTTCTCCTCTAAATCAGCTCCTTTATCAGGCCAGTGTCATGGGAGAGGGCATATGGAAAGACTGATACGTCATTGCCTCATCAGTGGTACAGTTTACTTCCCATGTTTTTCAAATGTCAGAACAACACACCTTTCTTCACTGTTACTGGTTTGTTTGCTGTGAGTTTTCAGCTCTACGTGGGTTTGGTGTGTGTGTGTTTTGTTGGGGAGGGAGGGGGTTGTGTGTTTTGTTTTGGCTGGTTGTTTTTTTGTTTGTTTGGTTTTTGAGAAGGACCTGTTTCTCCTGAAAGAATTGCAAAAAACTCTACCCTGGCCAGTTGTGAGTTTCTGCTACTACAGGTAAAGGTTTTTCTTCAGGGCCCCTAGGGATTGCATACCCTGCTGGCCAAGAGGGTGATTCCTACTATTAGTCATGCTAGAATAATTTGCAGTCTGATGGTGTGCTAGAGAAGAAAAAATATATACTGATATTACATAATTAGCACATGGCAAGGAGAAGTTACTTAGGAAATATTTTACTGCCCAAGGGCGGATGAGCATTACAAAGAGTCATTACTGAGCTCTACCAAAGATTTTCTCAACTGAATGTGAACCCTGGGAGCATCATCAGGAATACAATGATTTCCTCTTGTCATACAGTGCTTGTGTGTGAGGGGCGGGGGAGATGCGAGCGCGGGGTGATAGGTAGTGGGAGAGTGAAAAGCAGCACATTACAAGAGTGCTCAGGCTTGCTGAGTGTAGGTGCTTCTGTCTCTAGACCTGACAGCTGGTTTCTGTGAGTGCTCTTGTGAAATGCTGTCTGACAAAAACACTTGCAGGAGGACAAGTCCCAGATATTTTAAGCATTGAACTATTGACATATATATTTTTTTTCTACATTCCTTTGAACAAGTTAATAAACCTCTTTATTTTTCTTGTTGCTTCAGTGCAAATTTTGGTGTAACTTTCCTCTTTGCTACCTCAGCCTCACATCTGGGAAGTTGTATTTTGCAGCCTAGCTGTGCTGCATGCAGGTAGGACAAAGGCATTTTATAAACTGATCACCAATGCAAATGCAGTAATAAAAATGAATGAAAGAATGAGCCCATGGGAGACCTTTTTCTTGGAAATAGCAGCTTGACTCTGATAATACTATAGAAACATGTCACAGTTTTTCTGCTGTTCTGTTATGGAGAAGTCTGAGGATCAGCTTGCACTTGTAGAGGTTATACATCTGTGTGGAGCCTTATTACAGATTCGGTTTGGCTTGGCATTGCAGAGTATGTGTGGTGGGTTGAAGTTACACCCCAACTAATTTGAAAGAATTACCTCCAAAATAAAATTTTGCCAGACCATCTCAGTTGGAAGCAAATGAAGCTTTATTTACAAGCACACTAAAATCAAGAAGTATGAAATGCAATGAATATGTACAAAATATACAATATTTACATTTATTTACAGTTTATAAACACAAGAAACCAATAGGACTGTTTAGACCTTATCATTATTGTTCTTTTGTGTGCATTGGTAATTTTATTTACATCCCACCCCTTTTACTCAAGGTCTGTGGAAAATTTCCTAGGCATCAGCCTAAAACTACTACAGTATGGTAGGAGGTGTGAAGTCATCCTGCCTCTGAAAGCATCAGAAGACTTCTGTTGTTTTATATATGTTGGAGAAAACCTTTGTGAAGTAAAGCAATTCAGTTTAATGGCTTGATGGGAATCTAATCATCTAATGGGAGCTTGTTTGTCCTTCCTGTCAAGCAGCTCTGGGATGCTTTCAGGGTGTTCTTTTGTGAAATAAAGCAATAAACCCATTTCAGGACTCTTTGTGTTTTCTGGTGCGTGTGCAGTAGAGAGAAACTTTTCAAGTAAAGTCAGTGTGAGTTTTGGTGCTAAGTTTAATGAGTACTTTTGACTTCTAATTGCTTTACTTGATCATTTTACTAGTATGTTCTGGTGTGTCTCTGTTCAAAACCAGATGCTTATGCTGCCACCTGCATATAATAATCAGCTTGTGCAACCTCAGGGATGAACTCTGGTGACATAAGCAGCAGCACTTAAACTTGGACATATGCTGAATCATAATCTCACATGCTATAAATAGAGCTGACATATATTAAGGAACATACAAGACATGGGCTGCGAGACCAAACCTTTGTGGGAAATTCTCTCTGCTTTGGAGAGCTCATGTGTTAGAAAGTCAAGCCCCAAGTCTGTCACCCAAGAAAGAGTGAGGAGAGAAACGGGCTCGCAATTTGTAATGCAGCAGAAGAGCAGCATAGGCTTCCTGACACCAGCCTACTGTTACTCAGGATCCTCTGCTTCCTTCTCACTGCTAGATTAGGTGCTGGTCTAGGGTGCCTTGTGCTTTATAGTCACCTCACAAGCAAGAAGAGAATGTTTTCCTTTAGGATAGAGAAATTTGCCTCTGTTGGAGAATCAAAGGCTTCTAGCAGGTCAGGGAGCATGCTGAAATTTCAGGCTGGTGTACACAATAAGCAGAAGTGAGCCTGTGTGTTCATGAAAAAGCACTGCTAATACCATGTGAAAAACTACTGGAGAAGGAAAAACACAATCCAAGGAATCCAATGTTACTAGAAGTTATTCAGTGCAGCTTTTTATACAGCCATAAATTTCATATGAACATTACAACTGTTTTCACCTCAACAATTACAGTTTCTGACTCCAAAAATGACAGGAAGCACATCTGAGATGTCTTTATAATAAAATATTACAAAAATAAAGTGGGAATGAGGAAAAACAAGGAGAGCTTTTTGTATTCTGCCTTCTCTTGGAGTGTCAGAGAACCACATATGGGGGTGAACCATGACCCCATACAATGCGGGGCATAAGTGAGAATTTTATTCCTCATGGCTGCAGCCACACATACACAAAGTGTGTGCCAAGAGGAAAAGAGCAGTAAAGTCTGGACACTGAGGTGCTCCAGGTTAGCCAGGCGCATGTGCATTTGGTAACTGTCATGCTCCTGCAATGGAGCCTCACTTTTATGTCCTGTCCCCTTCAGGTTTCCTCCAGTGTTCAGCAGGTATGGGTGGCATCTGCTCCAGGACCAGAGCTGTCTCAGGTAAAACAAGTAGCTCCAACAGTATGTGGCGGGGCTCAGGTTCCTGTTAGTTTCCTAGTTCTCTTCAAACCTCACAAATTAATGGTGACCTTTTTTCTTCCTTTTTTTTTGTAAATCCTTTTCTCTAAATTTTTCATCAGTTCAACAAGAAAGGAAATCCTGAATCAAATTTGACTCAGGAAACTAGCAAAATCAGCCCAGAACTTATTTATTTGAATACATGTCAGTTTTATTTACGTGTCACATTTAATCCTGTGAGTGAAATTGTGAGGTGCACAGAGCTGGAGCTGTTATACTGAATAACATTCCTGTTAGAAGCTGATGACTCTGTGGATAGCTAGTATACTATAACAATGTGGAAAATGCTGACATTAAAAGTTGATGCAGTTTTACTGTAACTATTGTTGGGAAAATAAAAAAGTTGCAATCTGCCTTTAGTGGGAAATGAACTAACTGGCAGTATCTTCCCTGGCAGTTGGCCTCTTTTACCCTAAAGCCTGATTTGGTTCTGTAAGAAGAGGCTCAACACAAAGATCCTACAGTAGGAAACTGCACACAATGACTTAAGTTCTTCTATCTCTTCAACTTCTACCAAGGGTGATTTGGCCAGGACTCCTACAGCATAGTTAAACTTCCTTCTTCAGTATTGCACATTTTTTTTTTCCTTTTCCCTTTTCAACACATGTTTTTTCTCTCCCTCTCATACTAGCAGATGGTCTCCAGTTATATGCAGGAGCTTCTATTCCCTGGGTTGCTACGCAACAAAATGCATCCTATCTGCATCCTTTCTGTGCTGTATCCCGTTTCCGTTCAACAACTCAAAATAACCAGCTTAGTGCTTCAACATGCTGCTTCCTCTTTTCTACAGAGTTGAATATCTATCAAGTATCTTCCTGGGCTTCCTATCTCTTCCTGTTACAGCCTTGAAAAAAATGTGTTTGCCCTGAATTGATTTTCCTCATCACTTCCTATTTACATCAGTCCACTTAGTGCTAAGGCAGGCAAAACATACATAAATGAGTCACGCAGCTGCTAGCCCATAAAAAAAAAAAATTAGTGTCAGCCAATTGTGTGATGTTTGAAAGCAAGATTCTTCATTGTTGTCAGGTGTGGGGTTCCTGTTTGTCCTTTTTATCATGGCTTTGTTTCCCTGCTGATACCAGAAAGTTGAAAACAAACTTTTTCTTTCTTTTTTTTTTTTTTTTTAAAATGCTTTTTCTTTCTTTTTTTAATTTTTTTTTTCCCTTCAACACAACAAGGGAGGAGATGAGATGGAAAGAACAGCTCTGATGATGAGGAAAACTTTTCTGGTGGGGTTAATGTCTGTTTTAGTAGATGTTTACTTCTATGGTTGAAACTGTACTTAAGATGTATTTAGTGCTGTTAATGCTAAGTTTTGTATTTGTATTCATAGAATACCAAGTTGGAAAGGATCCCAAGGGTCATCTAGACCAACCTTTCAAGGGTAAGAATATAGTTTAAATGAGCTGGCCCAGCACCCTGGCAAGCTGGGCCTTCAAATTGTCTAATGTATGGGGAATCCACCATCTCCCCTGGGAGTTTACTCCAATGTCTAATAGTTCAAATGGTGGAAACTTTTTTTCTGGCATCCAGTTTGAATCTCCCTGGTAGCAACTTGTACCTATTGCCCCTTGTCTTTACCAGGGGAGTCTCCCTCCTTGTGATAGCTGCCCTGTATATAATTGTGCATGGTTATGAGATCTCCCCTGAACTTTCTTTTCTCAAGGTTGAACAAACCTGGTGCATGTTCTAGATTGTGTTCATTACCATTTAAAGCTCATCAGGCTAAGTGTAATTAATTTGTACTGTTTTTAACTGTATTTTTTTAAAGATGAGCCTAATTTTCATTGTGTGTTGGCTTTCCCCTGTAGCAGGGAATGTCAGTTCTGGAGAAGCTCTCTTGTTGCCTACCTTGCATATAATTTACAGGATCACAGGATGTTAGGAGTTGGAATGGACCTATGGAAATCTTCAAGTCTAACCCCCCTCCCAGAGCAGGACCATACAGGTGGCACAGGAATGCATCCAGACAGGTCTTGAAGGTGTCCAGAGAAGGAGACTCCCCAAACTCTCTGGGGAACTTGTTCCAGTGCTCCGTGACCCTTACAGTAAAGAAGCTCTTCCTCATGTTGAAATGGAACTTCCTGTGCTATAGTTTACATCCATTACTCCTTGTCCTATCTCAGGGTACAAGTGAGCAGAGGCTGTCCCTTCCTTCTTGACACACAGCCCTCAGATATTTATATATTTAGTTAGTTAAAGGACACACAGAGACTTATTTTGCCTAGTTTTAGCAATTTCAAGTTGGGCATGTGGTCTGCACTCAGCAGTTACACTCCCTCTCTAACCAATGGAGAAAAAAGGGCACCTCCAGGAAATGAATTACAGTAATCCAGATGTTCACTAAGATAGGTGGGATGAATCACTGAGGCACAGGACTTCCGACTCCCTAGAACTATTGAAAAGGTTTGACTGATAGCTTGAATGAAATGCCTAATTCCGAAGTTGCTAAAGGGATGTGGATGTTAAGTCTATTTTCATGTAATTCTGAAAGATTTCTCTATTTCTCCAAAGTTATTCCCATTTGTTGTTTGGACACAGTTTCCAGGTACAAATAAACCAATCAGTGTGTTGGAGAGGAAATGAAAGATTGCTAATAACACTACAGATATAGAAGTGGCCACTCAGTCAGTTTGGCTTTCCATAATTCTTTTGAGAGATCATGTGTATAACTAATATATGTCTTCTTTTTGTAGCCTGGGTTCAGCCTATGTGACACAAAATTCAGTCTTACATTTCTGGAACAACAGTGTGCTTAAACTACCCCTTGCTCCTCCTCCCTTTTCCAAAGGAAATGCCCAAGTTCAGATAATGCCTTAGGTTAAGACCAACTGAGTCTTTCCAGTTTGTATTTGAAACAAAGCTTTTGATGAGAGATTCAAGGCAGAGTTTGATACTTATCCACAGCACTCTTTTAAACTATGTGGAACAATTTTCTGCATTGCCTGAAAGCATAATTTCAACCACCATTGTTTTTATAAAGGAATCTGACACGTTCTTTATCAGCTATCATTAGTTTCCCACATACCAGGTGGGCTTGGGAAGCTTATGCTTCCTGCATGGTTACTGCCTTTTTATTTTAGTTTTCTTACAGCCATTGGTGTTTTGGTTTTGGCTTGCTGGCATGACTACTGTCTTCCTTGTTGCAGCAGCACCGCAGGCTGTTGTGTGTTCTCCATAACTGGGGTCTTGCTCTTGCTGCAAGTGCTTCTCAGGCCTCTGGCCATGTTTCTTGGGTTTTACGTTCCCTGTTGTAGCCCAGGGCTGGCTTTGGCAGAATCGTTTATAGGGCTGATGTTCCTCTGCTCTCTTCATAGCACCGAAGACTGCAATAAAACCTGGGCACTCTCAGAGGACATCTTAGGGAGTAGCTTTGCCTCAGGAAGCTCAACTCATTGCCACTGCTTCTTTGTGCAGTGCTAGCTTGCACACAGCCTTGGATCTGTCGGAACTCTGTCTCAGGCTTCTCCTTTTCCTCCACTTCCCTGATGTGCTGCAGAGGTGAGGAGTTGTGCATTTGCTCCTCATCCCACTCTGCCCTGAGGTACAGCAGCAGAGACTCCCACTTTGCCCTCAGGAGCAATGCGTCAACTCTGGGCAGCAGGTTTAAATTCTGCTTATTCTAAGAAATCTCCACAATTTAGTGAACTAAACTTCAGCTTTCTGTAGGAATAACAACAAATAATAATAATGAAAGTATCTTTAAAGCTAATATACCACTTTCAAACTGACATACAATAATATTAATACAAAAAAGAATTTGTCCCCTCTGAATCTTTAGGAAATCTTTAACACAAAAAGAGAATGGTTGCAGCAAGGTGCAGAAGTTGCTGAATGTTATCTTAAGAGCTGTGTGTATGTAAAAGCAGCCCTGGATGCTCATCACACTTTTCTCTGGTTTTAATGTCTTGGAAACGATGCCTTAAAAATATAAGCAGTCAAGAAGAAGATAGGCATAAAGAGGCTGTCAGGGAAGGTAACCTTAAGTAATGTGAGCAGTTTTCTAACCTCACGAGAGGGTTAAAGTCAGGAAGGGTAAGGTAGTTCTAGCCAGTAGTTTTCATAGCAAAGGGTAAGATTGCTTTTGCCTTGAGAGATGATAGAAGGATCCCTCTAGACAGATGGTGTCTCTTGACAAGACAAGGTGCAAATTGTAAGCTGGATTACAGCCCACAGAAGTGAAGAACAACAAAAAAAAAAAGGGTGGGGGGTGTGGGGGTGGTGGTGGCAGGAAAAAAAAGGCAGTTGTAACCTGTATTGTATTTCCTCATTTCAATTAGTCCAGATGCAGCCAAACGTCTCTGATGTCCCAGGATCTGTGAAACCTGGGTCATTTGAAGGCTTAGGCTCCAAAGTAAATAGCTGTCAAACATGGAGCAGTGACAGATGTGTTATGATTGGTACTGCTTGTTTCATCTGTGTGCACTGTAATGTGTACCAGTGTTTAAAGTCCAGATGAGGGCTTCTGGATTCAAGGCCTGCTTTCACTAAAACAAGGTATGTTTAAATTGCATTGCAGTTGGTACTTTTTGTAGACCTTGCTTTGTTGCCTGGTGCATTTCCTTTTAATAAAGCAAATGTGTGTCACCATTACCAGAGAATGATAGGAAATGCTAGTTGTAGCCAAGTTATTTCACAATAAAGTTTTATTGTGAAAAAGATACTTCCTCTTACATGAGCTCAGTGCTCATATCTCAGAGCTATATTTGCTTCCAAATATAGAAACAGTGTATTTAGAATAATGTATATGAAAAACATTCTCAAGATTTTATTGATAACTTGAAGGTACAAAATATATACATTGGATTATGACTCAGTAAACTTATTTTTATAAAAAGGGAGCTCTGTGATCTGTTGATATCTCTCTTAGAGATATGCAACTTAGAAAGAGAGAGAAAAACTGACACAGGTTGGCACATGATCAGTTCTCTTAAAGCAATAGAAGTCCAGCTTTCATGGAGTTAGTTTGCTTGTGATCTTCCCTAGAAGCTTCTGATTTCTGTTTGAACTTTCAAAAACCAGCAGGTACTCTTCCTGAGTGATGGTGTGGGGTTTTTATTCTAATGAGAGACATTTATACGCTCTTTAAAGAAAGCCTCTGTCATTTGTGTAATGGGTTAAAGTATCTTCTGACTCTACCTAATAGCAATATCAAATTTATAATTAAAATATTACCATATTTTTATCTTACAATTAATCTTAGAAACGTCACTAAATTTATCAGAACAAATGTGAAGTGGAACGTTTGCAGACAAAGGATTTTGTTTCAATCTGTTTGGAATCTAGATAAGAACACACTAGATATCTTCTGTAATGAGGTGATGAGGATAGGCAGGTATGGGGTATGGTGGAGACAGAAAAGCAGATTCACTTCTGTTTTGTGTCACAAAATGCTGAACAGAATGGTCAGGAAAAATCACACCTAGATGAATCTTTCTACTGTATTTGTTTTAATACCTAGGAATGAACAAGTACTGCTAGAAGAAATTCCCTTTCATATGTGTGTGTTTTGGGTGTGGACTACTTTTGGTTGTGTTTTGGTGCTTCCCCCCCCCCCCCCCCCCCTTTTTTTTTTTTTTTTTTTTTGTTGGTTGGTTGTTTAGGTGTTTTTAACAAGTCTACAGGACTAATTCCTGCGAGTTGCCGAGGCCAGGCAGTGGGCAGAGTGGAAAGCAGAAGTACAAGTCTGCAACTCGCCTAACAAGAGATGAAATGATGCCCATGCATTGTTCTAATAAGCAATCTGCATTAATCACTTTCTGGTAGACTCACTCATGTGTATCCATAGAGGGATGTTCTTTCCCAAGCATTGATTTCTATTGTACACTTGAGTTACTTTCAACACATTTTCTGATCATTTTTGGTACATCCATAGGTCTGTAAGAGGAATATTATGCAGGCAGATTTTAATAAAAATGTCAATCATGTTGATAAACTTCCAACACCAACTCTATCTTCATTATTGACACAGGAACAGAAAGAGGCAAGCACAGTAATTAGCAAAACAATCGATCCCAGTGTTGTTGTGCAGATCTGCAGGGGAAAAGAAATTGCTCTGTTTGCATACCATAGATCCCTTGCTTAAGAAATAAACCTTTTTTTCCCCCTTATTTCTGTGTGGAGCCTAGTCATTAGGTCCCACGTAAGGAAGCATTTCTAGGAAATCATACTAACATCACAATATGACTACATGAAAATCAATAATATATCAATATACAACACTTGTTATATGTAAACAAGTTATGAACAGTATTGATAGAGGTGGCCATTCTGAACTTGCTGTACTGGAATCTGTATCTGAAATTCATGAAGAGAATGACCCCCATTCAAAAAACAAAACAAACCCCCAAACCAAACAAACCAACCCTAAAACCCAAACAGACAACCCCAACTCCCCCACCCCCCCAAAATTAAAAATTGCATTTTCATGCTTGCATACAGAGAGAAGCATTATGCTGTAGGTTTAGCACTCATGCAAGCAATGTGTTATGACAAGAGCCCTTACAGACTGCAGCTCCTAACCCACTCCTGGTGGTAGTGGAGCTGTCTCCATCCCATGCAGGTTGCTTTCACTTCTTCAAGACTGGAAGTAGAACAGACTGGAATTAGAACAGCAGTAGAATAGCTGTTAGGGTAGGTGGAATCAAGATAACCAGCACAGTGTAAGGGTTCAGGCATAGCCACTGTGTGCTTCTGAAAGCTGTAAAGCTGCTTCAGACTCTCTGAGGGTGATATGTACATGTTATGTCCTCTAGTATGGTGTATTTACAGCATCGTGTATGATCTTGAAGAAAATTGTGAAGCTATTCTACCGTAATAGTTTGATTATCTTAAAAGTGATTTGTCCCATTGCTGGAGAATTTCATTAATTTATGTATTTGTAAAAGGCAGAATCAGTGATTAAACAGTAGGAGAAGCAGTTTAGTTATGTAAGTGTGTTACCTCTGAGCCCAAAGTGGTCTTCTCAGTATGATATGCTTAAAAATATTTCTAATCCAAACTCTGTAGAAGGTGCTCACAAGGGACAAATAACTTAATATTGACATAGCCTTAAATATATTGAAAAGACATAAATCAGAATAATGAGATTCATAAATCTGTTAATATTAATGTGGAAACCTTTTGGGAAATGTAGTGTAAAATCAAAGAAAAAGATGAACTTGAGATGTAAGTGATGATTCTAGTTAAATGAATTAATATTGAAGATTTTGTTCCTTCTTAAGTCAGAAAAAGACACTACATCCTTTTGAAATTGTGCTTATGTATTTAATACTGTCCTAAACAGAACACACAGAGGAAAAAAAAAAAAAGAAAAAGAAGGAAAAAAACCCCCTAAAGTTATCTCTGAAATCCTGCTAATAAATTAACCCCCTGGAACAATTTGTTTTTCGCATCATGGAATATGGAAAGCACCATGAAGCCTTTCTTTCAAAAATTTTCTCCCTAGCATCAATAGACTAATTCTGCACTGACTTTTAAGGCTATAAAAATTTATTAGCAAGAAGAATATGTAGATTGTTATTCATTTTTTCACAGTGGAATGGTTAAGGTTCTGTCAGCGTTTCTGTTAAAAACCCCAATAATTTAACAGAAAATTCCAGCACACTTCCTTAACCATACTCTCAAAATTAATTGTTTGGATGTTTTATAGCTTGAAGTGAAATTTCCTGTCCTTAGAGGTGCATAGCATCTTGTACCTCCTGCAAAGTATTACCAATATCAGCAATTGCAAGCCCAATGCTCTTTATCTCTCCTGGCTGATCCCCTGAGGAAGCCCATAATGTCTGTTCTGACTTCAGTCACCATGCCAATTTTTCATACCTCTGAGGTATCTACCTTTGTTGAGCTGTTGTAAGTTTGCCTTTAAAAAATTTTCCATGGAGCTCTGGGACTATTGGTGATTCTATATGACCTGCCTGTATGAGTTCCTGTGTGACCTGGTATAGGTAATCCTGCTCTGGCAGAGGGGTTGGACTGGATGGTCTATTGAGGTCCCTTCCAGTCCCCAACATTCTGAGATTCTATATGCAAAGATCCTGTACTTGTTGGAAGTGATGTGGCTTCTTATGAAGACTTCTAGAGCAGCTGCACTGTCTGCATTGGATGAGGACATATTTCTGCCTTAGGCTGGGGAGCTGAGAGTGGTGCGCAGATCCAGTGAGTTTAAAGCCCAAAGGGCTGCTAGGCTGGCCCAGCCTGACCGCTCCCTTGTACAGGCCCCTGAGACCGAACTCCCTCCCAAACCTGATGCTAAACTCTGCAACTGTACTGACATGGAGATCAGTGTGTTTGCAGATGCTTCATAATCTCTTCCTCAAGTAGTTTGTCCTCATGATTAATCACATCCTCTACAGAAAGCTGAATTCTGTGTCTTAACAATATCGATTTTTAATTTAGTTTTTAATTTTTTATGTGGCAAGCAATGTCTTATCACTAATGCTTTAAACAGATGGTTGTTGTAAGTGTGTTTAAGGGCAGAATATAACGCAAGAGTGTTCAGAAAGACTTTATTAGCAAAGAAGATTTTGGCTGAGTAAGTATCATGCGTTCATGCTTTAAACATTCTCATTCACTGTAGGGCTCTCATACCTCTAGGATGTCAGAAACCTCAAACTTCTGCACTTAACACTGATAAACTATGCTTGCCTGAGTGAGAAGAAAAGATAGTTCAAGAGCTTCTAGGTAATAGAAATAGCTCAAAAATGTTCGATTTAAGATTTGTAGAAAATTGTGTGGTGGTGGTGTTGTTTGGTTGTTTTTTTAAAGCACTTACAAAGTTGAAAGTGTTGGAAAAAATTATCCCATGCTGTACTTCTTAGTGGAACTGTGTGCTGCTGCAAGAGTGAAAATGAGACCCTAAAATACTCTTTGCCTTACTTCTTTAAAGCTTGGGGTTTCCTTTACGTGTAGCAGACTACTGTACATCAACAATGTTTTCAAGTCTCAGATCAATATCCTGGATGTTTCAGATAAATTAATTAGTCTCACTGAGGTGTTACTTTACTGGGTTGGAAGAAAACTCCTTTGTTCCAGTTGGTATTGACTACATAGTCAACTGGATACACACAATATTTACCCTCCTAAGATGTCAATTGAAGCGCTCCAGGCAATATGGTAAATGTAAGATGACACTTTTCTGTTATTTTATTTGTAAGCCTTGACCACACATAGACCTTTGTATCAGTAAAATAACTTCAGGCTATTGCTCCACCTCCTGTTTTTACTAGGACTTATCCTTGATTCTAATACAATTCTCAAATCAGTAATTTTCTGGTTAGAAATGGTCGCTTTCCTAGTATTAGTATCTAAAAACATCTGTCTTTTCAGTGGAAGAAGATGGTCTTTATAAAGAGGAGGTCTGTGATCAAATAAGAGATTTCTGAAGTATTGAAATTATAAAATCTAACAATGTGCATCATGAGATAATTTTTGACTACAGAAGACCAGCTCAGGGATGTAAATTGTGTGAATTTCCACATATGTATTTACTGTATTGTGCAATGTAGGAGAGATGTAATATTCATTAGGGAGTCAGAAGCTGCAGTTCACGTTTATACATGAGGTATTTCTGCAGGAATGTGCCACATCCACTGTGTTACTTACACTAATTTTTAAAGCTACAGAAAATGTACATTTTTGTGCTGTTTATGTATGCGTGGAGCAGGATGTAGTCAGAAATTGACGACTTCATTAGACTTTGGGCTAGTGTTGCAGTGCCCCTCTTCCAGAACTGCAAATCTCCTATCCCCAGTTCCTGAGAAACAAGCTTGGAAAGTGGAGAATTTAATTTTGATGTTTTATAAGGAATGATTTTCTTTGGTTATTTCCTTTTCTGTTTTCCAACACCAAAAGTTTTCCAAAATGAAACCAAACCAACCAACCAACATCCTCCTACCCCCAAACCAAACCCAGGAAAACCCCACCAAATCAGAAATACAATTGAAAAAAACAGGAAGCGTTATGTGACCTGAAAATGAAAGGATATATGTTTAGGTTGCCTTGACTGACTTTTAACCATCAGTTTTAACCATCAGTTTTAGCTTGTCACCAGGAAATTAAATGCAGTGGTCAAATTCTCCCCTTATCAAAAATGTCTCGGCTCAGTTGGAGTTTTACTTCCCAAGAGATAATACGAACTGTAGAACCTCTAAACCATATCTCTTTGTTTCAGTGAATATTCCAATGTTTTGTATCTTTCAGGAGACAGTGAGACTTTGCTTTAGCTCACCATCTCAAATTCACTCTGAGTAGAGGGAAGAGGTGGATTGAGCGTCTCTCAAGCAGAAGAGGAATTCAAACCCACTGTTTTCTGTGGAAAAGTGCCCTCAGCTTTGGGATCCTATTTCCAGGCAAGGACTGATGCCTTTTCATTTTGATTATTTTAGCGCTCAATTATTTTCAGGTGAAATTGTTTGTGATTTTGGAAAGAACTGAACAGATTTTTGCTGAAAACCACATTTGATGAATTCATTTTTTGTTGAAAAAATTCCCCAACTCTCTATGAATAATTATGGATTTTAGTAAATTCTCTCTGGAGACTCTATCAGATAATTTTATTGCACATAGAATACTGTTAGAAACCCAGAAAGTGCTCTGCAGTCAGCTTCCTGCCTGTCTATTAAAAGTGGGAAGCTCTGTTTGGTTTTCCTTCCTATGACAGCTTGCCCATAACTCTTTAATCAGTTTTCCATAGCTGAAAAGTGTTGTTGGCTTTGTTTATTACCGAGAACCGTGAGTCTGTGTTCTCTTCTTGGTATACCCAACATGAATCACGGTTTATAAACATCCTGTTGGTATTGACAGAATAGCTGGAGACTTAATAAGACTTTGATCTTTTCAAGCAGCTCACATATACTCAGGCACAATGTTGATGGTCTTCAAAGTGCTAAATGCATGTAAACCGCACACCCTCACAGAAAATAACTCCATATCTGTAAGATGTACAATGAAATACTATATCATGTGCAGTGTTTTTGATAACACCTCTTTAAAAACACTTGACATATTTTGAAGTTCCAGAATAAAACTACAAAATAAATGAAAATTTCCTTGATCCGAGCAATAGAAGAGCTGATTTGACTTCCCCTCCCCCCCCCCCCCCCCCCCCCCATTTACAATACTGTATTCTAGAATTTCATATAAAAGCTATGAGAAGGATAGGATGTTCTGAAATCCAAATGGTTTTCTTGGATTGTTTTTTTTAATTCTGCTGATTTTCTTTTTTTATTGTAGTTCCTATTGGTTAGAGAGATGGTTATAAACACAGGTAGCATTTAGCAAAGGCTTCTTGAATTTAAGGATGGCTAACTTTGCTTTGTGTAAAAATAGACTTTTAGAATGGCAAAATTTATGATGCCTGTATTCTGAAAATAGACCATTTAAAAACTGTTGACTGTTTTACAAAGGCATCTTTTAGAAGAGATTTTTTTTTTCCCCCTTCAAACTAGATAGTCCTTTAAAGATGACCCTGTGGAGTACAATAGATGAGACAAACAGTGAGAGACAAGTTTCAGAATGCTTTTGAATAACATCTAAAGCTTCATGGTGGCCCCTTTGATGTAAGCCCAAGGGCACTGACCACCTGTGTCACTTTGTGTGGTGATGATTTGTTAATCAGGAAAACAAGAAATACAATATGGCCTCAAGTAAACATTTAAATAATCTTAGATGGAACTTAGATTATTTTTTTTCATGATGTTTACACAAAATAAATTATTTTATTAACATCAACTGCTTAATTTTGAATTTTTGCATCCAGTCTTCCAAGAAGATAGCTGTTTCATGTGCATTTTATGATTTTCCATGTATTTCCTAGATTGCATAAACTAGGCTAGATTTTATTAAAAGGGCAGATATATATGTGATAATTTATTTCCTACAGCTTTACATATATGAGGTTCACTCATCTTTCCCCACCCCCCCCCCCCACTTAAAGAGTCTTTACTGATTATTGAGTATCTTTCTTAAGCAGCCGCTAGTATAGCACAATGTACCTGTACCCTGGATTTCTTTCCCAAAGGGCCACCAAATGAACAAACCATTATTATTTTGCAGTCATTTGGAAATAAAAAGTGAAAAGTTATTATAGAATATTAAATGCTAATGTACACACTTTCTTGTTTTCATGGATTTCAATCTTGATCAATTTCAGAAATGGGCAATGACAGATTTTTTCAATTTTTATATAATGGCTGTAAATCAACCATGCTGCACTCATCTGTAGGAACAGTAAACAGTCTCCTCTTTATAATTTCCTGAACATTTAAAGTGATAACCATTTTTTCAAGTAGGAAGGTAATGTCAAGAGGATGTATAGAAGCTTGAATTTGAGTAATGAAGTCTAGCACTGGTAAACACCCTAGTATTTAAGACACTTGATAGTCCTTTTTTTCTTTTCAGAGAGGGATTGCAAAAGGAGTAATGAGGAATTATTCCAAGTGATCCCACAGCAGTGTGAGAATACTCTCTCCTAGACTGAGCAACACTCTTTCTCTTCAGCAAGCTCCAAACAATCACTAAAGCAAGGTTTACTTCAACAATCACTTTTTAGCTTAATTGTCTGGGTTATTTTTTTAAAACATATACCTGAATGAAAACTCATCTTTGTTTGGGTAAATCTACAATTAAAGGAAAAACTGCTAGGGATTTCTTAATCTACAGATATATTTAGGTGGAGAGCTGAGTGACTGAGAAATGCCAATTTAGAAAAGGCCACAGCCTGTTGCACTGACATAAAGGAGTTTTATGTTATATTGGTTGGAGTATTATGGGAAAGCATTAATGTCCTCCAGACTTGTTTTGCAAACTGCTAAGCCATTACAATGAATTTAACTTTAAAACTGCTTAACAGGCCCCCCTCATTCTGAAGCACTTGACCTGAAATCTAACTTTTAGGATGTAGCCCATTAAATGACAAGACCAAAGGCTCCATTCTGTGATATGCTGAGAATCAGCTGAAATACAAATGTCCTAAAAATGCCTCTTATTCAGTCATCACCATGGGGACTCAGAGAAGGTGAGAAGCTCAGGCTGCTGCTGTCCCAGGCTGGTAAGCCACACATCTCCCTGCTTGTGTCCACAGTGCTTCTTGCCTGCACCTGGGGGTGTCCACCCTGGTTTTCTTCAAACCAGACTGTATCACAGGCTGAGAGTTCAAAAACACACACAGGTTAAGGTAAGAACATGTGTGTTTGGTTGAATGACTTGCCTAGTTATAGAGTGGGGTAGAAAGCAATGACATTGATCTATCACATCATTATTATGTTACTTTAGGACATTGCAACACCATCAAATTCTTTGAGTATAACATCATCCTTTTGCCTCCTATTGTGCCATATCTTTCACCTCTTTTTTTCTGACATAATGAGATGGGATTCTTGCCACAGAAACCTTCCTGACCTCTGGTGCAGTGTCTTGCCTGGTCAGAGAGGGATACAAAGAGGAGAAAAAACAAAAAGAAGAAACAAATCACATCATTGCAAGCAGCATCTACACAAGAAGTGTAACTAAATGGCATGAGTAAACTTCTCTTACAACTTTGTGCTGGAAGTGTTATTTGTAAAGTTAATTTTTCTTTCAAATCCTGCTTTTGTGATACACTTCTGTGTTAAGGATCTTCTCAGCATCACCCAGATAAATGTTTCCACCTAAATGCTACTGCAAGCTCACAAATTCCACTTCAGAATTGTTTAGTCCTGTTTAGTATTTTTATATGTCCTCTTTTCAAGTGAAGTGTTGCTTTTTTTTGCATTGCTTACTTTAAATCTACCATTGGGATTAATCTGGTTATTTACTCTAAATAATGGGAATAAGTCAAAGGGGAAATGTTTTTTCACACTGACCATGTTCTTCTTGCATGAGTGTTCTTTTCCTTTGTTTTTGAAACAATCTTTTGATTTCTTAGTTTTTCCTTTCATGACATTTAGGAGAAAAGGAAACTGTTGTTGAGTACGGGATGCCTGGGATTTCTGTTTTATATTATACTTTTTAAATATTTGAACTCTGCTTCAGGATGGAACAAATTAGAGCTGAAACTGCAGGGCGGGTAAGGAGTTTCAAGGTTTCCTTATTTGATTTTCAGAGGTCTATATTTACTCTACTCCATTTTATATTGTGAAGTACCCTTTCTACTCACTCTGAAAAGCCTTTTTATTGGTAGCAGGCTTCTAACTAATAGTTACCTGCACAGCAGCTGCTAATCTTCTCCATTACAGTGTCATAGGTTTTTTTTTTGTTTACTTGTTTTTTGTTTGTTTTTTCTTTGTTTTGTCTTTGTATCTTTTTTGGGGGGTGTGTGTGTGTTGCATTTTTTAATTTAATTTTTTTTTTAAAAGAAGCCCCCATGAAAGAAAAAAAATAAAAATAAAAGCAGATCTCTTCTGTGTACTTTGACAAACATAGGAAGCCTTACCCCTGTGTCTTGAGCTGTTCCATTTTTGTTTGTTCACTCTGTCTCAAAGCACATTTTTTTTTGTATCTTGATTTCAGCTTTAAAAAAACTCTTACAACATTTTTATCAAGGGGCAGCTGAATCATAGATCTGCGTGTTGCAGTTTTGTTCCATGGGACACATGCTGTGCTGGCACTGCAAACTGGTCCCTTCCATGAGTCTCAGCTAGGCTCCATCTAGAAACTAGTCCTCAGTTCATCTGGTTGTGGCAAGGTGATGTTAATCTCCTTGCTGTTGTATTGGGTATATGTGCTGTATGATAGAGGCCTGAGAGAGATTCACTTGTTCAATAGAAGGACAAGTGAGCTGACGCTCATTTCCTAACATATTTTATCTATGCCAGTGCTTTGGTGCTTCTTATATACAGTAAGCAATAAAACTAGTTAAAAGATCATTAAATAACTCCCATGAAGTTATAACAATGCAATAAAAAATCTAGCGAACACAGAGCACCTTGCATCATGGAGCCCTTTAATCAGTCTTTTCCTGGGCTGCATTCAGACTGGTGATCATAAATCTACCAGTTATCCAATCTCCAGTACCGTATTTTCTCTTGCTCTGAGTTCTGGGGCCACTGTGGAGAGAAAGCTGTAATCTTGCAATCCTCACTATGGTGTGCCAAGCAGCTGTTCAAAGCTAGAGAAACTGCTTTGAACAAGGCAGAAGTTCTGATTATAAACTTCCATATTAAAGTAGTAATGAACTGCATTTTTGTACAGTGCTTTGAAAATCCCCACTGTGGAATCATGCTCTATCAAGGGTCATTTTAATAACATTGATTGTTAAAAGACACAGCTCCCAGTGAAAAAAAAAGAAAACAACAAAACAACAAGCCCCCCCACCCTCCAAAACCATAACTCATTAGAATTCAGGATAAAGCTGATTACAGTAGAATGCATAAAACTGAATATTAAGAAGATGAAGAAGAGCTGGCTGTTGGGCTGGGTATCAGTGCTATATTCCAAAGGGAAATCCCTCATGTGCTTACTGTCCCAATCAGTGGTACCCAAAGGCAATGTGTACCTCCGTAAGTGTACCCTACTGGAGAGGGAACCCTTAGAGTTTGGCCAAGGGTAACTATGAATATTAAAACCTTTATTATCAATGTTTGATAGAAACATGAAAAATTTATAGTTGTGTACAAATTCTTTCTTTTGCAGAGGAGATGCATGAGATTTTTATAATGCCTGTGTTAGGTCACTTCTATAAATTTTTTCTTTCAGACACAATCAGGGTTTTTATCTGCCCAAATTTTTTATTTTGTTTAATTGAAGAAGTAAAATAGAATGAATAGCTGAAACCCCATATGCAATTAAATAGTATATTCTCTATCAAGGTCATTCAGATAGGTTGCTGGGCTATTTTTTCCCCCCGTTTTTTTGGTTTGTTCTGTTTTGTTTTGTTTATAATTTCCAATCCCCTAGTCCTTCTGTCTCCCTCTGCCATTCAGTATGTGTTTGTCACAGACTCTCTCTTGTTTAGAAACAAATGCATTCAGACATCTCTGATACTTACAAAAGCAGTCTCAAATTAGAGCAACTGTTTAACACAGCAGTAACAGATAGGAGTTATCCAGCATATTGAAAAACCCGTGAAGGTTTCAGTGCAGCACTCTGTAACTCTGAGACAGAAAGGCAAATATCTACCTAAATGGATATGTCTACCTTCTCATAACCTGTAAATAGACACTCCATGCTGTTGAGAAGATTCATTAAATGGATGTAGAATCTTAAAAGAGTGAGACCCATGTTGTGTTGTAGTGGGAAACTATATGGGAAATTATATGGGACGTTATATGGCAAAATTTGTATGTTTAAAGTATAATTATCATACCTGAAATGCAGATTAACAATCCTAAACTATTTATGATGAAGGAACAATAAATACAAGCCTTCTGCCAAGTACAATGTGCCAAGAAACTAACTTAGAAGAGGATATAATTGTAAACTGCACTGTTATTATTACAGAAATACTTCTGTTGTAGAGTACACAGAAGATCAGATAGGATGTATCAGCTTTCCACATTTTACTACTGTTTTCTACTTTCTTACTTGGTATATTTTAAGTGACCAGAGAGAGACTACTTACCAGGACCCTTCCCCTCTCCCAGCATCACTTCCAGTAAGGTCCCAACTCGGCTCTCTGTGGTACTCTGCAACAAGTAATCAAAAATAATCTCTTCAATTTGTCTTGTGCCCTATGTAAGTTACCATTATTGTTGCAGAAACTGTGCAGAGATACAGAGAGGGGGAAACCCCCCAACAAGCAGCAATGTAAAATATGTTCACAGGCTTTCTGTTGTTCCACATAATGTGTAGTACTGTGCTGTCATAGTCCCATGGTAGCTAGCAGGCTTGCAGAAGATAAGAATCCTTTTGGCATTCAAACAAACTAGAATGTATGGTCAACACAGTGTATATAACCGTGTGGATTTTCATCTATTTTGACCAAAAGTGCATGAATCCTTTCCTAGATTTAGAGATAGCAATGCACTTATGGTCATTCTACTTTTGCAGTACAGGGATACAATGCTTAGTTCAGTTAAACTGAGGTTCAGTTTATTCAGTTTATAATAACAAAAGCCATCATAATATGAACACAACCAAAATGATGTGACTATCTGGTTTCCTTTGTATAAATCCATCTATAGACAAAGGCTATGGTACTTTGTTGCAACTTATGACACAGTGATTTTTTGTTGCAGAGTGTCAGTAAATGTCCATGGGCCATCTCAGCTGTAAATGAATGTTTTTTGAATAACACCAGTAATCTGAAGGTAATGAAAGTAGTTTGTGCAGGTGCAATTAACAGCCATTGTTGTGTCTACAGAACATTACTTTATGCTACTGTGAAGATGATGTCTTTTTAGCCTCCAAGCTGTTTTGAGGAGAAAAAAACCAACAAAACTAAACACAAAACCCCCAAACAACTCAGAGGCCACTAGTCTGAAAGAACCAAGGACAAGATAATAACTACAGACACAATTAATGCTTGTGCTTTGGAATAGTACAAATTGTTATGACAATCACAGAGAAATCTGTATTACAGAGGTTATAAGCAATGCAAATATAGAGTTAATGCAATGCTTGAAAAAGGAGAGGAGAGTGTTAGAAAGACCTCAATTACAAGAGCAAAGAAATGAAAATACAACTTAATAAGAAACAAATGTTGCATGCTGTGTATTAACAGTGGAATGCTTGCAGAAAATATGGAAAAGTCTTTGTTTACTCAACCCTGACTCATGGGCAAAGGTTTACATAAACTGGGTTTCTTTCTTGATCACAAATATGTGGGAAATCCTATGGGGATGGATAGTGATAGGGCTTCTCAGTCACTTGGAATCAGGCACATGTTTGGATTCAGTCATTTAGGGTGAAAGCTCGGTCCCATAATTGTCAGCAAAAAGCTCCCATTTTATCACTGAGTCCAGAATCCCACTAATACACCATACTCCAGCTCTGTTGCCAAAACTGGCTTTAATAGGAGCAACACAACAGTGCTGGCAGTCCGAATCTGCTGGATCTCAGCCCTTGCTCCTGTACATCAGCACATGTTGCTGTGTGTTTACCCAAAATATTTGTGGTGCTCTTTCACTTCCTGCCAGGAATGAGCTTTCGTTTTCTGTGCAAAGAAGAAAATAGTAATGATAAAAGACCACAATAATGAATATACAGATCCTGCTTTCTGAGACCATCTTGCCTCTTCTATCAGGAATTTCTCAATTCTGTATCACCTTCAGAAAACCAGAGTCTTTGGTAGGTTAAGTGCCAGGACCGAGAAAGTGGAAGTTTATGCAGCGGGACATGAGAGTGGCACCCAGAAAGGACCACAGCAGGTGATGTAGGCCCTTACTACAGTCTATGGTAATTTACTGAAAGTAAGTCAGAATAAATAAATATCTGACTTGGAACCATGATACAACTTGCCTTATCTGAATGGGAGCTAAATCACAAGTGATCGAATGCTTTGCTAAGTTAATGTTCTCAAGGGAAAGGGATGAGTCGAATAGTGTTGGGTTGTTTATTTTTTTTCCACTTTAAAAAAAGTTTTAATAATTCAATGAAATGTCTAAGGTTGGTAAATGTGCATGGTAAGTACTTGATGGATTGAATTCATTCCCCTCATTGTGTGCTGACATTCCACTCACTGCATAGGGAGATTCTACAGATGTACAGAAATGCTGCACAGGATGGGATGTTTCTTTATGGCATTTCCGTGTGCTTTAAATCTCTGAAGAGTTTTCTCTGTGTGTGTTTTATATTGAGTCATTAAGTACAAAAAACAAACTTATTCACAAGCCAGCTTTGATCTAGGTTTCCTGTGGTTTATTTCTGCTGTCTATAGTATGCACTGAAACCCTACCTGTTTGTTATTAGCTCCCCAAATATTTATATCACTCCAGATAATCAATGCTTATCACAGTCAATACAGATGTTACAAGTTCCTCAAAGAAAGGCACAGTCAGCATAACAGCATTTTAATTATTGCAGCATATGTTTTCAAATTACTCTTTTGTTTACAGTATCAATTAAACAGAGTAACCACATATATTAATAGATGATGTTAAAAATACTGTAAATGTAAATTATAGCTTTCCCCACTAAGTGTGTGAAGTAATAAGGCAACGTCTTGGAGGTATTAACATTCACTCAATTTAAATCATGTTGCTAACACTCTTTTCTGTTTCCATTCCCTGGTGTTTGCACTCTCTACAGGATGTTTTTCATTCAGCTACTGCGTAAAACAAATTTGCTTGTAGGGATTTAATGATATAAAGTATCTGACTGGCACCAGGACATTAGTTATTCTACACATAACTAAAAACATAAATGCAGTGTTTGGAGAAGAAGTAGAGATAGCAACATCTACTGGTTAGAAAGATGCAGACAACGTCTTTTGTTATCAAGTATTTCGTAAGTTCATGGGGAAGTTCAGCAGAGAACAAGCTGAACTCTTCTGTCCTTCAGCTTCCCAATGTACTCCCTGAGTTTTTAAAATTTTAATTAATTAAAGGTAATGCAATTAAATTGCAGAGGAAAATGCCATAGTACCTGTTTTGTAAGGAGGAATTAACATTTGTCTTTTCCTAAGAGAATCCAGTCTAGGAATGTCACAAGAATATTTCCAAAGGCAGCACAGTCATACTTTGAAGGGGGAAATTACACTCTGTCTCTTCTTAAATGTACTTGCTGCTCATGCAAAATATTAGGGAGCCAGTTCTGAATCAGAATATTTGTATCGGTCTCCTGGATAGAAACAAATAAGAGGATAGATGTAACACAAATCAGGATGAGGATTTTTACTGCCTTAACTAACTGAAGCTGTGGCAGACAGAAAGTACATTTTATAAAGGGAACACTTTCTCTCTCTCTCTCTCTCTGTTTGTTTATTAATTTAGTGAGCATCTGAGAGAAACAGTCTCTGGATCTAAAAATCACTTTGGAAAAACTCTGCTAAGTAAATAATAGGCACACCTTGCTTTATCAGGGATGAATTTCTTCTATAATTTCTTTTATATCCTCTTTAGCAGACCCATGAAGAAGGCAAGCATTAATGGGTAATAAGTATTTCCCAGGTTACAAAGACTATTAACCATACAAGTGGTTTAAAACTGTGCGAAAGACAGTTAAACCAGGGAATAGGCTTCTCTTACAATCTTTCAGAGGGCTCTGTATGTTGGTTCCGTTATACGTTTTATTATCTTTATATTGACAGGAATTGATGTATTTGTTTTAGTAGTCTGACCTTCAACAGTGACCTCATCTTGAGCTCTCATACAAGTCTTATGTACTGTACATGTCTGTCTTACTGTAGCTAATGTCCTGGAGCACTGGGCTGTGGGGCTAGATATTTTTAGGTTAACCTACCAAATCCCCAAAAGAAAAACAAATATATGTTTTAAGCACATGCATGTTCATGTTCAATATTTTTCCATCATTGCATTCACTTCTCACTAAACGAAAACTGAATAAATTTTTGAAATGGCTGCTTTTATTGTTGTCCCAGTGATGTGGCTCTCTTGTACGCATACATAAATGCACACACAGATCATAGGCAGATCATAGAATCATTGAATGGTCTGGACTGGAAGGAACCTCTAAGGGGCATCCAGTCCAACCCCCTCTGCAGTCATCAGGGACATCCTCAATGAGATCAGGCTGCCCAGAACCCTATTGAGCCTCACTGAATATCTTAAGGGATGGGGTGCCAGCCACATCTCCAGGAAACCGGTTCCAGTGTTCCACCACCCTTGTAGTAAAGAACCTGTTCCTAACATCCAGTCTAAATCTGCTCTTCTGCAGTTTGAATCCATTGCCCCTTATCCTGTCACCACAGGCCTTTGTAAACAGTCTTTCTCTATCCTTCTTGTAGCCCCCTTCAGGTACTGGAAAGCTGCTATTAGGTCACCCTGGAGCCTCCTCTTCTCCAGGCTGAACAACCCCAGCTCCTTCAGCCTGTTGTTGTAGCAGAAGTCCTATCCATGAACAAACTGTGCCAAGTTCAGGGCAACACCCAGTGCAATGGCTTCATATTTACTTCCTAGGTGCATGAGTAGGAATAATGCACAACTTGTTGACCTGTGAATATAAATACAAAAGAAAATTCAAATAAAAGGACCAAGTTGGTGCTAATTCAAATTCCATTTTAAGATTAAGGAAATAGTCATAGTGAATAGTTGTGTTTGAGCACAAGTTTCCTCTTGTTGATTTCTATTTGATGCATAATTATTACTTTCACACCATTAAAATAGAGGCTTTTAACACAGGTGTTAGATTAACGCTAAGAGGTATTAAATTCATTTGACATAGGTAAATAAATTAACTCTAACAAATCTTATTCTAATGAGCAGGGGTGTACTGGTGAGCTGTATCCTCAGTGAGCTGGTTTGTGGCAGTGATCTCCAATGACAGTAACAGCAGGAAACACAGCACCACTGAATTTAGGCAGTAGATTAACAGTTGATCCACTGTTTTCCTTCAGCAGAGATTGGTTTTCTTCAAGTAAAGTTTCAGGTCACTCCTGGGGCATCATCACGAGTAAATGAGCAGTGATTTTATTAGCCTTTCTGCTAGATAAGAAGGTTTCAGTTTTAATGAACGTAAGATCAAATATTTGACAAAAAGTGAAAAGCAAAGACCGGAGGTGTATATATCCTAAAGCGAAAGAGGGAGGAGAATAATGAGTTTGAAAAGAATGAGATATAAACTGCTCAGAGGAAAAGAATGCTACAAAGGTCTCTAGGTGAATCTCTGCTTCCAGGAGTTTCTGCCAATTCCTTTTATTACTATTTCAAGTAACCAGGTACATATGGCATGTTTGTAAGTAAAGCCGTCAATGAAATTAGTTACACCTCTGCATTTATTACCTTACCCCTGAGTATTATTAACTTTTACATTCCCCATAAAATATAATTTATCACTTAAATAATTTGCTTTGTGTCAGGGTTCAGTGTGCTCCAGTGCTTTTCTGCTCATTAAATGAGATATTTTTACTTAATGAGCCCAGAATGTCCTTTGCATTTAACATTGAAATTGATTTCAAACCCTCCATTTTTCTAACATATTTGTGTGTAATTTCAGAATGTGGGCTTCATCCCACAACCTTACACTGAAGAGAAAAGAGCTACAAAGAATAATGATCCATGAATTCTAGAGAGAGACACAGTAAGTATGGGTGAATAATTTTTTTAAAATCAGTTACCTACCTGCACTTTGCATTCTTTCATCTAGTCTGAAGGTTTGGCTTACTTATTGGGCCTGATGTTGAACTTTTCACATGCATAGTACTCCATTTGGGAAGTATTGTTGACTAATTGGCAAGATATCAATTTCCATTAAATTAAGGGAATATAAAAAGAATTCTGCCCTTAGAGGTACATGTGTGATATGCTGATTCATGTAACAGACAGGTAGCCTTTCAAAGGTACACAGTTCATATATAGAAAGTATATCTGTAGGATAAATGAGTATCCTAGAACTGTAAAATGTGCACCAAATAGGAGTCTGGTTCAACTCTTTGAAAATAATCACTTTGCAATTAATTAACAAAATCTGAGCAGAGAAGCACTCTGCTGTGCAGATGTTTTTTTGTGTATTGCTTAGTGATAAGGGTCCTTGAAACAAAAAAGATGCCCAAATCTGAACTACTTCAGCGATTCCAGGACAGTGTCCTGCAACAGACAGTAGTATATTTCTCTTTAGCCTGTGGGGGGGGTAACAGACAAATGCAAGTTTTAAGAATATTCAGGGATATTATAGATGAGTCACTCCATCTATTCCTATGACTGACAGTTCCTGCGTTATTATATGTAGAACTGATCATAGAATAGGTATTATGTAGCACACAACTTCCCCACTAAGGAACCATTGAGTCTGGTTTTTGGTTTCTGTTGTTGATGTTTCACTTATGTGAGCCTGTCTGGGGAAAGCACAGTTTGTAGTGGGAAGTCTCTGGCAGACCAGGCAACAATTGTAGACAACCACTCTCACATGAGCTATTATAGAACTGAGCTGTGGTCATTGTTGCCATTGAACAGACACTAAGAAGTGCCCTCCAGCCTAGTTGGAAGATGTCTCAGGAAAGTGATCAGCACAGAAACCTAAGCCAGAACTGATCTTTCTGTTGTTTGAGGTCTCTTGTCTAAGACCAGAAATGGTTAAAGAGGAAATAATTGTTAGAAGGATACACATGCAATTTAAAGGGTAGCACGTTGCTCTACTGGGCCTGTATCAAAGGCTTCAGTATCTGGAGAAATCTGTAAGCAACACATTTCTCTTAGATTTATATTTGGTTTGTAAATCAATTGTTCATAGTTGAGAAATAGTCTGTGTGGGTTCAGGAGAGGGTGAGATAAAGGTGCTTATCAGATTCCTTTCAGGGATGGCAGTAGGTAGTTTATAGCCAGTTTCAGTTAACATAAGCTTTCCGTAAATAAGATACACAACTTTTTACACGTGTAGACTAAGGTCAAAGGCTCCTTTCACTCTTTGGGAGCATTAACACTGAATTTTTATTTATTTATTATTTTTTTTTATTACAACCCATGATGAGTAATGCATTTACCTTCAGTATTGCCTGTACTATTGAGGGAAACTACCACCTCCTGCCACTATGGTGTTTGTGTGCTCATAACTGACCTGAAGCTGTGTGTTACACTTTTACAAAGGGCTTCTGGATCTAGTATTGCTTCTGCCATCCCCTTTGCCCTTACTGTGTATACTTGCAGGTGCTCACAAACTCTTGGAGAGGAATGTGAATTGCTGTTCTTTCTTAAACCTTCTAAACACCAGGGATTGCCTTCATTCTCACTATCTTGCTGCCATGCATGAGTTCACCTGGAGGTATTTGTGCACTCCTGCTTTTATAGCTGAGATTCTTCATGCTTTTCTATTTGAGACTCGTAGTGCTTTGACTTCTCTGTTATGCTTGGGATACTTCTATATTGATTTCAATTTTGCTGGAGTAGTTCCACTTGCTTGCAAAATTCCAAGCTTCATTTCAGATCGTCCATACACTCTTTTTGAGTGTTCTATACCAAATCTTGAACACCATGTGGCTTTCTCTCCAAATTGTGAGATCAGTGTAGTTCAACTTAAGATCAGTTAAAGATATATCTGGTTTAACTCTCTTTTTGTACTGCTTGCTTCAACCTGAATTTCTTGGATTTTCTTGCATTGGGAGTTTATAGTATATAGACTGATTCAAACCTTTTCCTAAGCACTGCAAGTTTTAAATGGACTTTAAAGTCGATATTTGCTGAAAGCTGAGCAATACAGGGCAGATTTTTTTACCATCCTATGTTGTAGGAAAGTTAAACTGTGGTGAGAAATGCTAAACAGCCTAGAACTTTGACCTGAATTTCTAAATTTTCTGAACTGTCATCTTAACATTGTAATTTAATTGAAGAAACAATGGCTCAAATGAAACTTCATCAGTCTGCAGAAATTTCTTTTATGTGCTAAATGCATGATGCCCTCACGAGGAAAACGGTCTGGACTCTCATTAGGTATTGGTTCACTCATATTAATGGCACTGGTTCACTCATATTTGATTTACTGACTAATATTTGTCAATGTGTTGTTCTATTTTAAACTCTTACTGTAAAAGAGAGCATTATCACCTTAAAGCATTCGGTTCCTCAAGTGAATGCCAATAGTATCCAGTCACGCCATATTCTCCTAATTATGCTGAGGGTTTCTTTCCTAACAGCATTTATTTTAAGGTGTCAACAGTACTTCAGTTAAATGTAGTGTAAAGTGCACTTATTTAACAAACTTGTCCTTCAGAAAAGAGTGGGTTTTTTTGCCTTTAAAACACTGTTAGATAGTTTCTTTCTGTCAGTGCATGATACAGTAGAAATCTTCAATCAATAACACTTTTTATTCCTATGCAATTGATGCATAACATCCTTCTTCACACAGAGGTTTAATGTGTTGTAAATTAATTATCTGGAATGAGTACAGGGTCAATGGACCTTGGTATGACCGGGATGTAATGTTAAAGTGTTCCATTTCCTCCCAGCCCTGTTCAGCTCTCTTGCCAACTCTTTTATATGTGTCACTTATACCATCTTCTGCAGTTGGTTCCCTTAAATGTTGTAATGCCCCTCTAGGGCTTGATTGATGCAAAAAATCTGCTTTACCATAAATTTGTCAAACAATTTTCTTTCTTCTGAAGGTGGACTATCTTTATTAACTGCATGTGTGTAGTGTTTCTTAGGAAACTATTCTTACTCTTATAGAAGCTCAAAATAACAGCTATACTTTAAACCATCATGAAATTGCAGAAATTCTGCATAAGCAATATCAGGCCAAATTTTTGACTTCTAGGTGCCTAAAGATTAATCAGCTAGGCTTGAAGTTTCTGGCTGGAGTAGTTTTGCTTTACTGCATCTGCACAGCAAACCACATTGATGAATAAAACCATTATTAGCTGTGAAAAAGGGTTGAGGGAGTCTCAGGCATGGACAATGCAATTAAAACAGGTGTTCACTAGGTTTAAAGTAGCCAATTTCCATTAAAAATCAGAGAGGCTACCTCTGTTACTTTTTTTTTGAAGCCACCTTGGTTATTAGTTGCTAGGGTAACAAGATCCAAGTGAATAAGGCCTGTCCAGGCAGCATAGGGTAATGGGGGTCTAAGATGAGAAAGATATTCTGGCAGGGTTTATTTAGTTAGTTATTTATCTATTTATCTTCTCGTTACTAAAAGGATGGTCAGAGTAAGTATACCTTTGTAATTAAAAAGGTGCTGATATCACAGAATTTTAATTGTGTAACAGATGAGTCTAAACTATCTACACAGCAAAAAAATTCAAATCTCACAAAAAAACCCAGAGATGCTCCTTAAAACTCATGGCAAGTTGGTGGGATCAATTTAACGTACTGCGCTGTGTCAATGTCACTTTCATAAACTTTTGCTGAAGTGCTTTTCCTACTGTATGTTGAATGATCTTGTCAGGACTGCGAGTCAGGGGTACGGTGGATTGAAGTCTACTTTACTTCCCTTGATGAAAAGGTCAGTGCCACTTGTAAATCTGTTTTACTCCCTGCACAGTTGTTAGTGTCAAAGTCTGTCAGCTCTGTGGGATGTTAAAATTATACAACTGTGGTAGGAACAAGGATCAGAAATTCCCAGGTGGAATGTCCCAAGAAAAAGTCTCTGATCTTTGTATAAGAGTTCTGTAGAAAGTTTTTTCATTCAGCATTTTCAGCTCAATTTCGCTTGATTGCAGAAATAAACAACATTTCTGTTTCATGCCTCCCATCTGGTGGGCCTTTGCTGCCAATAGCTCATCACAGGGCCACTTATTATATCTGTAGTCCATGGTTGCTAGTTAAATAACAATCCCTCTTCTTTATTGTTTTAAGGCTCTAAGGACTCCAATTACAGCACAATTAAAACTTGGCCTGTGTTGTGTTATGTGATTATGTTTTGACAAATCATCACAATAGATCAGTTTCAGAAGGCCTGGAAATTATTCATAAATTATTTGGAAAATACAAGTAATAAGCAAGAAGTTAAACAGCTGATCAACTAGAGGAGGGAACAAACACCCAAATGAACCTTCTGACTGATGCAAGTAGTAAAAATGATCAAAAGCTCAGAATAACTGAGCTCTTTTTCCTCTTACTCATAGTGTCATCTAAACTGTTTTGTGCATACACAATGACAGTTTTTTATTCATTGGTTTCCCCATGTAAGTCATCATACTTTACTAGTGAAAATGCAATGAGAGTGAAACCAGCTGGAGTGCCAACAGTGGATGTGTCCTGCTGAGTTTGATTGATTACGACATAAAGAGTTTTCCAAGTTTTATGCTCTGGCTGTACAGGAGATGGACACAAAGTTCTTTGCATGTGAAGCATGGCCAGAGCTTTTAGGTGGTCAATTGCTGGCTTAATCCAAAGGCTTCTGCTAAGACAGTCAAGTTTTTCATACCATGAAGTATTTCCATATGACCTTGCAACTAAATTGATTTTTTGATCTGAGTGGAGTCGTTTGCTGCTGAGGAGACAGAATGGGACCTGAAGGGGGCAAACACTGAATCTTTTTGGCTTGACTTTCAGTCAAGGTAACTCACTGGGGTCCTGAAGGTCATGCAAGTAAACATCTGCCAAGTGAATCTTTGTGTCAAGGAAGCCCTTGTGGGTGAACTAGGCTGGGCAGCCATGGGTGCACGTATATCAGCACGAGAGACAAGAGGACACGCTATGATCCTGGTTTAATTTTGCTTCATTTTATTTAAATGCTCTTCATGTGCACCCGGATCTGACCTAGAAGCTGTTTTAGGCATTCATGGCAATGACCTAACATCAAAATATTTAATATGAAGTTTTTCTTTCTGTCTGTAAATGATTTGGATGTCAGAGGAGCAAACAAAAGGAAAACCTGAGATGTTAATTACTCTGAGGAAAGATTTACTCTCTTCTCTTAATCACTACCTTGTTTTTATAGATATCTTTCAAAATGTCATCCAAATTCCTTTTAAGATCACAAACACTTCTAATAATTCTCCTTCCCTGCTGCCTTAGAGAACTGCAATATAAAAAATAAAAATCAGCTTTCCCCTTTCTTATCAGGTTAATTTCTACTGTTTGAAATTGCTCAAATCCAATCGTAGATATTTGTACTTAAATAATTAGAAAGCTGAATAGATGTTTGTCATATCAGTGCTTGTGTTTGCTGAAGAGTCACAATGTTAGACAGAGGGCATGACTGAGGAATGTAAACAAACATCCACCTTATCAGGACTTTTAACACTGAGGAATAAAAAAGAACATTTTCCCCTACCCTCTGCTCTCTACTATTACTTCAGTCCTCTAGGCTTTGCTCGATCTTCATGATTTCTAATTTTCAGCTCTTCCAGGCAGAGGTGAATGATGAAGAATTAAGAACTGTTGAAATGAATCACCTGAGTGAGAACAGTAGTTTTACACTCTTGGGTCTGTATATGATGGGCACCTAGTATATAGCTATTTTTTCACACTGAAATAGAATTAAGAAATGTGTATATGCTAATGTGTCTGTATATGTATTGGGGACATTTTAATCCCTTTATAAAACCAGATATCCATAAAGCTAATGTTGTGTGTATTAATTACGGAGTAATTTTCTACTTTTGCTTAAATTTGCAGCAGAATAAAGTTTTGAAGAAAAACCAAAAAGTCAGAAGTTCCTATAATACCTTAAGCAGACTCACTGGATTGCTTCTCTGCAGACACTTTGGAGGAAAAACAATTAAGAGGAGCTAATGTCTGCATAAGTGCTACATATTTGAAATGCTCCCAGCCACCACCACATATCAACAATTCTGTCCCTGGGGTCAGACTGTTCAATGGTAATTTCATTGTGAGGAATTTCTGGGATAATGAATCTTCTGGGGAAAAACCTGGCATCTCTTCATTCCTGAACCAGTATATACTGTGCTTGCATGCATGATCATTGGGAAAAAAAAAATCTAAGCAGCAAACCCACATTGTGGGTTTAAGACTGAGTAGTAACCATAGAGTCCAGTCCTCTAGTGACTACATAATCCAAGGAGGTGGACACAGGAAATTGTAAACTTTGTTATTTCATTCCCATCATCCTGCATCTTTCCCTATATTGATAGACATCACAGGTCTGTTTTCACCCTTTTTTGTCTCTCTCCTTGCTCCCAGTGTGTCGGGCTATCATCTCTTGTTTGGAGAAGAGGAGGCTCACGGGAGACCTTATTGCTGTCCACAACTACCTGAAGGGAGGTTGTAGCCAGGTGGGGGTTGGTCTCTTCTTCCAGGCAAGCAGCACCACAACAAGAGGACACAGTCTTGAGCTGCCCCAGGGGAGGTTTGGGCTGGATGTTAGGAAGAAATTCTTCACAGAAAGAGAGATTTGCCATTGGAATGTCCTGCCCAGGGAGGTGGTGGAGTCACCATCACTGGAAGTGTTTAAAAAGAGACTGGATGAGGCACTTAGTGCTGTGGTTTAGTTGATTACATAGTGTTGGGTGAAAGGTTGGACTTGATGAATTTGAAGGTCTTTTCCAGCCTGGTTAATTATGTATTCTGGGGGAGGTTTTAGGCTTCCTGCAGCCTGGCTGATTTTTGCTGCGTGCTTCTGGCCTAGGGTGGAGGGGAAGCAGGGGAGCATGATGGGGTTGGGGGCATTGAGGCCTGGAATGGGCTGCCTGGGGAGGTGGTGAGGTTGCCATCACTGGAGGTGTTTAGGAGGAGACTTGATGGGGTGCTTAGTGCCATGGTTTAGTTGATTAGATGGTGTTAGATGATGGGTTGGACATGATGATCTTGAAGGTCTCTTCCAACATGGTCTGGTCTATTCTATTCTATTCTATTCTATTCTATTCTATTCTATTCTATTCTATTCTATTCTATTCTATTCTATTCTATTCTATTCTATTCTTTCCAAGTGCAGGTCCAGGTAGGGGGGAAGATTTTGGAACGTATTGACCTAGTGAGGTTTCAGTAAACCCAGGTTGTAGAACCGGGCCGAGGCTGCATATGAATTTGTGTATTTTGTATTTCTGTATATATTTGTGAATAGTATTTCCATTTAAACTTTCCGATTCTGTGGAGTGTTTTTATTTTACTCCTTTGGGAGGGGAAAAATAGCTTTCTGTTTGCTGAAACTGAGACAACCCTGCTAAAGCATCTTTACCACTAAGACACAGGACAGAATGCTTTTCTAATCACCTTCCTTTGGAATCAGCTTTCTGATCACTTCCACTGATCTTTTTATTATTTCAACTACAAGCTTTGTGTGTGAGAGAAAGAAAACAACCTCTACATAATTTCCATACACTCATCCTCCCCTTACAGTTATGATCTAGGTTACTCCTATTATGGATTCATGTATGAATAACAGTATGCATTTGCAACCTGTGTTCAGATTTTACTGTGGGAATGAGCAAGGTCAAAATAATATCTAATGTTTAGATAGCATGCTGGTAGTCTCCCCATCAGCAGGCTACTCTTAAGTACTAGTAACAAATTAGCATTAAAAGCTCTCCACCACAAGATGTGCTAAAATCCTACTGGATGCTCAGTGACCTGTGCAAAGAAAAGAAAATGTAATATGCTGCTTTCTAGTGCTCCCAGCCCCAGCTGCTGTAGTGTCAATTATGTCACTACATCTATTCAGACATGGAACCAGCATGAGTCAAGAAAATAGCAAGACAAGTAAAAGAGAAGAAGAAATAATAGAAAAAATAAACTGGCTACAAGAAGAGAGAGTGTTTCAGGAGGAGAATGTTTTGCTCCAGTGCTGAGTTTTAAGGGGTTGCCCTTTTTAGCGCAACAGGAACCAGCTTCCCTGCTGCGTTCTCTGAAGTGGCTCATTGCAGAGAAGTAATATTATATCTTAATAAGCACAACACTGAGAACCGAGGCATATTTTTAAGTCAGACACATGGGAGGGAAACATATCAGAGCAGAGCTGTGTTATTTTTAATGGAGCATGTGTTTGTCTTGTAAGTGTGTCAGAAGAAGAGGAACAGGTCTCGGGTTTCTTCTCACCATGTCTTATGTAGGATGGGCACTCCAACTGCCTCTCTAAGTGACACTAGTGGCCTTTGATACTACAAACAACACAGAATGATCTGGACTACTCTTGCACCTCACATTCTTTTCTACTATTTGTGTACATCAGTGGTCATTTGAAACGGACTTTTAGATGAAGCCCTTTAAAAACCACAAAGACTATGATAGTTTTCATCAGATAAACAAGTTTATATTGAGACTCTCTGTCCTCTTTCTAGATTTACATGAGTATATGGTACAGATGGTGGAGGATGTGCTCTGCAGGAAAACCTATTTCCTTTTATATTTAACTGGAAAACAGATCTTGCTGTGTGTATCATACTGTGGCCCCTGGCATCCACCTCTCATTCATGACATGAAGACCAATATTAGAGTAAAAATGTTGGCAGTGAAATTTCAGATGACATTTTCAATTTCAATTAATATCCATAATGGGTTTTTGAATAAGTCTTGGGTCAAGATGTATCATAAAACTATTTTCCATAGTGCATGGAAAATATATTCTTACTCTGTATTTATGATATGACTGGATCTAGTCTTACATCCAGCAGCCAGCTGAGGCTGCTTGTCTATTATAGTCTCTTCCACCATTCCTGACAAATGAACAAATAACTAGATGCCCTGTGAAACATTTTAAATAGAACTGTCTCCTGGAAGGGCTGTTACTGACAGAGACAGGTTTGATCCAGATCAAGAAAACCTGCTTCGGGATAGAGAAGATCAATATTGGTCCCTGGCTTTTTTATTTCTGGTGTGTGGTGGGATTTATATTTATATATTTTTTACTAAACAGAAGTAAGGATTCTGATGAATTAAGCAATGCAGAAAACAAGCAATCTATGAACTGAAGTGCATCCTTCTTATTAAACCTTATTGTGCTCTTAAAGCAGTAGCAGAAGCTGTTGCTATGAACTCTATCATGCAAGAAGCTTTCAAAAAAAAGCATTTAAGGCCATATATTAGCTAGAAACCACTTTGTCCACAAATTCTAAAAGAGCTGAAAGTAGCTTTTGAAAAGGAACCAATGTATTTGAAAAGGAACCAATATATTTCATGACAGAGTAAATTAGCTGCTATTTTTTACTTTTGAAGTGTTTGATCAAACCCAGTGCTGAGCACAAGTGTCTTAAATTAATTCTATTTAGAGTGCTGCTCTGTTGGTTACAACCTGGATCCTCTGACCTGGATCCCATAGCACTAACTGTGCTCACCCCTCCCCCTTTCTTGCTGTGTTGTTTGGCATATGCATAAGAATTATGTTTCCAACACCAGTTGGAGGTGTTAAGGGCACGTTCCTATGTTTGGAAATAATGCATTGGCTCGTGTGACCCGGATAGATCATACCCATGATTGCTTTTATTTATTCTGTTTAAACAGTGTCATCTACTCCGATTTTGCTGAACAATATAAATGTCAATTAAGAGGAAAGAATAGTCACCAATACCAAATCATCCTAGTGACAGAAAATTATGAAACAGAATTCAACAGGTCTTGGGAAACAATACTAACATAATAACAACAATATTCTCCATAGCCTTTGGCTAAGGCCAGGAGTTCAGCCTACAATACTATCAATCTTCTACAATCTACAAGCATTAAATTAATCATTAAGATGTTGTTCTCTCCTTCCCAAACCTTCCGTGTAACAACCATTTCAGTAAGATGAAAAGCATTTGTTACTGAGAACAGCCTTAAGGAAAGCAAAAAGAGCAAATCTGGAAAACATATTCATATTTTTCTGGAAATGGGTGGTATTCATAAAACATTTAGTGAGGTTCAAGGTCAACTTGTTCTCCTCCTGTATACTATTCATAACAGGCATTTGACAACTCTGTGACAGTCAATCTACCAGCTGAACTGAATATATTGGCTCATCCAGTTTAAATAAAAGCTAAATCCTCATTGTGGAATGAGCACAGCAAAACCAAGAAAAGCAAGAACAGCAAAAGACGTTCATGTTTCTCAATTTTCAAATACAACTAACAAATGCAGTTACAAAAGGGATGAAATTGATCTAATTTTGTTAAAAGGGGGATACAGGAGCTGGTGTGTGCAAAAGGGCAAGAGAGTATGATCATTCACACTGCAATGGGTGCTGGCTTCTTATTTAGGTGAAATTTTGTAATCCTGGGCATTCCATGCATTTTTATTTTTCATCGTATGACTGAGAAATGACACAATGGCAGTGAGACATTCAGATATTGCAGTTGCAATTACTCTTATCTTGTCTTTTCATCCCCTATGCAAGGCCATTCTGGAGTTTATTCCCACTGTTGCTGTTTCTCAGTATGCTCTGTCATTGGGTAAAGGCTTTAGTGGTGCTTGTGAGGAGATTACACTCATTGGATTGAAATAATGAGATTTTCATCTGACTTCAAAGTTAATGAAAATAACATCTTGGGGAGCCACAGAGAAATATGTTTTGGAAATCCCAAGGTTATTGAATTCTGTATTCATGCAGATGCTGAAGTTGGGTCCATATGTCATTCCTTTTTTTTTTTTTTTTTTTTTTTTCTCATTATAGTTATTGTCACTACAAGTCTTAAAGAAGCACTTGGTGATATGGTTGGACTCAATTATCTTGGGGGTCTTGTCCAGGTAAGATGATTCTTTGATTCTAAGTTATTCACTGTCCATATATGTCACAAACAGTATTGATATACATGGCATTTACCCACTTGTTATGACAAAAATTCTCATAACTAACTAAACAATCTTACGATTGTGTATGTTGAAGACAGATGGTCCTAAAAGCCCAGCTCATACCGTCCCTCTACCGCTTCCAAATTGCACAGCTACTTTTAACATAGTGAAAGGGCATCTTATCCCCAATTGCATACTCTGTTTCAACAAGATATAAAATGAAAAATAACTATCAATTGTTTTGTGGGTGTGTCCACAGATTAAAGATCGACTATAAACTGAGAGGAGTATCAAGTGCACAATATACTTTGTTGCTTTTTGGAAGCTGCTACCTGTTTTTGCTTTTAAAGCTGCCATAGGTTTTCAACAGGATTCTTGTCTATGAGCTCCACATCTTTCATCAGCTAGCACCCACTGAATGACTACCATAGATGTTAGTGCCAAATTCTCCTGCAGACATCTAGCTGGACTCTGTGCAGGGATTTAGCTGAAAGGCATTGCTGGAGGAATGGTGTTACTTTCTGGGGAACTTTCTATGGCACCGGGTTCACTTGCAACAGATGGAGCATATATGTCCCAGAGGGGGAGAAAGATCCTAGTACATGAGAATAGCCTATCCCACAGAGGGAAAAGGGTTTTAGGAAGGGAGCTGGCAGGACTCACTGACAGGGTTTTAAACTAGATTTGAAGGGGGAAGGGACTGAAACCAGTCCCCCCAGACAGGAGTCTGGGGGTGGTAAGCTGGAGTCAGGGGTGAAACCAGCAGCCCAGCTGAAGTGCATGTACATTAATGCATGCAGTATGGATAACAAACAAGAGGAGCTGGAAGCCTTGTTGCAGCAGCAAAGTTGTGATGTAGTTGCCATCACAGAAGTGTGGTGGGATGACACACAAGTGGAGCACTGTAATTGATGGCTACAGGCTCTTCAGGAGAGACAGGCAAGGGAGGAGTGGAGGGGTGGCCCTGTACATCGGGAAGGCTCTAGATGCCATGGAACTAGAGATTAGGGATGATCAAGTTGAGTACCTGTGGGTGAGAATTAGAGGGAAGGCCAACAAAGCTGACATCCTGGTTGGAGTCTGTAATAGACCACCCAACCAGGATGAAGAGGTGGATTCATTATTTTATAGGCATGTAGAGGCTGTCTCAAGATCACCAGACCTTGTTCTTATGGGTGACTTTAACGTGACAGATATCTTCTGGGAATTTAACACAGCAGAGAGGAGGTAGTCTAGAAGGTACTTAGAATGTATGGAGGATAGTTTCCTATCACAGCTGCTGTGTGAGCCTACCAGAGGTAAGGCTTTGTTTGACCTTTTTACAAACAGAGAAGGACTGGTGGGAGATGTGGTGGTTGGAGGCTGTCTGGGGTCCAGTGACCATGAGATAATTGAGTTTTCAACTTGCAGTCAAGCTAAGAGGGGCAGCAACAAAACCTTCCCTCTGGACTTCTGGAGGGTGGACTTCAGGTTACTTAAGGAACTAACTCAGAAGGTACCTTGGGAAACAGCCCTTAAAAACAAAGGGGTCCAGGAAGGCTGGAGCTACGTCAAGAAACAAATCTTGAAGGCTCAGGAACACTGTCCCAGTGTGCCAGAAGATGAGCTGCTGAGGTAGATGACCAGCCTGGATGGGCAATGAACTTCTGAATGAATTAAGGTGGAAAAAGAGGGTGTATCATCCTTGGAAGGAAGGAGATGTAACCCATGAAATGTTTAAGGATGTTGCTAGCTCATGTAGGAAAAAAATTAGAGAGGCAAAAGCCCATTTAGAGCTTAGACTGACCACTATTGTGAAGGATAACAAAAAATGCTTTTATAAATATATTAATGGCAAAAGGAGGGGCAAGGACAACCTCCACTCCTTGGTGGACATGGAGGGGAATATTGTAACTAAAGATGAGGAAAAGGCAGAGGTACTTAACACCCTCTTTGCCTCAATTTTTAATAGCAAGATAGGTTGTCTTCCAGACAACTGGCCTCCTGAGCTGGCAGATGGAGTCAGGGAGCATTATAGTTCCCCTGTGATCCAGGAGGAAGCAGTTAGAGACCTGCTTAGCCACTTGGATCCCCACGTCCATGGGACTGGATGGCATCTATTCTAGGGTACTGAGAGAGCTGGCAGATGAGCTGGCCAAGCCACTCTCCATCATTTTTCAACAGTCCTGGCTCACTGGAGAGGTCCCACATGACTGGTAGCTGGACAATGTGATGCTCATCCACAAGAAGGGCCAGAAGGAGGAGCCAGGGAATTACAGACCTGTCAGTCTGACCTCAGTGCCAGGAAAGATTATGGAACAGGTCATCTTGAGTGCAATCACACAGCACTTACAGGGTGGCCAAGGGATCAGGCCCAGCCAGCATGGATTTAGGAAGGGCAGGTCCTGCCTCACCAACCTGATCTCCTTCTATGATCAGGTGACTGCCTGGGGGGGGTGTGGGGAAGGCTGTGGATGTAGTCTACCTGGACTTCATTAAGGCCTGTGATACTGTCCCCCACAGCAAACTCCTGGCCAAGCTGTGAACCTGTGGCTTGGACAGCAGCACTCTGAGCTGGGTTAGGAACTGGCTGAGGGGCCGAGCCCAGAGAGTGGTGGTGAATGGTGCCACATCCAGCTGGCAGCCAGTCACTAGTGGTGTGCCCCAGTGATCACTGCTGGGTCCCATCCTGTTCAATGTCTTTATCCATGATCTGAATGAGAGGATTGAGTCCATCATCAGTAAGTTTGTAGCTGACACTAGGTTGGGAGCAGGTGTTGACCTGTTAGAGGGTAGGAGATCTCTGCAGAGGGACTTTGACAGGCTGGACGGATGGGCAGAGTCCAACAGCATGAGATTTAACACATCTGAGTGCCAAGTTCTACACATTGGTCACAACAACCCCATGCAGTGCTACAACCTACACACTAGTGGTGTGCCCCAAGGATCAGTGCTGGGCCCTGTGCTCTTTAACATCTTTATTGATGATCTGGATGAGGGCATTGAGTCCATCATCAGTAAATTTGCTGACGACACCAAGCTGGGGGCAAGAGTTGATCTGCTGGAGGGTAGAGAGGCTCTGCAGAGGGACCTTGACAGGCTGGACAGATGGGCAGAATCCAACGGCATGAGATTTAACACATCCAAGTGCCGGGTTCTGCACATTGGCCACAACAACCCCATGCAGTGCTACAGGCTGGGGTCAGAGTGGCTGGAGAGCGGCCAGGCAGGGAGGGACCTGGGGGTGCTGGTCGATGGTAGGCTGAACATGAGCCTGCAGTGTGCCCAGGCATCCAAGAGGGCCAATGGCATCCTGGCCTGCATCAAGAACAGTGTGGCCGGCAGGAGCAGGGAGGTCATTCTGCCCCTGTATACTGCACTGGTTAGGCCACACCTCGAGTACTGTGTCCAGTTCTGGGCCCCTCAGTTTAGGAAGGATGTTGACTTGCTGGAACGAGTCCAGAGAAGAGCAACAAAGTTGGTGAGGGGTTTGGAACACAAGCCCTATGAGGAGAGGCTGAGGGAGCTGGGGCTGCTTAGCCTGGAGAAGAGGAGACTCAGGGGTGACCTTATCACTCTCTACAACTACCTGAAGGGAGGTTGTAGACAGGCGGATGATGGTCTCTTCTCCCAGGCAGCCAGTACCAGAACAAGAGGACACAGTCTCAGGCTGCACCAGGGGAGGTTCAGGTTGGATGTTAGGAAGAAGTTCTATACAGAAAGAGTGATTGCGCTATGGAATGGGTTGCCCGGGGAGGTGGTGGAGTCGCCGTCCTTGAAGGTGTTCAGAAGGAGACTTGATGGGGTGCTTGGTGCCATGGATTAGCTGTTTGGGTGGGTTGGATTGGTTGATGGGTTGGACACGATGATCTTGAAGGTCTCTTCCAACCTGGTTTGGTTTATTCTAATCAAGGTTTATTCTAATAAAGATGGGGTCAGAGTGGCTGGAGAGCAGCCAGACAGAAAGGGACCTAAGGGTACTGGTTGACAGTAGGCTGAACATGAGCCTGCAGCGTGCCCAGGTGGCCAAGAAGGCCAGTGGCATCCTGGCCTGCATCAGGAATAGTGTGGCCAGCAGGAGCAGGGAAGTCATTGTGTCCCTGTACTCAGGACTCAAGGTGTGGCCTAACCAGTGCTGTGTCCAGTTCTGGGCCCCTCAGTTTAGGAAAGATGTTGAGTTGCTGAAACGTGTCCAGGGAAGGGCAACAAAGTTGGTGAGGGGTCTGGAGCACAAGTCCTATGAGGAGAGGCTGAGGGAGGTGGGGTTGCTTAGTCTGGAGAAGAGAGGGCTCAGGGGATGCCTTATTGCTGTCTGCAACTACCTGAAGGGAAGCTGTAGTCAGGTGGGGGTTGGTCTCTTCTCCCAGGCAAGCAGCACCAGAACAAGAAGACACAGTCTCAAACTGTGTCAGGGGAAGTTTAGGCTGGATGTTAGGATGAAGTTCTTCACAGAAAGAGTGATTTGCCTTTGGAATGGACTGCCCAGGGAGGTGGTGGAGTCACAGTGTCTGGAAGTGTCTAAAAAGAGATTGGAAGAGGCACTTAGTACCATGGTTTAATTGATTACATAGTGTTGGGTGATAGGTTGGACTCGATGTATTTGACGGTCTTTTCCAATCTGGTTAATTCTGTATTCTGTATTTTCCATTTCCCTCACACTGTATCTTTAAAATATCACCTATAAATATTTTGAACATGCTCATTCAGTAAAATTTTAGATTTCTTCCCCAAATTTTGTAATGGATTTTAGAAGTGGCTTTCTGCCTATGCTTCTAATGTATGTCTGCAGTCCAGGAAGACAGCTGACCAGCAGAGTGAATCTTGCTCTATATTTGGAAACATCTGCTGTTTCATTCCCACGAGGCACAGTGATGTGCTGTTCTAAGAGGAAGAGTGACTCTGGCACAGGAGACATTAGTTTCTGGTTATATGTTAGGATACTCAGATTGGGATACTTCTACTCTAACTCTTCTTAATCACCCTGTGGTGGAACCTCTTCACTGAATAAAGGATGCTGAAGGAGTTTCTTGATGCCTTTCTGATGGTAAAGCCATTTGCTGAGGGAATAACTCCTACTCCAAGCAGCATGGCCTTTCCAGGTATCAGCAGCTGGCTTCCTCCACTTGATATTGTCATTCTCAAAACAGAAATGCATAGACAATGAGAGAGGCTTTGGTCTGAGCAATCTCTAAAGTGCTAAAGTTTAGAATATTTGCTTTACTATATGTTCTACAAAACAGTCATACCAAAAAGCCCAGAAGTGTTACCAAACATATAAAAGCCCAGATGCACGTTCAGAAGTGCACTTTGATGGGTCAAGAAAATTCTGCTTGTGACAGCATTAGAAGATGTAGTGGGTTTTCATAGACCATAAAATAATTTGAGCAGAAAACAGTAGTGGGAATAACCTTAGTAATGCTTTATGCATGGACAAGGAAATTACTGTCTTTGGTGCTAGGGATTGTTTTGGCTGTTAACTTCAACTGACTAGGAAAAAAAAAAAAGCCTTTTCATAGGTATTTCCATGGTGATCAGCTGTTGATCACTACTGGATCCAGAATACTGAGCTAACTGTCCCTGTGTACTGACCTAGCATCATTCTACCTATGGATTTTGGTTCCAGTGAAAAGACAGGAGGAGGAGAGACAGAGGGAGCTGGGTCTCTTTAGTTTAGAGAGGTGGAAACTGAGAGGTGATCTCAATAATGTTTATAAATATGTGCAGGGTGAGTGCCCAGAGGATGGAGCCAGGCTCTGCTCAGTGATGCCCAATGACAGGACAAAGAGCAATGGTGGAAGATGAGGCATAGGAAGTTCCATGGAGGGAACTTGTTCCCTGTTGACAGAACACTTGAACAGGCTGCCCAGGGGAGCTGTGGAGTCTCCCTCTCTGGAGATATTCAAGACCTGCCTGGATGTGTTCCTGTGTGATCTGGTATAGGTGATCCTGCTCTGGCAGGGGAGTTGGACTGGATGATCTATTGAGGACCCTTCCAGCCCCCAGCATTCTGTGATTCTGTAAATCTTGCGTGAGTTCAGAATCAGACCATGTTTTTTGCTCTTCTCTACAATGATTATCAAGGAAAATTGAAATTAGAAGACGAGAGCGTGGGGGTTTAGGAGATCTGAAACCACATTTTTGAGGTGCTCTTAGTGTTGTACTCTTTGAGGTTGGGGTGGCTTCTGAGCATGTCTTCAACCACACTGTTCAGATTTTGGATAATGTTGAAAACCTGTTATTTTGAATGATTTTTGTTATTTTAAATTCCCTCATGTGTTCATTATGTATACACAGTACTTCTACTGCAACGTAATTCTGTTGGCCAGGAATCCCTAGCTTTAGAAAGCTGGGGTAAGAAGAAATGCCTGTTTCGAAGAGAAAGCAGATTTTCCTTTTTATTTTTCACTTAAATTTAGATATCAGCAGAGTCTTTCTTCAGCAAAACTAAGGAGTACATCTTGATCCATCAAGCTGAATTTGATTCATCAAGTTACAAAATCGCTCTGATCAAAAGTACAAGAATCAAACTATTCCAGCAGCTGAGCTGAAAGTAATACAATATAGTTCAATATAGCAACAATATTTTGCCCTAAATGTTATGTCAAGGCTCTCTATCAATAATTCAGCTCTTAGATAAAATATTCTTGCAAATAAGATATAGTACTTCAAGGACAAATCATTTGCACAGTTATATTTTCAAAGAACATTGGTCTCACTGCTTATGCCAGTGAAGAGTGAAAGAAACCTGAGGGTGAAAAATAAAACAATAGGAGGTTTTGTGAAATATGTGGGCTTGGAAGTCAAAATGATGAACATTTGTAACAGTTAGACTTCTAGCTGGGAATGTGTCATAATCGTTCTATTGTTGTTCCTTTGTGTTGTTGTTTTTTTTTTCCCTTCTAATGTTTTAAACAAACTTTCAACAGATAAAAAGCACCAAAAGAAATTTTAATGTCAGAATACCCTTAAGGATGCAAGAAACATAAAAAGAAGTGCAGCATGTAATAATGAAATGACCTGTTCCAAGGCAATACACTCCAAAACTGAGAGCTAGAGACAAAACAAAGAAAGAGAAAAAAACCTAAAAGAATTATTACTCAAATATCATTTAGCCTGTACAAAAGAATCAATACCTTGGGAAAAAAAAATAAATCTATGAATTTGCCCTGAGGTGAAATTCTAAGGTGATGGGAAGAGGTTTATTGTAAGATGACTGTGTAGAATCTCTACATTTCATAAAAGAATATTTCATAATTTTTTGTTGTTTTGTTTTTCATTACAGGTTGTTTCATGTTTGCTTACATTAGTCAGGAACGTTTTACATCTTCACCTTCCAAAGAGGCTGAAGCTGTATTGTTGAGCTATCATTTAGACAAGGCCCCTCTGCAGTGAGCAGGGGCATCCTGTGTCTGAAGGGAGCCTACAAGAAAACTGGTGAGGGACTTTTTAGGGTGTTGGGTAGGGATAGGACCACAGGGGATCGATTCACACTAGAGGAGGGGAGATCCAGATTGGATGTTAGGAAGAAGTTCTTCACCATGAGGGTGATTGTGACCATTTTAGGCTGTGCCTTTGAGAACTGGACAGTTGCTGGAACACTCTGGCTGAATGTTTTGAAAACATTCAGATATTCTAAATTAATTTCATTGGCAGATTGATAGAATGCAACTTTTTAGTTCATTTTGAATCTCAGCTAGTTCCAGTCTGTTCTGTCTTTTCAGCCTGTCTGCTTCTGACTCTGAGCAACAGCTGCCGGAGTTAACCTTGAGAGATAACAGATAAGAAAACTAATCCTTGCATGCGCTTTAAGCTAACAGAATTTCCTCCTTAATAATTACCTTTTCTGTCTCTCTCTAACCCTTTTGGAAGAAAAGGGAGGTAGGGGGAGAGAGGGGGGACAGGGGGGAACCCTCCTCTGTCCAGAGGAGGGAATTTTGTTCTGGATTACTTTCTTTGCTGTGTATTTCTGTATATATTGTAAATATTGTATATTGTGTATATATTCACTGCATTTCATCCTGCTTGTAAATATAGCTCATATTTCATCTTTGCTTCTCCGACTGAGTTAGCTGTGGTTTCTTTGTGGGGGAGGGAGAACTGAACTTTCTCTCACCACCACAGTGATTAGACACTGCAACAGGCAGGTGGAAGAAGCCTCATCCCTGGAAGTTCTTAAGGCCAGGTTGGATGTGAAACCTGATCTAGTGTGAGGTGTCCCTACCCATGGCAGGGGGGTTGGAACTGGATGATCCTTGAGGTCCCTTCCAGCCCTGACAATTCTGCGATTCTGTGATGTTTGCTTACGTTAGTCAGGAACAAAAAGTCCTTCTATAAATACATTAATAGTAAGAGGAAGGGAAAGGACAACCTCCACTCCTTGGTGGATACGGAGGGGAACATTGTAACAAAGGATGAGGAAAAGGCAGAGATACTTAACACCTTCTTTGCCTCAATTTTTACTAGAAGGGCAGAACGTCTTCCTGACAGCTGGCCTGCAGAGCTGGCAGAAGGAGCCAGGGAGCTGCACAGTTTCCCTGTGTTCCATGAGGAGGTGGTTGGAACTCTCCTTAGCAGCTTGGATCCCCACAAGTCCATGGGACCAGATGGGATTCATCCTAGGGTGCTGAGAGAGCTGGCAGATGAGCTGGCCAAGCCACTCTCCATAATTTTCCAGCAGTCCTGGCTCACTGGAGAGGTCCCAGAGGACTGGAAGCTGGCCATCGTGGTGCCCATCCATAAGAAGGGCTGGTTGGATGAGCCAGGGAATTACAGGCCTGTCAGCCTGACCTCAATGCCAGGCAAGATCATGGAACAGGTCATCCTGAGTACAATAACACAGCACTTACAGGATGGCCAAGGGATCAGGCCTAGCCAGCATGGATTTAGGAAGGGCAGGTCCTGCCTGACCAACCTGATCTCCTTCTATGATCAGGTGACCCGCCTGGTGGATGTAGGGAGGCCTGTTGATGTAGTCTACCTGGACTTCAGCAAGGCCTTTGACACTGTCCCCCATAGCAAACTGCTGGCCAAGCTGTCAGCCCATGGCTTGGACGGGAGCACACTGCGTTGGGTTAGGAACTGGCTGGAGGGCCGAGCCCAGAGAGTGGTGGTGAATGGTGCCACATCCAGCTGGCAGCCAGTCACTAGTGGTGTGCCCCAAGGATCAGTGCTGGGCCCTGTGCTCTTTAACATCTTTATTGATGATCTGGATGAGGGCATTGAGTCCATCATCAGTAAATTTGCTGACGACACCAAGCTGGGGGCAAGAGTTGATCTGCTGGAGGGTAGAGAGGCTCTGCAGAGGGACCTCGACAGGCTGGACAGATGGGCAGAGTCCAACGGCATGAGATTTAACACATCCAAGTGCCGGGTTCTGCACATTGGCCACAACAACCCCATGCAGTGCTACAGGCTGGGGTCAGAGTGGCTGGAGAGCAGCCAGGCAGAGAGGGACCTGGGGTTGCTGGTTGATGGTAGGCTGAACATGAGCCTGCAGTGTGCCCAGGCATCCAAGAGGGCCAATGGCATCCTGGCCTGCATCAAGAACAGTGTGGCCGGCAGGAGCAGGGAGGTCATTCTGCCCCTGTATACTGCACTGGTTAGGCTGCACCTCGAGTACTGTGTCCAGTTCTGGGCCCCTCAGTTTAGGAAGGATGTTGACTTGCTGGAACGAGTCCAGAGAAGAGCAACAAAGTTGGTGAGGGGTTTGGAACACAAGCCCTATGAGGAGAGGCTGAGGGAGCTGGGGTTGCTTAGCCTGGAGAAGAGGAGACTCAGGGGTGACCTTATCGCTCTCTACAACTACCTGAAGGGAGGTTGTAGACAGGCTGATGATGGTCTCTTCTCCCAGGCAGCCAGTACCAGAACAAGAGGACACAGTCTCAGGCTGCACCAGGGGAGGTTCAGGTTGGATGTTAGGAAGAAGTTCTATACAGGAAGAGTTATTGCGCTATGGAATGGGTTGCCTGGGGAGGTGGTGGAGTCGCCGTCATTGAAGGTGTTCAGAAGGAGACTTGATGGGGTGCTTGGTGCCATGGGTTAGCTGTTTGGGTGGGTTGGATTGGTTGATGGGTTGGACACGATGATCTTGAAGGTCTCTTCCAACCTGGTTTGGTTTATTCTAATATAGGTTTATTATTCTAACATTTTACATCACCTTCCAAAGAGGCTGAGGCTGTATTGTTTAGCTATCCATAAAGGCAGAAGTGACTGCTTATACCAGTGATTTTCAAGAAGCATTTTTGGATTTGGAGAGATGAAAGTTGTGTCCCAACACTTGCAGCATTGCCATCCCACGCTTCAATAAAACATGAATTAAGCATCTAGAAATCATGAGATTAGCTTCAAAGCCATGAGTTTGAAGTTAAGTGAGTACATTTAGCATGTCTGGCTGTCTAGACCTTGTAGTTTTAGAAATCACTTCCTTACTTGTCCTCACAATCATGAATAGTGATTTGGTTTTGGTATTTGCTGTTGCTGTTTTTTTTTTCCAAATAAGCACTGGATGATTTTATACAGCCATGGGACTCTAGAAGTTGGTGCTTAAGAACACCGTGAGAAATTCATATACTACAATAACTAGTGGTAAGTGTATTGCTTGATAACCCAGATTTTAAATGCCACCTTGCAGGAGGTTAAAAGCACCTGCAGTTTTTCTAACAAGGCAGTTTTTGTGTCAAACAGAGAGTGAAATGAAATCTTCCTCGAAGCCTTATTTATTTGTTTATCTATTTATCTATCTATTTATTTGTTTGTTTATTTTTACAGCCAGACTCCTGTAACCATTAGCTCTGGCAGGTAAATTTATATATTTTTCCCTATCTGTACAAGGAACAATGAAGTTTAAACCTCCTGGAGAAGCTACCAAATTTGTGTTCTTGTCCTGCAGAATCCTTTCAGTGGTGTTCCACTGCAGATCTTTGCACAACTGGGGAAATAGAGATTTACCTAGTTTCTGACTTTGACCATTTCTGATAATATTTCTTTTTATCTAGTTTCACTTCTTTTTCTCCAGGTCACTAGCACTATGCTGATACACAACTTCATATTGCTTAGACAGCTAGTAGCAATTCTGATTGTAACAATTATGAATTAATATTTTTACGTGGGCAAGAGTCAAAAGGGAGTATCACCTGAAAGTTTCTGAACAGGAAGAACTATGGGATCACCTTATATGCAAGAGCCTTCAAGGACTGCATCAAACATTCCTGAGAAATAAAATTTGGCTGGATCTAAGGGCAGCTGGCTTGCTTCCTCTCCTTCAGATTACCCTCTGGCTCCCATGCATCTTGTAGCTGGTGCAGAGCCAGAGCATCTGAGCTACGTCATTGCATTTCTGAAAGTGATGCATATGCCTATGATCACAAAGTACAGATGATTTCCTCAGGGTACTGCACACTGTAATGCTTGAGAATTCCAAGCAGGCAATAAGATCTTATGCTTAAAATAGGTCTATGACATCTATTGGACTATCAGCTTTGATTTTGGTAATTAGGAGTTTCAAGTGCTTTGCAAATTTTATATTGATGTGATGCTAGCGTGAACTGTGAAAGCAATATTAACCCTGTTGCCTTACCAGCCACAGGGCAAATAATCCCAGCACAGGAATGTTTCTCTGAAGGAGAATAATTAATATATCAGTGAAAATAAGGGGTGAAAATACCTTTGTGTATTGATGAACACCTTCCTCTCCCTTATTATTCCAAATAAGAATGATTTATTTTCAGATTTATGGTGTTGCTTCTTTCATTCACTTGTTCCATCACTTTGCTCTTCCCCTCTCCTACCCTTTCAGGGTGGCAGACAAAATGACTTCATAATATATATCGATGTGGGTATGATGCTGAGATGGGATTTTTGTTTCTGCATTCTTTTAGTAAGAGATGCTGAACAGACTCACATAGATGGATGGGTGAAGTGAAGTAGAATATTACTGAATAATCTTCAACCTTGAATGAGGAAAATGAGATACAAGATGCCTAATGTTTCATTGGTATCCATGAAAAGAGATGTGAAGACATCCAGACTGCTCTCTAAGGAAGAAAGGTAAGGGGACCACATACCAGCTCATGGCTCCAGTGAGAAGGCTGGCCCTTTCGTGGCCATAGGGAGAGGCTGTGCCTCATGCACGAAGGAGAAACAAAGCATGCTTTGAGTTCTCAGTGCTATGATTTCCTCTTATTTCTGTGCAGGAGGTAATACTGACTTAAAAGAATACAAGTTTTGTGTAAAATGGGTAAAATACAGCTCCATGTTTCTTAATTTCCACAGTAATTTCATGATTATGTTTCCAAAAGAAAGGCCTCATTTCTATTTTCATAATTAACAGGAAATACATGTTATACATTAAATGTGGCACAAGAGAGATGAATTATGCAGTAAACTCTGTGTGTGCTGATCAGCACAAAGCCCAAGGCACATTCAGCAGAGTTCTATGAAGATCTGTAATGAGTTTCAAGTACATCATTTCCTGATGGAGGGTAAGAAAACATCCATCAATGTTAATTTTCCCACAGTTTTTAGCTTTTTATGAATGCTTTACAGCTTACCAAAAATGAACCCAAAAACAACACAACAGAAAAAGCTGAATTTCTAAAGTGCAACTTGAAGAAACTCTCTTGGTAATTAGAGAGTACTCCTAGCCAAAACTAATGAGATCTGAACCTTAAACATGAGGATGGTTCAAAGTTGACATCCCCAGCCTGTAATTTCTTTTGAAAGGTGAAATTGATTCCCTCAATCTGAATATCTGTATTTTGCTTCTGGTTGAACTCTAACCCAGGGTTATCACTGAGCTTTCAAAATGACAGAATTTAGGTGTTAATTCCTGATTCTGTAGTGGTGTTGTGCAGAATGAAGGATTGAATGATCTAAAAAATGCAAACTGAAATGAGATTGGGACATCTCTGCACCAGTCTTGAGGGCTCCTTGAAGTGATGCTGGCTTTGTAGCATAGAACAGGATCATATGTAACAGTTTATTCTCCTCTTAAGCTTTTGCTGAGCTTGTGCAACAATGGCATTCTGCATTTTAGGACTAAGAAACTGCATTTTAGATGCTGGCAAGGAGGTGGTGGCAATATTCCTAGTTAGGCAGTTGTACATTTTATTCTGAGATCTATTTGCTTGATTCTAGACTTCAGAGAACCTAAACCTAATACCAGTGAATATTTCCAGCTAGTGTATATTGATTATTTACTGAGGATACATTAAATATATTACATGTTTATGTAATGATATATATCTGGGCCCCTCAGTTTAAGAAGGACATCGAAACACTTGAATATGTCCAGAGAAGGACAACAAGGCTGGTGAGAGGCCTTGAACACAAGCTCTGTGAGGAGAGGCTGAGGGAGCTGGGATTGTTTAGCCTGGAGAAGAGGAGGCTCAGGGGTGACCTCATTGCCCTCTACAACTACCTGAAAGGTGGTTGTGGCCAGGAAGGGGCTGGTCTCTTCTCCCAGGCAACCAGCACCAGAACAAGGCGACACAGTCTCAAGCTGCACCAGGGGAGGTTTAGACTTGAGGTGAGGAGAAAGTTCTTCACCGAGTTGTATGTCATTGGAATGGGCTGCCCAGGGAGGTGGTGGAGTCACTGTTCCTGGAGCTGTTCAAGAGGAGATTGAACATGGCACTTGGTGCCATGGTCTAGTCATGAGGTCTGTGTTGATAGGTTGGATTCGATGATCCTTGAGGTCTCTTCCAACCTTAGTTATACTGTGATACTGTGATATGAAATTTGTAGTGCAAGTATAACTGTCAATGTATTAAATATAAAAATTATGTTATAACAAGGTAATTAACTCCTTAAGATTCTAGTGATTGTAGAGAATTTTGAAGTTGTCAGGCCAAGAGTTGTGAAGAGCTTTCAAAGATAAGCATTAAAGAGTGTGCATGGAGGGTAAAACAGTTTAGTGGAATTCACCTTACTGGAAGCACTGGGTTGTTTTTTGCCTGTATTTGTCTCCTGGTCATTTCCTTCAGTGATGTTAAATGCAAAGTCTCTCAGAGAGATCACAACTCTTATTCAGTCATAATGTAAGATATTTTTTGATGATAGAATTTAAAATTAATGTTCAGGTATCTTAACATAGATTTCTTTACCTGTCACCTAAATCAGGTGATTTTTTTCTATCTCCACAAAGCAGATTTTATTTGGTAAACGACGGGAGCCACCTACCAAATGGCTCGAAAGATGGAGATTGAACTGCAACAAAGAAAACTACTTCATGTCTGTGTGAATAAAGTGCAGATTTGCTTTTAGAATTTAGAGCCACTTGAATTCTGCAACACAATCCTTATCCTTCAATTGTGCTGCCGTACCAAAGCAGAGCTTGTTTCAATCATGGATGTGTTTTTGCTAGTAAATACAGACAGCCATGGAAAGAGGTCTTCATTAACAGAAGTGTCTTAAGGAGAGACAGTACTTTGTGAGCCCAGGCATCACCAACAATTCTACAGAGGCACTACAAATCATGTTCTTTGAAACATTTCAGCTATTCAGTCAAGACACAGGAAATAATTCCATGGGATTGGATGGCTACTTTATGAAAAGTAAATAACCACTCTGGATTGCTCTGGATTTCTGCAAGTCTATTCATCTCATTGACCCAGTCATCACTGTGGCATTAAGAAAGAACAGGGTAAGATCTCTTATGCTTCAATATTACAAAGAAAAGGCAAGTTTGTTCTTGGTTGAGGTAGGAAAAAATAAATAAATCATTGAGCCAAAGTGCTAATACAAAAGTTTTTGATGCTGCAGTAGGGAATAGGAATATAGCACTGAATACTATTGACTTATTATTTATTTCTAATAAATAATAATTTATTTGTCATCTGATACTGCACTTTTCCCTCTCTTCAGTAGTTAGTATGTCAAGTGTTTATATTGGATCTTAAATTGTGCTAGAAAGCTCAAGAGCACATCAACATTTGCAGCACAAAACTGTGTTCTCTTTGATCATCCAAGCTTCCCATCACTCTAGGTGGTCCTAACTAATAAGAAATTATAATCTCAGATACTTGATTCTTGTAGCCATGCAACAAACCACATGCAATTAGGGCCTGCCAGTATTGTTTTAGTCAAATACCAAGACTTATGATCCTGTCAGTGAATCAGTTCCTTTTAATTACACATTTATAAATAATATCACTACATGTGCGTGCACCAAAACGTTTCTTTTAAGGATTTTAGCATTCTATGTCTTTTTCTTTGGGTCCTCTTTTTCTTCAAGGCAAAAATCTGTGCAAGTGTTTTAATATCTGTAATATATGTTTCTGAGCTGCAGCACTAAAGTTCTATACCAACATGTACTCTGAAAAATTGAAATCTTTGATCTTCTTCAGATTTCTGCATAAAGCTCTTTGTATAAAAATCTAGTCGACAAGTCTGACATGCCTGTGCAATCCACATAGGGTCAGCATTCGGTCCCATATCTCTGCTTCAGCAGCCGCCTTCTGCCTTATTTTGGATCCTGGCTGCTAACAGCTCTACTCTGTTGCACTGAGAACTCGGAATTAAGTACCTGCTTTTGGTAGCACTCTTTTCCCAGGCAACTATTCCATAGTGAGCTTAATATGATGTTTGAACAAAGATGATTACACACAGGACTCAAGTTAAGGTGTTCTGTCCTTTTAAGAAAAAGCTGTGGCTATAGGGTAAGAGTAATGCTGAGCAGACATGAGCGTGGAGCAGAAAAGGATGAATCTTTTGTTCAGATATTAAGGTTTAGTGATAAATGAAGGAGGGCTGATGATAAAATTAATTAGTGGGGTAACAGTTCCTCTGAAAGGAGTTTCAAGTAACTTCAACCAGAGAGGTCCTCCACAAATGTCTTTCCTGTATTAAAAAATAAATCAATAAAAAGTCTGCTGTATTTGGGATTATTGAGAATGTTGAAGTTGCCAAGGGGAAACTGAGAAATGACCTACAGGTACATACCTGATTTCTGTTGAAACCTTACTCCCCTCTTGCTTTGATTATAGATTGATTCGATTTGCTGACCTCATCACCTTGGAAAATGTGTGTTTGTGATAGGATTATGGTGAGTTCAAGAAAGCCCTTTTGATGCATAAATCATTTTTCTCTTTGAGGTTTATGGTAGTAACTCACAGTCCCCAAATCTTGCGTAGGCAGCAATTTGTGTCATGGTCTCCCCACTACATACATGATTTGCAACTTAGTGGTACAAAATAGTCATTCGTTCCTGGTGCAGTGTCTGCAGCAGATAAGGTTGATCCTAACCTTTGTGCCAGTCTGGTTGTATGATAGGGATACTTGATTAGTCCTTCTGGTCAGCAGCAAAAAGAGAGTATCTTCAGTGTGACAGCAATCTGAAACACTGAGGACTAATATTCAGCAGCAGTCAGCTGAAAAATATTGAAATGATGTGATGTTTACACTTTCATTGCTACACAGTCCCTTAGTTGCCCAGACTCTTTAAGAGTTTGGGTTAGAAACCTCTGGTAGCTATATGCTAGTGGAACACACAGATTTGAGATTTTGATTTTCTTCTATTTTTAATATATAGGTGTAGATTTTAAATAACTGTGAAAGAAATAAACTTTGAAGAGGGGAGATGTCTGCCGTAAGGGAGGGAATGACACAATGGATTTGTTCTGAACGGCCTGGGATTGTTTAAAACCAATGAATTAAAAATCAGATAGTCAGCAAGGGCTATAATTTACACTACAGAAGTGATAAAGCCTTTTGTGTTCCTATTTACCAAAAAAAAAAAGGCATTATACTACAGTGATTTTTGTTATTTTTTCTTCCCACCAGGGAGAAACGTGAAACTCAATTTTACCCCCGATTGGTAAGGTGCTAATTTGTCTGACAAGTTGTTGGAATCTCAGCATGTTTGAGGTATCCTTGATGTATCAACACCTTCATGCTGAATGAAGGATGCCTTTAATGTGTAAATGTTTAGTACATATCCTATATCTCATTAGCCAAGAAGAACACAAGCCACACACAGGCAAGAAGGGTCGGAAGCAAGCTCCAGCCAAAGAGAAAAATCTTTTATCTTTTAATTAAATGAGCAAACATCTAATGTCAAAATAGTTTGTCAAAAGATACACTTGAAATTCGTGGCCTAACTTGTACCCTAGAGGCCTGATGAGTCTGATATCATCCTGAATCAGAGTGCCATATTGTAATGCTCATGTCTTAAAGTTCTTGCTGTATGCAATACTGCTAAGAGTGGTAGAAATAAAAGGATTGCTAATAAACCCTCAAAGGTGTACTTTTCTGGATTGTTTCTGTTAGTCTAAATCTTGGTACATTTTCTGTAACTTCAGGAATGTACCTCTGTTGACTCCTTTGTAAAAATGAAAATGTTTCCAGGGAAATTGAAACTGTTACCTAGGGAAAGGCCATGTCCATTTGAATGAAAGATAGAATCTCTGGTTTCCTTTCATTGTCTAAGTGCAGCAACATCAAAAAGAAGCCAAGTCAGTGAAAAAGGGATACTCTAAAGAAAAGCTGGAAGAAACATACACAACTGCATTGAAGTGTAGCTTGTATGGAGAGCAGAGGGCTGCTGGGGAGGTGGGGAGAGCAATTTGTCTAGTATTCTTCAGGGGTTCATGCTTTAATATGCTACAGATACATTTTCATGGAACTTTTCTGTTTGTGAGACAAGAGAAGTGATGGCTCTGAACGAGGAACTGGGGGCTGTGGTCACATTCTTTCAACTGCTTAGCTGTGCCATTTTCCTAGTTTTGGCTGGGATTCTGCTGCTTCTGCTAGGAAGAAAATTTCCAGGCTGAGATGAGCAATGGGTTGAAGTACAACAGGACTCAAAGCAAGAATTTCTGCTCATTTGCATTTCTTCTTTTTACCTTTAAACTCCTCTAGGCTGTAGTACTTCAGATATTTGATACCATAGTTATGATAAATACAATGCAATGAGGAACAAAGGGCAAACAAAATCTGCAAGTTAAACACAGAAAAAAAAAATAATAACTAAAATTTGCTGCTATACTTCATTACAAAGACCAGGAGGCACAGCTGAGTAGCACAGGCTGCTGAACAAGGACAGAGCCTCAGTGTACCCCAAGTCTCTGCTGTGGAGAGAATTAAAGAGAGATTGGTGTCCTGCAATTCATGGTCTCAGGAGGGAAGAGAGTGCTGTATTTCTCGGTTACTGCACAAGTGTATTAAGAATGTGGGTGTGGATGTGTTTACATAGCAAAGGATCCTTACCACAAATCTATAGCTTACCTGGCTACCAAATTCTGCTTCTCATCGGATCTAAATAGTATATATAGACCTATTTACTAATACAATTATACTATTATACAAAGCATTGCAGTTGGTGAGCATGTCTCGCAAGGACTGCACTTGCACTTGCAGCCCGCAAAGCCAATCAGATCCTGGGCTGCATCAGGAGAAGTGTGGCCAGCAGGTCGATGAAGGTGATCCTCCCCCTCTACTCAGCCCTGGTGAGACCCCACCTGGAGTACTGTGTCCAGTTCTGGAGCCCCTATTACAAGAGGGATGTGGAGGTGCTGGAACGTGTCCAGAGAAGGGCCACAAGGATGATCAGAGGGCTGGAGCACCTCTCCTATGGGGACAGACTGAGGGAGTTGGGGCTGTTCAGTCTGCAGAAGAGAAGGCTCCGAGGTGACCTAATTGTGGCCTTCCAGTATCTGAAGGGGGCCTACAGGAGGCTGGGGAAGGACTTCTCAGGATCTCAGGTAGTGATAAGACTAGGGGGAATGGAATGAAGCTGGAGGTGGGGAGATTCAGGCTAGATGTGAGGAGGGGGTTCTTCATCATGAGAGTGGTGAAACCCTGGAATCGGTTGTCCAGGGAGGTGGTCGAGGCCCCGTCCCTGGAGGTGCTTAAGAGCAGGCTGGATGAGGCTCTGTCCAGCCTGATCTAGTGTGGGGTGTCCCTGCCCATGGCAGGGGGGTTGGAACTAGATGATCCTTGTGATCCCTTCCAACCTTGAATGAAACTATAAATATAATTATGAAAAAAGACTCAGAAAACAAAAATGTGGACAAAGATCTTCTCCAAATGGTCTAAAACATTTCCATCTTGAAGAATAAAAAATATTTCCTCTTTTGGCAGTCTTGGTTACCAGTATTGTAAGGGAAGAAATGTATTTTCAATACTGTGATTGAGTGTCAGAAAATGGGATTTGTTTATATGTTGGTGAGATGCATAAAAGTTATCTGCATCTATTGCTTGTTAAGCAACATTTTAAACCTAGTATTTAAATAAATCCCTAGGGTGACCTTATGAAATTTTGCAAAATTCTTCTTCAAGCAAAACATGCTATTTTTCCACCTTTGTTTGAAATGTTTAGAACAACTTCCTCTGTCCCACACCAGAGCCAGAGTGAAGTGGTGGGCACTTAGGGGAGTTTAGGGCTGGCAGATTCAGTCTCTCAGAGAAGGCTTTACCTTGCCTTCAGGGCACTCAAGCTCTTTGCTGTAACCGTGGCCATTGCCCTTCCTGTCCTCTCTGCCCTTCAGCAACCAAACAGTGCTGGGAAGCTCCTTAGGAGCCCCATTCCTTGGTTGGGCACTGCTGCCTGCTGTCACTGTTTTCTCTTCCTGGAGCAGCTTGAGCAGGGCTGGTGGGCTTGTTACCAAACCCATTACTGATTCCACCCAGGCTCTGGTTTAGGTGGTGCCTCTTGCTCTGTTTAGACTAAAGCATAACATGGGCATGGGGAGAAGCATGGAGCTTGTATTCCATTTGGAGCCACTGGAGGAGTACACCTGTCTCACCTAGCCCTTGCTGTGGTCCCTACCAGCATCCCCTTCTTGGTAGGCCATGTGAGCACAGTATGTGCTGAGAACTGATTGGCTTTGTTCCAGTGCTGCATAGAAGATATTAGAGAAACTCTTTTAATTGCTATTTACCCACATTACATGAAATCAGCCTCATGCAGTTTGTCAGTTCAGTTGCAATAGTGCCCTCATCCTGTGTGTGGGTTCATTCTGTCTTTATGTTTTTCTTTTCCAGAGTTGATCCCTTTGAACTGCTGAAATCTGATGACTTGCAATCAATAGTCTGTAAAACAATAAGGTCAGCAATGTGAAGATTCAGATTTTTTGCCTCTAAATGCAGACTGCTGTGCTCAGCCACTGTGGTGAGTCTGAACTAAGCTTATTGCGTATTGGAAGAACAGAGTGGGAGAAGAGGGATGAAAAATACCTGGAGACATGTTGAGCTGTTAATACAGTGTCTGTCCACTTCACATAGATAGCTGGGGAAAGTATGGCTGTGTAAGTTTACAACTGATATGACTGACACATGTCATTTTCTTGTTAAATCACTGATGGACCCTGTGCAGGTATTCTAAGCCCCATATTGCTGCACTGCAACCCTGTAAAAAAGATCAAGAACTTTTTATAAGCCCACTTATAAGATCAGCTCTTCCAATGAAGGTAAAACAGGATTCTAGGGTTTGGGTAATTTGTTTTTGTTTTGTTGTATTTTGGTGGGGTTTTGTGCATGTGGAGTTTTTTTATTTGGTATTATCAGTAAAATGATATTTATTTCTTCTGGGCAAATAGAAACTTGCAAGACTTGTATGAATGGCAGAAATGTTATAGGGTGATATGCTTTGATATGAAGTGCAAGTTTGGATCCAATTCCTATGAGAGGCTAAATCCTGACTTCTCATCTGGGTTTCAAAATAAAGCCAGTACAGCATCTCTGAACAATTTGACTTCTCTGTGGATAGACAGAAAACATGGGGTGTACAGAAACTATAACCAACCTGCCTCCAAGTGAATCAATGCTGGCTAGTATGTCCATTTAAATTTGGCTTCCCTGAACACAACAGGACCTCACAGAGGCTGTCTAGCCTTGAGAAGAGAAGGCTGAGAAAGGGTCTTATCAATGTCTATAAATATCTGAGGGGTGACACAGGTGATAGTCTCTTTTTGGTGGTGCCCAGTGATAAGACAAGGAACAATGGATATAAGCTGGAACACAGGAGGTTCCACCTCAACATGAGGAGGCACTTCTTTACTGCAGGGGTGGCAGAGCACTGGAGCAGGCTGCCTAGAGAGGTTGTGGAGCCACCTTCTCTGGAGACTTTCAAAACCCACCTGGATGTGTTCCTGTGTGGCCTGCCCTTGGTGATCCTGCTTTTGACTGGGGGGGTTGGCCTCTATGATCTCTGGAGGTCCCTTCCAACCCCTAACATTCTGTGATTCTGTGAAATTATGCAAAAGGAGAGATTTTCTTCATAGTCTGACAAGCTGGAACAACTTAGGTCCTGAGGAGTGCTGAGATATTCAGAAATGGTGCATATAGTTATGTCCACATAAGCACACATCTGCTGCTCTCTGCTTGAATGAGAGAGACTGTACATGCAACATGTAAAAAAAAATAATAAAACAAACAGGGGAGGAATTTGGCCAATGTGTGAGTAGGGCTGGGATAACAGAACCACACTGATGGAGTAGCAGTGAGTGGGGTCAGCAAGTGAGTGGCAGAGATGTGTAGGGATGGTTGCATGGGGACAGCTCAGGGCACTGCTGCAGCCTGTGGGATAGAAGGCAGGCAGAGATAAAGTCATAGACAAGAACTTGCACAGAGCACATAGGGAAGGGAAGGGGAAGCGAGGAGGAAAAAAACTGTGGGGTTTTTATTTTTTAAACTAAAATATTGAGGCTTCTTTTATGGTTTGAAGCTATCATCTCAGGAACAGTTTGCCTAAGAAATTATTGCTAAAGTGATCATAGGAGTGTTGTGGGACTATTCCAAGCTCCCAAGATAAACCCCAAGCAAATTGGCCACAGCAGATGAATGACCTCTTTCTGGGGCTGGTCGGCTGATGAAAACTCTGTGGATTAGTTTGCTGTGTAAGTGTTCATAATCATGAAGTTGCTGTAGGCTTTAAGTAAGTTCACTATGCTGGTCTCAAATTTATATTCTTAACTAAGACAATTGACAAAGTACTGTGGACTGTTTTCCTTATAATGGCGTCTGGAGCTCAAGTCAGAAAAGATGCAGTCCTAACAACATTCAATTTCTGCCTCAAATTAATTTAGGTGGCATCAACTAGAAGAAAACCTATTGTTATGAGGTTTTCCTGTTGAGGAAAAAAAGAGATTAAAAAAAAAAAAAAGGCTAGGAGAATAGGGCAGCTTTGTGAACATATTTTTCATGGACATTTTGACTTTCTTGTTATATTCATTTAGTCACATAGTTGATTTAGTCACATAGTTTCATGTCAGACAGTTTCATGTCACAAGCAATAATCTTAACAGGAACAAAATTCTATCTCTGACCTATTACAATAGGGACAAGCATTTACATATTTAACTTCAATTTAGAAACCTGTACTGAAATTTCTTGGAGTTAGAGGAACTCACAGGCTCTGAGAGTTTGGGCTGCTCAGCCTGGAGAAGAGAAGGTTTCTGGGGAGACCTTATGGCAGCATTCCAGTACCTGAAAGGAGCCTATAAGAAAGCCAGGAAGGGACATTTTACAATGGCTTGGAGGTACAGGATGAGAGGGAATGGATTGAACCTTGAGGAGGATAGATTTAGACTGGTTATTAGGAAGAAATTCTTGACAGTGAGGGTAGTGAGACACTGGAACAGTTGCCCAGGGAGGCTGCAGATGTCCCCTCTCTGGAAGAGTTCCAGACCAGGTTGGCTAAGGCCTTCAGTAACCTGGGCTGTTGGAAGGTGTCCCTGCCAGTGCCGGGGGGATTTGAACGAGGTCCAACCCAAAGCATCCTAATAATCTATGAATTCTATGATTGTTGTCTTCAAACATGATTTTGCAAATCCATAGACAAAGGTTTTGGTATGGTAAGGATCATTGTGTGTGTGTCTACTGTAAACAGGTAGAAGTAACTATTAATTTCTGACCCAAATCCTACCCTCAGATACCTACACATTTTTTTGCTGCAGATATTGAATAGATTTGCAGGGATGCTTGTGCAGAATTGTGAAATCAGACCTGGATCCTTGGAATCACTCATTTGTCCACAAGTGTATGCAAAACTGAGCACTGCTCTTTTCCTCTGGCTCAGTTTTAATTTTGGGATTCCAATAGGCCATGCTAAATGCAAACCCCTCTAGATTCCTTTTGCTTTCCTGTGATATAGGAGCATGCATATATTTAACATATACATTCACAAACTGTTGGCCTTAATGCTGTTACTCTCTTTTCCTAGATTAAGAAAACCTATTCATGGCTAACTAAAGCTTCCACTAATTTAGAGAGCTGCAATTAATTGACTCAGCAGCACAGTCAAGAACATCTTCCCTGGGCAGTTTGTTTTTTAATACAACAAAAGTTCCCAGGGTGCAGAGGGTAATTTCCAACACTTCTATCTATCTAAAACATTTGAAGTTCAAAGCCAAGTAGTCTGTGGAATGACTGCTACATGCTCTGAAATCTAAGTTCTTCCAAAACTGCTATCTCCTGATACGGAAACAATATGCTGTGGATTTCTGAGTGAGTGGCAAATTTCTCTAGAGTTTATCGGCGACAAGCAGAGTGGTGTTTGTATGCCTGTGCTGTGGATCCTGGACACAACCTTTTTATCAAAGAAATTGTAACCCAAAACTTCCTCTCTGTATAAAATAAGGCATCCTGGCAACCCAAAGCCAGAATAGTGTTGAAAAGATCTTAATGACTTAAATTTATGTCAAACTGGAAATTCCTGTGTGGCAACAGCACTTGCGGGACAGGATTTTATTTCAGTTTTCCTGTGGGAAAATTTGAACAGAACTTAGGAGGCACCTCAGGACTTGAAAAGTGGGCACTGTTGCAAGTTTGATAGAAGGTGTTAGCTTCTTCTTAGGTAACTAAATGAAATAAGGGACAGCTTCCACTATTCAGACCTCTTCATGGTGCTTCTCGACAAACTTATAAATCTTTTAAATTTCAGAACATTAAAAAACATGGTGCCAATGGCCTTTGAAGGCCATGTGGGACCTGGGAAAACTGAGCCTGTGAGGAGCATATACCCCCTCAGCCCCATGCCCTCCCTGTTCATAGAATCATGGAATCAATAAGGTTGGAAGAGACCTCAAAGATCATCAAGTCCAACCTGTCACCCAAGACCTCATGACTACTAAACCATGGCACCAAGTGCCACATCCAATCCCCTCTTGAACACCTCCAGGGATGGTGACTCCACCCCGGCACAGAGGAACCACTCTGGTTTCTCAGGGACAGCATTTAGTTGTTAAATTAGTTTCTCAAAGGCCGTTTCCCTCTTTTCCAGCCTGCTTCAAAATGACAGGCAGAGCCAAAATCCCATTCAATTAAAAGAAAGTGGAAAAGAAAGGCAAACTCCTAGCAAACAAACACAAACAGTTTGAAATTTTTACTTCAAAAGCACGGCAGCATTTTACCAGCAAGGACCGAATTCATTAACAGTGCCTCATTTGTGCTGCTACCATTACGAGTTTTTTAGTGTTATCACTCAAAAACATTTTAAAGAGCCAACTGTTCTACTGCTTTGAAATAGCTCTACCCAGGAGTGAATCTTTGTATTCATGCTCAGAATAATCAGTTCTTCCGTGTGGAAGCTATGGATGTTTATGCAAGACCATCAGTTGTCAAAAACAACTAAAAAATTACAAGCTTCCTTGTTCTAGACCACTTTCCTTTTTTATTCACTGTCTTCTTCCACATTTCCTTCTCTTATTTGTTCTCCAGCAGCAGCTACCATGGTCGGGTGCTGATATAAGACACACAGGCATGTATGTGTGCACACACATGAACAGGGACAAAAAATGAAGACCGGTATGCTTGTTACTTACCCTGTATATTACTCTCAGATAATTTTTTGTTTCTCCTTATCTCCTTTTCCTTTCCCTTCTTCCTTTATATCTGTCCCCATTCTCTGCTAACATTTTTAAAATGCTGTTAATTGCCCTGATGTTGTGAATCCAGGGTTAACTGCAATCCTCAACTGCTTTCCTTTCCAGTGTGTCTTGACACTGAGCACTGGCACTGCTTTTTGGGGTGCTGGAGCCAAAGGCAGAAGCCTGTAACCTCTGTGAAGTTGCTGTTAAGTCATTCTCTCCCAGTGAGATCCCAAATGAAGCTATTACTATAGTTTATTTTGTTTATGGTGACAGAGACCTATCCTAGAAGAATACTAAGACAGTGTCAGATGTGGGAGATGGAGTGAAACACATGCTTTTGTTCAGAAAGGTGAGAGTCCCACCAGAGCAGACTGTGCAGAAACACAAATTCAGATGAGCTCAATTGCCTGAGCATCTCTGGCAGCCGTTTAAGTCACTCTTCATGACTTTGGCACATGAGTGTTACACAGCCCTTAGGTCGGTGATGTGAGCAGACAGGGAGCAAGGAACATTCACATAGCCGTGCTGGCAAAGTTAACATCCCTGGTGTGATAAAATTGTTGTGTACATTTAAAAATACACTGCCAAACCTCTCAATCTCTAGAAAATTCCTGTCCAAGCCGCTCTGTAGCTCTTTTTTTTTTTTTTTTTTTCCCTGCCAGTTGTGGTCATTATGCTGAAGCAAGCTGAGAAAACATTGAAGCAATTTTTTTGTTTTTCCTTGGGATTAAAACAAAGAATAGAGGTAAGTGTAAAACTTAGATGTGGATGGAGATGCCATCCCAGCCCAATGCCACAGGTTTCATGGGCTTTCATTTCTGATTAGAGTGATACGAAAGACTTTTTGGTAAGTAGTCATGCATGTGGGTGCTCAAGTGAAGGGGTGTTGGGATATTCAGGATCACTGTGTAATATTTCCAGATGAAGATAACAGTAAACTCTGCGGGACTGGCTCCCCGTGGCTAGCAAACCAAAGGATCCAGAGGACAGGCTGTCCTGGTGTTGGCTGGCTGTGAGCTGCGAGCAGCAGCGCCGCTTAGCATGGCGAAAGGGCAGCCCTGTGCCCGTCACTAGGGAGCCTCCGGCACCTCGGCGCCTCCATCGCAGCGCCACGCGCGTCACCTAGCGGCCACTGGTGGCAGGCAGCGGCGCTCCCGGGACCCGCTCGGGCAGAGCCAGGGGCTGCGGGCAGAGCCAGGGGCTGCGGGCAGAGCCAGGGGCTGCGGGCAGGGCCTGTCTGTGCACGGTGAGGACAGGTGGCGCACAAATAATGCACACAGCCGATGCCCGGCGGCTTTTAAGAGGGTCTTTGCGGGCAAACTCACTGCTACAAATTGTCGCTTTCTGTTCTGTCAGCTATTTCCCCTTTTCATATCTCTGATGTAAAACTCTGTTTGCTTTCCACAAGTCTTCTGGACTATCTTGATTAGCTGCCTAATTAGAGATGGAGAAATGGGTCCTAAGTTACAGTCCCCCTCGCCCCCAACACACTTAACTGTATTTCCACTAGTCACATTGGCTGTGTTAGTAAGAGGTTATGACACTCTGACAGCACACAGTAAGACAAAGGTAAAGTGTTACTTTAAAATCTCTTTTGTTACTCGCTTGCTTTTTACCAGCTTAATAAAGATACTGGAAGTGGGAGGCAGGGAGCCTGCATTTCAAAATGATAGCCTCCTAAAATACAGAACTGATCCACAGAAAAACAAGTGAAATAACAAACCACCCTGCACCTCAGTTGTTAAACTGCTGCTGTCAGTCAATGTAATTTTCACAGCTAACAATAAAAATGTTTTGACACGCCATCTTGTACATACTTCAACAGTAGTTACCTAACAGGAAATTTCAGAAACAGAAATATTTCTTTTTCTGCCTCTCTCAGAAACATGGAAATTTCAATATGATAGAAGTCCCCTTGTAAAGGACACCAGAGAAACTCTGTAAGTTGTATTGTACAGAACAGTCATGTACAATACAACCCTTATATTTCATAGTAAAACCCACCTTATCACCAGGGACAGAAGGCTTGCACAAATACCGCCAGACCAGACAGTGCTTGTAATTGGAAATTTAGGATCTCCCAGTTGCCTTTGGTTAGTTAAACTCTGTTGAGGCTCCAGCCAGAGCAGGAGGAGGAGGTTTGTTTTGGATAATTACAGAGCTATTGGGTGCCCAGCTTCTGTTTAGCCCCATAGACATTAAACTGCGTCTGGCATGAGCAGAGTCTGACACAGTGATTGTACCCACAACTCCTCCATTCGCAGCTCCAGAAGGCAACTGGAACCACATCAGCCTTCACAGTCACTTCAGCTGCGTTTGTGATGCAGCTGGACTACACACAAGAGCTCTGCTGATCCAGGCTCTTCACCACACTCCTGATTTTGAAAGTCGTGCAGGGATGTGGTTTTGTCTCCGAGTGTAAGAGATCTGTAAATGATTTGAAGGTTCAGAGTTCAGGGGTGGTTTGGAAAAACAGCCGCTGGGCTGCAATGCCTGTGGGGGAGCTGTCTGGTTACATAGGGTGTCCCTGGGTATTTCTGGCATTTCACCTCCTGACTGAAGTCAGGAAAACCCAAAGAAAGAAAAAAAAAGGGAAAAAAAAAAAAAGGAAAAATACATCCAGACACTTCTAAACTTGGAAACCAGGTTCCTAAAATTTAGTCAAAGGCAGAGGTCAGTTCTTGGTTTACCTACCCATCCCTCTTTGGACTAGAAAATAGTGCAGTTTCCTTTAACACATCAGATAAGCAGCATAAATAGCCACCCAGGAATCACAGCTATGACTAATTCCCATTCATTAGGCATGTGTAACAGAAATAGCTATGTGTTTGACTCCTCATTAATTACAGTCAAATGTCACATGTGTCCAGGTCTGCTTCCATAACTCCATGTCATCATTCTGCAGTCTGGTACCAGCTGGAGGAGATGAGAAAGTCTGCGGGCATCCCTCTGCAGCTGTGGTTCCTGGGAACTTAAGGGGAGAATGTGGGCTTCTTGGGGTAAGATACAGCCACTAATTTTGCTACTGGCATAACATCTTGTGTCTGAGGTGCAATTCCCAGATGACTTTCCTAAGCTCTCACATTGCAAATACTCCTGGGGAGTTTTGTAATTCACTTCAGCTGTGTATGTAAACACTGCTTAATGGATGTCTTTAATGCTGGCTTCCTGCTTCCAGGATTTTCACTCTGGTCACTGCTTTGGTGCTGGATCTTTCCTTGGGGCTGTGCACAGGTTGCCACACAGCTGAGGGCAGGGGAAACTCTGCCATTTCAGTTCAAGGTGGTTACAGATTTTTGACTGAAACTTTTTTTTGTTTTTCTTTTTTTCTTCTTAAAGAAAACACTGAGTCACAAAAACTGAAACTTGCTGTTGAGGGGAAAGTTTCCCGAGCAGGATGGAGTTTCTGAATATAGGAAAAAAATTAAAATATTCAGTGATTAGGACACTTGCTTGTGTAAGCCCTGTAGTGAGCAAAGCACAGTGAGTTGTGAAGTAATAATTACTGAGAGGGAACGACACAGGGCAAGGATTTGAACCTGCTTTATAGACTAGTTTCCCTGCTAATGCCAACCTATTTTGTAGAGTTCATTAAAAATTCAGGAAGTCAGGGAGGTGATATTTGTAAGCCAGCAGTTACAGCAGCTGTGTGAGCTAGGGACCAGTCCTGCTTGAGCTCTTGATTTCAGGTGGTCAGAGGAAAGACTTGTATGAAGGTATCTCCTGTGCAATGAATGTAAGGTTGCTCGCTGTTCATCATGACATAGTGGCAAACTCAAATGCCTCAGCTTGTGGTTTTTTTTTCTGTGATGCAGGTTTCCTCATTTCTACCTAACTCAGAGTTATAGAGATTAGTAGAATTAAAATTTGGGACATCTATTTTTTGTGTCATTTTCCTTTCCTCCATCTTTCCTGCTTTTAAATGCTTCACTGTGCATTCCATAATTGTTCTGAAAGGACTAATTCTGTTTTACTTCAAAACTAAAACTGGTGGGAACCCAGGATGCCCCAAAAGTAATTGTATTAACAGAAAGTGGTGATGTGAGTTCAAGGGGAAGTGCAGGACCTGAGTGTTCATAATACCATCAGCTATGTCATGAAAACAGATGTGCTGTGCTGCTCCTTTCTGCATAGGGGGAATAGTCTCAAGATCAGGGTCTACTCTGAACAGCTTGACAAAGGCTTTTGTCCCATTCTTCTTACTTCCTACCTTTCAGAAGGGATCATAGCCTTTTTTTTTTTTTCTTTTTTTTAAACATCCTACTTGGTTTTCTGGTCACTGTGAAAAACCTTCAGAAGTTCTGTAGAAATTCTGCCTGGTTTAAAAGAAGGAAAAAAAATCACAACAAACCAGCAACAACCCCAAATGAAAGATACACTTCTGTCCTCATTGTGAACTGTTGGAGGCATAAGTGAGCCTAATGAGGTGCTTTAACATGCCACACCAATCAGACCAGTACTCTGCCAGCTTTGGCTTAGGACAGAGAGCAGTGGTGGTCTCTGCTCTGTGCTTTAGTGCCCATCAATAATAGCTTGCACACAGGAGGGAAGAGCACTGAGAGGAGCAGCTTGGTATTGCTGGACACACAGCTACCTGCTGTCATCAGTTCCTAATGATCAGTGTAACATGTTCAGTGTTAGCTCTTCAGGTGATGGGCTGAACTAAATAATGGCAGAAGCACAAGGGGCAGGGGCATCACCCAGATTCCTGCTTGTGGAATTTCATCTGCTGGACTTTGTGGGTGGCTCAGTGAGTACTACAGAGGAAGCTAAGGTCAGTTTTTAGCAATCATTTTAAGTTATGCTGTTCAAGGCTTGTGCCAGAGCTTATTGTTACTCTAATGAATACTGTAGAGAATGCACACGCACATGAATGTGATTTATTAGGAAATCAAAAGATAATGCACACTTACAGCTGATAATAAAAAACATAACTGATGTTTCTGTTGACAGAGAAGCCCTTTACAAGTGCTGAGCTTCAGAAGAATTCAACAGATTGGCTAGTCCTGCCCCCAGCAACTCAGCTCAAGGCCCTCTTTTGACTCTACCATTATACCCTGCCTAACCTGCTGTACCCTTAGGGAGGTGGCACACACAGCCCAGCAGTCACCCTTCTGTATTGGCTTAAAGCAGCAGGACTGTGTGCTGTTGTGCTGGGCTTTGTTTCACAGAGGCAGGCTCTCTATTTAAACCGTATGTTGAATTATAACCATGTAAGTAGGAGGAAAACTAAAACATATTTCACTGGCTTCTAGAAAAGCTCTGAATGCATGCCATTTTTATCAAGGTTTTATGTGCCCTATCCAAACACCAAACAATTGTGCTGTACCATCAGATTTAAAGTGAGCTGTTGTATTACATCTCTAGAGGTGACTACAGCAATGGCAGTGTGAACAGTTTGTAGCCCCTGTCTCAGGACTGAAAACTGATGCTTAGAGATGAGATTTTGGGTAGCGGAGAAAGGTTGCTAAGATTAGAGCTGGACGTCTGATTTTTCAGAGGTATGATGGGTGATTTCTAGCAAGTCTTAAAGCTGCTCAGGATGAGCTCTCAGGATTCAAGTAGCAGCAACACAAAGCGCTACTATATTTTTCTGATGAGTTAATGTGAGTTTTGCAAGCTGGAACTGCTGGTGGAATTAGGGCTGACATCTTCCCCAAATGACTGTTTGCAGGTGTACCTGTCTTCTGTTAATTAGGTAGGGTTCATGGCTAGAAACCTGAACTAAGTGGTGTGAGGAGCATGGTGTGCTATTGCTGGGCCAGAGCACAACAGATGTCTGTGCTTGGATCACAGCTGTAATACTGTACCTGGCCTTGATCACATTACTGAAGCTCTGTGTGCTTACCTCTCTCTTGGAACGCGGGAATAAGTTGTATTATCCTACCACAGAGCAGTACTACAATAGGCTAGTAGCTCAAGTGGGTTATATATGTGAAAATGTACTAAGCTGCTCAGCAAGCTCCACTAAATCATTGGGTTTTGGGCCTGAGTTTATCTAAAACCACTAACTAAATTCCACTGTTACAATTGGGATGGATCTGTGTTCTGGCCCTCCTTTAACTTTGCAAGTCTGTGGGAAGGAAATGGCTTCTAACATATGTGCCAAGCTTGGCAGCACTTTCACCAGGAAAGGAACCAAATTGTCAGAAATTCTGCCAGTTTGGGGAAGAGATTGTGAGCTTTTGCTGTCTTCAAATCAGAAATGAAGTTTAGCCTCAGCTTTTACTTCAGTCTGATTTCAATGCAAATATTAGCTTCACACACTTCAATTTTGACTATTCATAATAAAAAAAACAACAGGTAAAGCAATACAGAAACAGGAAGCAAAGGGCTGGTTTGCAGAAAAAAATCCTTATGCTAGAGAAGTGAGGGAGCCTGACAGACTTAACTCATGGTGTTCACTCTTACTCAGCTGTAGTGAAGACAGATTAAAGATAAATTACTCAGTGAGCAAATGTCTTGTTTCCTCTGTGACTCCACCTCTTTCGGGCATCCTGCCCTGTCCCCACCCCTTGCACTTGTCTGCATGTCTTAATAGCAGTATTCATGCAGCTGGTAATTTATGTGTCTGAGAGAGGAGATTTACACAGACCCTTCCCTTCAGTTATTCAGAAAATCTGAGATACAGCATGTACACAATTTGTTAGGTCTCAAACTCTAACTTAAAAAAAATCACAAATGTCTTGAGGGTTGGGCCTGAGTGGGAGAAATTTTAAAAGGACTAACTTCAACTAGAAGTTAGTGTCTTGGTCTGGAGGGAGGAGATAGACTTGATTCTTTTTGAACATTCCCATGTTCTGAAATTAAAGGTACAAACGAGGCCAAATATCAGAATAAAGTGGATGAAACAGAAAAAGGGAGAGAGACAGAGGGAAAAAATTGGAGAGGGAGAAAGCAGGAAACGAATTACATTACCACACGGTAAAGGTGATTTTATCTTTGTTGATTCACATCAAGAGAGACAGGAGTTAGTCTCTTACAGTTGTTTCTTACGTACTTGCTTTATGCCTAGTTACGGGAATTTGCCTTCCAAATAAATACAATGCCTATTGTAACACAAGCACACAGTCATTTTGGCTTTGAGTGAGGCAGCTCTGTGTTCTGCTCGGGAAGACAGACGGAGCTGATCCAGTTACTGAAACCTACTTGATTCCCTCGGTGTCTCGTGTCGTAAACACGAATTGTTAATTTCATATTACTCATAACAGGCACACTGCGAATGTCTGCAGGGTTTGTGGGGTATCAGTTACCAATGTGATTATACCAGCCATTCCTCAGGACTGACACCAGTTTCAAATTAGAAGCTGACAGGCCTCACCTGCTCCCGAGTTCACTGACAGGTCGCCTTCTTGTCATTTTGGCTGTCCCCCTCATCCAAATGACATCTGTGTCCATAAAGGGGCAGCGAAGGACTGGAAGTTGTTAGAATTGTTGAAGAATAAGGTGTCATCTACTCCAATAATGGAGTGCTCAACTTTGGCCTTTCAGATAGCTTGATGTTTGCAGCACCTGACAATGTTTCCTGATATAAGAATAGCTGGTTCAGAGGAGCAGCAGTTGTTCCCTCTTCTACCCATGGATGCTAGGCATTCAGCTCAGCCCTAGCTACAGGGTATAGAAAACCCCAGAGACTTGAGCAAAGGGCTTGTGAAAAGTGCCTTTACTTTTATACATCTAGAACAGGACATGAGGACAAATAAACCTCCCTTTCAGAGGCCCTTGTTATACAGCTATATTTTTAAACAAACAATATGCAAAAGAGGTAAATATTGTCCAACAAACAACTGGGGAAAAAAAATCTTTGACTTTTACAATGCATTGGACATTTGTATTAATTTGTTTGCAAGCCATTTTTGTAGATGCAAACCACATTTTTATTTGGAAATGTCCTGACTCTAGAGAATTTTTTTCTTCAAAATAGAAGATTCTTCATGTTCTCGCATGTTAGTGGAGTTGAGCTAGGTCAATCCAGTTGCTATATGCTTCCTCCAAACTAGGAAGATGGGAAGACTTTGAGATTAGCTTCTATTTCTGTCATTAAACAAATGGAAATGTCAGATTCAGTCAGATATTGCAGGTTAAAGAGTTGGGCTCCCTAGATTTCAAGTTTACTAAATCATCCTGTAATATATGTGTGCCATCTATGGAACAGTTGTATAGCTGCCTTCTAAAGGCTTGGGGTTTACAGGAAAATCAAGTAAATGCATGTAAATAACCCCAGTGAAGCCACCTGGCCTGTTATTGCTGTATGGAGAGAGGAAGGTCTCTGATTTGTGGGACGGTACATGCTCATGTACACAAGGCCAGTGGGAAGAGTATGCAAACATATTCCTGAGAGGATATCCAAGGATAAACAAGATGTTGAATAATGCTTTGCCAAATGAAGGGCTCACAGCAGGCAAAGAAAATATCTTTGTTTCCCCCTTAATCTAGACCTTTCTGTTCTCTCTCATGCACTGCATCTAGCAGAGCAATAAGGACGTTCAGTTATCGTGGTTGCCATCATTCTCCGAAATCTGTCCTTGATTGTATTTTCTGCACCAGGAGCTACTATAGTATTGTGATTTTATCTATATCAAATAATCCTAAGGCCAGATTTCTGATGGTGTAAAGAAGCATGACTTGGTAAAGAAAATGCTGATTCACACCATCTGAGTGCCTGATTCTTAATATAAAGGGGAACATGCTATGAGAGAGTAAATGGAAGAACACATTTGTTATAGAAACTCAGGTCAGCAGCACGGAGTGTCCCCCACAGCATTTGGCAGGAAAAAAATATAGCTAGGGTAGATTTACAGAAGCCACCACTTTTTTTTTTTTTTTTTTTTTTTTTTTTTTTTTAAATGATCTGGATATTGATCATTTTTAATCTTCTTCTCAGAACAACCAGAAGATCTATTATAGCTTGAGCCAGCCATGAAAAGCAGGTCTGTTCTTTAACCTGCCCCAATTCACTTGGACATATTTTATATCTCCAGGGATTCAGCCACGAAGTCCATTAGAGCATCAGATGCAGTGAGGTCAAATCAATTGTCCATACTGCAGACAAGGTAACCATCATTTACTGTAATTCTCCCCCGTCATGGTAGAGGAGAGGAAAGGTTAAAAGCTGTATTACCATGAGGCTGTCTCATTTATCTTTCAGTATATTAGTAATACCTAAACATTGCTTAAAGAACTGAATGTACAATCTTAAATCTGCATTAATCTGGATGTAATGGTTGCATTGCTAAATCAAGAGATTTGTGAATGATTTTATCTTCAGGGGGCGATGAAAAATAAACACCACTTCTAAAATCAAAAGCAAAAAAACCTTATAGTGTCATGTCTGACACAACACATCCAAAGCTATACCAAATGATCATCTCAGGATGGCCTGAATGAATGATACTTATCCTTCCCTATACACAGATACATTTACCTACCAAGAAATTTGCTGTCACCTCTTGAAGCTGGAGATGCCCCAACAGTCCAAAAACAAGAGGAAGTAAATTCAGGATGTGTATTTTGCACTGTAAATCAAGTCCTTATGTGTTTGCACTCTAGGATGGGCAATAATAATTGACTGAAGCAATCACTGCTGTGGGAAAACAAACGTCCTGCTGGTGTTGTATCTGAAGGTCAAGCCTGATGACATAGTAAGTACCTGAACTCTCACTGACTCCTGGGGAGGCAGCGGGCACTGAGCACCTCCTGAAGCTTGCCTGGCAGGGACAGATTTACACAGCCGCTGGGGCTGGGGGTGAGGATGCTTTTTCACTCCCACCTCCCTCTTTTGGGTCTGCAAAGTCATTTATTTCCATTACAGTGCCATAGTATCACTCTGACTTCTGTGCCCCTTTCCTTAACTGCATGAAACCAGAGAGAAACACAGTCCTGTGCCAGGGGCTGTGTATTCCTGTTCTTCTGAACAATTGCACTGTGGTCCTGATTAATGTTGCATAAGCTGATGAGCATGTAGGGGGACTGTTTCCACCCCTGGCATACGTGTGTGAGCTATGGTGCAGTGGCCCAGTACTTGCAGGACTTCTCTATTGAAGTGGGAAGCGATTAACAAAGCTCAAATTCATTCACTTGACTTGCCTAGTTGTCTTTTTTAGGTTAATCCTTTCTCTTTCCCTGGATTTCTTTAATCCTGAGCTGTTTTCATTATGAAAGCGATTGAATGAAGGAGTTGCTGAGGTTCTTCCATATTCCAGAAATCTTTTCCTGGCTGTAGAAAGGAGGAAGAGGAGAGGCTGAGGGAGCTGGGATTGTTTAGCTTGGAGAAGAAGAGGCTCAGGGAAGACCTCATTGCTGTCTACAACTACCTGAAGGGAGGTTTGTAGCCAGGTGGGGGTCAATCTGTTCTCCCAGGCAACCAGCAACAGACACAGTCTCAAGTTGTGCCGGTGGGGTTCAGGCTGGGTATTAGGAAGAAGTTCTGCACAGAGAGAGTGATTTGCTATTGGAATGGACTGTGTAGGGAGGCTGTGGAGTCACTGTCCTTGGAGATCTTCAAGAAAAGACTGGATGAGGCATTTAGTGCCATGATCTAGTTGATTGGATAGGGCTGGGTGATAGGTTGGACTGGATGATCTTGGAGGTCTCTTCCAGCCTGGCTGATTCTATGAAATGTCTTTTTTTTTGCGTGTTTCAGAGCCCAGGCTGCTGAGCAAACATAGACATGTATTTAAAATAGAGCCAAAGTAGTAGCAAATAGAAGATAGTCAAACACTCTTATTCTAGAACACATGTGGTTGGCATCTGTTCATGATATTCTTTCTGGGACACAATGGGATGAATTTAGTAGGATTGCAAGAGTTGGTGTAGGTTACAGATTAATAAATGTTTTTATTACAAAACGTATTTTTAAGGTTCTAGTTAGACTTTAATGCCCAGCACAGTAAATTCTAACTTCAGATAATGTGTGTATTCAGTAACCATAAAAAGAAACTAGTAAAAGTTTTGTGTGTGCTGAAGGAGAGATAAATGTGCTTTAGATTAGATGTTACATACCATTTGCTTGACTGCTTTTCCTCTTCTGGTCCCTCTTTTTTATGATTTACCTCAACACAGGCTATGTATGGCTCCTTTTTGCTTAGTCTGTATTGCCCATCACCTCTGAATTCAAGCCTGTGACTGTCTATTCACAGGTCGTTGGCTTATCTTCACAACAGTACGGCCTGGCCTTGTGCCACTGAATCTATCATCTCACCACTATAAATATATACTGGGCAATACTTTAGAAAATTAAGAACAAAACCAGCTGAAGCCATTTTTCCTTTTAATATAGAAATTCAGAAATAAACAAGGGGAATGTAAAGCTGAGAAATAAATTAATCCAAATCTGCAAAGAAATGAAAAAAGATGCTTTCCTTCACAATAGCACAAATTTAGGCCTGCATGCAGCTTGCATAGGCTGTTGTTTTCCTTGTTCTGAAGCTCACAGTTTAGGGAATGGTAATCCAGCGAATGGTCTGCTGGGTTATTTAACTGAAAGCAGAGTCTCAAAAAGATCAGACAAACTTTGCTCTTCTTTGGCTCCAATGGATGTTGCCGGCCTTATTGAAAGAGTACTGAACTTAATAGAAAGGTTTTGGATCTGGAAAAAAACCCTTCCTGAAATCAACGAGAGAAAGAGCATTAAAGGTTAACATTTCCTTCTGGCCCTGTTCTCCGTGTATACAAACATTGGCTCTGTAACGCCTAGTCATTTTTTTAAGATCGATAAGACAAACCTAAATTGTGCAATGGATGTGTTTACTATCCGTTGTATTAGCACTACTGGCCAGATCAGGCTTTCTGAAAAATAAGTGTTTGATTTTACAATAATTCCAGCCTGTGCAGCAAACAAATGTGTTTGTAAGGAAATCTGTTTAACCAGGAAAATCACTAAGGAATTCCTCAAGAGTTATATATAGGTCTTAGTTAACAGACTTCCTTAAAGAACTCCTTTTTCTATGTCTACAGCAATTAAAATAAAAGCTGTCCTTTGAGTATTTGATGTTGGCAAGATGCATTTAGTTTAATTTTCTCCAAATGCTAAAGAGATTGCTGCAGTTGTGGGGAAGTGAATGTGAGACAGGGTCAGATTCTCTGAGTTTGACACAAGGTAATAGTCTCAAGCAGAGCTTTCTGATTCTCCTGGTCACTCAGAGGGAGTCTAGTAATTACCTGCTTTTTGGGTCAGTAGTGGGTGTCCTGGAAGCTGAGTTAATGGCATGACAGCTGTGGCATTGCAGAGGACATTGGTGTAGTGCTTTAGGAATCAAATTCCCCTCTAGGTAAGCAAAAAAGGCAATCCTGATTACAAAAAATGGTGAAATTAGACAGAACTGCTCTGAAACATTCATGAAACAAGTGGAAGAGAAGTGCCCTTCTGAGCAAGTCTTAGCCCGGGTGCAGTTTGGGTTGTGTCGCAGCATGACTGTTTCACATTAAAGATCAAGCACAAAAGCTCTAGCAGGAGGTTACCAACAGACTATTTTATTTTGAAAAGCAGCTTGCTCTGTTGAAATTTAAATTCTAATTAATGAAAGACATCTTGCATCTATATAAAAACCTTTCCTACAGTGCTATAGGCCACCAGAGAAGACTCTGTATGGCTCTTTATTTCCTCCTCTCTTTATATATATATATATATATATATATATATATATATATATATATATATATATATTTTTTTTAACCAAAAAAAAAGGAATGAAAATTAATAACTATCACATGCTTGGAATTTCTTGGCATTTACAGATAATCTCAGGCTAACATGGAAAGTTTGGGAGGTTCTCTGTGTAGGTATGTTCCTCCACAGAATGCTTTTTTAGTGATTCATTTTTGCCTTGTGCTGAAGTCCCTTCTACTTGCCCCAGTCTACAATATATCATCCTCCAATATGTCACTGGGAAGCCTTATTTATAGCAGATTATCTAATAGCGTTTTCTGTTTAAATCTTTTGATTTCGTGCTCTCTGATGTCCAAGTTGAGTGAATCACAGAAGAAAGTTGGGGCCCTCTACCTTTCATGAGAGCATTTAAGCCTTTTGACTCTGAGACAACAGACGCAGAACATAAAAAATCTATGTTGGCTATGCAGTTTTCTGATGGATATTTCTGCTGAGTTCCTGATGTTCAAACCATGAAAAAGGCACTAGCGTCTGTGACCAGATGAAAACCACCTACCTTAAAATGGACACACATACAAAACAAATCAAAATGATTAATTAAACCTTTTAGTATTCTCTTTGGGGTTGGATTTTGGGCTGAAATTTGTTACAAAATCTCTTTGAAGGCTGAGGGGAAGGCATGGCAACCAGGGCAGGAAGGTTCTTGCTTTGCACAGATTCATCTGCCCTGCTCATGAATTTATTAGTTAACAACTGCCTTAGACAATGGTAAAAATCATCCAAAACAGTAAGAGAGTGAAATCCTGACAGATCTTAACAGGTTCAGTTTAAACCAAATTGTCAGATCAATACAAGGGCAAAATTTACCAAGATTTTGAAAAACAGAGAAGCAGTAGAAGCATTTCCATCAATCAGAGTAAAAAAAAAATCCATTTGATTTTGTCCTCCATGTACTCATTTCCAGCTCTGAATTCGGTGTTAATATAATCTGCTGTTGGACAGAAATCTGAATGAGAAATTTCCTTTAAACAAAAGTGAATTTAACTAATTTATTTTCATTACTAAAGCTGATGAAAATGTGAGCTGTGTGACAGGGAAAAGTTAGATTACTGAAACAGGAAACATTTCTATAAAAAACTGTAAAACATTGGGAAAAAACCCAAGGAAATTAGATGGAAAGATATCCTTTTTCAGCACAGTGTGGGATTTAACATTAATCTTCTTTGTCTGTGATCTAAAAACTGTATGTTTCCTCATAGTCAGAACTTTGCTACATTACCTCATTTTTGCCCAAGAAGCCAAACTACCAGATTTTTGGAGACTGCCAGCACTTTATGTGTATATATACACATATAAAAATATGACAATTAATTCTTTACTAATCATGACCAGATCTCCAAAGAACTCATCAAGAACTTTAATTATTGAAAATACCTCGTTAATGATTTACAATATACCTGAAGGAATATTGAGGATTTGTAAATATGACCTCCCTTTGCAAGATTTGTCTCTCTTTTGGCTTTTCTTCCTGAGCCTTTGCTACAAATATCTTTAAATCTCCATGAAAGAAGCCAAAGAAATGGAACACGTGTTTGTAGTAATATTAGTCATCTTACTAATGGATATTCTATAGCTTGTCCTTTTTTCCACTTCCTTTTACTAGGTCCTTTCATAACTCAGTCAGACAGGCTCTTAAATACCCTTTAGTTGGAGCCAAGGGGGCTTACAAATGGAATTTATACAGTAGTTGATGATTTAAATGGCAATCCCCCCCAAACCTGGTGCTTTTGTAAAATGTAAATCTGTCTGGATGGCATTAATGAAGGTTCTTGACTACAGTAGAAACTCTTCTGTTTTTAAGAAAAGGTATTTATTTATGAGCTTCACCTCTTCTTTTAAAAAATTACATTGGAAACCAGGTTTTTGTCCAGTGGACATTGTGACATTTAAGGATCTTGGCAGTGGTGAGACATCATGACCACCACACTGTCAAGACAGACAGTGCAATGGGAGGAATCCCAAGGAAGAGTAGGTTTATCTTAACCCTGAGACTGAGAAACTTCTCCCTTTAAAAACAATTTAAACCTTAAAAGCAAAGGTTCCAAAGGGCAGCTACATATTACAGCTAAACCTTTGCCTATGAATAAAAACTTTGCTGTTCCATTCTGCCTGTGTGGAAATCAGTCATGACAACTTTGCCTTAATTTATAACATCTCTAAGATTGACAGGTGAAACCAGCTTGGCTGCATTTGGGAAAAGCTGAAGCCATCTGATGGTGAACAGGTTGAGTGTCAATTTGTGGATAAAGCTATCCTGGTGCATATTGTCAAGTTGTTTATTAGCGGGGTCATAACTTGAGGAGCTATAAGGTTTCACTGATCTACTCCCTGCATAAATTTCAGCAGTTATTGCTCATTGAAGGTCTTAAATGAGAATTGACTGACCCATACTGGTGGCTAAGTCTCATTTTTCCAAAGGAAGGTGACAATGCCTGTGTAAAATGCTATGGGAGGGACAGACTTATTTTATTTATTGCAATTGTGAGATCTACCAGTGTCTACTCCTTTTCTTTTGAGTTCAGGGTATCTGAGAAGTCTGGAGTAAAGCACTGGTGATGTTGGGGTTTTCATCCTGCTCTGTTTAGCACAGATTATGCGCAAGTGTGCTTGAGGAGCTCCTATTGGTATTTCAGATCTCTCAAGGCATCACTGACTACTCCAGATACTGCTGCTATACCTAGCATCTGTTTTAGAAGGAGACAGAGTTTCTTCCAAGTTTTACTTTTTTAATGGGGAGAAGTCCTAGAAAGCTTCATCAACCTGCAAGATCTAATAAGATTCAAACTGGATTCCACTTCCCCTCCTTGTTATGTTCAATCTATTGTAACTACATTGGAAGTCTTCAAAGAGAAGGCAGAGTCCACTGAGCTTACTGGTTCTGATTCACATACCTGCTAGTTTGGAAATAAATACTGATAGATGTCTTATTTTCCAGATAAGTATTTGAATTAAACATGGTTTCTGTCTTGTTTCTACTTCTTGTCTTCTTTGGTGTGTGAGGGAGAGAATGTGAACAAGACAAAGACATCTCTAAATAGAAATGGAATATTCCTTCGTGACCAGAGCAGAGATTGCTAACTTTTTCTAGGTATGCAATTTCGTTGATGTGACCGTTCCTTACTTTCCAAATCTTTTGGCTTTCAAAGAATAAGGAGACTTTATCGGAGATACTCCAGATGCTCTATTCTCCATTAATATCCATAAAAACTTCTGCTGTGGATTTGCAGGTTTGAATTTTCATTTGCTCTTTCTCATCCACCTTTGAGATAAGCTGTGTCATTTTCTTGTTACTATGGTGCTGCTACCAGGCCATGGGGAATGTGCTCTTGAAGAAAAACAAATTGGTTATTCTAACAGCGATCAGCAGGAGCTGGAGTAAAGGATCTAACAATTTCTTAGAGTGTGGTGTTTTGCATAACAGATGTAACCCCAGACTTAAACATTATTGGATTCTGTATACATGAAGAAAATGAACATTGTCTTGGAAGTGTAGAATAATGCGTTTGCATCCAGTCCAATTTCACTGACTTCATATTCTTGATGGAGAAAATAGTCAGGTGCCCTGCAGTTCTGCAATTTCCCAGCTCCAGAGAACAGCAACTAAGGACCTATTAGACTAGTCCTGGGAAGGCTGAATGCCTTGTCAGTTGAAACATCACACCGGAGTTATAGTATTTTGAGAGCTATACTGTACAGAATTGTTTTGCACTAAAAAGACACACTCAATACCTCATGTCTTGCTTGCTCCCAGTGAGTTGTTTGATCATCAAGAAACCTGTTGAAGTATGCTCTTTTCTGTGCTATTGTGCTAGGAGGACTCCAGAGACTTTACTCCATTTCATCATCCTTATCGGCCAAGGCACAGACTTTTTTGGATGACTCCTGTGTTTGTTGGATACAAATCTATATGCACCCCAGTTATTCACTATGATCACACCTTTTATGCAGAAAACAGGCTTTTATTCTCCCTAGAGATATTCCTTGCTGATATCCTCACCATGGTCAGCACTTGGCCTTGCTGCAGTTTGCTTTCATACTGCTAGAATGTATCTTCAGGTTTCACTGAGAGATTATGAGATAATGGGATACTTGGGTAAGCCTTTAAATTAAGATGACAGGTTGAGGGAGCTGGAGTTGTTCAGTCTGGAGAAGTGGAGGCTCCAGGGAGACCTAATAGCAGCCTTCCAGTACCTGAAGGGGGCTACAAGCAGGATGGAGAGAGACTGTTTACAAAGGTCTGTGGTAAATGGTAATGGGTAATGGCTTCAAACTAGAAAAGAGCAGATTTAGATTGGACGTTAGGAACAGGTTCTTTACTATGAGGGTGGTGGAATACTGGAACAGGTTGTCCAGGGAGGTGGTCGGGGGCCCACCCCTGGAGATATTCAAAGTGAGGTTCAACAGGGCTTTGGGCAAACTGATCTAGTTGAGAATGCCCCTGCTGACTGCAGCAGGCATTGGACTAGATGGCCTTCAGAGGTCCCTTCCAACCCAGACTATTCTATGATTCTATGATACAGAGTGCTATGCCTGCTTCCTTTTGCTTTCTCCACTCCCTTGATCATGTCAGCTTCCGGTTTTAAAATGATGATGTATTTTAGGTCAGTATTACCAAAGCCTGATGCAAACATAATTATATTAATACTGTGTCCAAAGAAAGACACAAAATAATGAAAAGTGTACTAACAGAAGACTTTCCCTCTCTCCATCTTTTATTTGCTCTGATTTTCATTTAAGCACCTGCGTTACTGGAATACGATGTATTAATCAGTCATCTCACAAGCCAGAATCCTTTGTACCTTGATCACTTTTGGGGTAAAATTTACCTAGACTGCCTAAAAATGCTTATGGGTCTCCATGGATTTGTGCTGAATTGATTTAATACAAAGTGTAATACAAAAACCTCTCTCTGCAGTTAATTAGCCTCCAGGTTATTGCAGGCCCCAAGGCTCCGTATTTGAGTTGTCATTGCTACTTGCAAAGATCAGCAGTATTTCATTCTTGTGTTACACAGAGTAGATTGCATGTGCTTATCTGGCTGGTGTTAATTCATTGTTTCGAGGCTCTAATTTCATTTTTAATTTTCCTGGCTATTACAAATGGTGCTAAACATGAGGAACCCTGCTGAAGTCAGATGTACACTGACATAGTACCAGTTTAAATTACAGCAGAACTGAACCCGAAAGTTCCTCCAGAATTACGCTACTGCAACTGGGAGCAGGATTTGTTTCTGCTGCATGATAAACCTAAATCAAATAGGGCTCATTCAGACTGCTTTGGGATATGGTAGACCTAAGCTTACTACTTATTCCTGTTTTCTAAAGAGAAAACATCAGGTTTCCTTCATTTGATAATCATGTTTTCTCAGAAAATGTTTGTACTGTTCCAATACCCAGTTAGCAGTGGCAGGAACTCTTTAGTGGTTAGAGAAGTGGCAGAAGGTTAAATCATCTGACTTTGATGTGATGTTGATTGTTTACCCTTAGTGTACAGTAACATGTTAAAAAAAAATGAAGCAGAGTGAGTGTTCATTACTGGACAAACACAGCTGACAAGTTAAAGAATCTGTGACTCTCTTCAGCTGAGGCCAAAGTGCTTCATTTATAATGGAGATTACGGTAAGAACCAAATGAAGTTGTCTAAGGGAAAATGATGTCTCCTGAGCCTTTATTCTGGTTTGGCCACAAGTTAATAACATGACCAGCACTTAACAACAAAACGCAGGACTGTATTATCTTTCAGCAACTGCCAGTCATGTGCAATCCAAACAGGTCAATTACCAGCAAATCTCCAAAGATCTCCTGAAACCTTGGAAGAGTAAGAGATGCCAAGAAAATGTCTAGATGCACAGAGACGCAGGGAACAGAAATAGGGCACAAACCAATTTGCAGAAATGGAACTTAACCCTTAGAGGGAAGAACCAAGCCTGCTACATATTCATTTCCATTTCATTAAACATTTATGGTGAGCTATGCACGTAATGTGATTCTAAATTATGGAAAAAGCACAAACGCAATCTGCACCGTTTCAGCCACATTTCATCCATTTTCTTAACCCTTCTGTGTCTTGCAGGTGGACTGGAGAATGCTTTTTTTCCCCCTTTCTTTTTCTTTCCTGACACCAACATGCTAGATACTTGAAAATGTTCTCTTGAACAATTCTAAATCAGCACACACAGAGAATATAATGCAGAGGCCAGTGATAGTCTGTTCTTCAGCTCAATGTGCATGGCTGTGAGAGATTAATATTAATGCAACCAGCACACAAGCATGTGGGGATAATTGACCCTAATAAATTCCAATAAATGATCTACTTTGTAAGGTTTGCCCTGTAGTTGCTGTAGTTTTAATTGAGGCTTAAATGTGGAACAGCACCTATGTTAACAGAAGGCTGTTTTAAAAGCAGCATCCTGAAATAAATGAAGAAAGTAGGAGAAAAAAGAAGATGAAAAGAACACTATAAAGAAAAAGAAGAAAAGAAAAAAGACTATAAAGAAAAAGAAGAAAAGAAAAAGAATATAAAGGAAAAGAAGAAAAGAAAAGGAATATAGAGAAAAAGAAGAAAAAAGGAAAAGAAAATGGAATAGAAAAAGAAAAAAAGAAAAGAGAAGAAAGAACAGAAAAAAAGAGAAAGGAAAAGGAATAAGGAAAAACAAAAGAGAAAAATGAAAAGGGAAAAAAAATAAAAGAAAGAAGAAAAAGAGAGAAAGGACAAGAATAAAAAAGAACAAGAAAAAGAAGGGAGTACTACAAAGAAACATGCTTTCATTCAAACTTTTCAACAGCTAATGAAGGTAATGTTATCTTGCTTTAAACTTTTACTGGGCCAGGACAACAAAATTCTTTAGAAGATGAAGATCCTCAGCTGGACATATTTTACAGTGAATCTCTCCTAGAGTGGTCTCTTCACTTGCAGGACTTTGTATTGAGGCAGGCAAACATGGAAAGGGTGAGAAATATCTCAAACATTCCTGGAGATGTAGTAGATGCATTCAAGGCCAGGATGGACAGGGCTCTGTGCAACCTGATCTAGTTGAAGGTGTCCCTGTTTGCTGCAGGGTGGTTGGACTAGATGACATTTAAAGGCCCCTTCCAACTCAAACCATCCTATGATTCTGTGACTTGATTGGGTTTTTTTTTCCTGTAATTCTGGGAGTCTTGCCTTCACTGAATTTACTTCCATGCTTTTTCTGTTTTCTGTCTCAGAAATAGGGTAAGCCAAGAGTCAACCTATTGTCCTTTTAACAGATTGTCTGTAAAAGCAAGAGAAGATTACTGACTTAGTTCACTGGAGAGGATGAACCTAACAGCTCTCCTGATTGGTGCTAAGTGGAATTCAAAGTTGCAGACAATGATGTAAGCCTAATTTTTATATTTTTTACCAAATAAGCAATACATTCTCCCTGGCCAGGAATGGCTGATGTTGTTCAGCTGGTCTTTTAAAGAAAAGAATCAGCCTGTGATATACAACTGGTTTTGTAAAGTTATATGCAACTATAATCCCTCCAGACATACATAGAAAGGAAAATTAGTGTTATAACTAGCATTAGTATGACTGTAGTTTGTGCTTTGTAATAGATACTTCTCAAAATAATTTTCCTGACAATAATTTTCCTTCTGTTCTGGGTAACAATCTCAAAGAAATCTCTTGGAACAAATCTTACAAATGGTGAGATTGACTCTTTCCTAAAACAAGCACGAGCTGTTGTACTCCTTATTCTTTGTATGCAATGCAGTAGTTACTATTTTTTTAGTCTTCAGAATTGCCTTGTACAGGGCTGCAGGGCACCTGAAGGATCCAAAATCACATTTGCTGTCCCCAGGCCTGAAGTGGGTCTATGCAAGATGCAATGTCTCCATCAGCTTCATGTGACTTATACCAGAACTGCACGAATGATCTCCAGAGGTAAGTTACTGGCACAGTTAAAGCAAGAGACCAGCTGACTGACATGCTCAACAAAGAGTTTTGGCCAAGCTTACAGTGGAAAAGCACACAGAGGAAATTCACTGTTGGCCATGAGCACACCTGGGTAAAAGGAGGATGAACTGCTGATTAACAAGTTCAGACTCTGCAGACCAAATACCAAGGGATGAACAATGGCAATAGCATCCTGTTATGTCTCTCTACAGCATGCATGCAATTTATCATGAAGTTATAGGCAGCTCCAGCAGTACATTTTCACAGTCTAATTGGTGTATATGAGATTTGGCTTGCAGCTTTCAAACAAAGCCAGGAATGCAGAATTCCTGTTCCATCCAAGGGCAAGAAAACCAAAGCTCTGTAATATTAGTTCTAGCTGCGATAGTTTCTTATGGCTCCAACACAGCTAGTTCACTTGGTAAGGCAGACTGTACACAGTCATGTCTCAGAAGGTGCACATTTAACTGATGCTGAGGTATCCCCATGATACCTCCACAGAGCTCCAGGAAGTTTGAGAGGCATGATTGTCTTCTACAAAAGTCAGGTGGACCCCTGTCTGAGTGGCATATTTTACCCCATATTGACTAATTTGATTCTTTTTGCAGCTTCAACTTTTGTTTGCTGCAACACTCAGGTTTACTACTTCCCACCTCTCAGCATCACTTCTAAAGCCTTTCTTACAGATATTAATTTTCCTTTTTCCCTGCCTCTGGTACTGAAGTTGGTGCAAATAATTGATTACACAGAGGCCATTACTGGTAATTTCATATCTAAGTTCTTTTGGAAATTTTAAGTGAATACCCTCTGCTCCAAGTGTCATGCTTGTCTGACACTTTAATCTGATGCAGCCTTGGTAACACTTGTGGTCTCGTATGGGAACCTGCCTGTCCTCCTTTACTGACTACTGATGCAAGTAACACAGGCTTTCTTCAATGACTTTCTCTTCCAGAATTGCTCCTTTTGCATCTCTGTCACGTGCTGGCACCTCTAGTTCATCATAAGCCTAGAGCCTGAATACAGTTTTATTAGGTTTGCATGTTTGGCAAGTCACTCTTCACAATGTTGTTGGCCTATTTATTGTGGTCTTAATTAACTTCTCCAGGCCTATTCTTTCCTGTTTTTCTCCATTGGACACAATATACTTTCTGAAGGATTACTTGCTTTTTACTCCTGGTGGGCATGTTCTTTGCCCTTTCAACTGCTGCTGATATTAAAAAGTTAAAAAAATATATATACATTGAACCTTTATTGTGTCTCAAGCAGATTCCATGAAGACTGTGCTACCTGCTGCTTTGTTTATGTAAACTTGTCATTTTATCATAAATTGCTGCAAAGATTTATGTTTTTGACTGTCTTTCTGTGAGGAGCTGAATTTGAGATTAGCAATGTCGGCACACAAGTCTTTTCACTATAGTGGTGTCCACAGAAGGGCAACAAAGCCCATAGAGCTCAAGCCCTATGAGGAACAGCTGGGGTTGTTTAGAGGAGGCTCAGGGGAGACCTTATTGCTCCCTGAAGGGGGGTTGTAGTCAGGTGGGGGCTGGTCTCTTCTCCCAGGCAACCAGCTATAAAACAAGAGGACACAGTCTCAAGCTGTGCTGGAGGAAGTTTAGACTTGATCTTAGAAGTTCTTCCCAGGAAGAGAGATTGCCCATTGAAATGGGCTGCCTGGGGTGGGGGGGGTGGGGGAAGTGTGTGGGGTTGACATCCCTGGAGGTGTTTAAGAAAAGCCTGGATGAGGCACATAGAGCCATGGTCTAGTTGATTAGATAGGGTTGGGTGATTGGTTGCACTTGATGATCTGGGCGGTCTCTTCCAACCTGGTTGATTCTGTGATTCTGGCAGCTTAGCTCTGCTGAAAGTATCTGACCACTAAGCACCACTGGTATCTCAGTCCAAGTTTTACCTCAGCTTTCACTCTTCAGGTAAGCTCTCAGACCAGAACTCATGCCAGAACTGAGTGGTACAGCCGCTCACAGTAGTAAATTGACAAGATAATACTGTGTTTTATAGTGGTCAAAGATGTGAAAGAATCTTCTCAGAGTTAGATCTTTGCCAGGTGAGGCTCTGTGCACATTGTGGTAGAGGAGCCACACTCCTCAGCTGAAGAAGCTGCAGGCAAAAATATTAGCTTGAGTTTCCAACTTTTCAAGTCCTATGAGAAACAGAGGCATTTAGTCCTCTGGTGAAACACAACATGCTAGCAGAGGACTTCTGAACTCAGTGCTTTAGACTTGACCCAGTAGCTGAGTAACACAGTGTGGCATTGTCTTGATTTCTCCAGTGCTTACAGCAAGATACCTTCATAATAAAAGCATTCACATTCACCTACACAGCTTCAGATTTTGCAAGACTCTTATGTTTCTAAGCATAAAAAGCATGGCTTTGCTCAGAGGGTAAAGTAGCCATAAATAAAGAGCTCAGAGGAACAGGCTGACAAATAAACTTTCTCTATGTTAGGTATGTATGGTGATGTAGTTTGTAGTGACAGCACATTGCTCAGAAAAGCAGGTCACATGCTGCTTCCTATTATACCAATGTCAAACCAGAGAATTTTCATTGTCTGTATTCCAACCAGTTCAACAAAGATAAACACCTCTGCACAGGATTTCATAGCCTTTTTTGCCAGTGTATAATATTAAAAAAAAGAGGAGAGGAAACCTATAGGGGTTCACCTATAGGGGTGAAATTACTTCCAAGTATTGTTTCTGATAATAAATGCACTGCAAGTGATTTAGTGCCATCCATTAATCCCAATAAAATAACAATAAAAAAGGCTGAAAGGGATTTCAGTAAGGTATCAAGTCCTTCTCTTGCACTGTTATGAAATTTAAGCATCTGACATGAGGCAGTGCCTATCACAGCAACTGTCACTGGAAAACAGACACCTCAGGGTAGACTTTGCTGTTATAGATCTTGTGATAACAGGACTTTGCATGGATCAAATCAGAGACTCACAGAATTATTTGGGCTGGAGAAGACCTCTGAGATCATCAAGTCCAGCCTATGACTTAACAGCACAACATCAGTTAAACCATGCCACCAAGTGCCATAGCCAATCTTTTCTTAAAGACCTCCAGTGATAGCGACTCCACCACCTCCCTGGGCAGTTCATTCCATTCCATTATTTGTAGGAAAAATAAATAAAACCATAAAATAATAACAAAGTGAAAGTCTAGAAAGGAAAATAGAGAGGGCAGTTGTGTGAGACAAATTGAGAGGTGTTCAAAAAGCATTTTGCTCTGTGTGTGTATACAAGAAATACAAGAAAGAACATGGGAAGCTGTAAGCAGAGAATTGGGATGGCATCACAGTGTGGGAACACATGCAGACAGGGCTAAGCACAGACTATGATTCTTAGCCTCCTTCCCTGCTAATGGCTGGACCCAGCAGTCCTGGCCAGATCTGTGTTCCTGTGAGTGCTGTTGGTCTTATCTGAAGGGGAAAAAGAAAGCATCAAATATGTTGCAGGTGGGAGAGGCACAGCAGGTGATGCTTTGGCTTGTGGATGCACATCAGCAGAGCCCTTTGAGGGTTCACTCACCTGACAGAGCAGAGCAGGTAAATGAAATGAAGGCGCACAGACAGAGTGATGAAAGTAGGGCAACATCCACTCACAAAGCCTGAGCGGCTTAGCTTGCACTAATGGAAAGAGGGATTTGAATAGCTAAAACCTGCTACATCGAGCTCTGATGAAAATATATTTGTAGGCTGTAAGAGGAGTGGTAGAGAGGAAGAATGATACTCATCTTACCACTGTTTCAGAGGATTTGTTCCCCATTCCCTTCCCCCCCTATATTTTGATAACAGGCAGAGATGTTATTTTCAGTCTAAATCATTCCTCTTTTTTTTTGTTTGTACGTACACTCAAAGCCAATTGGAAATCTGGTTTCAGGCTCAGGAGTGAGATGTGGATATGCACATTAATGTACAAACACCTTTTCACACACCTCTTTCCCCCTATATTTCTCTTCCTCCAATATCTGTGTTTCATTGCACACCCTTATAGGAAAGGATGAGAAACACCTACGCAGAGAAGCCTTTTTCTTCTCTTTTTTTCCTTTTTCTTCTTTTTCTTTGTCATTTTGTCTTTTTCGTTTTCTCTTTCTCTTTCTCTTTTTTTTTTTTTTTTTAAAGAAAAATCAAACCTACTATAGGCTATAAATATAAAAGAGATAAGACATTTTTAATTCTCGATTCATCAAATGCTGTACATGAAAAGGCGAAGGGCAGATTCTATTCAAATTTGTAGAAATGAAAAACAAAAAAGAAAAAGAAATAGGAACAGAACTTCACAGTAAATTTTTCTAAGTGCCACAGAAGAATCTGTCATTCTCACTGGAGTGGGAGTCATGTAGGTTCATTCTTATTTTATAGATTAAATTATTTAAGAAGAAACACTGTGACTTGCCTGATGCAGTACAAAATAATACAGTCTGAAGAAGAAATGAGACCAAGCTGTGTGGCCACCTAGTTGTGTGCACCTCTAGGCTTGCCAGCAGTGCAATACACACCAGAAAATTAATTTCCTACCTATTCTATTTGTTTTCAGTCCCAGGATAACATTAATAGTTCAAAAGAAATGACTGCTGTTTGTTTTAGATGGGAGGGGGTATTTTAAGCAGAGGTATGGTTATTTTATTTCCTCTGGGGCAAATTCTGCCTCTGCTTTCCAGCGTGCAATTTATGCTGCTATCAGTAGCACTTCTCTGGGTACTGCTGTCTGGGTTGGCAGAGTGGTGAGGGGCAGGGAAAGAGGAAACCCTCACGTTTTACCTGCTCACTCCATGAAATGAAGGTACACCCAGTTCCTTGGTCCCTGCTTCTGGCCTCTCTGGAGGTCCTGACTGAGTATCAGCACCATACCTAAAAGCCATTTATTCCTCCTTCTTCATCTGAGCTGTGGCAGAGCTGGTGGAAGCTGTCATGTTATTCTTGGAGAAAATTAAGGATCTCCTGGGACAAGCAGAATTTGACTGTTCTACTCTACCTTTCTGAATCACCACTTTGAAAAAGAAAAATAAAGGGAAGGGAAAAAAAGGTTATTTTTACACAACTAAAAAGTTGTGCTAAAATGCAGATAAACCTTTTCTTTCAGTAGACAGGGACACTGAGCTATATGTAGTTAAGTGGCAAAGGCCTACCTAAGAACATGTTTCATATTATTTCCCTTTGCTTTCTGGCATGGCATAGACTTTAATGACACATATGTTGGAGCCAAACTACAATAGTTTTGACAGCTGTGGGGGAAGGGTTATTTGCTTTGTGACTGAGCTCCTCACCCTCTCCCATGGAGGAGAGGGTGCCTTGCAACTAGACAGATGGCTCCTACAGAAGGTCAGCAAAAATGTTCATGCATGCCCTACTTATTTTTGCAGGGTAGTCATTGATTCAAATGGCTTCTGAGCTTCTCACCTCTCTTTTTAACAGGAATTTTATCATGTTTTTAAATCTCTCTGAATTTCAACATGGCTAATTTAATTTCACACAGAAAAGTGTGGGGAGAAGCAGCCTTGGTTCCTCTGGATAAACACTGGACTATGTGCTACTTGTGTTTGACTATGTCAGCTGTGAGCTTTGCAAGTATGAAGTCCTGCTAGGCAAGACATAAATCTTTTGTCAATGAAAGGGGTACATTATCCGCTTCTCAGCTGTTCCTTTTCTAAACAGCTACCTGAGGTTTAAGATAAATATTCAACATGGTTATTAAAAAAAAATAAAAAAAAAGAAAGATCAAAACCAGAATACTTCCCTTGAACCTGCTCATGAATTGCACATTAATGGCAAATCACAGAGAACAGGCATGGCCTAGGTCAGTCCAGAAACATAGCAATGCAGTGAGAAGATTCCTAAAGAGGCAAATAATTTGATATCCTTTGGCTGTAATGCACTTTGTCCCTTCTGTGTCAGTTCCTCACAGTGAAGCTGCCAGATTAACTCCTGAGGCAACGGGATGCAGCTTTGCTGGGTTAATGAAGCTGTGCCCTGCCTCTCCAGGAACCCAGTTCCAGTGTGAGATTGTGACCAGGGTTATGCTGAACTGGGGCCTTTACTCTCAGCCTATGTCTTCTTGTTCCCAAGTACCTTCATACTGAAAAGTGTAGAAAAATTAAACCAACTACTGACTCCAACACAGATGTAGTAGTTCTCCATGGATCTAGTAAATTCCTGCTCCATTTTTAACTCCTATAAATGTTGAATGTGAATATTGGTATTTCTGCCTTGTAAGGGTAGGATGATGTGGTCCCCCAGTTCTGTTAGCCTTGCACTCCCTAAAACACCCCCCCCCCCCCAGGGCTCATCCTCAGCTTTCTGTGAAACTGGACTCTTTCTCGAAGAACTCCTCCTTAAACACCTACAAATTTATCACAGCCTCACCTCTAAATCTGTCAGCTTCTCACCTTGCGATGTCCATTGACTCCTTGTGCCATGTCCAGTAGTTTCTCACATCTTGCTCTGTAGGGGCACCTCAGGCCAGGGCACAGGCAGTGGTCCCATTGCCTGCCCAGAGTTAGCATCACCACCTCAGCCTGCTGCTGTGGGAAAGAATTGCGTATATTCAGCAAGGCCTAAGCGAGAGTAACTATGGTGTAGAAAAAGTAGAAATAACAAAATTTGTGGATTGATTGTCATACCCTTTTCTGATGCTCTTTGGTTCCTGATCACTTATGGAAGGAGTTATTAAGTGAGAGAAAAGAATGTACCATCTGGTCCCATACAAAGGCAAAATCTTCAGTTAAAGGAGTTTCAAAGGAACATAAAGATGTTTGTGACCAGACTAAGGAACTGGAGGCCCCTGAACAAAGATGATTCGGTGGATGATGGCTTCAGATCTGACAAAACAGAACTTGGAGTCAAGAAAATTATAGATAGGAGAAATGCCTTTGAATGAGGAATGGAACACTAAATAAAACTACAGTGATTATAGAAGCCATAGATAAGATTATATTAGATTTAGATAGGTCCTCAGAAGAGAAGGAAAACCTCTCAGTGTGCAAAACCCAGCTACAATAGCAAAGCTGTGAGGCTTGCAAGTCCATAGGTCCTTTCACACGCAATTTTGGAAAACCAATCTATGTCTATATGGTTTCTTGCATTTTTGTTCTAGAAGGCTTTATCCCATTTTGATGATTTTAGGATGAATAAATGTTATCCAAGTCAAACACAAAATGTGCAGCACCTCATTCAGCATATTCACTGGAAGCTCCAGCGTATATATTATTTTCTGCTGGGAGCATGGCTACAGCAGTGATTAGAAAACAATATGGCAGGAAACTCTCGATGTTAAACATTGGAGTTACACATCACAGATTGTCTCCAGTTCTTGGAGTTTTTAGCTTTAAATCTTTTCAAAATTGTCCTGAAGCTTTTTGGCATATTTTCTCCAAAATGTGTACAAGACAGAAGATTTTTGGAGGGCTCTGGCCTTCCATTATCATTTAAACACTGATGTTAAGGTTTAAACTTACAGAGAACAAATCATTTGACATCAAAACTAAGGTGTTGGAGGTTTATTTACAGACCAAGCTCCAGTGGTAATGTGTATTTGTCATAGAAACTGATTTGAATTTAATTCTAAACCTTGTTTTGCAGCAGGAAAATGTGAGTTTCATTTTACTCCTCTCTGTTTTCAATTATAATTTGACAAAAGAAATAACCTCATTACCTATTTGATTTGCCAGAACTTTATCCCAGCACCACCTGTTGAGCCCTTGGCACTCAAATCCTGACATATAGCAGAGAACAAAATTATGCAGTTGGCATACTAAGCAGCAAGGATGCCAACAAAAGCATAATATAGCCTTTGTACTCACAGTACAACAAAATATATATTAAGCTACCAACTGCAAAGGTTTAAGCAAGCCACTTTTAATTATGCATGAATATATCTTTCCAACTCAGTAGAAAAATAGGATGGAAATTAGAAATGACCTTTTTCTTTTTTTTTTGTATGGTTTGCTTTGGTAAATATTGCAAGCTTAAAATAAAGTTTCACAATACCATAGATTTACATTCAAGATATCAAGAAGATAGGCAGCAAGTTTATTCAAACAGACAGCCTCAGCACTATCAGCAGCCCAGTTTAAACAATGTGCCCCATGTGCAGTTCTGGCAGGGAAATTGACTCAGAGCAGGACTGGACTCCCAGGATGGTGGAAGAAGAGGCTCCCAGAACTACTATGGATCAAAACCTCCCCTCTGCAAATAACTCAGACCAAAGTAGTATGGACCAGCTGAGTCCCTGAGAGGCATTTCTTGAAGCAGCTCTTTGGCAGGAAAGTAATCATAACTGTTTTTCTGGCTCTCCTGACCTGAGATCTGCACAGAAATGGGGACAGAAGTCGAAGTGAGATCGAAGAGGTCAGTAGGGGTCAGGCAAAACCCCTGCTCCCTGGTTCTGCAGTCAAATGAGATCTACACAGGGTTTATGAACTCACAGGTTATTTGCACACTGGGGAGGGCTAGCAGAGGCTCTAGCAGTGTTGCTAGTTTCCAGAGTTTGTCTGTAAATATGAGTTAAATTGCTGCATGCTTTTTAAGGGACTGATTTTAGATACTGTGACAATTTCAATTGACAGATTATAGAATTGTTAATTCAAAGAGACTGTTAGCCATAAAAATGACATCAGGATAAAGTAAGGGTTTTGTTCCAAGGTGAGGAAAAATCAGAGAATGAGATCTTACTCCTGCTCACCCAGAAACTGCCACAGCTGTAGGCTTGTAGAAGCCTAGATGGAGGAAGTACCTCTTGCCACTTGTTAGCCACCACCAGAAACAGAGCTCTGAGATATGATTCCTGTACAGGAGATATGAAATATGGAAAGATTACTGAGTGGGAAAGTCCTCTGATAGAAAGTGGAATTTCCATCTTTGGAGGGTTCAACTCCACTGGTCACAGCCATGAGCAACCTGATGAGACCTGCTTTGAAAAGGGGGTTGGACTAGGTGAGAACCAATGGTTCCTTCCTTCCTAAACTGTCTATAATTCTAAAACTGGCCTAAAGAAATAAGAAATCTTTCCTTTACAGTTGTTAATAAATTCAATGTTAATGAAATGTATTTTTTTAATCTTATTTGTTTAAAGGTTAGAATAATGTATTTACTATTTAGAATTGTTTAGAAATTATATTTTAGTATTTATTATGTAAATGTGCTTTTATGATTTATTTACTGTACAAGGGGTTGATTAAAGTAAAGTAAAATCCATAAATGATCCAGCAAGTATACTGTATGCCTGTACTGTAATCCCAGTGAGACTGCTTGACTCAAACTGTAAAATGGTGGCTTGAAACTCACCCAAATATCCTTAACTTTTCTGTGCTGAAAATGTAAAATGACAATTGTTAATGAGAAAAACCTTCCTTCAAATAGGTAATAGAAACTGTAAAACACTTGCTTAGAGATAGATCACATCTTGGAAAGCCAAATCTAGCTGATCTCTCCTTCTCAGTTGCAAATATCCTTTGTGGGATCCACATTTCATTCAGTAAAATAAGACCAGAGGAAGTGAACACATGGCAGATAGTTTGGCATGATCCACTTCTATATTTCAGAGGTCTGAAGGCCAAGAAAACATTTAATCACTTCAACTTCTTTCGGACAGCTGATCCCATGTAAGCTTTACTCTAGATGAAGACTAGAAGACAGATGAAATATCTGTGTAGTGTTCGAATAGAGCATTAAACAAGTCTCCTGTAGTAGAATCCACCATCTCCTAATTTCTCCCCTGTTCAAAATAACTACAGGTCCTTAAATTGCAATGTGAAGCTTTGAGTTTTAAAATCATAAATTAGTAAGAAATCTCAGTCCAGAAATGCCCTGCATTGTTTGCTGTCTTCCATAACATTTCCAAACATACCTAATACTTTTGCTGCCTTTCAAATAACCTTGCAAAGACATGGAAAACATTGTGGAAACACTTCCTCGCCCATAAGACATTTAAGGAAGCTGCAGGTGGGTTGATGAGCAGTCCTAGAGCTCTACAGGTGGAATTTTCACCCTTGACTGTGCTTTCTGGAATTTGATGAACCCACAATGAATACCCAGGATTTCAGCTTGAATTGGAATTTTTTTTTTTTTTCTTCATGTAAAACATGCATGAAAATGGTGAAGATTTGCAGGCTGATTACAGCGAGCTGTGCAAAAGGCAGCACCTCTCCAGGCAGTCTTTGAAGTCTGCCCTGAGGAACCCAAATGCCTCAGATACTGCTCAGGTCCATCGTCATTCAACAGGTAATTGCTGTTAGTCGCTTGTATCATCATCTAAAGTAGGACTCATGGTTGAATTTAATTCCATTTGGGAAGAACTAGTAATTCTGGAACTAAATCTAGATAGTTCTCACATTAGTGGCTTGTGTCTGCAGCACTGCTCCAAGTGAGTGCACCCAGTTTGCACCAGATTTCTCTTTTTGTTCAAGTATTCTGATAGCACACATGTCCTTTAGCAGAAACCAGTGACCCTGGGGATCCTTTCACTTTAAGCTTGAGTTTACCTGTCACTGAAGGTGACTCAGGTCAGCTGGCTTAAAATGACTGATCTATAATCCACACTTCCTGAAGGGATAAATTAAATCCAAAGAGAGAGTATCATAAATACCCATGGAGATCTTAGCATTATAAAAATAGACTTGACACCATTCCAAAGTTTAAGCCTCTCTCTTGACAGAAATCAAAATCAGCTTTGATGCAGATACTTATCAAAGTGCTACTGAGCAGCCTATGCCTTCCTTGTCTTGTGGCAACTTGTCCCTCTGCCAGCTTTCACTGACAGTGAGATACTGCAGCTGAGTAGAAGTGGGAGAGATACAGAACAATGTGTGTTTTCATACTTCCCAGCTACTTCTCTGTATCTCCTAATTGATGTCATCCTTCATGAAGACACTTGTAGAACTGGGCTCAAGGTGATTGACACAGGGCACAGACAACTATTTCTACAGGTAACCACCTATTAAAAATCTACACTGAGAATAATATTTGTAGCCTATGGAATTTTTTGTTGGAACTTGACCTGTTCTGCTTCCTGCCCATCACAATCCCATTGCTTCTGCAGCAACCTGTACCTTTTGCTGTTCTGAAAACTGGTTGAGATTTACCTGCTACTCTTTCCCAACACAGAGTGATTTCCTGGCTAAACTGTTGCATTGAGAGGAGAAAGAGTTTAATTTCACTGTCACCTCCTGAGCTAACAAGATGATTCATCAGTTTGTTTACATACTGAAGGCTGATAGTGAGGAACATGCTTTGGTAAGGGGCACTAAAATGGGTGATGATTTCATTTGGCAGCACCTAATACTGGCTGTTTGCATTGGCACTCACCCATTTAGGCAGCTACATAGACCAGGCAACTTAAGAAACAGGCATGAAATTATTACCATAAATTGTCTTCAAAGCATTGTCTAGATTCATGATTGTCTTAAAATACATAAACACACTTTACCACAATGATTTGCCCATTTCAAGGGATACCTGATACACAAGGGACTTTCTTCTTTCATACAGCAGTAAAATTAAAACCACTATGTCTCTCGCCAAGCTTGTTCAAAGTTTATATGGATTTGGTTGGACAAATGTGGTGGAAAATTATATCCAATGTTCTGGGTATTGGCCCATGCACCTCCTTATATCTCAACCGTGCCTCTTCCATCTTTTAATGCAGAGTTCTAAATTAAGTTCATTCTTATTTGGATTACAATGTTAAAATATAGACCACATGAAATAGGACATCATTTTGGCTCAGTGTAGCTCTTCCTGATTTTTTTTCTCCCCCCCCCTAATTGGAAACAGTAGCAAGTGATTTCTGCTCTGCTTTTCTTGGCTGCTGCTGTTTTAGGGCTATCTATTGCCCATAAGAACAATTGCTGCTCACATGCTATTGAGATAGATCATCTTGTGATGGAGCTTGAGATAACACAGTGCTGTGCTGAAGGTGTCTGCTGCTGTGGCAAAAAACATGGGGCTTGTCCTGTCTTACTACCAACTTCATTAAATTTTGGTGTGGTGGGGAGTTGTATGAAATCAATAGGGTATTCTGCTGGACTTTTTAATGGACTGTGATATATGTTATTGAAAAGAATGATATAGTCATGCAGAAGTTCCCACTTCCTCTTAAGTTTCAGCATTTCAGGATTATAAAGGAGGTGAAAACACCCTGTTTTAAAAACTTAAAACATTATTTTGAAAGATTAAGTTATTTTGTGTGTCTATAGACTAAGAAAATTTCATATTTTTTACCTATGCCATTAGAAACAATGACAACAGAAACATTTTGCCAGGACAAAAATTGTGTGGATAGCAAGCTATATTTGCTTGGCTGTCTTTGACACTCTAGTATTTAAATCTGGAGTTCCAGAGCTGTCGATATGTACAGGACTCTTAACAGGAGTTATAAGCAGAGATCAATAGTTATTCCTGCAGCAGGTCATCTGACACATAACTTACTGAAGTGGAAGGCTTAGTGCTTTTGACCTCTCTCCTACCTCAACAAATAAATCTGAAGCTAGGGCAGGCATATCACTGGTCTCAGGCTGAGGTCCTTCTGGAAATTCCTCCATTAAGCAGAGACCCCGGAGGAAAGAATTAAGCCACTTAACCTGGTTTGGTTCTGTGTTTGCATATGGATCATGAGCAGGATTCTGAATACTGACAACACATGGCTGCATTCACAGAGGATTTTAACTGCTTGGTACACTTGTGGGTAAAATCAAATAGGGAAAGTTAAGTAGGTGTTATTACAGAGAGTCTAAAATTCAGGAGAATTACCTTCTGATGGATATTTTCCATCCTGGAAGCTCCACCTTCCTTCTAACAACCTTTTGGAGGACCTTTTCTGAAAATTCTGCTACTCAGCAGCAAAAAGACAAAGTATTATAGGGTGCTTCACCTATAGAATGAGAATTCAAATGCCTTCAATCTCTGATGTAGCTTCAGGAGTTTGCCCATACCTGCCTTCTCATATTCCCATAGAGGTAAGAGGATGACACGCCTTGGCTAAGCAACACCTGTCTTTTATTGTGTTTTGGAAACCAACTGTCATAAACACGACTGCATATCTACTCTATAGTGAGTAGCATCAACTCTGCAGTAAGGAGACCTGCCTCACATTTTACACAGGGGCTGTTCTAATCCCAGCGGCTCTTTCGAAAAAACCCCCAGTGCAGCCCTGCCTCGGTACTGCACACCGCTGTAAGCCACGAAGCGGGACCGACAATCCCCTCACACACCTGGCTGAGGGCCTCGAGTTTGCCCAGGCAGCATCTGTGGAAGCCAGAGCGCAGGAGAGTCAGGGGCGCACACGTCTGACCGGGAGCGGAGAAGAACCGGGGCTGGGGGGGCGCAGGGAGGAACGGAAACGAGCCGGGGGGCGCTACCGCAGCCCCTGTACAGACCATCAGCCAGCAGAGGGCGCTGCCGGCCCGGCTTCGCGGCCGTGCGCGGGGGACGGTGGCAGGGCTCCAGAGGCAGGCAGCTGCAGTTTTGTACCTGTGTAAGATCAAGGAAACGTGTAAGACGAGCATGTTTTTTTCCACATTCATTACACGTGGAAAGAGAAGTAACGAGCACCCACAAATTAATTTCTGACAAAGAAAGAGTTATCTAAACACAATTCAGTAGGCTCTCTGGACACAATTTACATACAATGCTGTCCAGGAAGATCTTTCTTGTGAGGACTATCATTGTTTGGTGGGGGATTTTTGTGGGCTTTTTATTTTGGTTTGGTTTTGTTTGTTTGTTTGGGTGGGTTTTTTTTGTTGTTTTGTTTTGTTTGTTTTTAATAAACCAATTGCCCATTTTTGAGTCTTGGACACATTTGTGACTGAAGGCAGGCTGTCCAAAAAGGCATTGCATTTCAATAGATTATTTCAGCAGTTTATTTCCCTCCCTCTGATTAATTTGACCCCATCAGCTGAGAAATTTTATTGTTCAGCTTCAGGGGCATGCTGGGCAGAAGACACAAACAATTCCTCTTCCTCTCGTTTCCTTTAATTTTTCCAAAAATCACCTACTTGTTTTCTGATGTGGTTTTGGGCAAGGAGGAATTGAAGGGTGGTGCTCTCTCCTGCCAGGACTGCTATATATTCCCACAAGGAGGATGGGAGGATGCTCAGACCATGGCATCTTCCCTGCTTCTGTCTCACAGAGTTCCCCATGGCACAAGGCATCCTCTGCCTGCATCACCAGAGGCCTGGGATACAAACAGCACAGATTATACAACTCCTTTCCACTTTTTGGGCCACATCCAAAGCTAGCACAGGTATTTCTAAAACATCTTCCTCAAATGCCTCAAACTTGGGAGAGGAAAATAGATCTGGTTTATGACCCGGTGCTTCTTCCTCTACCCATGTGTTTACTACTGCTCTGAACTTTGTTTCATAAATACCTATGTATGAAAGACCCACAGAAACCTCTGGGTACATTTATGTTATCTCTCTGTTCTTTGATTCCTTAATATGAAATAAACTGAATCAACCATTTAGGTTAACCTTTCTATGCTTAAAAAAATAATGCAATATGACAGTTTATGGCTTTTCTCCTCTGGATGGCAGTAACTCCTGCTTAAACATTCATGACCCATGACTGCAATATCCCACAGCAAGGGATTTCCTTTTCTTTGTCAGTGTGCTATCCAAAAGAAACATTTAATTTCATTTGTTCTATGTTGTTGTTGGTTTGTTTGTTTTTTTTTAATCTAAATTTGAAAGCTGAAGTAAGCTTTCAAATAAGGAATCTGTTTAATGTAGAAGTCTAATTGCATGACTTCTATGGATAAAACCAGAACAGGAATCAAAAGAAAGCAATAGCTGCTGGGTCTTTGTATCTGATTATATGTTTCATAAAAAATGACGAGTGTTACTGAGAAAAATCAAATTCTTTGGCACCAAACAACGAAGCGACACAAATAAAAATACACAAATAAAAATACAGAAACTTCCTGATCTGAGAATGTAGCAGAACATCTGCCCCTTTAAAATGTTCTCATTGTAACTAAGCACATCTGGATTTCTTGACTGGTCATTACAACATGAAATTTTAAAACAGAAAATACATCTAGTAAAAGTGATTCCCAAACACCCACTGTGCAGCCATCTAAGTTAAGCAAGAGGTATGTATGAGAGCGAGCGAATGCCTCCTCCCTCCACATCTGAGCAATTTTTTTTATTTATTTTTTATTTTATTTTATTTTTTTTTCAGTGACAAAGCTACATTTACCTGTAGGATTTGAATCTTCTCACCAGGACAAGATTAATTGCCTTGTTTTGCTGCTGGTGAAAAGAATGCAGTTCAGAGTAAAGTTTTTCAAAGATGAGTGCCTGTCTATATTTATACAACCAAATCTGCACTTTAGGGGTGACCCAAGTCCCTTGACACGTTCCTGCTGACTCTGGCCAGCTAAGGTCTATCCTTCAGACTCATAGCAGCCAGAGCAATGTTCCCCAGCTCCTGGCTCAGCCAGAGCAAACGGTGCCTCTGTTTCCTAATATATGTTATTCTTTCAGGGAGAAAGTAAGAATGTGTGCATTCAGTTCTTGAGCTGAGATGGCCAGTGGAGATTTAATAGTGGTTTTTGAGAAGTGAGTATTTTTCTTCCAAAAGCTTAACACTACCAACTCCTTTGAAAACCTTATCTGTCTTCAAAGGATGGAAAAAAAAATTCTGGCTCCTAGAAATGAGAAAAACATTTCAGCCTTCATCTTTTTCAAAGGGAAAAACAAATTTGGCAGCTTTACATTCGTTTCTCCAGAATCAAGACACCCTTTACATTTGCCCTCCAAGCTGCTAGTTCTTGTAAAAGCCATTTACTTATACTGCTCTATTTCTATCACTATCTTCCTGATCTTTAATAACACAGTATAGTTCTGCCTGTTTGTATGTCCTCCCTACAGCTGAATGAGGGAAGCAAAACAGTTTTAGGGTAAACAAACCAATTGCATAAAAGGTTCTACCTAAGCATTGGAAGTCCTCTGTGGAGATAGATAGAATAATCAGCCCAGCTCTGGAAATGATGTGCTTCAGAAAGGCATGGTGCCTGGTGAGTTTCTTTGACAGACAGGGGAGCAAACTTTGTTACTGTCCTCCTGGAAGAAGAATGGCTCGTACTTGCTGACATGAATCCAGAACCACAATGTAGAGAGAAAAAGAATCACTGAATTAGTATCTTGACCTCCATTCCTTTATTGTCCAAGTTATTTCCTTGAGGAGCGTAGCAGAGGTGCTCAAGAAGCTTTCAAGACTGAAGATATCAGTGGGAGATAAACTGCAAATGACTCCAAGCTATTGCCCTGGCCTCTTTTGTTGGAGTGTCATGAAACCTGGAAAATAATAACGTGGGTGCAGCTGAAAAGGTGATATTACAGCTTGCTGCAAAGCTAAGCTCTGGGCCTTTCAAAATATGAATAAAAGTAGATAAATCATTTGTTACACTGGTTATACTGCAGGTCCAATACTTTGGAGATTCCCTGATTTGCTGCAAAATTTTCTCTGAAGACTTCATTACGCTCTGGCCCTGGCATCAATTTGCTGGCAGAAGATAAAGCACTTCAAGAAGCTATCCTAAAAGTTTCCTCCTTAGCACATTTATGAAGGCCCTGTTGCAGCTCATATGGATTCTGAGCTCAGAGAAAAAAAAAAAAGAAAAGAAAAAAAGAAAAAAAAAAGAAAAAAAGGAAAAAAAAAGGAAAAAAAGGAAAAAAAAAAGAAAAAAAAATAAAATAAAAGAAAAGAAAAAGGTATACGTGGGGGGACTCCAAATGAGTAGAGAGGAAATATACTGGTGGCTTGTTGAAGTTCTTTTCTGGCCTATTAAACATAGCACTCTGCCCGCTTCAGTGTATGAGTTTGCGTCTCTTCGTCATGGTAACAGTTAAAAGGACAGATGTAGTAAAAAATATTAAATGGATTAAATGGTCAGCTGCAGATTTATTTTTACTGTATCATTTTCTAAGTATAAGCTTTGTCTGGAATGTGGGAAGCAGGTTTCTACCACATAGGACTGGGCTATGAAATACCTCAGCTCCCTCAAGCTGCCCTGTGAGCAATTTGAGCAGCATTCTGCATGGTCCCTTTCTGAAAAAGGTGTAATTCATAAACTTTCCTTATCCCTTAGCTCCAGACCATGTCTGTACCCATTTCCTAGACATTGATACCTCCACATGGCACATTAGAAACATGCAGAAATACATCTATTTGGAAAAAAACCCAACTATTCACCATCCTGATATACAAAAATGGAGGTTGGTGGAAAACAAAAATGTTTTCCTTTGTGGTGCTGGGTGCCACTGTGACAGCCGGGGTCAGGAGAAGAGAAGGCATGCAGAACATTTCAGGCTGAGGTCCAAAACAGAGAGATCTGAAGTTTATTGTGAGGACAGAAGAGCACTGTGCACTTGAATTTCTAGCTGTTGGCACTATAACTCTACCCAGTTAGTCAGAAGGTTAGGTTATATCTAGAGCTCAGTTTGAAAGGAGATTTCAAACAGATTAAAAATTCCTGTTCATGGCAAGAGCCTAAACAAAGTGAAACTCTTTGAAAGATTGTTTTCTTTCTGAAGCCTGATTCATTCTTGAAATTATGATCAAAGAATCTGGTTGTTTTGGAGTCTAATTTAAAAACACATGTGTGGAATTTGTGCTAGCATTCTGCCAATAGTCTGCCAAGGAAAACACTCACTCTGGATTTTAAAATAAAGAAAAGTAATTTAAAGATCTGTTGGGGACAGCAGCCCTGTCTCCTAGGCTAGGGAAGTTTTGCAGCTCTAGAAGGTTAAGTGTAACTTCAAGGTGACCTGCACTGTGTGCAAGAAATGTGATGTTTCTCTGGAATGCCTTGTTCTAGTTTCCTATACTAATTAGCAAACCAGCCTTCTAGGGCCTTACCAGATATAATCATCCTTGCTTTCTCATGCAAAATGCAGTGTTAGGAGGTACCTTACAGCCTTCTTGAAATTGCCCTTTTGGTGTTGGGATAACAGAAGGATTCCTTCTAGAACAGGGCTTTCTACCAGGTGCTGTGTGAAGTTCTCTGCACTGTTATAAAAATGTGCAGTGCAAATAAAATTCTTCCTGGTTACTGCTACTCTCAGGTTTGTTTCACCTGAGCAAGGTCTTGTTGACTTGTCTTCCTCTGGAGCATCAACTGCTGATCCTACCTGCAGTAAATCAAAGGGAAAGTTTCTGTGTGTGGGATATAAGCTTGTTTTTAAGAGAGCTTGTATAAACTGTCCCTATGCTGTCTGGGTTGCTGGAGCTGCCTGAGGCAGACTTGTCATTGTTGATAATACATTGAGCACAATACATCAGCATGCCACAGAAAAAAGATTTCCCAGGATCAGCTATGCCCTTTGTGCAGCAGTAAGCAGGAGTGACTAAGGTATAAAAGGGCATGCTGTGGAGAAGCATTTTTGGGAGTGAGGACTGCAAGGGCAGAGAAGACACATATAAAACTAGTGCCTTCTGCAAACCATGAAGAAGTTAGCAAGAAAAGAAGTGTAAAGGGGAAAGGGATCAAAGGCAAGTGTAGAGAACAGGCACATATCCCAAAAAACTCACCTGTACAAAAGGGCTGGATGCTGGGAAACCCCTGAGTGATCCACAAGAAAGAATCCCTTTTTTAATGTGATGGTCCAGCTTGTGGCAGAGATGGGGTTAGTTCAACATCCATGGGTCCCTCCTGCCAGCATGGCTGAATCTGAAGAGTAATCTGAGTGATATCTTGAATCGTGAAACACAGTTTCACATGGTTAAACCACAGCAGATCAATGGTCAGAGACTGTAAGTGAAAAGGAGGGACTGAGACAATTTGCAGGAAATATATATCCTCCGATAGATCTCTGAGCTATACTTAAACCAATTTATAAACCAGTTTCTTTGTGAGCTAGCAGTATGCAATACCTCCCGCTGCTGCTAACCTTCCCAGCTGTACCCTGTGTACCAGCACTTTCTACCAGATTTGATTTCTTCTGCTCTGTCCCATGCTGCACTCTTTGGACCTTTCTAAGGTTGCAAATAATCTTAAAAATTACAAATATGTCCCTGATGTAATCGAGTTGTAGTGATACTTTTCTATGACACTCTTATTTGTATGCCCAAGTATTCCACTGTTCTTGCTTGTTACAGCCAGCTTTTAAGATCTGAGATGTATGCATTTGATAAAATAAAATAAACAAACAAAACCCCCAAATGAAACCCAGGCCTTTTCATACTTTCCTTTGTTTCAAGGGACACAGGAAAACTGGAAAAATGTTGAAATTATAACTGACTTTTGCATTGCATTGGAGCTGGGGTTGTTCAGTCTGAAGAATAGGAGGCTCCAGGGAAACCTAATAGCAACCTTCCAGTACCTGAAGGGGGCTGCAAGAAGAATGAAGAGAGACTGTTTACAAAGGTCTGCAGTGACAGGATGAGGTGCAATGGCTTCAAACTAGGGAAGAGCAGATTTAGATTGGATGTTAGGAACAGGTTCTTTACTATGAGCGTGGAGGAACACTGGAACAGGTTGCCTAGGGAGGTGGCTGGGGCCCCTTTTCTGGAGATATCCAAAGTGAGGCTTGACAATCCTCTGGGCATCCTGATCTAGTTGAGGATGCCCCTGCTGACTGCAGAGGGGATTGGACAAGATGACCATTCAGTAGACCAGAGACATGAGGATACAAACCCTTGAGTGGGCAAACGTGCCCAGGTTCTTTGAATTTGTAAACGTTGCACTAGGAGTTAACCAACATCTACTTAACTCATTCCTGATGATGTTGGAAGGCTGACCAGAATGTCTTCATATAACTTGTTCCAAGCAGCAAAGCTTCACGCTTTTTGGGGTAATCAGCACATTCTCTCCTCCTTTTCACTTCTTTTACATCTTTACGAAATGACTTATGCCAGTATTGTTCTAATCAAAGTTTAACAGCATGTGATTTCTTCAGATGTTCAGTATACCAATGTCCCCTCAATGATCCCTCTTCCTCAGATGGGTACATATAAAGGGGTGTTTTGGATTGCACCCACCTGTCTAAGGTCTCCTGAAGCCATTTCAAAGGCCAAAACTTGCCAAGGTGTATAGTCCTTGACTAAGGGGAGCACCACCTCTTTGCTCCCCTTAAGGGTGTTTGGGCTGCTATAGCAGCCAATGTCGTCCATCAAATCCCTTCTGAAAGGTATCTGAAAACTAATCTATGTTTTACAAAGCAGCTGCAAAAAAGGACCTGTGATGCCAAATCACAGACCAGCAAACCATTAGTATATCTAGCGCTACGGTTACATTTTCTCCAATGTTGTAGGTTTTGTTTTGGTCATCTTTCTTGGCAGTACAGAACAAAAAACGTAATTTTTACAGGAGTTAAAGAAATAGGCTCTTATTGTTGGTGTGTGCTGCACAAGGAATTAAAAAAAAAAAAAGATAAGAATTAACACAGGATTTTTACATATATAAAAAAAGTTTTTGATGTCATAATGTTAAATAGAACTAATAAAAATTATCTGGTGGCTAAATAAAAAACACCCAAACAACCACAAACATAAAACCCAGACCAAACCAAACCAACATCCCAGCCTAAAACGAATAATACGCCCTATCATCCCCTACTGAAGCTTTGGATCACTCATACCATTTGGGAAGAGAGTATTGCAGTTGAACATTCTATGATTCTATGAGTCTATGATTATGCCCAAGATTTGTCCCCAGTTAATTTCTGAGGGCTTGTTTTCCTCCATTATTGATCTGAAAGACATGGGTCACTGCAGACAGCACCTGAAAGGCCCTCAAAGGAGTGTGTGCATCTGCACATGGAAACAAAGCTGCTCAGAGCACTCTGTCTTGTTCGCATCACTAGAACAGGCACAGAGGAAAAACCTCTCTCTGACCCAGCATTTCCTTTACTGCATCTGTGTGTCATTGTGTGATGGGTACAACTGGCAGGAGCTGACAGTGTTGATGTCAAGCTTTAAAACTTAAGTCTGCAGAGGCTGCTTCCAATGGGTAAGTGAAATGCAGCAAGAATGGAGCTCTTTTTTGGATTGATAAATCCAGCCGACTCATGAGCATTCTTGGAAGTGTGCAGGGCTCTGATAAGAGTTTTGTCAAGCACATATTACACCAACTAGCTGCTGCAGCAGCCCTCTAATCAGCTGGTTTTCCTAGCAGCAGGACCAAGACAATAAGCTCACATCTATTGAGGAAGCACTGCACTGCCAGTGGAGATGATGTTACAGCAATTCATGCTTGAGACCATGTGTAAAGAGGGACACCCCAGCTTGGGTTTAAATACGCTCAGATGCTGTCAGAACTGAGGATCCTTTATAAAGTACTGTTTGGTGTAAACATCAGTTCTGCATATCTGAGAGTCCTTCCACCTTCATGAGAAAGAATATGTATCTAGTAAGTTTGTTGGGGTGTCAAAACCCAACCTGTGAGAAATGTCTTTTCCAGGACATAAAACATGTAATTAAGTTTTAACAAGGTTTATTCAGCTCTATAGGGACTATGTATAAAAGATTTAGTAGGAATGCAGAGGACAGAACACCTGATCTGGAAAGGAAAATTATGAAAACAAACCAGGCCTGTGAATATAATTTCATCTGTTGCAACGATACAGAGTTTGCAATTGCTTGGATTAAACTGGGACAGACTTTGAGAAGCTGCAAATATGTGAGAACACTGAGAGATTTCAAGCATTCAGTTTTTCATCACTGGCAATATTAAAATCCCTGGGTAAGCTTATTCTCTGTCTTGTAGTCTTAGTTTAAAATCTGTGGGTTGTTTTGTTGTTGTTTTTTGGTTTTGGTTGTTTTTTTTTTTTAAACAGGCACCCACCTCAAACCATGACACATGTACTCATATAAATAAGGGCTACTTACACTTAAAAAACACAGCAGCTTGATTTTAAAAGGAGTTATTTCTGACCATCGAAAGTGATAAGAGAATATGCCTTGCATTGAAAATAAAAGGCAGCCTGCCCATAGATCAGTAACATACACTTCAACCCATATCTGTGCACCTCTTCTGAAAGAATTCTGATGTTTTTTCCTGAAGCTGTTCTGGGATAATTGTATCTTTGTCCATTATAAATTCACAGATATTTTTACAAGCAAAGCAAGGGTCCCATTGGCTCCATTAGAACTAATCCTTTAAGAGAGTTCCAAAGCTATGTCTTGCTTAACTTCAACAGGGAGTTAACTAAACATTCGGCAGAAATTTTATTTTTCCTCATAATCAACAATAGATCCCTGTAAATGTGAAGTAAGTCATACATAATCAAATATGCTGGCATAGAAATAGTCATGCTTTCACTCCTATAAAAAATAAATAAATGGTACCAATAAAGACATGCCAACGTATAAGAATAAACCTTTTGTTTTAAAGCACATATAACCAAGAACATTTTATTAGCTTTTAAATTTCGTTGAGACTCAGGCCTTCGCTGTTTGGAGGTCTTTCTCACTTGACTGTATCAGCAGAGGATTGTTTGGGGTGAGTTTTGCATTTTCCTATATAGACACCAGAAAATAATGAAAAAGATGGGCTTGCTTGAAACTGGGTACTAATCTCTTTAAGTTGTCATAGAAAGAGAGTAGAAATAAATTAGTTCTGCTGTGTCCTTTCCTTGCAACCCTATCTACTGTAGCTAGCATGAGAGAAGACTTTTTTATCCACCCATATCCTGTGCTGCTTCTTGCTGTCTTGGGCTTATTCCAGGAGGGTAGAAGACTTTTACAAGTCTCTTGACGCACACTGCGTCCTGAATTCCTATGGACTTAGAGAACATAATGGCTAGTATGTTTGCATTTATCCTCTAAATGAGCATTTTTTCATGAGAAAGTGTTAAAACATTTCATCGCACTAGAAAGTTGTCATATGAAATTTGTGTGACAGCTGTTACAGTGGAAGTGTCACAGGAATTAACATAGAGAAACATCTCAGTAGCCTGTCTAAAGTGACATACCCTCAATGCAGTCAGCCACAAACATTGAACAAGAAGATAGGCAGGATATGGGCTAAAAATGAGCTAGAGTGGTTGGGGCCACATGTGGGATGTTCCCGGAGATCACTGGAGTTCGAATTTTCAGTACAGTCCTATTTGTGTCCTTTGTGCCAAGCACAGGGGATACTTCTTGCTTGTATGCTCATGCCTAATAATTTTCTATACTTTGCAAGGTTAACTAAGGGCATGCAGATCTCTCCTTCACAGGATGGTGAACTTGCTTGTGACAAACCCTATTCCAAGTCATTGACATGTTCAAACTGAAATGCTGCTTGCAGTTGAGCTTGTTCCAGGAGATAAGAGATTCCCTTACAGAAGTACTACCCATTTTCTGGCTGCCCTTTCAAACTGACAAACCCGTCTGGGGCAATCTATCTGTGAGACAAGAGAGGCCAGCATCATCAATTGCAGTTGAGGAAACAAGACAGAAAGGGGCTTCTGCACCTAAATTTAATTGAACAAAATGCAAGTTCAATCTGTATCTCTTACAGTTAGACTCTGTTATATCATATAGTTGGGGTTGCTTAGCCTGGAGAAGGGGAGACTCAGGGGTGACCTTATTGCTCTCTACAACTACCTGAAGGGAGGTTGTAGACAGGCAGAGGTTGGTCTCTTCTCCCAGGCAACCAGCACCAGAACAAGAGGACACACTCTCATGCTGCGCCAGGGGAGGTTTAGGCTGGAGGTTAGGAGGAAGTTCTACACAGAGAGAGTGATTGCCCATTGGAATGGGCTGCCCAAGGAGGTGGTGGAGTCACCATCATGAGGTGTTCAGGAGGAGACTTGATGGGGTGCTTGGTTGCATGGTTTAGTTGATTGGGTGGTGTTGGATGATAGGTTAGACATGATGATCTTGAAGGTCTCTTCCAATCTGGTTTATTCTATTCTGTTCTATATGCTCTTCCAAGGTGCCTATTTATACCAAGTCTAAAGGTACAGTATCAAGATTTAATTCTGGAATAGACTTACACTTCCTATGCAATAAAAATAACTTGTATTGAAGAGGGCCTGCAAGAAGTCTGGAAAGGGTCTGTATACAAAGGCCTGTAGCGATAGGAAGAGTGACAATGGTTTTATATTAGAGTACATTTAGGTTGGAAGTTAGGAGAAAGTTCTTTACCATGAGGGTAGTGGAACACTGCAACAGGTTGCCCAGGGAGGTAGCTGAGGCTCCCCTCCTTGGAGATATTCAAGGTCAGACTTGACAGGCCCCTGGGCCACCTGATCTAATGGAGGATGGCCCTTCTTACTGAAGGGTGGTTGGACTGGATGACTCTTGGAGGTCCCTTCCAGCCCAAACCATTCTATGATTGTGCTGAAGCATCAGGAAGAGTGTGTATGCCATGTAATACCTAAATGGATTTTCCCAATCATTTGAAGGATGAGTGGATATATTGCCTTTGGTGGAGAGTTCATTACCTTACAAGTTTAAGTAATAATTGTTTCAGAGCGGTACATAAACCCCATACTGATTCCTCCAATTTTTGACGATCTGCATCACTTTGGAATATTCACATAAAAATGATGTATTTGAAAAGTTGTCATTTTTTTTTTTTAACAGAAACATTTAATTCACATTCACAGTTTGCTGTGAACAAAAACTTCAACACTTCTAAGGAATTACAAAAAATTATAAAAGAAAGTGGTGAGTACATAAAGTTCTAGCTGCATCTGTTAGGGAGGAGGAGAAAAAAAAAAATCACAGAAACCTAGAAATCTGGGGAGGAGAATAGGAAAAGGAGAGGAAAGGTCTTTAAGGATAGATATGCAAATGTGAGGCACAAGCACTTATTCCACTAAATGTCACAGCTCATTATAATGCCATAATAAGTAATGACTGGGCTATACCTTCCTAGTTGTCTTTGTTTTAAGGAGTGAGACAGATACTCTTCATCCCTTCCTAAAGGAGTAAAGAAAAGGCTCCACACAGGATTGGAAAGAATTAAAACTTAAAATGGAACTGTTATACATAACTACCTCCAACAGTACCAAAACATGCAAAAAATGCCCAACAACGCCCAGCTCTCCAGTCTGGGCTTCTCCAAAAATCTCACTAGACCATGACTTTCCCAAAACCTTCCCTCCACCAGGCCTCACACCCCAGGCCTCAAAGCCCCCAAGACCTCCAATGCCCCCCATCCCCCAATACCTCCCTACCCAGACCCGAATGATGCAGGAGAGCTGCATGTACAGGAGAACAGAGAGGGAGGAAAAAGGGCAGGACAAACAGAAATGTTTGTTTTTTTAGAGATGCAGGACTTACGGGAAAGATTACACTTTCTGGTCCATCCCTGGACCTTTCTGGTCCTCCTGGAGGATCTCAACTCCATGGTTCTTAAAGGCATCCAGCCTCAAACCATAACATTAGTGAAAAATCAAGAAAACTTCACTGAATATTTTCCTCTTTAGAGGCTTCAGGTTGTCTAGGCAAATAGTGTGATCTAAGCTAATGTATTTCACTTCCACTACAAAGAGTGCAACAGGTTGCCTAGCCAACAGAGCGTTAATAGTATCTGGTATCCAAGTGATATGAGGCACTTCGTATTTCTGAACCTTATAGCTCAGTTGTGAGACTCCAGATTTAAAGATTTACAGAGCATATAATCATTATAATACTTCCTTGCCTAGAATCCAGGGCTTGCTCCATGGCTTCACTGATTGTACCTCTGTGTCTGCTATTAATTGGTAGTGTGTTCACTGATTGGAGCTGTGAAAATTTCTTGTTGCCCTATTTATTAGAGAAAACAGATCTTAGATATTTTAGAAGACAGTAATAAGTAGTTACAGGGTAAGGGATATTTTGATTTACTAACCTAATGTATGTAGGATGGCAGTATGTAATGGTCTCTTGTTTTGACATGTGGTGCTGTAAAAAGAGTTAACTCTTGGGCTCTGGAGAATTTTTTTTCTGCCTAGATATTCTTTGCAGTTCTAAAACCTGATAAAGTATTGCTGTATGTTATAAACCTTATGAGCTTTTCTGGAAGAATCCAACCCAGCTGGTTTTGGCCTTTTTCAAATTGCAAGCCTCTAAATGTTTTCCAGTAAGATTATGAACCCTCTTTGTACTCTGAATTTAAGCTAATGGGTAATAGCCTTGCTTTCCTTTGTTATTTTTCATGGATTGCTTGGAAATGGTCCCTTTGCAGTGGTTGCAGGCCAGAGGTTGAAAATCAAGTGTAATTTTATGGCCAAAGTCACAACTAGAGTAACTTGGCATAATTCCACTGATTTCAAAGGAAAAATCCTTTGATAGTATCAGTTAGAATAATGGCTAGTTTATTGTACATTAGCTGAGGAACTTCCCCTGGCTTTAGTCCTCCTCTGTAACTTTCACTGTGAATAGGATGGAGCTCCATTTCAATGTAACGATATCTCCTCTGGGAAATATTCCTTACTTACTACCCAGACTAGAAAACATGCAAGAGCTCAAGAGGAATCTTAATATTTTATTTTATTTTATTTTATTTTTTTAAAATGGGAAAACTCAGCAGAAAATTTTTTAAAATTGCATTTTATGCCTGGTCTCAGATGTATCCTAGATGCCTTATTTTTCAGGTGGCTTTTCAGTATCTTTTATCTCTGGTGGTGCAGGGAAACGTACGCACAAAGCTAATATGAGTTATACAGTTAATAAGATAAATATTGCTTGGCATGTCCAATCAAGTAAATTTTGCTTGGCATCTCCAATCAAGTAATTTTACTGTTAAAGTCTTGAGCAAAGTCTCAGTGCCTCTGAACAGAGTTATGCTGATTTACACCAGTGATCATATGCCCACTTAAGATACTCGAGGTTCTTTTTGAATGCAAAGGAAATAATGTTGCTGTTCCTTCTGAGAAACAAAAGCTCAAATAGGAAGGTAGATATTAAGAGAAGCAACAATTAGGTCTGAAATTCTAATAACTGGATAGCTTTTCTGATTAGGTCTGAAATGCTAATAACTGGATAGCTTTTCTGGAGCTATTTAGAAGTATTTACAAGACAGGAAAATCTCGGAAAAATTAGAGAAAAATGGAAAATTGTCTTTTATGCTGTTACGGCATAGCTCACTTTGCAGCTCCATCACATGACAAAGAATAACTAAAGAAAACTATTATTATGCAAACCACTCCAGCACAAAAGGGTATTACATATCTGGTACAAAAGGGGATTTCTTTAAAAAGCACAGCACATTCAGTGTTTAGGGTTTGCAGTTGAAATTCATGGCTCTGCTTGCCAATATTATCATGCAGCTGGGTATTATGCTATTGCTTTACTTGGGGGGGGGGGGGGGGGGGAGGCAGGGGGGAAAGTCACAATAAAGATATTCAAATGGAGTTCCTAATATTAAACTGCTGTGTTCTCTTATCTTGCAATATCAGTTTTAATGTTTTTTTGGCATCTCATCTAGAGCACAAAGGTCACAATAAACACTAGAATGTGATTGCAAACAGAAGATGTCAAAACTGCACATCTTTTGTTTTAAGAGATTACCACTGAAAAATATTGTTAGACATTATTTCAGTGTTGAAAACTGAGACATCTGATAAGATTGATAAAAACACTTCTCTACTGCTATAAAACAGAAATCCATCTTTCTGTAGAGAAGGCTTCTGACAGAATCTCTTCTATTGGTGTTGTAAAACAAGGGTTTATTATTTTAACTTTAATTCTATTTATTTTTCAATCTTTCCAGAAATTATCTATTTAAATTAAAGCAAAACCAACTGACTCCCAAAGCTTTGATGTGCACAACATTAAATGTAGTCATAGAAATCTTAAACTCTTCAAGACATGAATATTCAGACCCTAAGCCTGAGTTAATTACACCAGTGTTTGTAGGGTAAGGGGTGATCTGCTGCTTCTGTATGCAATCTTAGTTGATGACTGTTGTGCATCATCTTACTGAGCATTGACTTTTTTTTTCTAGAATTATTTGAAAGAAATGTTTTGTAGAAAACAGTTAACAAATCATAGTACAAGTCAAATAGTTTCAGAAGAGCTTAAAGTTTTTGCATATGTCACATTTCAGTCTCTGTCTTTTAGATATACACATCTCTGTGTATCTCCAGCCATGTTTTCAATGAGACACACTGGATGGGATTAACTAATAATTAGCAGTCCACCTACACACATAGCCTCAACTGCTAGTAATTTACTTGCATGGATTTAATAAAAGGAGACAAATTTCAAAAGAACTTGATCATTATTATATTAACTGTCAGATAAGCTTGTCTGTTGTCATTACTTGCAAAACTTTCAGTTTCTTAAACAGAGGAGTCACAGTAGGGTTCTATTATTTAGGCTGATAAGGAACCAGAAGTCTGAACAAAAACCTGTAGACAATACACAAAATATTTGGACTTCATTACCTACATTCTACTTTCAGGCACTCAGATGATTTGCTCTGGTTTAGCTGGCTGTAACAAGGAAGAGGCTTTATTGCTATTTACAAGCGTTCTTTAGTTCTAATGACAGGAAGCCAGTCAGGTCCTATGGCAGAGTCTTGAGAATTTGTGAAACTGTAGTGTGATGGCTTTCTAAGGAATTAAGTCACACAAGCTTAGTGGCATTAGGTCCTGGATATCCCTAACAGAAGCTAAGAAGTGAGCTTCTCACCCCTTACTGGAAGACTAGCAACTTCTGCCCAATGTTGCCTCATTGTGAATCCACACCTCCTTAATCCTTGCATTTGAAATGGAGCTGCTTGATATTTTCTTTGCCTCAAAATACCTTTCACAAAACTTCTTCATCTCTTCTAGGGCATGTTATAAAAAATTCTTGAGTATCCTCTGTTAATTGTAAGTTCTGCTGAAATATGAGAGTCAATTCTTACAAAAGAGTGCTTGAATTACTGTACCACAACCTAAACTTGACTGCAAGCTTAAAACCAGGACACATAAGTGAACCAAATAGTTGGTCACAGGATCACAGGATGTTAGGGGTTGGAAGGGACCTCAGGAGGTCATTGAGTCCAAACCCCCTGCCAGAGCAGGACCATAGAATCTAGCACAGGTCACACAAGAATGCATCCCGATGGGTCTTGAAAGTCCGCAGAGAAGGAGACTCCACAACCTCTCTGGGCACCTTGTTCCAGTGCTCTGTGACCCTCACAGTGAAGAAGTTCCTCCTAATGTTGAGGTGGAATCTCCTGTGCTGTAGTTTATATCCATTGCCCCTTGTCCTATCACAGATGCAACTGAGCAGAGCCTGTCTCCTCTCTCTTGACCCCCAGCCCTCAGATATTTATAAACATTTATTAAACCCCCTCTCAGTCTTCTCTCCAGACTGAAAAGTCTCAGGACTCTCAGCCTCTCCACATCAGGCAGTGCTTCTGTCCCTTAACCATCATTGTAGCCCTCCTTTGGATTCTCTCCAGTAGATTGCTGTCCCTCTTGAACTTGGGAGCCCAAACCTGGATGTAATACTCCTCATGTGGTCTCACCAGGGCACTTATCCTTGTTGAACCTCACCAGGTTCATCTTTGCCCAGCTCTCCACTCTGTCCAAGTCTCACTCCTTCAACTAAATCCTCAGCATGGCTTCAGAACAAGGTTTTTAACATAGCACTATTAAAAAAACCCCACAGTTATGAATCACCACTTCTTACAAGATATTTAGAGGTTCTCCCTTTTCCTGTTTGTAAATCCTCAGTCTTTGCATTAAATTTTTTCACAGACAGGTAAACAATAACAATTGATTTACATGGACAAAAGCAGCTTTTCTCAGTTTGCAGTCCAGCTTTCTCTGAGATCTCATTGAACTCCAAAGTTCAACTTACTCCATGAAAGTTTTCTTTGGAGTTAATAGCTTTCAGCATCAAACCATTACCAATGTTATAATTAAGGCTGTAACAGCATTTCCATATAAGCTCTTCAAAGAGTTATAGCCTAGCTAAAACCATACAGCTTTATGTTTAAACTTGGCAAAAAAAACCCAAACCCAAATCAAACCAAACCACCCCGAAACACTGCCCCCCCCCCAAAAAAAAAAACCCAAACAACCCAAACCCAAAACCCAGCACCCCACAGCAAAACCAAAACAACCAACCAAAAACCCAACCAACCACCACCAAAAACAGAAAAACCCCACCAAAACTCAAACACAGACCCACCCCACCCCCAAAGTCTGGAAGTAATTTTGCTCCTTATTTTGAGAACTCTGCACAACTCCATGGGTGTTTTTAGACTAACATTCTGAAGAAGACCTTGACTTACTCTCTACATCCCATTGGTGCTTTGGAGAAATCCCAGCCTGACATTCTAAGAATGTAGATCTGCTTCTGACAAATTATGGAAAGGCAATGACAAGGGTATTTGGAAAAAAAGATTATCCCCTATGGTAAAGATTCTCAAATTTGCTCTAGTTACTGCTTCTCTGGAAGACATTTTAATCACTTGAAAATTATATTTCCCAGAAGATTTTAGCCAGTTAGACTAATGTGAGACCAAAAAAGTGCTGAGTAGTAAGAGAGTTCTAAATGCTTTCATTAGCATCTTCATGTAAAGTAACTGAGGAACCTGTTGGCCATTCAGCTGCTGGAAATGCTGCTGGATTGGGGAATGAAAGTCCTGTATATATAAAGGAGGCCCAAGAAAATCTGAGATGAGGAGTTAGGGAAAACTAACTAGACCTCCTCCCTCTCTTCAGGACCCATGACAGTTCCCAGAGTGTCAGGAAGGATAGGTGAGGCACAGGAGGAAGCAGGCAGCTTTCTCTCCTGCATATTGAATTAAAATTTTCACCAAAACTAGAAATGTTTATATCAAAACCAACAGTACTTACACACTCTGCATTGCAAAAGACCCTTCAGAGAAGGTTTGGAGGCACCATCTGCAAAGGAAGATGACAGAGATCCCATGGAGTTTCCAGTTTCCTCTGTAAATGAATTACTTGGTCTGGAGTCATTGTCCCTGTAGACAGAAATACAAATGTAACACAACATGCAAGTGCATTCACAAGGGTACAGGCTACAAATGTAATTGCTTCAAAGAAAAATGTGCTTAGGTAAGATGATTACCCAGTACAACACAATGGTTCCCATGACTACTCTCTAATTCCACAACAGAAATTTGAACAAACCAGAGCCAATAACCTGCTCTCAACTCCCCCCATAACTTGCCGCTAAAGCTAAAAATATCTCACCAGTCATGGACAATTCCTAACGCCTATGCCCAGCAACAGCTGGGCCACTCTTTCACTTAGCCAATACAAATAATATCTTATAAATCACATGTCATGAAAGAAAAAGCCTACACTAGCCTCCTTTTTTTTTTTTTTTTTAATTTTTTTTTTTTCCTGGACTAGTCTTAGGTCCATTCTATTCTATTTTCAAGTAGAAATACATTGGTCCCCAACAACAGCAAGGGAACCTCCTGTGAAAAATGAGGCACTGGTAACCATACAGAGTCGATGGTGCTGTATCTGAGTAGGAAATACCAACATTCAAATCTTTGGGACTGCTCCATTTGAATTTGATCCAGCAATCTTTTTTTGGGACTAGCTCATTATAGCCAGACAAATTCAGTGCAAACTCTGAAACTTCTTTTGAGGGAGTAATGGCAGGGGAACCTCACAGACAGGATTAGAAGGAAGATAATGAGGTAGCTTTGTAGATGTCTAAAGAAGCTTTTTCCAAATATGAGGAATGGCATGGGATAAAGCTTGAAATTGAGTGAAAATATAAGAAGTAGGTGGAGGGGGCTGGCATCATGGACTAATCTGTGAAAGAAGTGATTTCTTGATCTTGAAAGAGAACTGATAGGTAGGATGAGGTGAATCTATGAATGGCTTTGAAAGTGAAGACAAGCTTCTTATATCTGATAGAAAGAGAGTGTTATAGTTGACAGTCGAAGTGATGGGTTAGGAAAATGATCTCTGCAGTGTTATGCTGTATAGAATCATGCCAGTAAAATGCATTTTGCAAAAGCAGAGGAATGGATATTGCAGCAATCAACAGAGCTTGATGATAATTTACATATATATATTAATTGCTGCATAATAATCATCACTGAGTTCTATAACTCACAGAAAGGCAATTATTGTTAATTAAAAAAAAATAACACTGGAGCACATTGCATCGGAAAGTGGGTGTTTGGTTGGATATTTCTAAGAAGATCGTTTCCTGTTAACATTTTTACTGCAACAGTCTTGTAAAATTTCTAGTTTTATAGAAGAAAAAAATTACATCCTAACTAAAAAGCCTTTTTACATGCTTTTTTTTTTACCTGAGGGCATTCAGTGCTCACATCCATGGAAATTATATAATGTCTTAGTTGGTGGTCTTGCTTTATTCCTTTCTGGGCTCTGGCAGCAGGAAGGTGGTTGTCCATTACAACTTGGACCCAGCTTTGGAAAGTCGGTGTGTTGGATAACACAGACATCAGGTCACTAAACATAGCACCTCCTAGCCATACAGTTTTAACAGCACTTCTCCGCTTTGTTCAGAACAGTATTGCACTATAGTGGTTCTGGCTGTAATAGGTAAGAAATTCATTTTATTCCCTCTTGCATCATATCCTTCATTTCTCCCATGCAGAGACTGCACACACATACTCTCCACCAGGGCAAAGCCTTTCCTATTAATAGACAACTTGGCTTCACACGCTGAGATGAACGAACAAGCTTTTGAGTGCCTGCCTAATTTAAGCGGACCATATGTCATAAGCTATAGTATACTATTAGTAGAGAATAAAATAAAGCAGGATTGAGAGGAAAAATGGCTTCCTACCATTAGCTGACCTCTCAGACTCAATTTTTCAAAGGTGTTTATTTAAGTGTGCTCAGAACTATTTACTTTTTCTGTTCATCATGTGAAGATAGGCACAGTTCTAATGTATTTGTAATGAGAGTGCTGTCCCAGGGATAAAACTCTGACCATTACCACAAAACAAATAATAAGGTATCAATCCTGATTTATTTATTCCCTCACCACCACCTTGGAACTGCCTTCAAAGTGTGCCACCTTCACATTTTTCTTCTTTGGCTCTCCCAAGCTTTTTTTTTTACCAGGGGAGTACAGTTGTTTACTGTTTATTTAGTGCCCCTCGATTGTGGAGTATTACAAATTTCCTTGGGTAATGTAAAATATGCTAGTGGATGAATTATTGTTTTTTAAAGCAGTTCATATTAATTACCATTATTATTTAACCAGCCCATCTCTGCTGCATGGTTGAAAGAAATGTACTTTTTTTCAGATCCTTTGGCTGGATCAGCATTCCTAACAAATATTTTCCTGGCAAGTCATACAGTGCTGGGTGCAAACAGAGTCAGAGAACTAGAAAATGCAAAAGTCTGCATTTCCATTTAATTCCTCCCACTCATCCCATGCTTTTCTACTGTATTCTTTGTGGTTCTTCTTCTTCTTCTTCTTCTTTTTTTAAATTTTTATTATTTCCTCTAAATGCCTCTTGCAAAGTTACATTGAGAGATCATTTCAATCAGGCTGGGGAATGGATAAGACCATGGTCAGTTGCCAGACATCCGTGCTTTTAGTTTTTAGGACAAGCCATTCAGTACTTCCAGTACAAGTCCAACTTAGGATCCAAACTGGCAGTCAAAGTTTTATGTTAGTATGAAAAACAGGAAAGGAAGAAATTTCATAGCTAACATGACTTAGGACTTCATCATTTTCAAATGAAGAGAAAAATCTTTGTGGACAAAAATTTGTTTGGAATAAAGAGGAATTTTGTGTGCAGATTTTAACCAGTGATTATTTGAATACTGTCTGCAGTTTGGCTACTGAAAAAAAAGGAGAATTTTTTCAATGTTACATATAAAATCCACTCTTAGGGAAAAATAAATAAATCTTTAATATCAATTATTCACATTTGCAGATACTATAGACATTCCTCACCTTTCTTTTCTTTCTATTTAATATATTCAGTAACATAGAATCAAAGGTATTGTCTAAAGTAAAAGAAGAGCAGCAGCTGTGGCAAGAAGGAATAAAGCTGATGTTAATTAACGGCAAAAGTTCTTCAATACGACTCTATGAAGTGGCACACACTGTCCTAGAGAAAACTATCCATGGTCCCAGTCATAGAATCATAGGATCATAGAATCAATAAGGTTGGAAGAGACCTCAAAGATCATCAAGTCCAACCTGTCACCCAAGACTTCGTGACTACTAAACCATGGCACCAAGTGCCATGTCCAATCCCCTCTTGAGCACCTCCAGGGATGGTGACTCCACCACCTCCCTGGGCAGCACATTCCAGTGGCTAGCAACTCTCTCTGTGAAGAACTTTCTCCTCACCTCAAGCCTAAACTTCCTCTGGAGCAGTTTGAGACTGTGTCCTCTTGTTCTGGTGCTGATTGCCTGGGAGAAGAGACCAACCCCCTCCTGGCTACAACCACCCTTCAGGTAGTTGTAGACAGCAATAAGGTCTCCCCTGAGCCTCCTCTTCTCCAGGCTAAACAATCTCAGCTTCTTCAGCCTCTCCTCATAGGGCTTGTGCTTCAGGCCTCCCACCAGCCTTGTTGCCCTTCTCTGGACACATTCAAGAGTCTCAATGCCCTTTTTAAATTGAGGAGCCCAGAGCTGGACACAGTCCTATAAGCAAACCCTTTGGTGCTTTTATGCCTACGGAAGATGTCCATGAGGACCAGACCCATGTTTGGGTAGTATCTAAGAGGAAGAACAACATTTGAAACATCCCCCTTGATTGCAAATTGGGACAGCAATGTGCCCTTGTGGCCAAGAAGGCCAATGGTATCCTGGGGTGCACCAAGAAAAGTGTGTCCAGAAGGTCTAGGCAGGTTCTTTTCCCCGTCTACTCTGCCCTGGTGAAGCCACAGCTGGAATACTGTGTTCAGTTTTGGGCTTTGCAGTTCAAGAGATACAGAGACCTGCTGGAGAGAGTCCAGTGGAGAGCCACGAGGGTGACTGGGGGACTTGATTGCCTCCCCTATGAAGAGAGACTGAAAGACCTGGGGCTGTTTAGTCTGGAGAAGAGAAGACTGAGAAGGGATCTCATCAATGTCTATCAATATTTGAGGTGTGGGTGTCAAGTGGAGAGGAGCAAGCTCTTTTTGGTGGTGCACAGTAATAAGACAAGGAACAACAGATACACAATTGAACATAGAAGATTTCACCTTAACATGAGAAGAAACTTCTTCACAGTGAGGGTGACAGAGCACTGGAGCAGGCTGCCTAGAGAGGTGGTAGAGTCTCCTTCTCTGGATGTATTCAAAACCCACCTGGATGCATTCCTGTGCAGACTGCCCTAAGTGATCCTGCTTTGCCAGGGGATTTGGACTCAATGATCTCTTGAGGCCCCTTCCAACCTCTAATGTTCTGTGATTCTGTGAAATTAGACAGGTCTGTCAATCCTACCATGTTTCATGGTAATGCATCACCCTACTGCAATTAGCTGTGAATTCTGGCCATTTGGCAACAGACCATAAAGGTAGACTCACCCTATATTTCAAGCAGAATTAAGGGCCAGATGTATGGAAATCTGCAGGCATATTAATCTGTGACATATCCATATAGATTCTGAATATGTGCCATGAATCTCTTGTATTTGGGCCAGATTGTCCCTAGCTGTTGCAAAAAGCAAGTCATATATTTTGGCATTTCAGTTTTAAAATGTGAAGAAAAAGGCTTCCCCCCCCAACTTGAGCTAGCAGAGATGTAATGTAAAGAATTGTGTTGGTACATGTCAATGACAATTTTAGAAGTTTCCTTAGGAGTCTAGCAAACAAGTGCCAAGAGTTGAACTCCTGAATTTTCTTCAGCGTGCTCTGTGCAAAAGAAAAACTAAAAAGTCAGACTTTGACTAACTGTGTGTTGACTTTGAAGAAAGAATTGTGATTGTTGGCAGAGGAAGGAAGGAGTTAGGACATAACACAGGAAGGAAGAACTTTATGTGCTCATATTTTTTTTTTCTTTCTTTCCACCAGCCAGCCTCTTAATTTCATGCTGCAAAGATTATAACTCCCATTTACATGATAAATATAAATCTATTTATGTGTTATTTAAATCTAATTTAAATGATGGAAAAACACATATCTTTTGGGCTGAAATTTTTGAGTATTCAGAGTCACCACAAACATTAAGGTGTCATAATCAAAGTACGAGTAAGAGAGAAGTCATGTCAATCATTGGAGTCTTCATTTCAGTTGACATATAACCTCAGTTATGACTTCTTTGAATGGGGACTAGTGCGCTCAGCACTCTCTGGAAATTAGCTCTTAACTAGGACTAAAGAAACAGAGTGGCAAACATCCAAACAGGCTTTTCTTTGCTTTAACTAAATTTACTAATGACAGCCCTTATAAAAATCTGGATGTTACTAAGGTCATCAAGTGTGACACTGTGATTTTACTTTGTCTTAATTCCTTCAGGATGAAAAAACCTTTGCAGGACTCCTCTTCCTAATGGATGATGAAAGGCAGTGGATGTTTAGTGTTCTCCTTTTTTTGACTCAACATCATAGTTACATTTTACTTCGCTGAAAAAGCTATGATGCCACTTCAGAGAGTTTTGCTAAGTGTCATTCTGAAGCAAGGATAAGCAGTTACACTTCTAAGGTGTTTTCTTCTAGATCCAAGTGGAGGACAGTAACCTCTCAAGGCATAAAAGGAATAGTGCTGCTATCCATTTAGTTTATCTTCTCTCTGGAAAATGTTCTCCTAGCTCTGGGATCTGAGATTCACCATGGAGTATTTAATTTCTGGTGGGAACCCTCAAACAAACAAAAACCCCTAACATTTAAAAAGAGATATTACTTAGGGTCCATTAAATTGCAATTTTTAGACAAGTGTTTCCCTGCTCATCCATAACCATCAGGAAAATTATCTACTTCTGTACTTCCATTTCTTCAAAGGGAAAAACTTTTGCCCTGATGTAGTCTGAGGACTTAATTTCTGATATGAAAAGATTTTAGAGCTAACATTCAAATTTTTAGTAGCTCTATCAGAGTTGATATTTGAATAAATATGTAAAACATATGCCCCTACTTGGAAGAAATAACAGCCTTTATCAGGAATCAGAACTTGTAATGCTTGTTCTATGTCTTTTTCTTTACATCCCAAACTCAGATCTGCATTTTCCCCTAAATCTATCTGGTGTCTGGAAGTGTCTGAATGCTCTCCCTTCTCTTGTTCCTGAAAACATATGTGGTGAAGGCTGGATTAAAACCTTCTTTTTAGTTACATGAAGTTTCATGAGAAACCTTCCTCTGATGTACACAGATCTATTTGAAACGGTGAGAGAACAGAAAATGCTCATGACACATACACCATTGACAATACTCTCTTCATGGGAGGAAAACTTGAGACATGAGATTCAAAGGTCTTTACATTTTAGTTTTTCATAGTGTTTGTCATTTAATGAATATGTATTTAGGTCTAGTCAGGGACAGAATCATAGTGAAATTTCAGTGGAGCTACACCTCTTGGTACCAGCTGAGAACAAAACCATGGTTGGGCTAGTACATTCCTGTCTGGGGAACAGACCATGATCCAGGAAAAAAAAAAAGAATTACAAGGAGCATTTAAAATCACAAGAGTGTAACTAGCAGGGCCTATACTTCCATAGAAGCAGTACAAATGTACAAATAGTAGCATTTTAGGGACACTTCTGGAAATGAGTACCCATCAACACCCATTTAAATACCTCCACAACCAGGGACTTAGACTCATAGAATTGTCCGGGTTGGAAGGGACTTCTGAAGGTCATCCAGTCCAACCCCCTCTGCAGTTAGCAGCAACATCCCCAACTAGATCAGGCTGTCCAGAGCCCTGTTGAGCCTCACTCTGAGTATCTCCAGGCATGGGGCCCTAACCAGCTCCCTGGGCAACGTGTTCCAGTGTTCCACTACCCTCGTAGTAAAGAACCTGTTCCTAATATCCAATCTAAATCCACTTTTCTCTGGTTTGAAGTCAGTGCTCCTTGTCCTGTCACTGCAGGCTTTTGTAAACAGCCTCACTCCATCCTTGTAGCCCCCTTCAGGTACTGGCAGGCTGCTATTAGGTCTCCCTGGAGCTTCCACTTCTCCAGGCTGAACAACCCCAGCTCCCTCAGCCCGACTTAAATTCTTTGAAAAATAACTATTACTCTAACTTTTATTTATGTTTTGGAAGCTATAGATGAGCTCCCTGTTGTGACATGCTGCCTCTGAATTGCTTTTTATCTCTGCCAATAATATAAAGAGCCATTGCTGGACTTTCTGTAGGGGGCAGTCTGATCAAAGCTTTTGTTGTGTTTTCCAGTAGGAAAAACATTGGGAAAAACTGTTTTGGCAAACCAACACGTAGAGCATTAGTGATCGAGGTCCAAAATGTTTTCAGTGCTGGTTAACTAGAATGATTTTAAAATTTGCCTAGTGGAGTACTCAGAATGAGTCATGTAGAAATGAATATTTATGTTCCCTCTGACCTCAAACATTCGTGGCCTTGCACAAGGTCACCTAAGGAGACTGTGGAAAGCTTCCACATAACTTACATGATAATTTCTCTCCTTAGTTTTGCAAGCTGTGCATGTGATATACACCCCATGGGTTTTTTTGTTTTTGGTTGTTTGGTTTTTTTTTTTTTCCTTTTGGTGCATTCAGAACCATATTAAGTTCTCATAAAATTCATTTTATAGTTACTTAATTGTGAATGACAATAACTGAAAATATACATGGAATGTTGGGAAAGGGAGACAAATTGCAAGGGATAGCATTTTGCTGCTGCTGCTGGGGCTATTTTTAAACCTGGCAACCATTCTGTCACCATTACACACATTGTTTTTCCCCAAAAAGAGATTCTGAACACAGCATAAAAATCCCAAAGACAAAAGATTTCAGAAAAATGAAAGACAAAAGCAGTTGTCTAGGTTCTTGAAGTCTTTCTTGGATCTCCTAAAGATACTTTCCCCGGAGTCACCATCTTCTGCTTTTTCCAGCCATATTAAAAGTCCTTTAAAATATTTCTTTTACAGATACAAACACACATAATAAAGAGTATGATTCAGATCAGAAGGGCTGATGAGTCAGTCACATATGCAGCAACATGATGAAGCAAATTACCGGAAAAAACTAAAATGGCAGATGAGGGATTTCCTTAAAGCTTGAATAAGAGAAACTCAGATCACATGGACTATTACGTTTTATACAGAGAGTTATTGTGCCACTTCACTACAGGGACTAGCAGGCAGAAAATTGGAATGATGAAATTCCAGTACCCAAGAACCACAGATAGCTCTGGAATTGTATGCAATTCTTAGCAGCAAAATAATAAATTTCAGTTTCTAGCACTATAATTCCTTTCAAAGGATGGACAAACAAAACTGTCCTACTGCAGAATGAATCTTCAAATCCATGACTGTGCCTGTGGAAGAACAATAGAAATGCCACTGGGAAGAAAGTTTTTGAATCATCAGAACGTTACAGAGAGGATATCAAAAATTGTATTGATGAGGAAAAAAATGGATGAGGGTTGAAAAGAATGGAAAGTATCAATTCGTCTGTGCTAGTGTGGAGGACAAAGATGAAGATTTTTATTTATTAGGCGCCATTATGATTTTTCAGTTGCTCTGTTAACCTGAGATCAAAGTAATAAACATGTTTGTGCATTTTTAAGTTTTAAATGAGCTTTTAAAAGCCAGTATTAAGGAGTTAAATAGGAGCAGTGCATCCATTTATATCAACACAGAGCTTAGCTCACCGCTGGAATAAACAATTAGGTCATGACTCTCTCTATTATTCAGGAAAAAAAAAAAAAGAAGAAAATGATGCTGAAACAAACTGAGGATACATCTTTTGTTTGGGTTTTTTTGGTGTGGTTTATTATATTTTTTGTTTAATTTTAAAATTTCTTAAAAGATAAAAATATGAGGACTTGAATGGGACCTTTGTCAGTACAGTTGAGTTTCGGTGGTCCTCACTTAGCAGCTCCAAGGGATAAATACATTCAACTGAGGGCAATTTTTGGACTGCTCTCCTGAGGGTGACAGCCGCAGATATGGCTGCAACTGTGTTACTGCTCTTGTCTTCCCCCTTTACTAATGCAAACACTGCAGCAGCAGCAGCTTGAGACTCTTCAGGGTCGTGAGTGAACATGAAGCCTTCTTCTCTCCTTCCAAGAACAAAACCTGGGATCTTTTATTCCCTGAATAACTGCTCCTTGCCTCCTTCAAGAAAAGACAGACTCACTAGAAGCACCTTACATACTGAATGCAAGATTTGGGCCAACAGTTAACCCTGCCAAAGTTTTCTTGATAAAGTCCTATTGCAGATATGAAATGAATCTCCTCCCTCTCCAGAAGTCTGAAACTAGGTTTTGGTTAGCTACAAAAAGGGGGAGCTCCAAATGGCCTGTCTCAGTCAAAACATTATTATGACTACCAAAACCATAAAACATTTAAAATTGTATAAGGTACATCGTATCTATTAAACATATTTCTGTCATCTTATGTGTTCCTAAGGCCTAATGCTATCCAGGATCCAATTGTATCAAGACTCTCATTTACATTCTTGCTATACCAGGTATCCTTGGTGGTATCTATTAATAAAAAATCATGTAATTAACTTACACAAATCACATAGTTCTCCCAGCTCATAAAAACTATTAGTTATAATGGCTACATTAATTACCAACTGGAATAAGATCAACTTCATGTTAACTTTTCTAAGAAGAATGTTGCCAAATGCTGACCTCCTGGAATCCCTTTTTTTCCTCTTTGATTTCTTCCTTCAGCATCAGCTAATCTTACATATCTTTAGGGATCTATAATATGAAATGGTAGTGCTGCTACAGGATGGTCCTCTGCACAGCAGTTCTCTGAATCTGCCAGGTAGTTATGACTGAGTTTCCATTTTCAGAATTCCTTTTAGTGAAGTCCTATAGATTCGTAGACATGAGAATATTATAAAAGCTTATTGAAATTAGGAAAATATACTAATCTTCTAAAATTGGGTCATTTCACTGAAATATACTTGTTATAGAGTTATCAGACCCATCTTCCAGGAAAATTGTCAGATCTCAATAACAGCACTTAGTCACTCTTTCACAGCATGACTCCCACTCTTAATCATCATCAGCAAAGCTTGGGCTTGCTTGTTTCATCCTGCTGGAGAAATTGTTAAACAATGTTCCTTCAGCTGAGCAATATCTTAATGAGGAAATACTGCAAAATGGAAAACTAAACCAAATGTTTTCTAAATTAAAGGTTTTAATGCACTGAAAGAATGCTTCTAAATAATAATAACAATAATAAAAGGCCCAAAATTCAAAGCAGAAGGTGTATTAATAGCATATCTTTTTCTGCCTATCTTTAACGGGGAAGGTACAGTAATTGCTTATCCATCCCTGCCTATCTTTAATATGGAAGAAAAAACAGCCTCAAAGGCTTAAGACCTACCTGAAAACTGGAAGGACAACATAAATATTGTCAGATGCTAAGGAATGTGACTTTACCAATTAATGTTCTTACCTTCCACAGTCTAGTAGGGAGCTTGCAGGAATAGTTAATGGATGAGAATGGGTATCAGGGAAAGGCAAGTTAATATCTGTCACACTGGGATTTCTTGCTTTCGAACAGCCAGGCAAGACAGTCTTGACCGCCAGAGCTCCCAATGTGAGCTGCCTGCATCTCTGAGGATGGGGGAGCATGCTGGTGCCCTAGGGCAAAATTCTACCCAGCTGATGAAAACATAGATGAGTAGCTCATGCTTTCTGTAAGACATGTTCATATTGTTAGTTTTAATGAGGCAGTACCCAGTACTCCATGAATGTCTTTGTACACTTTGTGCCTCCTTGGAGCACATCATTTTAGGCTCTCGACCGTGCAGACTGAACAGATCCAGAACTTTGGCAAGGCACTCATACAAGCAGATGCCCTGCTAAAGGACTAGTGTAAAATGCTAATGGCATTTTTTGTTTTGCAACAAACAGGAAAGACAGACAGGCAGAAAGGAAGAGGGGAAGAGAAAGAGGGAGAGAGAAAGAGGAGAGCAAGAGAAAGAGAGAGAAAAAGAGAGAGAGAAAGAGAGAGAAAAAGAGAGAGAGAAAGAGAGAGAGAGAGAAAGAGAGAAAGAAAAAGAGAATCTGGCTGAACAGCAATATTGACCAGAAGCAGCATGCAATCAAAATGTTTTTAAAGCAGGAAAAAAATGTAAAACTGGCTGAAGTTTGTGGAAAGCACATTGGGAAGGCGCTGTAAAACAATTCAATAGTGCACAATCTGAACGCTGTTGTGGCAGTGTTGCTGTAAAGCAGCCATCAATTAAATAAACTTAAAGCATCAAACTGAAATAAGGACAAAATAATCATACTGTGTAGACAGTCCCTAAATACAACAGGAAACAAGACTGAATTTGCAAGCATTGTGGCTGTCAATTAGGCCATATAGCACTGTTAACATGAAATACATTGGTAGATACAAATTCATTAGTTATTAAAGGGCAAAACCATACTACTGTCTTGTCACTTGTGTTATTAAAGGCATGTTTAATCTGATTTACATGGGATTCGGTGTTTGAGGGTCTATAAGAAATAAGGAAGGAAAAGAATTATGAGGGTGTTGTAAAAGTATTTCAATTAACTTTTTATTATATCTTAAAAACTTCTGAGCCCTGTCCTTTATCCAGAATTAGATGTGCACAATAATTACCTTGTCATTTACAGCAGATTCTTGTTTTTAAGACATACATGATACTTATTTAAATGGACTTTAGGAATGATTTATAAACTTTATTTTTATTAAATGTAACTGTGATTTGCTATGTGTGCTGCTAAAGGATGCAGTTGCTAAGAGACTAGTCAAATAACTTGAAGTTGATTGCACATGTGAAAATGGAGAGAGACTGCATTCTGTCATGAGTTTGTGCAATTTGTAAGGATCTCAGTGAAATATTTGGAATGCTGATCAGACAGAAGCTATTTGTGCTTAAATAGATACATCTTCATCTTTTAAGACAGATCAAATCAGCTGGGGAGACTTTTTGTGACTGTATGCCTGCCTGTTTGAAATGTAAAGGTTTTAAAATATTTCAGCTTTTCATCATAGAAGGCATAGATGTTTTCTGAAAGAGAGACCAGTGGGTAACAGTTTTCTCCTCCTTCCTTTCCTCTCTGCAGGTGAGTGCCTTAAACGGTAAACACCAGAGTCGTGTTCCTTCTTGCTCACTCCCATCTGTCTTAGTTTCCTTCCTGCAAGCCCCACTCAGTACTTAAATAAAAAAAGTCAGACGCACCAATACTGAGAAGAGAACTTCACAGGCTGAAAAGATGAAAGGTCTTTCCTTACAGCTTTAACTGAAGCTGTAGTTGTAAACTGATATTCCAAAGCATTCAAGGGAAAATGTTTGTTTTATCTTGCATAGGTTTTCCTACAGATGAAGACATTTTTTCCCCTCATTAGGTGTTCAAAACCAGAAAGACAAAGAAAAAAAAATAAATCCCAACTGCTATTTTCTGCACTGGGATTTGCATTCCATTTACAGTGTTTGCATTGGGCATGTTTAGACCTGCTTTTTTTTTCTTTTTTTTTTAAAGTTTCTCCAGTTTGTCTAAAGCAACATCATTCAGATGTTGCATCAGTTCAACACTAGGTGAAAAAAAAAAAACACCTAAAATCTGACCCTCTAATTGGAGTAGCTGATCTAATTGCTAACAAAAGCATTTAGCTCTTTCCCGCCTAGTTTTCAATGTGTTGCTAAAAAATTTTCAAGGAGCAATAGTTGGAGATGATTCAGTTTTGAATGCATGAGTGGAGCTTTAATACTACAGTAACACTCAGAAATAAATCAGTAGTTTTTAAAAATAGCTGTTTTAAATTTAAAACATAAGACTTTATAGTTTTAATAGGGTTAATAAAAATAGTTTAAATTATTTCAAGGAAAATAATTTAAATTATTTCAAGGATCCTAATACAGAAATATTTGCTTTCATATGTATTTCTGGAATTAAATATTACAACTGAATTAATAATAAAATATATATTATTCAAGAAAAGTCTTTGTCTCTATCCCTTATGACTAGATAGGAACAAAAAACATTGCTTGATACTGTTTCATTTTACAGGGTTACAGCATAAACAAGGATCTGGTCACAGTGATTAAAGGGTTTCTCAAAGTTACAACAAACACTGCAATCAGGAATGAGATTAATTGGCAGATCAGCTACACACTGGCTCCACAGGCAAACAGAAGTCAGCCTCCAGTAGCAAAACAAAAGTACATTGCCTCTGGCAACTACATCAGGATGACTCCATTACAGCTCTGGAGCAAACCCAAGTGCTGCCAGGAGATGCCAAAGACTGGGGCACATGAGCTTGGCCTCCTATTAGTACCAACATGCTAAGACAGAAGACGGTATGCACTAAACAGAGTGAGGGAAAAGAAATATTGCTCCTCCCATTTCACAGAGAAGGTGGAGCCTATGGGAGAAGCTGCCTACGTTTGCCTGCAGTGAGTGCAGCAAAAGCAGCTGCTTTTAGTAGCCAAACTAAATGCAGAATGGCATCATGCCACAGACATCTCCTAAATGACTTTTTTAGGCAAAGACAGGAAAGGAATACAGTTAGATGGCCTCAAAAGTCACTACTTAACCACAACTGCCTTTCCATTGCCCAATTCTCTCTCCTCCCACTGCCTCTTTCCCTCAAAGCTGATTCACACAAGGTCAAGGGAAAAAGGATTCTATTAAGAGACCATCCTGCACAATTCCTTCTGTTTTTCTCACTTTTGGGTCACTGGAGTAGTGTGCTCAAAAGTCCACTTTTATCAAATTCATCACCCTCAATTATTCCCTATTAAACCCAGCAGCATTCCTCTAAACTATTGAATGACATTTCCTACCAGTTTCTCTATATTCCATGGAATGACAGAATGTTAGGGGCTGGAAGGGACCTTGAAAGATCATTTAGTCCAACGTCCCTGCCAGAGCAGCATCACCTGGAGGAGGTCACGCAGGAACACATCCGGGAGGGTTTTTAGTGTCTCCAGAGGAGGAGACTCCACAACCCCCCTGGGCAGCCTGTTCCAGTCTTCCATCACCCTCACAGTGAAGTTTTTCCTTATGCTCACATGGAATGTTCATGCTCCAGCTTGCACCCATTGCCCCTTGTCCTATCATTGGACATCTCTGAGAAGAGCCTGGCTCTGTCCTTCTGACACTTGCCTTTTACATATTTATAAGTATTAATGTGGTCAGTCCCTAGTCTTCACCAAACTAAAGAGCCCCATCTCCCTCAGTCTCTCCTCATATGGAAGATGTTCTACTCCCTTAATAATTTTTGTGTCTTTGCTCTGGACTCTTTCAAACAGTTCCCTGAAGTCTTTCTTGACCTGAGGCATCCAGAACTAGACACTGTGTGAAATAATACAGATATTATATGCAACTTGCAGTTACAGATAATTGGATAATATCCAGTTAAAAAATATCACACTTGGTGATTTCTTTTAGACATGAAGAGGGACTGGCTCTGCCAACCTGACTTCAGTCAAGTTATTTATGCATCTATATGCATATAGTCCTGGATGTAATAGTATCAGCTCTGAGTGATAAGCACTCTAATTCAACATTATAGCATCACTGTCTCTTTCTGAACTCTGGACGAAAAATAACAAAGAGCATGTTTGCACTCTGTTGTGAAGTAATGAATACACACACACACACACAATTAATTTCATGTCTCACAGAAGAGTGCCTGTCAGAAGGTGTACGTGGATTTTTATTAAGTGCAAAATCCACACTTTTCTTTTTTGTGCCTTTTAGGCATAGCAAACCACAGCATGGAGTTTATTGGGAGCTATGTTGGTCTCCAAGAATCATGCAGACAGAAAACATTTGTCTTTGGAGGGGAGTCTTGGGGAGGGTGGATTTCCTCCTCATTATTCCAGGTCTGATCAGTTTACATAAAGTAGACCAGAGATATATTCTTGTATCTTTCTTGTCTTCTTTTGATAATGTGTGTTTGCTTGGGACAAAGATCAAAATGAAAGTGTTTCTAATTTTTCTACTGCTTAGATAGACTCTGAAGTGTCTGACAGCTGGAATCTGAGGTCCATAGTCACTGCAGTGTAATGTGTACCAGCCTGTTGCATGAGTCTGAACTCCTCTTGGCACCATTCAGCAGCGTCCTCTTGGAGACTTCTGCCAGCCAGAGCAGGTAAGAGTAGCTGATCTGGACAGGAATACTGAAACAGCTCTTCTTGTACCCTCCCTTCTTCCCTCCTTCTCCTCAGCTAAATGCCCTTAGCACAAAAAGTCTCTTGTATTCATCCTAGGCTTTATGGGAATTAATTTTCAAACAACCAGAGAAATGCAATATTTCAATTTCACCATTAAAAAGAAAGAAGTATGATTATTATGAACTGACAATCAGCAATTAAATGCTTTGGCTGCTAGGGGAAATTTCCCTTTAATACATTGTACTTGACCAGCATTTCTCTTTCTCTACACTTTAATGTGTGGGTCATAAAACATCTACCAAAGAGGATATAGGTGCTATAGATGACTGCCTGTATAGACAGGAATAGGCAGGAGCCTGAACATTCTATTTATTGGCTTGGCTGTTTATCCTTTAGGCTAAGGTCATATGCATTAACCTAGCCACTTCCTAGGTTTATTTTAAAAGGAAAAATAAAACACATGCCTAGTAATTCTAAAATTTAAATGATTCCAGGTGTAGCATTCAGTGACCATGCAGTTAGGCTCCTGTTCAAGCTTTTGCAAGAAATTTCATTTACTGTTTCTGTGAGGCATTGATGACTTGCTTGAGCTATCTGCATGAAGAGGGCAGCACTACAGGCACCATCCCTAGCGCCCTCTGAAATAGGTGAGACTTGAACAACTGACAGCTGACTAAGTTCCTTCACATGGTACTTGTATAATACAATGCAACTGCTATACCTCCTTTGGTGTGCTATTGCCAGGAGAGGCTCTGATCTGCAACTGGAGGTGATCCAGGGGACTTGAGAGGGGACCAGAGTCAGCAAAGACAACATCAAGGAGGATGGGCCCAGTTCATATTGAGGGAGAGCAATGCCTAGCAAGACAAGGACATAGCTATGAATGTGTTGATGAGAGGAAAAGGATGTATTAGAGAAGGGCTATGAGGAAGATCAGTCTAATCAGGTCAAGGCAGACGTCTTTCCTTTCCCTGAACCTCCTTCAGCAAATTGCTCAGCTGTATGGCAAAGATGGCCCAGAAACAGTGACCAGGTGATAAAGGTCTGGGATGCAAGAGAGAAGCTATATAGCAAGTAACTAGGTGAGTGGAAGCAGTAGAAACCTGTCTTGATTTGAGCTGGTGAGCTATTTGCAGGTGCTTTGCAGATGAACACGTGGGAAGAAAACAGAGGAATTAAGGGAAAGAAACATATTTGAAGGGAGTGGCATGTTTTGATCTTCCACTGGATAATTCATTAATCTATTTTATGCATGCTTGGACTGGATGTTTAGAGGTCATTTAACAGCCTACTAAACTATACCTTGTACAACAAAACTCATACTGCGTGTGAGTGGGGTATGCTGGCAGATGGCCTTGCTGCCAGTGCTATTTGCTTGGGAACAGCTTCCATTAGGTTGTGTTAAGCATCAATTGTATAACCATCATGTAAGAGAGCTGTACCTGAGTGGAGAAAGAGAGTGGAACATGGAAAATGTCACAGGAAAGAGCAAACATTTTAGAGACAGCAAAATTACAGGGCCCACAGAAGCATGAATAATAGTGACATTTTATTTTCTTTGTATAAATGATTTCTTGACTAAGGCAATCCTATCAAGTTCCCCAGAGCTGTATTAATTCTCCATTTCTGTCACCAGCTTCCAAATGTATTTGTGTAAGTCACTTCATCTATGAAAATATATAAATGATGTGTTATTAGTTTCTAGAAACAAAAATATGATCACCAGAGTCTTCTCCTCCCCAATTCAAACTTCATTTCCTTCCTGAAAGCAAACCTGGTTTTGAGATTTCAGTATTCTGAAAAATTACAGAATCACAGAATTAACCAGGTTGGAAAAGGCCTTTTTTTTCCGAGATTATCAAGTCCAACCTATCACCCATAAATTTATTTTTAGAGCCTGTAAGTAGTTACAAAAGATGGAAATTACATGAAAAATGTCCAAATTATACCTTGGTCATATTTTACAGTTATCATGAGGCATGGTGTGGGGTTTTATCTTCAGAAAGATAGCAGATTTTGTAAGAAGCATCCAGATGTTTTTACTTTAAAAGACAAAATTGCCAGAAATATGATCTTAGGGCACTTTAGGTACATTAAAAATAGTATAACTAATGATTGCTCTGTAAAAGTACTGAGCAAAGCCTGAAATCCTGCATCTGGGTCGGGGCAATCCCAAGCACCGATATAGGCTGGGCAGGAACTGGCTTGAGAGCAGCCCTGAAGAAAAGGACCTGGAAGTGCTGGTGGGTGAGAAGCTCAAGATGAGCCACAAGTGTGCACTTGCAGCCCAGAAAGCCAATCACACCCTGGGCTGCATCAAGAGAAGCATAGCCAGCAGGTCGAGGGAGGTAATTCTCCCCCTCTGCTCCACTTTGGTGAGACCCAACCTGGAGTACTGTGTCCAGTTCTGTAGCCCCTATTACAGGAAAGATGTGCTGGAATGTGTCCAGAGAAGGGCCATGAGGATGATTAGAGAATTGGAGCTCTGCTCCTGTGGAGACAGACTGAGTCAGGGCTATTCAGTCTGGAGAAGAGAAGGCTCTGAGGTGACCTTATTGTGGCTTTCCAGTATCTGAAAGAGGCCTACAAGAAAGCTGGGGAGGGACTTTTTAGGGTGTCAGGTAATGATAGGACTGGGGGGAATGGAAAAAAAAATTATAAATGGATACATTCTGATTGGATGTTAGAAAAGAGATATTCACCATGAGGGTGGTGAAACACTGGAACAGCTTGCCCAAGGAGGGACACGAGGCCATCTCTTCTTCCCAACTCATGGCAATGAAAGAACAGTGCTTAACACACAGTGCTGAGAACACAGTGCTCTGTTGCTTTTGCTCTAGTGGACAGACCCTCCTCACAGTCATCCTCTAAAACCCAAAGGGCGAAAGTAAGTTGTGTTTCCTTAGGTGTAGCTAAACCATGTGACATAAGCGGAGCCTCATTTTGTCTCTGCTTTTCATTTATCCTTAAGAAGAGCACTGCCTGTTTATGTTTAGCATTCTGAAGCAGTCACGCGGATGCGACAGGGTTTGCGGTTTATTCAAGCAATATGCTGAACAGTGATGCATCAAGACTATTTCCTGTAGGCTGGGGAGCTGCAGGAGAAGCACAATGCCACCAGGTAATCCTTCCAGGGTGAGGTGGCTTAGGTGGCAGTAGCAGTTACAAGTCACATTCAAATGTAGCAATACTGAAAAGAAAAAAAATCATATCCCATGCATAGAGGCTCCTCAGGCTTATAACTTCCTGGCAGGGGGATTCCTCACTGTTATCACTCTGTTTCTCCAGGGGATAGCTATCATTGCTACAGTTTAAGAGTTTCACCTGTAAAACCAAGACAAAGCTTTCTGAGAGATTAGAGAACTTCAAGACCAGAGAAAAGAGCAGCTGTTTTCCTTTGTGGGCCAAGATAAGAAACATATTTTTACTTTCAGGAAATGAATTTAATTTCTAAATACCAAAGAACAGTATGGGTACTTTTCTGACCAAAGGCAACCTAAATATCCTTCAGATGTGGCAGGCATGCTGATTATTACAGGTAGTCTCAGTAATCAGTGCAGAGTCATCTTAATTTTCTCCCCTGAAGCTAAAAGAACTTTATTATCTGTAGTTGAGATGAAGTTTGTTGAAATGGAGCTCAATAACTACTGAAAAAAAAAAAAAGAAACAGGCAAAAAAATGAATGAATCTGGGGGAATGAGTTGAAATAGTGAGATACGACACAAGATGTGATTAATGACACCAAGGGAAATATAAAATAACATGTTTCCCTGGAAATGGGCTGTAAGTGCACAATGTCTGCACAATGTTGTGCATCTGCAGTTCTCTGTCCTGCCACCTAATATCCAAATTGTCTGCCAGTATAAACACAGCTGCTAAATGTCTTCTACAACTGCAAAAATAATGAATCTCTCTCTTTCTTCCCAGCTATTGAAGTATATTTTCACAGAGACAAATGTGATGTTTACCCTTGTTCAGCAGAAGACAATGTCAATCCCCAGCATATATGTCTTATTAAGACTCATTCAAATTCAAATATCATAGATCAAAGAGATGGGATAGCTGCTTGATGGAATCCTTAGATGAGCAGAGATTTAATGTTTTTGGCCTGAATGATTTCTCATCTGGTTTCTACATCGACTGATTTGCCGACCCATCAGCATAGAATCACCTCTTTAGTTGTTTTTGACCATGACTACAGCTTCACTGACTCTAGCAGGAGAGTGAGGGAAGGGTAAGAGAGCTCTTTTATGTAAACTCTGCTTTCCACATTGTGGATTGGCATGAGGACTCTGCTGGCTGAGTACAGTGATAGGTTTCTCCCCAGCCTGGAGACACAGTTCTGCAGCAGCCGGGGGTGTGGGAGACTCCAAGTAGCAATTTTCGTGTTAGAATACTAGTCTGGACTGCAAGATGTAATTGAAGATAATCTACTATGTCGTATTTACTGAAACAACTCCTCCTCAGAAAAATATAACTAAGGAAAACCCAAGTAAAATGGAAAATGACAGGATTTTCAAACTCTGCTTCATCTTTGCCTAGATGACAGAAGCATAAATGGGAAACAAAAACTTGAAAGGAAAAAATGAAAAAAAAAAAAAAAAAAAGAAGAGAAATAAGGCACCAAAACCTTAGGGAGGTTACCACTCTATTTATATGCTTCCTGGAATGCTTAGAACATTTGGTCTAACTGGCCACAAGAAACCACTTTTGTTGTGCAAAAGTTTTCACACATGAGCTGAAGCCAAAAGTAGTGGTTTTTTTTTTTTTTTGTTTTTTTTTTTTGTTTTTGTCATGGCACTGTGGGAAGAAAAAACATTATTGTACAGTTTTGTGAACTACTGACAGCAATGAGTCTGTAGACCTGCTTGGTAAAAACTTCCAGAATGTCAGAAAAAGCTGCCACAGCCTCCTCAAAATCAGTCTCGAAATTCAGCTCTTTCTTTGTAAGGAGTGAAAACTGGCACCTAATCAGGATTAAGCAAGTAAACAAAGAACAATTACTGCTCTGGATTAGCTAAAAACAGGCACTCACTATCATTTTTATCTTATCCACCTTCTGGAACTCATCAGCTGGCATTCTGTGGGGCAAGGAATCTTCTTTTCTCTAGGCTTGCACGCTAACTAGCTTCAGACCACCTTTTACTGGCTACTGGCTAAAACAGAGATATCAAAGACTTACAATAAACACAAGATGATTTTTCCTGTCAGAAAACAAGACAGATCTATAAATTATACTAGAATTATAGAAAAAAATCAAAAGTTTCCATAAAAATTAAGATTGGGAATATTCAGTTGGTCAGACCATCATGATAAGGAATAAGATCAAAGTACAGTCATTTGTTGGAACTTCCAATTACCTTCCTCTATTAAAATTAATTTTCTACATATTTAACTGTAGATGTTCTTAATCTATTACTCTATCAGGCAGAACATGTCTTTTAGGTATCATCTTGCCAATGGTCACTCATGTTTGATCCAGGTAAAATTTGTGATGTGGATCAGACTGGCGTATTGGGCAGAGGGAAGGGTTCAAGACATCTATATATATCCAGGCTATCTTTACGGAAGGCAAATACATCTGTATCTTGAAGTACTCACTCTTAGCATTACAGCTACAAGAAAACAAACTGAAGTGGAACTCAATTCTTTCTTGCCGCTACACTGCATTGCACATCTGAGTCTAGAAGTCCATCTCTCCTACTTAGTTAGGTATGAGTTTGAACTCCAAGTCTTTGCATTTCTGCCCAATAGCTTCATGCTAGAGCCCACAGAAATAGTTGATTCTGCTGAGAAGCTGTGTTTGGATGCTGTTCTGAGGAGAAACCTCAGCACGAACACAGCAGTGCTCTCCCAGAGCAGCGTGGCTGTGGTTGCCGCCTTGCAGGGGTGGAATAAGGTCATAGTGCTACATACAGCTGTTGATTGTGCTACTGTAAAGGCCGGCTAATGCCTCGAAAATTCTGTGGGTTGATCCTATCCCGCAGTTATTCTGGCAAAAATCAGAACAGGAATTTGACTGCAGTAGCAATATGTGCAGAGGTGGGCACAAGATACAGGAAGAACAGACATGCTGGAAGACAGTGTTTGCCCAAAAGCAGGCAGGAAAGAGAGCAGGGGATAAAGAACGCAGAGGTGAGATCCTGCCTCACAGTCTCTATCTGGAAAAGAGAAGAGGTCAAGCACCAATGAAGAGGCATTATATCATATAACGAAAAACTAGTGAGGATTGTCAACCTTTATTCACTACACATTTCCCTTTCTCATTTCACTTAACCAAACCAAACCAAAACCCAGACAAATTTCCCACATGAAATCTGCTATGAATCGGCTAAAATACATGGCTTTATATCAAAAAAAGGCAAATGTGACTGCAAATTGTCAAGGTAACAAAGCGGTGTTGGATGAGGACTCAGGTCACTGGGAAGGCAACATTTACTATGAAAAGGCCTTGGACAATGCTGAGGAAAAGCTTGCCAAAATGCACTGGGGGAAAAAAAAATCAATGGCTTGATCATTCCAAGAGATTAGTGTGTGTGCAATTCACAGCCACTTCAGTATGAGTTGCTCATTGGTACTATCCTGTGATGGTTGAACTTGAGGGATTTTAAAGAACTGCATCCAGACAACCCAACCTTGCAGGGATCTAACTCTATTTCCCTGTAAGACTACAGGGGAAAAAAAAAAAAGAAAAAGAAAAAGAAAAACGGAGAAGCAGTTTTCAACATAACTGTCTTCTTCCTGCTGTAACAACATCTTTCATGTTGCCAACAAAACAAACCCAAATGATCACCACAAACACACACACCTCTCGGGAAGACTGCCCTTGCTGCTGGCTTCAAATGCCTGATGGGTTTTTACAGCACTGCAATTATTCCTGCATCAGATCCTGGAACTACAGTGAGACACCACCCTGTCTGTGGTTACAGACTACACAGACAAAGCCTTGAAGAGGGTGCTGGCTGCTTTCTGTGGTGAAATAAGGATGGAAGGGGGCTCATAATATCCTCTGCTTCCCCACCCCTTGCCACATATTTGTCTTCCTGTGAAGAGCGTGGCAGAGCTGCCAGCCTGGGCAGTCAGTGCGTACTGGGGATGTACATGCGGCTTCTGCCTCACTGCAGCCTGTCATCTTTCTCATATAGCCTCACAACACTTTAAAGGACAAAACTGTGGGTAAGATACCTTCCATAATAATAATAAATAGGAATAGCAGTGCTTTTGTGAATTTAGGTCAATGCATCACCCTTAGAGCGCATTATAAATTCATCAGAATCACAGCCTGAAGAAAATTTTATTCCCTGGCATCAGCTTCTTTTAGCCATGCTACAGATCTTTAGCAGAATTTAAACTCCAGATTAAGTATTGATTGAGTTTGAATAAATTATGATGTTATAGCCAGAATGCTGGGCTAAGACTAGTATAGTTGACTTCCCTTTTTACCTCCTTTCCCACCTCAAATATTAACAAATTTATTCACTGTATTCTGACTGCAATGAGCAACTGATTAAAAAATGTAGAGTACTGGAGTAAATAGTAATTTAAACATCACCTTCACCTATTTGACACAGGAACAAAAAGAAATTATAAACTGGGTACAGAATAAACATACCAGTTTAAAGGATTATGTGAATAAGAAGAAATTCCTCAAGAATTAGCTACAGGGGGAAAGTAGTTGTAAACCTGCAGCTTATAATAACATTTGATTACATTTCAGATGCTATGCTCCTCTGTAATGATGGCTACCAACAAGCTGTAACACAATGATACACTCTTCTGCCATGTTCAGTAGCATCAGCTGCTTGTGTATCCAGCATATTATTCCTGGATGACTAACAGATGAGCATATCATTTTAAACTATATTTAATAGGGAATGAAAACTTGCATAAACAGGTATTCAAAGTGTAACTATGATACTGTTGCCAAAGCCAACCGAGAAACAAAACAGGCCTAAATTTTAAGGAGAAGAAAACAAAAAAACCTTCCTATCTGCTGTACTGCTAAAAGAGGACAAGAGGACACATAAGGACATATAGTTTTGTGTTTGACCTATTTTGGTTGATTTAATTTTCAGATTTTGTAAGCCAAGCTCCAGTGAGTTCCTGAGGAAAAAATTCTAACTGGCATTTTACTGTGAGTCAAACCTCACACAAAAAGTGCTTTGTGCATCGAGATAACATTAGGAGCTGTCTAGCTGCACGTACCAGAGGACCAGTTTGTACAAAGAAAAACAGAGCTGTAATGGACTTTCAATAGCAATAATACTTTGCATTTGTGTAGTTGGTTTCAATTTGAGCTTTCTGAGTGTTTTGCAGTACACGACAATTAAGCCGATCACTTGTAAACTTTAGTAGAAAATAATGAGCGCAGTTTTACTGATGAAGAAACTGAGGACCAGAGAGGCTGAATGACCTTCTCACAGTGAACAGGAAGTAAGTGTACCATGACAAATACCAAGCAGTGTTTTAGAACTCCACTTCAGCAGGAGCACTAACTCGCATTTCCAAACAGCCAGTTAACTTGGACTAATATTTCTCCAGCTTCATCAACAATACAATAGAGAAAATCTAATGGAGATCTGCGAAGATGATTAGGAGACTTGAGCATCTCCCTTATGAAGAGAGACTGAGAGCCCTGGGGCTGCTTAGTCTTGAGAAAAGAAGGCTGAGAGGGGATCTGATCAATGTCTATAAATATCTGAGGGCCAAGTGGAGGGGGCCAAGCTCTTTTCAGTGGTGTGCAGTAATAATATAAGAAACAACAGGTTCAAGGTTGAACATAGAATATTTCACCTCAACATGAGGAGAAACATCTTTACAGTGAGAATGACAAAGCACTAGAACTAGCTGCCCAGAGCAGTTGTGGAGTCTCCTTCTCTGGAGACTTTCAAAAGCCATGTGGATGCATTCCTGTGCAGACTACCCTAAGTGATCCTGCTTTGGCAGGGAGGTTGGACTCAATGATCTCTTGAGGTCCTTTCCAACGTCTAATGCACTGTGATACTGTAATACACCTTTTCCTTTAGGGGTAGCTTATTTCCTATTGTTGCCCTTACCAAGCTGATGACAGGAACATGCATCCTTTTGATGCAAGCGCAGTCAGCTTGTGGCATGATAGCAGTTCTGAGAAAGCCACTTAAAGACAGAAAGAGCAACTAAAATTCTGCATGTCACCATATTGCATACAGATACAGAGGGTGACAAACCTGAGTCTGGCCAACATGGTTATCAGTTGCCCATTTTAAGAGAAAACCTTACAACTTTACCATCAATATTGTCTTCAGATTGTATACCTAGCTGGATCATGATAATCTTTTCCCTCTTAAGTTGTTCACTATGAATAGAAGGAGCAAGATTTGACTTTGACTGTTTGTCCTAGTTACTGCTGAATGGCTCTGATATTTACTGCTTGCTTACCATTCTCTGCTAAGACAGATATGATTTTTTTTTTCTTTCTGAGAAATATAATACATGAGTTATTTTTCCAAATGTCTCCTTTTTCAAGTTACACCTCACACTGCAGTTAGAAGAACCCAACCCTTGATTAGTAAAATCCAGAAGCAGTGGAGTTAGATTTTACAATGGTGTACATTTTCAGCTGCCTACACCTAGCTTAACTACCACTGAAATTTTCTTGGAATTTAACCCCAGGGAAGTCAAGCTTCTGTCTGACCAAGTATGACTTCTAGTCATACTAGTACATGCATTGCTGCAAGGGTGTATCCAGAGGCCTCCAGGGATTAGCACAGAAACACCATGAAGCTGAGCATTCTGCCTAAGCCCCATCTGTGAACAGCTCTGAATACTTACTATCCATATGTGGCAGGCCTGCCTGAAATTGAGAAGTGATGACAGAGGGGCAAGGGATGGTGTTCAAAGACCAGGCAGTAACAGGGCAGAGTTACAGTTATACCTGCTACATCATAGGAGGAGGCAGGATGTTGCCATTTCATCAGAATTTCTTTCACATTGAGAAACACTGTTTTAACGCAGCTGGCTGGAAGTAGGTGAGGGACTTTCTTGTGATCTGTCATGGCTGAGTGGGATAAAGATGAGTAGGTCTTTTGTAGTTATAGACCATGAGTATTTAGTGATTTTAAAAAACTGGTGTCCTGTTACCAAGAAACCTCTAGTTTTTGAAAGGAAAATTCAACAGCACAACATCTCATTTTCCTCCTATTCTTTAGGGGTATTTGCAATCTCACAAATCTTTGCACAGATAACTGATGTAATGTGTGAAGTCAATTCATGCAGGGGTCATTGTATCAAAAGTATCTGATACATTAGAAGTTACCCTGTTCCATGCATTTATGATTCCAGTCTGGTAGCTTAATATTTATGGTTTTGTTACTTTCTTTTTTTAATTAATTAAATTTTAGTTTTATAAATGCAAAGACCTACGTGATGATGGCTAGCTGCATCTGAAAATTCTTCAGGCCAAAAGCCTGGCAGGAATCTGAAGGGAAGTGTTAAAGCAACCTGACAGAAATCCCCTGCAGTGCTTAAGAAAAACACCCCAGCACTCCCTCCTCCTAGCTAAACCCTTAAACAAGGTCAATGCACTAAAAGGCTCTGGAAGTAATTTTTTATAAATAAATATCCTGGGGAATTAGTACAGCTAGTGCCACAGTCAAATCTCTAAAATAAAGGTAGTTAAGAGTATGCAAGCAGTTCTTTTACAGGTTAGGGTAGCAGACACCAGTCAGTGCGGCTCTAACTATGTGCTACAGGAAAAAGTAGCATTTTTTTCCTCAGGAAGAAAACTTTGATCATAAGCTTGATTCAGCAAGTTGTTTATGTGCATCCATAATATTAAACCTGTGAACAGTACCACATCTTTTGATATGCTGTAGTCAGACCTTTGAATGGGCAATTGTGATCCTAACTAGGGAAGTCAATGTAAATTTAACAGTCACCCAAATATGAGCTAATACTGAAATATCAAGGCTTTGGTGGCCACTTTGCTGACCACGTTCAGACTCTGTGACATTAATCTCTGAGAGATTCTTGCCTATTATGGAAAGTGCCCTTTTTACCCATCTGATCAGCTCAGATACTGCATTACTGCACAACAGTAATTAGTTTTCCTTTAAAAGGGATCAAAAGTTCTAGTCTCCTATGACTGCGATCAATGGCATCCATTTCCCTGGTCAACAGGGCATGAATTACACAAATACTCACTGTAAATCTAACTAAAATAACTGAAGAAGGACATTTTCAGGTGAAAACCTCCACTCTTTCAGCAAGGATGGGATAGTCAGGGAGTTTACATATTATTTTGTGATGTCACTGGGATGCTTTGATCTAACTTTGATCAATTTAAAAAATATTATTTCAACTCCTCCTCTTTCCGCCTTTTTTTCTTTTTACTTTTTGTTTTATCCTGATGAACTTCCTCTTTTTCTTCCCTCCGCCCCCCCCCCCCCCCTTTTTCTCATTTATGGAAGAAAGGGGATCATTAAGTTGCAAAACCATTTATCTTCACTGCATCTGTGATGCTGTTCACTAAGCACTAGTAATCTCCTGCATTCAGGAAACCTGCTCAGATTTCTCATAGGAAAATCACAACTTGTGAGCCAGAATGTGAACATAGCAGTCAAGAACTGGAAGAAATAAAAGAAAGCAAAACCCAAGGTAAACAAAAAGCCCAGACCAAAGTATCTTGTTTTCTTCTCCATCAGAATATCAAGAAACAGTGATTTAAATGAAGAAGATGCTTATGCCTTCCTTTTTTTGGAGGTAATTTCCTGAGGTTCCAAAGGCAGCTAAAAGGCTTACAATTTTATATTAGCACAGCCTGATTTTCAGTTTTGCTTATCACTGCTTGCCATGCAGCTGGCTTGCTTTCTCTCTTCAAAAGTTTCAGGTTCTTTAGAGAGAAATTATATTTCCAAAATACAGTTGAGAATCCTGATGCCATAAGCATTTTCAGAGCCTCTGTGTACCTTACTAATTGTGTACATGACTCTCTTGACTGATTCCGTTGCACATACTGAGATTACCAGTTATCAAAGCATCATTATAAATTATAAAAAAGAGAATGAGGCCAGCTTTATATTCCTTACTTGGTGAAGGTGTTGATAGCTTGCAGTGAATGGAAACTCTTTTAAAAAAATATGGCTGGAAAATATTCTTTTTCCTGAACTGTTAAAATGATAAATACTAAACAGACAGCTGCAAGTGAAATGGTTGCCTGCTGTCCAACAACTACTTTTCTAAACACCTAAGAATGTAGCCATAAATACAGCTGAGTTTAGGTCTGATATCCAAAGTAAACAAGGAATACACAAAGCAGTGGTCACTTCATAGTTTTCCAGTGTATTATTTTAGATCACAAGCATGAAGAACTCTATTAATCCAGAACTCCCAGTTCAGAAGATATTTTAACTGGACATTAACAAACCATCGGAAGTTACTATAAATATGACAAACTCAGCAAAATACTTAGCCAAAAAAAAGAAATACATGTGCACAAGGAGATATAACAACAGAGCATGGTTCACAAAGAGGAAAATAAATCCCCAGCCTTTTGTTGTCCCTACGCAGTAGTTCAAGCATGTTGGGAGCTGAGTTATGACCTCAGATTTTCAGAGTGGTAGCAGAAAAACAAAAAGTAGGTGCATCTGGCCAGTTTAAAATATAGTAACTAGGACTGCAAGTAATTTATACATATGCAAGCCCTCTCTCTTATCTTAAATATGATTATAACCATCTCCAGTAAGTAGACAAGGAACTGCTTGGTACCCTGTTTTTGTTAACTCCTTAGAAGAGCAAACACAGTTCACATTACAAAACATTGTGGGATTCTTTTCTTCCTAAATTAATGTAAACAAACATTTTCTTATTTACTCTGTTTAATATTGTGTTATTTACTACCAGTTTTTGAAGCACTTCAGATAGTAAAGCCTAAATCCTTTATTCAAGTGGGAATTTTAAATGTAAGTTTAAAACAAAATACTGGTGCCTGCTACACATTTTAACTATGGCTTTAGGAGTTTTAAGAAACTCTTGTAATTTTTACTATTTTGATCTTTGTGTCTTAGAAGGTGAGTGAGTTTTTGACCTACATGAACTGATTGAGGCTCTTTCAATGGAAAATGTAATCAATACATGACTAATGTCCCATGCATTAGCACTGAATATACCAGAAGCTTAAAAGCCGCACAGTTTTTCCTGTTAATAATTTTTCTTTTTCTGGGAGTGAGTAGATCCAGTTCTGGATCTGTACTCTAGAGGATGGAAAATGATGCCACTCAAACATTTTTACCCCATAAAATACCACATGGTATATACTTTCTCAAATTCCATACGCTGCCCCTGATATTCTATCAGAAATCCACATCACATATGACAAGGGCCATAGTCTGCAGAAGTGCTGTGAGAGGCTGAGGCTGTCAAGGCACCATGAACATTTTGCAGAACTGATTAGGGATTATGTTTTGGTTTAGGGCATGTCTTAAACCTTTTTTTTTTTTTTTTAATGTATGCAGCATGTTCCATAGATATTACTTCTTCATTATCTGAGCAGTCTAATTTTTTAAGTCTGATTGTCATTGGTTTTTTTAAAGTGAAATACCTTTACCCTTTAAAAATTCAGACAGGAAAGGAAGGAAAGGCAAAAGCCTTATTTCTTCCTCACATTGAGATTATTTTATCAATCACTAATTTTAGTTCTTTTCACGTTTTGTTTGTTAAACATAACTGGGTCAACGTTTTCATTCTTTCAGGTTGAAAATCCTGTCTGAGGAAAAGCAAAGTTCCGTGTCATGAAGCAAAGCACAAGGCTGTGAATAATTTATAAGAAAGTAAAAATATTCTGCTTTGGAGATTTTAAGAGGAGAACAACCTCGAGTTATAAATTATTATAATTGCACTGAAATATGCTCTCCATTCGTTTGCTCTCATCACTGCCACAACACTTTTTGCTCGAATGGCTAGCAGACTCCTGTGCACTGCAGACATAGACCCTCCAGGACTGTGGTCAGTGTTCTTTGGACCATGAATTCATCTGTGACTACAACCTTACTTCACACTTGTCTCAAATTGTTCATTAGGATTCTTGCAGGTTTCCCTCCTCCTTATGGAGACTAACACACAAGTATGTGTTAAATATTTGGTGGTATGTGAGGTGAGGATTGCAATACAGCTGGGGCCTCCAGGAGGGAAAACAGGGCTCATGGGAGCTCCTGGCCTCATTATGTAGGATCACAGGATGTTAGGGGTTGGAACAGACCTCCAAAGATCATCAAGTCCAACTTCCCTGCCAGTGCAGGACCATAGAATCTAGCGCAGATCACACAGGAACACATCCAAAAGGGCCTTGAAAGACTCCAGAGAAGGAGACACAAGTAAGACATAAGACACAGATCCCCAACACCCATGGCTCAGGTACAAAGTAACACTGATAGCAGATAGGTAGGTAGTTAAATTCTTGATGTTTGTTTATTTCTGGCTCATAAAGCCATGGCATTCAGAGACATTTGGTGTCATCATACATATAGGGTCTTTGTATAGAGATGGCAAAATTGAGAAATGCAGTATATTGAAAGGACTAGTAAGATGACAGCAACTTGATCTGATGAGAATTCAGTTTCACTAATACTCTTACTAAAATGTCTGCAATGAATGGGTCAGTTCTCTGTGGTTCCAAGGGGAGAAGACAAATTACTTAATAGCAAACTCTGCCACTTATTTCTTTAAAATTCTTTATCCACTTCCTGCAATGCAACATCTCTAGTGTACTAGCGCTGACTTATGCCAGCATGATTCCCTGCATCTTTTTCTCATTAACAGTCTTCTGATTTTTAGAGTGAAAGTTTAGAAGCACAAGTGAAATAAATAAAATATAGGAATGAGTATATACATAAACCATCATTTGCTACAGTTGCCATGGGAGTCAATAAGTTCTTATAGTCTCCTGTGACAAATCATTTACAATCCTGCGTCCTTCTCACAGTGAGATCAGAATTACAAGAGAGGAAAAAGGCAGGAGTCCACATGTTTTCAGTGATTGATTCCAATCATCTGCACCTGCAAGATTTCAGCAATGCATTCAAAATTTTCACTTAAGATGTGGTCTTATACACTAAGACTATTGCTACCAATGTGTTGCCACAGGAGATATTAAATTGACTCCTACAGGAGGAGTTTGAAGCATGCAACACTTACTGCTCATCCTCCTTGCCATGTTGTTGATCACTGACTATTAGTGATAGCTGGTCTCTTTACACCAGAATTATGCTCCCTGCTTCACTTTTTCCCTTTGTTATAAGCTTGCACCAAAACATTCCTACTTTTCATATTTCATTCTTATCCAGCCAATTACACTTGTTTACTATAAACATCAGTGTAATTAGGCAACTCAACTTGTACATTCTTGCTATGTTTAAAAGAAAGGTGTACTTTATTTTTCCCCTCAGATTTCCCAGAGATTAAAGTTTATTAGTGAAATTTATACTGGGAATTAAAAGTAAACTGTCCCAAGCAGGCCACTACTAAGTGATATCCAGTATATGACTGGGCTGCAAGATTTTCAGGACTGCACTGCTTACTATCCTGTAAAGAACTCTTTTTCCTAGGCTAAAAGCAGACTTGGGCCAGTGCTGATCACCCTTTTTGTGATTTTCAGAACTCCCTCTGTGATTTTAATACCCAGTTCCACTAACTTCAGCACTAGGCCTGCTAATCCTGCAGGTAGACTAGAAAATCTTTAGCTGTATGCAGGTGCTTGGGAGATTAGAATGTTAATCACTCACATTTTGCTGCTACTGTCAATGTAAGGAGGAAGGCAAAGACAGCAGAAGAGAGACCCACAGGCTTGGATTAACAGAGGGGTATATCCATCCCATGTACTTTTTGCCTTTGTTGCCAAAGAAACTTCTCTCCACCATTCTCATCTTAAAGTTCTGGAGCCCAAAGAACCAGTCAGCTTTTAAAAAGTGGCAGCCTGGAGAATGCAGAACACTGGGAGAAGGGCACACCCTTGTCCCCCTTCAGAGGGTCATTTGCTTATTGTATTGTCAATAAAACTACCAATTTTATTCTGCACAGATTTTCCTACAATCAGAACATCTTTCTGCAGGAAGCGTGCATGACCTACTCATATACCATCATTGCATATTCAGTGATGTTTTGTTGGAGCAGGTATTGCTCCACCTGAACACTGACAGCTGTTAGAGAACTCTCTTCCCTGACAAAGTGATGGCTTTTGGAAAGCACCTAAATGAGCACTTGCCTTTTCAACAGATCTTACTCCAGTATGAGGAGGTGTTGTACTGAGTTACCTGTGTTTTCCTTCTTACATGTAGATGGGAGAGAGAAAAAGGGGATATATCGTGGCAGTAATTGTATTATTTTTTGGTCTTGATTTGTGGGTTTTTCAAAGTTTTCATGTAAGGAATGATATACAAGTCTTTTTGTATTTGGAAGCATTTTCATATGGGAAGGTAGCTGGTATGGTGAGCTGCTGAGTCATATTGCAGAAGCCACCTAGAGCTGCCAAATTAAACCCAGAGCTGTCGGAGGAATTAAGGGAAAGCAAGGACATCCTATAAATTAAAATAATAACTTCTTTATACAGTCTTATACACAGCCATGAAACAGTGAATTTTTCCAGGTTTTAGGGTGGAGAGAAATGTCAGAAGCAAAATTCTTGCTTTTCTGAAGTCGTTTCAATGCCACATCTTTCAGAAAGATGTTTAAGAGAATGTGAGACTTATGCACACATTAATGCTCTCTGGTGGAAAGGAGATGTCCCTGTAAGTGAAAATTAAGTCCAGAACGCTTATGCTTTGATGCAATATTTATTGGTACTGCAGCCAAAGATTTCCCACAACCTCTTGTCTTTATCAGAAAAGGCTCAAAAAATAGTTCAATGCTCTCTCTCTTCCTCCACACCTGGTCTTTTGGGGCTGAGATGCTGCTTGGGTTTACACAGTTCAGTTAAGGACATATTGCTGTACTAGAATGAGTTTGGGTTTTTTTTTTTTAGATTTTTTTTTTTTGGGGGGGGGGTTGGTTTATTTATTTAAAATTAAAATAGCACACTGACTCATACTATTGGGATTTTTTTTTTGGTGGTGGCCTAAAATGAAACTTTGTGCCTGCTTCTCTACAGCCTTCAAACTAACATAGTAATTCACTGGTGAGAAAAGTGGGTGGACAGCTGTGAGTCTGTGGAGAACTCCAGTTCGACTTCCTTTGTAAAAGTGCAAAGGACTGAGTGTGATATGCAGCAGCTAAGAACTGAAATATTTACTGTGATAAATTGCTGGCTTTAGAACAGCTATATAATGGGGCAGCTACTGAGGAAACAATAACACAAAATAATTTCCATTCATGGATTTCAGATTAATAGAATGCTGACAATTTTCTTTAACTTCATCCTAAATACCTTTTAACATGGCTGCTACTAATATCTGTGGTATAAAAATGTGGCAGTTTTCTACTACAGGCAGAACAGAAAAGAATAGACCAGGTTGGAAGAGACCTTCAAAATCATCGCATCCAACCCATCATCCAACACCACCTAATCAACTAAACCAAGCACCCTATCCAGTCTCCTCCTAAACACCTCCAATGATGGTGACTCCACCACCTCCCTGGGCAGCCCCTTCCAATGGGCAACCACTCTGCATAGAATTTCTGCCTAACATCGAGTCTGAACCTCCCCTGGTGCAGCTTGAGACTGTGTCCTCTTGTTCTGGTGCTGGTTACCTGGGAGAAGAGACCAGCCCCTGCCTGTCTACAACCTCCCTTCAGGGAGTTGTAGAGTGCAATAAGGTCACCCCTGAGTCTCCTCTTCTCCAGGCTAAGCAACCCCAGCTCCCTCAGCCTCTCCTCATAGGGCTTGTGTTCCAAACCCCTCATCAACTTCGTTGCCCTTCTCTGGACTCATTCCAGCAAGTCAACATCTTTGCTAAACTAAGGGGCCCAGAACTGGACACAGGGCTCAAGGTGTGGCCTAACCAGTGCAGCGTACAGGGGCAGAATGACCTCCCTGCTCCTGCTGGCCACACTGTTCCTGATGCAGGCCAGGATGCCATTGGTCCTCTTGGATGCCTGGGCACACTGCAGGCTCATGTTCAGCCCTCCATCGACCAGTACCCCCAGGTCCCTCTCTACCTGGCCACTCTCTAGCCACTCTGATCCCAGCCTGTAGCACTGCATGGGGTTGCTGTGGCCAATGTGCAGAACCCGGCACTTGGGTGTGTTAAATCTCATGCTGTTGGATTCTGCCCATCTGTTCAGCCTCTCTACCCTTCAGCAGATTAACACCTGTCCCCAGCTTGGTGTCATCTACAAATTTACTGATGATGGACTCAATGCCTTCATCTAGATCATCAATAAAGATGTTAAAGAGCACAGGGCCCAGCACTGATCCTTGGGGCACACCACTAGTGACTGGCTGCCAGCTGGATGTGGCACCATTCAGTTTATCAGAGATTGAAACAACAAGGAAAAAAATTGTGGGATGTTCAGTTTCCTTTCAATGAGTTATTCCAAACAGCATACAGAAAACCACATCACAGTATCACAGGAACCTCCAGATATCTTTGAGTCCTACCTCCCTGCCAAAACAGGATCATCTAGGGCAGGCTGCACAGGAATGCATCCAGGTGGGTTTTGAAAGTCTCCAGAGAAGGAGACTCCACAATCTCTCTGGGCAGCCTGTTCCAGTGCTCTGTCACCCTCACTGTAAAAAAGTTTCTCCTCATGAGAAAGGTTATGTGTATACATTGGCAGAAAACTACCTTTGCCTTCTGTAGAGCAAATTAGAAAGTGAAGACATTTCTGTTTTCCATGGGACTGTGTGTGTCTTTATAGTACAGAAGAAGAGGGAAGCTGTAGATGGCCATAAGAAGAAACTTATATTTATTCCTGTCAATACTGAGAAAATTATTTGGACCCTATTTCTCAAGTGAAGAAAAAAGAAGGTGATAAGAAACAGCTCCAGACCTCCTTGGATGAAAAACTGTTCTTTTAGTAAATATTAAAAGGGAGAAGAACTAAGAATAAAACTAACACAAACTGCAATAATTAGAAAAAAAAACCCAACAGAATCCAACACATTAACCAACAGGAAAAAGGAAGTTCTTAAAGGCTAGGAAAGACATAGAACTGTTAAAAGTGAAATTTAACGAGTGGTACAAAGAAGCTGCTTGCTAAAAGGTTTTTTCTAGCTGTATATAAATAGAAAAAGGAAAGTAAAGGTGGTATATCATTAAACATTTGAGAAAAAAAATGAAACAGACCAGGGTCATGTAAAAGTATAGAAGTACAAACCCATGAAAAAATAGGAAGTAGAATTTTAAAAATGTCATTGATTTTGTACAGAACTCAAGCCAGACCATGGCATCAAATTACCTCGCAGAAATTATTTGGTTGAGAAAAGAATTGTAAAAGGTTAGATGCTTCTGATTAAGTCATTTGAGGGTGGTGCCATGTGAGGAATCGTTTGTACAGCTGAGGAGAAGGGCACACACGGGCATGAGACTGGTGGAGAGAGGCACCATTGTGCTATGCAGAAAAGGGAGCTGCTGGACTGAAGACTCCCTAAAAGAAGAGTTTCTCCAAGTGTTAGTGTGGGAACAGATGCTATTTGTGTTTTCAGCAATGGTTGTCATAAAAAAGAGAGAACTATGACAATAAAATTTAATCCAGCCCTTCTAAACAATTTAATTGGCTTCTAATACTATCCATCTAATCTAAAACAATACCTACAATAATAAGTAAAGTTTATAGTCCATTCTAACTACTCCAGAACAAGAAAACAGAAAACAGTTTGTCTCTGCAGATGAGAAGAATAGGAACAGGGACTCTCAGGTGACTCAGGACTCTCAGGGTTCTTAGGGTTCATGCACCACAGATTCCTCATGGATTCTTCCTTTGGGCACAATGTTGTATCTGTACAACACTCTGAATTCAAATTCTCTCAGCTAAAGTTAGATTTCTTTCTGGAATGCACTGAATTTCACCATTCTCTTGCGTTACCAGGACCTTCAGCAGAAGCCACCCCTCAGACAGGTTTAGCCTCCCCTGAAGGAGAAAATACCTAAACAGTTTTTCCCAACAGATTCTTTTCTCTAACAACAGGAACTCAATCCACTGAACCTCTACAATTTACGAGCCAGGATGCTTGTGCTAGATTTTCTCCCAGCTTTTCAAAGATCCAGCCCCCATGGCTTTGAGAGTGGTCTTCAGCAAACCACTGTAGCATTCAATTTTCCCTGCAGCTGGTGCATAGTAGGGAATGTGGAATATCCACTCAATGCTGTGCTCTTTAGCCCAGTTTTCACAAGATTATTTTTTAAATGAGTTCCGTTGTCTGACTCAATCCTCTCTGGAGTTCCATGTCTCCACAGGATTTGTTTCTCCAGACCAAGAATGGTGTTACGTGCAGTTGCATGTGGAACTGAATAAGTTTCCAACCATCCAGCATTTGCCTCTACCATAGCAAGCACATATTGCTTACCAGATCGAGAACAAGGTAGAGTAATATAGTCAATCTGTCAGGCCTCACCATACTTATACTTGGACCATCTGTCACCATACCACAAGGGCATAATTTGCTATGCCTGCTTAATAGCAGCACAAATGTCTCAGTCATGGATGACTTGTGTGATAACATCCATGGAAATGTCTATGGATCTGTCACGAGCCCACTGGTAGGTTGCATCTCTGCCTTGATATCCTGACAAATCATGAGCCCACTGAGCTAAGAACATCTCACCTCGGTGTTTCCAGTCGAGATCAAGATCAGAGTCCATGTCTACTTGAGAAACTCTTGCAGCTAGATCCACTTGTTGGTTGTGCTGTTGTTCCTCAGTAGCTTTGCTCTTAGGAATGTGAGCATTAATGTGTCTCACCTTCACTAGAATTCTCTCAATTCGATCAGCAATGCCTGCCCCAGATCAGCAGCCCAAATAGGCTTTCCTTTTCTCTGCCAACCATTCTTTTTCCAGTCCTTTAGCCAACCCCACAGAGCATTGGCTACCATCCATGAATCAGTGTAGAGATAAAGCTTTGGCCATCTCTCATGTTCAGCTACATCAGGGGCTAGCTGGACAGCTTTTACCTCTGCAAATTGACTGGATTCTCCTTCTCCATCTTTCGCCTCTGCAACTCAGCGTGTTGGACTCCACACTGCAGACTTCCACCTTCGCTTGTTCCCAACAAGACGACAGGAACCGTCTGTGAACAAAGCATATCTCTTTTCATCATCAGAAAGGTCATTGTAAGGAGGAGCTTCCTCAGCACGAGTTACTCTCTCCTCTGGAGGTTTAGCACAGCTAGTGCCTTCAGGCCAGCTTGTGATCACCTCCACCAGAGCAGGTCTTTCAAGATTTCCCATTTGAGCTCTCTCTGTTATCAGAGTAATCCATTCAGACCATGTGGCATCTGTGGCATGATGTGGTGTGGAACCTTTACCTTTGAACATCCAATTCAAAACTGGTAATCTGGGAGCTAAGAGAAGTTGCGACTCAGTTCCAATTACTTCAGAAGCAGCCTTTACTCCTTCAGGTTGGACTCAATGAACTTTGAGGTCTCTTCCAACCTTGTTGATTCTATATGCAGCTAGAATCTCTTTCTCTGTTGGAGTATAATTTGCCTCGAGTCCAGAAACCAAGAAGATGTCCATGTGTCTTACCTAGAGCTCTTTGCCATAAGCACCAGGTTGGACCATTGCCAGAACTGGTCTAGACATTAAGAACATTTTGTACATGGCTGCAAGTGACAAGTCCCAGATCCATTGCTTGAATTACCCCTTGCTTTATCTGGTCAAAGACTGCTTGTTGCTCAGGACACCACTGGAAACTGTTTCTCTTTCAAGTCACATCATGCAGAGGTTTCACAATCTGACTGTATCCAGGAACGTGCAGTCTCCAAAATCCCACTATACCCATGTTCATGGGATTTGCCGTAGCAGAGACTCTGTTTACCACATCCACTGGAATGTGATGGTGACCATCCTGCCACTGCACTCCCAGAAACTAGATCTCTCTGGCAGGTCCTTTCACCTTGTCTCACTTGATGGTGAAACCTACTTTCAAGAGAATGTCAATGATTTTGTTACCTTTCTCAAAGACTTCTTCAGCAATTTTACCCCAGATGATGATATTCTTGATGAACTGGATGTGTTCTGGAGCACCACCTTTCTCCAAAGCATCATGGATCACTGTATGACAGATGCTTGAACTGTGAATCCAGCCTTGAGGCAATGTGTTAAAAGTGTGTTGAACTCATCTCTAGGTGAAAGCAAACTGAGGCCTGCATTCCTCTTCCATGGGAATAAAGAAGAAAGCATTGACAATTTCTATGGTAGCATACTATTTGGCCTCTTTGGATTCCAGCTCATACTGGAGTTCCATCATGTCTGGTACTGCTGCAGTCATAGGCGGAGTTAATTTATTCAGGGCACAGAAGTAGACTGTCAGATGCCAGTCTCCATTCTGCTTTCTCACAGGCCACACTGGACTGTTGAAAGGTGAATGAGTTTTGCTGACAGCTTTCTGACTTTCCAACTGATGGATCAGATTCTGAATAGGCAACAAAGAGTCACGGTTGGTTCTGTATTGTCTGTGATGCACAGACTGAGAAGCAACTGGCAACTTTATGTCCTCTATCTCATGTTGTCCCACAACTGCAGATTCATCAGAAAGCTCAGGTCTAATAGACAACTTCAATTTTCCTCCATCAATTTCTACAGTTGCTAAACCAAAAGCCCATTTGTAACCCTCAGGGTCTTTGAAACGCCCTTCTTTCAGAAAATCAATTCCCAAATACAAGGCGCATCAGGTCCTGTCACAACAGTATGTTTCTTCCACTGTTTACCAGTTAAACTTACGTCAACTTGTATCTCAGTCAACTCTTGAGATCCACCAGTGACTCCCAGAATATTTATAGGCTCTGATTGCTGATAATTTGATAGCATTATGGTGTACTGAGCTCTTGTGTCAACCAAGGCCCTGTACTTCTGAAATTTTAAAGTGCCAGGCCACTGGATGTACACATCCCAATAGATTTTTTTGTCTCCATTATCCCTCTCCTCCCCCTGGCAGGAGGCAGGGCACCCCTAATTATGGGGAATATGTCCACATGTGCAGTTAGCACAGCATCTAGTGTCAGAAGTGGAATCACTGTTGGAGCTATTCGAGTTGTTATGGGAAACTGAAGAAGTAACAGCTACCCTTCTGGTATTGCTACCTCAAGCTCTGCCACTCTGCAGTTCTCTTAATCTCCTGAAAAGATCAGAAGCTGGTTGACCATCCCATCTGTTCATGTTCTCACCAAACTGATCATGCAGAGTTGTCCAAATACTCCCAAGTGATTGCCTCTGTGTAGTATTTCCAGTGCTAAGTAATCGCAATACACTTCTTACAAATTTTGTAGCATGTACAATTATAATCCCACTCAGAAAAGCCATGTTAAAATACATGGCAGATCAGAGTTATTGAAAACACACTTATTTTACTAAGAGGAAGAGCACAATTTCCATAGTAAACAAATGTGGAGAAGCACCAGTCTTAATTTTTCCACAGAGCTGACACTACTGAATTGTCTTACAAGACACCTACTCCCTTTTGCTCAGGTCTTGGAAAATGACTGGTTAGAGCGTCTCATTTCCTGAGTGTTGCTGCATCCTTGTTCTGGAACCAGCCATCTGCATTCCTCAGTAATGCAGAGAAACAGGAGAGTTCAGGAAGCAAGCATATCTCTTCTTGGTTACTTCATTCCTTTTCCTAAAGCCAAATGTTGCAGTGGCAACGATGAGACTTTTAATTGGGTGAAACCCTTGGGTAGAATCGTGCTTTCTCAGCATGCCTCTCAGTGGGAAGCAGACTCTGCAGTGAAGTGACTGCCTTCCAGCTGAATGAACTATCACGTACTGACTTCAAGAGCTTTGGCTGGCACGCATGCTTATTTACCTCTGGCATCCATTTAAATGACAAGGGAGCAAAGAATCGTCCTTCCCTTTGACAAAGTGGCCAGAGTAAGACCTCTGCAGCACAGCACTGACATGGAAGTGGAAAGGGAGACTGTTCCCCATCTGTGACACTGAACCATGTGGCTAAATAGCCTATCCTATAAATGGCCCCTCATGACACAATGAGATCCCTAAACTAGCTACCTGTTTTCACTGGCCAGCTCAGAAGACTGCACAGTGCTGGAATAATCAGGGAAGCTGAAAGTTAGTTCCATTCTTAAACGGCAAAAACTTGAACAGGTTTGTGAAGAGTCTTGCAAGATCTTTTCCATTTGCCTACTTTGGTGGTTTTTATAGATGTCTTTCATAGGCAACCTGACCTAATGGAGGATGTCCCTGCTTGCCGCAGGGGGGCTGGACTGGATGAGCTTTGGAGATCCCTTCCAATCCAAACCATTCTACAGTTCTTTGATTCTATGATTTTTTTTTTCCTATATGGATCGACCATCTGCTAATGGCATGTCCACTTCTCGGTACTCACTGTCTGCCAGTTGGTGCGCAGCTCTGTTGACAGGCCAGCAGGCAGTAGCAGCACATACAGTTTTGCAGGGTACAGAGTCCAGAATCGACCAGGTTGGAAAAGGCAGTCAGACTAGTGTCCTCCTTGGGACCACTGTGATACAGAGAACCATTTAACTTATTTTAGAGATGCTCAATAGCCAAGGGTCTGCTTCAGTTGCCACAAAAGACAGCTCCTTCATAAAGATGGTACAAAAATAAGTGGTGTAATTATGCGTGTGTGTGTCTGCTATTCCAGTTATGCTCGCATGCTTATCCAGTGCACTCACAGGTCGTATAGCTCATGACTGTTTCTTTCTTTCCTTCGTTGTTAATCTGTAACCACTGAATCTTTGCGCAAGCAATCCTACATGAGACAGAGCCAGCAGGAGGCAAAATGAGGCAAAGAGGATTGCATCTGACAGAGCTGTTTAAATAAATTGTTAATTTTCTTAGAATACCAGAGGACCTGTCTGTAGCACCAAATCTCCATAGCTTGTAATCTTAGGAGCCATCTGTCTCCCTGCATGCTGGAGAAGGCTATGGACTTGGAGAGATGATGAAATATTAGGATGTAAATATTGAGGAGGTGGGAGATTATGGCAATATCTAATCCTGTATCTTGCAAGATGACAGGTTCCCTAGCCTCCCACTGTGGCAAGGGAGTTCCGGAGGTTCAAAATATTCAAGGTCTGAGCTCTGAAATTCGCACACATTGAGCAGATTGAATCCATTTTACCATTAGCTGTATGAATGTGCCTGCATTTCTGTGGTTTTATTTTTCTTTTAAACACATATTCTATTAAAAATAAAAATATATTATCATCTTATGTTGTATTCAATAACCCAAAACATAGAAATAACACAGCCCACTCAATCTAGTGACCTCTAAGATACACTGAAAAACAGTGTTTTTATTCAACTTTGCAGAGGACATGGACTGGATTAAAACTAAGTAGCATTAATTAATTTATTTTTTTAATAGAATGGATGTGTCTTGGATGACAAAAGCACGTATCTTCTTTGTAAGTTAGGGGATAGAACACATTTACTTTCTAAAATGAATAAACTTGGTACATAATAGGAGGTCTTTTGACTTTAAATTAAATATTCAAAATGAGGCCTGTTCCATGGTCATGAAATGCATCTGTTGATATAGCTCTCTCTTCTGAAAAATGATGTGACTTCCGTGAAAGACTAATAAATGTCTTTTCACCTCATAAGCTCTTCAGTGTAATAATTAATGTTTTCTGTGGTTTTACATCTCAAGGGATACAATATATTCAGACAGCTGAAATCAGAGAAGAGCTTTAGAAGACCTGTGTTTCACTTCTAGTTTAAGAACAGAGAAGTTTGAAAGAGTAGGAGCTACATCATTTCTTTAGACCTGGTCTTCAGTCACTTTTCTTTGACTTTCTCTACTGTAGCCATATTTATATGCCTATGTACAGCAGTTTGACATCTTTGCCTGAACTGTATTATGCAGGGTTTATTTTTTTAAATGGAAATCTGTGTTTTAATCATAACTGTCAAAGAGACTATCAGACACGCTTCAAGTTGTTAGAGTTATTTTGGGATTTGTTCTGTGAATTGTAACTACCATGTTTTAAGAAATATTAAAACAAATGCCTTCTCCCAAACTTTAAAGGTTATCAACTGTAAAGTGCCACACAAAACCACTCTTTTCATTTTCCTTTAGCCACCTAATTTCACAAAGCACCGAATCTTTTCATAGAAAGTCCAACTAAGAAAGTACAATTTACTTTAGCCCAAAGCAGCATCTGAAAGCAGATTTGTCAGCCCTGTGTTGCTTTTTGCAATTATCTGGCAATTCATATTTTCTCAGATATACAACAGATTGACACAACTTTTACAAGACAACTATCAACAAGTATCTAGGTGAAAGGAATGCCGCAAATGATTAGTGTTATTGTATTATTATAATCTTTATAAAGATGTGATGGATTAATACAGAAGTTTACTGGGCTGCTAACAAAAAATAATTTTGTAGCTTTGATAATTTAGAAGTTCTCTAAGGGACATTAAAAATAGATTTTGGATACTTGTTACAGAATAAATCATATTCTGGTTACTAAAATTGTTCCATTGGACCCGAGAAGCACACAGCAGCAAACAGCAAATGATGTTTACAAGCTTGTCAGAGACTCCAAAACTGAAGTATCTGTATGCTATCTACAAATTGTTGGAACATTTTATATTCCCTTTCTTCTAAATGAAACAAACAACTAATTAAAAAACCCTCCAAGCCTACAAAAGAAGAGTCATAGTAAAAAAACAAATAAACAAAAATCTTAATCAAAAAATTCTGTACAGAGAAGAGGCTTTCAAATCATCAATACACCAATCTTCCTACTTGATTGTTAAAGACACCTCCTGGACACACATCTGAACTTTGTGCTAGTGTTCCACTGCAGAAAGAAAATTGCATATTGAAAAACACAAAGAAGAGATGGGAAGAGAATATATATTTTCACCTTATTGGGACGTATTGAGTCCAAAATCAAAATAGTACGTCATTAGAATTTTTTTCTCTCTCTCCCCCACATTTCAGTAGCTATTCCAGTTTGAATTTCAGTAAATTAACATTTTCAAAGTTAAAGACAAATGCACTCTGAACCTAGAAGTGTTATCCACCTAAAGCATCCACATAAGACTGGAAAATATGACCAGAACTTACAGCTAACACAGGCTCAGCTGCAAAGACAGCTGGAGAGGTAGTTTGAGGTCACACAAGGTACCCTACATTTATCTACCTAAATTGCTCCTCTTCTGTTCATAGGAACCACCTGAATAAAAGCTTCTGGTCCAAGACATTGATTTAAATGGTGGTAAAAGAGGGCAAGCAGAATACTTGACATTTGTCTGCCAAGTTCTGGGTGCAGAATTCTATTGGGATAAGAGTGGAACAGGTAAAAAGAGCTGAATGCTTTTTGTCATTTGGTCAGGAAATGAATGCAGCACCATTTACAAGGCTTACTACTTCACAAGTGATGAGTCTGTTTCATGGAACCAGACTGTGATGAGCAAAACAAGCTTTGGATTATTTTTTTCCTCTCACCATCTCTAATAGAGACATTCTTGTACACACCCTGCTTCAGACAGAATTTCAGTTTGGACATTGACACTGATCCTCTGCCTATTTGTATGCAAAGAAACAGGGAAAAGGTATCTCACCTTCAACCTTCAGCAAGGCATTGTTTATTTCCTGAACATCTTTGTATCTCCCAGAAACATTGTCCAGGAAACCTTTGAAAATTTATATTGCTTGCAGAATGCAAAACCACTTTTTCATGCAGATTCCAAACATATTTGAGTTCCACTAAAGTCTCCTTGTTCAGCATGTGCTAAACTCAAAAAGAACCTCTATTTTCCACAACTGTAATTTTGCACATATTAATTAGGCCTGACTGTTGCATTTCTGTGTGAAGGTGGCCAGCCACATCAGGCTTGTATTAGCCAGAGCACAGGCAGAAGGTGAAGAGAAATTTTTATTCCCTCTCTGTGGCACTTGTGAAACCATATCTGAAGAAGAGTGCCCAGAGCTGGTCTGCCCAGACTGACACATTAGTGTGAATCCAGTATAGGGCCACCAAAAGGGTGAGGGGCTGGAATGTGTGATGGGGAAGAGGTTGGGAGAATTGGGTTTGCCCTGAGAATGTTTTGGGAGGACCTTACCATTATCAGCAGCTACCAAGGGGAGTGAGCAGAAAAGATGGAGGGAGCAGAAAAGATGGAGCTTGATGATAGAATAAGCAGCAATGGACACTACTGATGATAGAGAGAATTTTCATTATGCATTAGGAAAAAAAGTTTTCACCATGGCAGTTGTTGAACAGTGGAATGGACCACCTAAAGAATCTCTGTCCTTGGAGATAAGCAGAGCTGGAATGGGTACAGCAGTGAGCAACCTAGCCTAAGAAGGAGCTGCTCTGAATTAGGGTGGCGGTAGCACACAAATGGGCTGGGGAAAAAAAAAGAACCAACAAGCAAAAAAAACAAAAAACAACCACCCAACAACAGCAACCAAAACCAAAACCAACATTGTGTTCTGCAGGGCTTAGTAAGACAGATTCAGCTTATTAGGCTCAATGAAGTAAAGCCAGGTGAAAACAAAGGATTAAGTGCTGGATAGGGGAAAAAAAAGTTACCCTGAGAAACCCTCAACTTCAGATTATTAGAGAGTTTTCTTCTGTTTTGCTCTTTTTTATTAACTTCAAATGGTTTCTTTGAGAATATTTAAGATTATGTGATTTTCTGTGTCTAAATGACAGCACTTTGTAGGATAAAATATACATTATATAGACAGGGCTTGTTATAAAATGTGAAAATCACAACATAGAATTCTGCATGTAAGGAATAAAATAGTGGACCCACAAGTCTTGTCTCTAAATCTCTGTGGGTTTATCTAGGAATGCAAAACCAGTTAACTGCTCACAGAAGTCTGACAACTGTCACAGAGAGTAACAGTTCTGAGAGCTGAGGGCATTCTGCACCTCAAGAGTAATACCTATATATATTTTAAAGTTTGTGGATACTTGCAGTATGAAAACATATCAAGACAATCTGTACAAATTAATGTAGTCAAGAGCAGATGCTACCATCACCAACCAAACAGTAAAAGAGACTCCCAATCTCTTTTATAGAAGCAATGTTAATAATAAATATTTTTTTATAAAAGAATGAAAACTATGCTATAAATGGCACTTCTTATGTACTTATATAAACTCCTGTCTGTAATTTTTTAAACACATTATCTCTGTATTGCTCCAAGCTGCCATGTCTGTATGTCTGTCAGGAGCCAATCCATCTCAAACAATCACCTCGTGAAAATATCCAGGGACAATGACCACCCTCTACTACTGGGCAGCCTGCTCCTGTTCTGCTTTAATATCTTAATGAAGACGTTTTTCTCAATATTCTGTCTAAACCCTCTCAAGCTGCAACTTGTGGCAACTTCTTGTTGTACCACTTGCCACTATGAAGAAGAGCCTGACTGTTATGTTTGTATCTTCCCTGCTAAAACCCCTGCAGGGTATGTGAAATAGAACAACACTTCCAATTTGACATTTAATATCTGGATTATAATTTTGGAGGTACTTTTAATTTGCTGTCCTGAACAATAGATGTGATCCTCTTCCCAGAGCCTACTCATAACATCAGTCCTGCTAACACCTGCTTTTAAACATAACATTCCTGTTTCTATTAAAAGCGCAAGAGTTTCAGTTTAACTTGCCATGCTGTCAATGTCTATCAGTGTTCTTTGCCACAGGCAGTTAATGCTGTTCTTTTGTAATTCCATCCATAAAAATGCTGCATCCCTGAATTACTGTCATCAGTAGTTGACAATCTGCCATCTTTCTCTTGGAAGCATTACTTCTCTGACATGTTATAGGATAATATGATAGCAAATGCCTGGTTCCAAGAATCCATGAGTACATTAAAATAAATCTTACCTTACATCAATATGAATACAAAGCTCTTGTCGTATGTCCTGTTATATTTTCTGTGCTGCTTTAAAATATTACAAGCTAAACTGGATCAGGCTGGATTAATACTTTCAGAGATTACCAGTGACTAAATTCTTCATACACTGATACAATGATAATTAGTCATTTGAGCAGTTATTCTTATATGAAGAGCCCCAAATCAACCCAGGATAGACTATGCTGTAACATACTTCTCAATTGGGCACCTTTAGAAAGAACACACAAAAAATGTCCAGATAAGGTCTGATTGCAGGTACCATGATATTGGTAGCTTCCCAATGAAAAGTCTGCCATTAAGGCAAGAAGTAAACAGAAATAAAATCTTAAGATACAGACTTGCTGTTTTGAAACAAAATTTCTCATGCCTTTTGTTCTCATGGTGAAGCACTGCAGGAGTTAATAATTAGATGCTCTCCTGCTTGTTGACAGCTGCCCATCTCTCTATGGAATGGAAGGACCTATTGTACCAGACAAGACCCCCTACAAAAAGTCTCACTCATTTTTCATATTCACACTTTCTCTAGCCCTTTAGAATTCTAAGAAAGTCACTGCAGGTGGAATAAAATCTGAGACACTCTCTTGCAGAAACAACTGATTGTTACACACTGCTTATAAACATCTTCTCCATTTAAACTAAAAGCTTATTAAAACAGAGAGACCTTCCAACCTACGCCTATTCTATCCATACAGGCTTCAAGACTGAACTGAGTGGTTGTGGTTAGTTGTATGTGGTCTATAACATCTGTCTTAACGTTCCCCTCATGCTCTCGCTGAGGCTTCCTAGAGGTCACAGTATGCAGAAACTTGACCAGGGAGGCTGGGCACAGCAGAATGTCTCACTGCCCTCCCTGCAAAGGTTGTGCATGAAGAGGGAGGTGTGGGCTCACAGCAGGGTGCTTCACCCTGGAGTACTCTCTGCAGCTTGCTGACTGAGATGAGGCAGTTTGCATCCTCTCTTCTCAGCACAGTGCTGTCACAATGCACTCATCACTATAAAGCCTCTGCCATATTCCTGTAAACAACTGCAAAACTAAAAAGACAAAGAAGGCCTCTACAATGCCAAAGTGCTGGTTTTCATTAATGTTAACAAAATCAAACATGGTGAAAAAGTTTCAGAAACTTTTAGATGCAATGCTCAATAAAAACAATAATTTTGGCAGGACTTTGGCAAAATTAAACAGTAATGTGTGTGGTGACTACTTGTGGAACATATGAGTTTTTCTGTTTAGTTTTCATCACGTTACTGACATTTCTAATATATTGCTTCTTGGCATATCTTTACAAGAGAAGGAAGGTGCTGCCTTTTACAGAGGAGGCATATTTTTGTTAATCTCTCTGTGCTCATGGGCGGTCACTGCTCATCCTGGGTCATATTTCCTTATGATCTTTTATGGCAGTCATAGGATTACTTTCTCAAAAAGAAACTGTAAAAATCAGAAAAACTTTACTCACCTCTCAAATTCAAGTGCAGCTGATTGGAACTCCATGGCAGAAAACAAGAGTGTAGAGGACAAGGCAGAGCAGAGCGTGGTGGTGAGTGTTTTCTTTGTAAACCTGAGAAAATACATATTTATATATTAAAAAAAAAAATATATATATACTAATTCAGATTAAGCTGTAATTTATGAGCTCTGCTGCCTCATCAAGAGGTACTTTTGCTTCCAAGCCACTACTTTGTCTTCATTCTGTCTTCTGGGATTCAAACTACAGCAAAGGACATTTTACATATCCTTGATTCAAATGGTTTCTTATAGGATAGCTCTCTATTCTTTCTTTTGCTGCATTTGATGGGGTTTTAAATGTTCAGTGCTAATTTATATCTAAGTTTCAAAATTCATGTTATTTCAGAGTTTTTAAGAACTAATCACTGTGGCAATTCAAACATCATCTATGTTAATCCTGACAAACTGCACTCAGATAACATTAATGGGCTGATTTACAAGTAATAAAGCAAAGATGGAACTATTCTTAATCTATCCTGCTGTGTTCAGATATTACCACACATATGGCAGAGAAGATTACCAGCAGTTCTGAGACCCCCACGATTCTTCAAGGCATAACAAAACAGATTAATGACAGAGTAATAAGGTCAGCTCAGGTGTAAGGCAACCTTTTCTCTTGGATTACTTCATGGCTAAATTTGGTCCAATTTAACATAAAATTTCATTTTACTTGATAATTTGGGTTATTGTCTTAAAGCAGAATAGAAGTGAATTGTGTGTCTGGAGGAGGTGAAGAATCTACAATTTAGGAGATTAAACCTCTCATTTACTTTCTCACTGGTTCAAGTTCTAGATAACAAAAGCTAGTACTTACTTTTGCACAGTTGTCAGAAAGAGAATGGTTTGCTCTTCAAACATACAAGTTAGAAGCATAGCAGCACTTCTGAAGCGTAATTAAACAAATAGGGGAGATAGCACAGACACTGTTTCTGGTGAATTTCAGCCCATTTGGGAAGAATTAAACCAATCACGCATGCAGCTGAAAAGAATTAATCTGGCTGCTTAAACAAACTGCTCGCTGTCATTGGCAGAAAGAAATGAAGACAAAGAACAGTAGGTGAAAAAAAGCTAATAGTGCATCTGACAACACAACTTTGTCCCAAATGAATTCACTGTTAGAGGACATAGTTATTACCTATAAAATTAAAGGCTATAAATATAACATAAACAGTGTTTGAGAAAAGCTGGTGTATCTCCAAGACTTCATATACAATCTCAAGTTGTTTTTCTGGCAGATTAATTATCTCATAATAAAACCATAAAAACATTTAATTAAAACTAAAGTGAAAAGTCGTGTACTCCCATGCAAGAGAAACATCAGCAGTGATAAATGCTGTGCAGCTGTAGTGAATGCATTATTATACCTGTGTTCATTGGAAGGCAAAGAGAAACAGGTGTGGCCTATGGGGTAAAGGAAAGATTTCAGGCGAAGAGATGAGGTTTCTAGGTCAGGGATAATTCCTGACATTTAATTTATTTGTTTATGCTTATACTGATTTATAAGCCTACACAACAAAAATAAGACTCCCTTCATGGCACTGTGGGAGACTGAATTCACCATACTTTGTATAGTCTTTTGAGATGAAAGTAGGTTAATTTTACATAAAATACTTTCTTACTTGCCTTGCAAACTGACTTCAGCGCCCGGTTTTCTAAAGGATCAGGTTAAAGAGAGCAAAAAGGAGCTCTGAAGTTAAAGGCAGATCCTTCACTTTCCTCTGTTTGCAGTGACTTCAGCTGCCAGCCTTTAGTGTCTCTCTTGAGATAAACACACACATACACACACTTCTGACTGTAGGAAAAAGACAGCTAGCTTGGGTCAGTGCACTTGCCTTTCAATGGAGTGATCTATGTTAAAACCCACAAATAGCCAAGGATGCCCATGACAGCACTATGGCCTCTAGTAGTTATTAATCACAGGTGAAGTGCTATTGCCTTCTGCATGCCCTAGCCATGCACTGCGTGATCAGGCATGAAAGCAAACAGAGGCTGTTGACAGCTGTGTATACAATTGCTCCCATATTAGGACACAGGTGTCTGTTTTATTAGTGTTTACTCTCACTAGGAAAGCAACTATCCATTATCAGTGCAGGAATTAAGGCACCCCAATGCTGAAGTGCAGTAGTCCGAGGGAAATGGATAACAGGATAGAGAGTGGAAAGGCATGACAGAGAATCAGGGAAGTGTTCTGCACTGATCACATGAGCTGAAGTTATAGTGACCATGGGCACAAGAATGACCGCTTCATCCAAGGTTGTACTGGACAGAAGTATGCTAGAGGGGAGCTCATACAGATATCATATGAGGAGTGATGACCTGCCTTACTTCCTTGCCTTTGTAAGAAAAGCTGCAAGCCCACTGAGTGTGTCTGCATCACTCTGAATGAAGGAAAGATCCTTGTCATAAAAAGATGATGATTGCAGAAATCAAACCATTACAGTTGCAGATATTGGAAAGTAATTTCCACTGTGTTGAGTGGACTAATAGGAAGGCTGCCTAGAGATTCAAAAGAAGTATTGTGATGGAGTGCCTTCTGCCCCTGCTCCTCCACTTGTAACAGCTAAAATATCTTACTGATACTGCATAACTTCCTATAGCCTCAAGAAAATGTTCAAGAAGCAGTAAGTCTCTAACCAAAGCCTTGAAAATGAAGTATGCTATTTTTAACACTGAGAAACTTATAGGAAAAAAATAGTTTATTATGATGTTTAGCACATTAATAATAATGGGCATCAGAATTTCTGCTTTTCCAATTCATTCAAATTTGAATGAGGTTGCAGGCATGTGAATTATTGGTTTCAAAATGGCAGAGAATTAAAGCATTGCAATGCATCATCTGCAGATTTCTTAGGCAAGTTTCCTACATTTTCTGTCTTAAATCTTCCAGCCAAAGATGATACATTTAAAGAAAAATACCTTACCTACTGAGAGAGGGCTGTGAGTGAAAACTTTTATTACAAGAGAAATCATATGACTTCCTAAGTCATTGTTTGGGAAATGAACCAAAATGCTGCTGAAGATAGAGAAGAGGACAGAAGATGTTTAGCACTCTAAGCAGCATGCAGTTAATCAGACATCTAGACTCAGCAACCACAACTTTTATGGAACCTGTTTGTTTAAATCCAAGACAATGACATTTCTGAGATCTTAAAGGCTTGATTATCATGAGCCTTGTGCATGCTTATGACCCTAACATGCCATTAATATTTCTGTGCCTTTTTTTTGCCTAACAGAATACATAGCATGGATTTTGAAGTGGGTGGAGGAGGAGTGAAAGGCAGAAAAAGAAAGTGTAAATGAAAAGAACAATTTGCTATATCATCTCCAGGAAAAAAATTTGACCTGCAATTAAGATTCTAAATATTATTTTTTTTATAAAAAAGGAAAATTAAATTGAACAATGAAGTATCTAAGAATTTAGCTGAGGCTCCACCAGTTAATGATACTTTGCAGGCTGCTCTGCTTGATCAATCCCTCCTTACCGGATTCTTCTCATCGCCTTGCTCAAAATATACCAGTTCTCAAAGTCAACTGTCCAGACACAAGATGCTAATGCTCTCTGCCAAAGGTGACTACTACATCACACAAAAAAGGACTTGTGTATATTTTTAGTTTCCTGAAAGAAGAAGTAGAGGGCAAACTCAAATTAGAACCATATTACACTGTCTAGCAATCTGTCCAATTCCTGCAGTGAATTCCTTCACCTGCATTAGGAAAAGGCTTACTGTTAAGACTTAGGAAAAATAATGATAAGGTGTGCTCCATTTCTGTGGACATGGAGGAGTGGAACACATTTTATTATTTCTGTTATTGGATTAGAGATTTTGCAATGTACTCTAAAGCACTTGAGGGCTTTCTCACGAAAGAAAGCTGTAAAAGTGTATTTGAAATGTTTCCCCTCTATGGTGAAGAGTGGTTTATGATGGAAAAACTACAAGCTGTGAGCTAGAGTTTATTAAGATTTCTTATATTGAATAATGTTTAGCTTAATAACAACTAAGTAGAATAAAAACATGATGTGAGTATGACTAAAAAGGAATATTTAATCCACGTGGTAGTTATTAATAAGTGAACATATTTTTTGACAGCTATCCAAATATCTTAAGAACCTTTTCAAAGCCATGGTCCATCTAGATGCAAAATCTATATTTATTTAAATATTGCATATCAAAAGAAAGATAAATATGCAAAATCTGAGGACCAAAGTATGTGTATATACTCTAATGAAAACAAATAACCCAATGTGAAAGTCAATGGAAAGTTTTTGACAGTGTTTTTAAGATATTTTACAGGATTTTGGGGTGTCCAAAAATGCAAATGGATTAGTACAGGAATTATAAAAATATTCTAAAAATCCTACCTCAAAAAAAAACCAAAAACAAATAATAAAAACCCCCACCAACCCTAAACAAACAAAAACCCACTACCACAACAGCAAAGACCCAAACAGACCAGGCACTTGGACTTGTACTGTACTACCCCAGTGACAAAAATCAGCTTTTGAGCCACATGGAAGAGAGAACTTCAGTCTTTGGAGATATTAATTTAAAATGCAAAGTAAAACTAATTTCTGCTTTTCCCTTTCTACTAATTTCTAGTAACTTGCTGCAGTCTTTAAAAAATTAATGGAGAAAACTCCTGTTAGGGAAAAAAAAATGAAATAAGCTTTACTATAAGAATACATTTAAATATATACTTATCTTTAAGCATAAGCTTGAATTCCATGAAGTTATAAATGTGTGTGTGTATACACACTCAATGTTAGTAATTTTGTCAATGTCTTTTATCAAGGAGAACATTTGTTTCACTTTTCTGCAAACACATAGTTCCCTCTTAAGGCTAAAGGTCTCACTGACAAAATGCTACCAACCATGAACATTTTGTGCTGTTACTATTATTTTAATCTCATTCTCTGATATATAGTGGTGGATGCTATCATCCCCTGAAATAGTACAGTAAAAGGCTACTTCACACAGTAAAAGAATGGAGAATTGACATGAGAAAGCAATTATGTGGGAAACACTGAATCAAGCATTCCCAGATGGTATATTTATATTGAGAATAAACTGTAAGGGAGCCAAGTTGGAAGTCTGTAAAACTTCCACCATTGTTAAAGGGACACTGTCCCTTAGTCTGGGGCCCACAGACTGCAAAGGGATTTTACAAAACTTAAGATGAAAATCAATCAATTAAAACTCAAACCAGTAATTTTATGTCTTTGCCTATAAACATCTGCTTCAAGTACTAAGAACTCTAGCAGTACTGTTATGCCGGGGAAGGTGAATGAGAAGGCAAAACTGGGTGGAGATAAAAGTTGGGCTGAGTGTTTCCCGGTGTCAGACTGGACTTTGTGAAGTAGAGAAAACAAACAAGAATGTGATAGATCCCAAAAGAATTATTGTAGAATTATTTTCATTGTAATAAACTGTATTGTCAGGTCAGCATTCATTTCTCTATTTATTTATTTATTTTTTTTTAAGTATTGTAGAATCACAGAACATTAGAGGCTGGAAGGGACCTCCAGAGATTATTGAGGGCAACTCCCCCTGCCAGAGCAGGATCACATAGGGTAGTCCATACAGGAATGCATCCAGCTGGGTTTTGAAAGTCTCCAGAGAAGGAGACTGCACAACCTCTCTGGGCAATCTGCTCCAGTACTCCGTCACCCTCTCCTCACGTTGAGTTGAAACGTTCTGTGTTCAAGTTTGTATCATTGCTCCTTGTCTTATCACTGTGCACCACTGAAATGAGATTGGCCCCCTCCGCTTGACACCCACCCCTCAGATATTACATGTAGATGTTGATGAGATCCCCTCTCAGTCTTCTCAACACTAAACAGCCCCAAGTCTCTCTTCACAGGGGAGATACTCCAGTCCCCTAATCATCCTTATGGGTAAGAACTTTTTTGACAGCAAGCCTTTAAAGAAAACAGTTCATTACATTAAATGTCAATGAAAAAGAATGAGTAACTGCTCAGATATAGCAACCCCAGCAGCAAAAGCAACTAAGGCAGAGAACAGATTGGGTAAGATCTACAGATACTCCCAAGACTACTTGCATCACAAGTCTTAAGTTTTATGTAAATAAAACCCTCATTTAAATAAGAGCAGGCATTTTGCTTCAGCCCGGTTTAGATTTTTGGTACAATAAGGTGTAAAAATGAAAAGTAATAAATACAGCAATTTTGTACTCGCCAACAGCTGTCATGTTTTATAGTCTATGCTTTTTATTTCAGTAACATTTCTGAAGACCAGAAATGGACTAAATTCACAATACTTTGCTTTTTATTTCAATTTTCCAAACTTCAAAGTGTCTCTGATTCAGCGGTTTGATCCACTTTCATCCCTTGCAGAAATCAGAAGCCTCTCAATTTTTTATTTGAATAAATTTGCATATTTATCTCTACCTGATAATTTTAAATGCCAGGCTAAAAATGTTGCTTCCAATTCAGGTAAGAAAGAAGAAACAACATGAACAGAAAAAGTGGACAGAAAAAGCTTTTCTAAACATCTTTAAACTCTGTGAGTGTCTGGGTAAAGCTTCAAATCAGTTATTTCTGCTGAACTCAGCCACACATATTGAGGCAAACCTACTGCAAATCTGAATAGAATGAGGTAGGAATAAATCACGATGCAAACTGTAACAATGTTAAGCTACCAGAGTGCTGTGGTGTATTTGTGAATATTTTATCATTTTCATCCTTAAACTAGTAGCCAGTTAACAACAGCGAATGAAATTTGAACAGAAGCTAAAAGTAACTACCACAATCTTGAGATTTGAGATACTATTTTCACAGAATCCCAGAATCAACCAGATTAGAAGAGGCCTCCAAGATCATCAAGTCCAACTGATCACCCAGCCCTATCTAATTAACTAGACCATGGCACTAAGTGCCTCACCCAGTCTTTTCTTAAACACCTCCAGGGACGTCGACCCCACCACCTCCTGGGGCAGCCCATTCCAATGGGCAATCTTTCTGTGACAAACTTCTTTCTAAGATGAAGCCTAAACTTCCCCCTGCACAGCTTGAGACTGTCCTCTTGTTCTGTCGGTGGTCCCCTGGGAGAAGAGACCAGCCCCCACCTGGCTACAACCACCCTTCGGGCAGTTGTAGAAAGCAATAAGGTCCCCCCTGAGCCTCCTCTTCTCCAGGCTAAACAACCCTGGCTCCCTCAGCTGCTCCTTATAGGGCTTGTGCTCGATACCTCTCACCAGCTTTGTTGCCCTTCACTGGACACGTTCAACACATTTTCAAAAGTCCCATTAAGTTATACTACACATGCAAAATGGTCCCTTTCTTGGAGAAAAGCTTTGACTTGACAGTGCATCTCCAACAGCTCTGCAGTCATTAGATTCACTTTACACACACTCTAGCAAGCCTCCTTGCTGCCTTGTGTTATCTAGTTTATGCACATACCAGACGGCTGAATGAAATGTTTTGTCATCTATTCTACTCCACAAAAAGGATGTTGTTAGAGAGATTTGAAATGGTCATTAGAGAAAGGGAAGATGGTGCTGGTGAATAGCCAGAGCCTGGAACAAAGTTGAGTTTTGGACACCAAGGACATTACTCATGTAAGAGCCTGGGTCCATCTTCCCTCAGGAATGGGCAAAGTTCCCAGTTCCTTCAGACATCTGTTTGATATTACCAGACTCACTAGGGAAGGATTCAAGGAGTGCAGAGCTGGCTCAGGATGTCTCAGCCATGGAGGCAGAGTCCAATTTTCTAGCAAAGACAGTTTAAAAGGCCAGAGAGGAACAGGACTTGGAGGGGTCATCTGGATTCAGGAAAAAATGAAGAACAGAGTGGTTCCAGAGCAGGAAGATTCTCCAAGGTCAGCCAAACAGCAGGGCAGAGAGAGGAAAGTGAATCTCAGGAAGATCCAGAGGCAAGCAGAAAGGCATCAGATGTGACTGTGTGGGACTGGGCTACAAGACATCTGTAGAGCACAGCTGCAAGGGTACACTGCCCTTCCTCTGTCCTCCTTTCCTGCATGTAATTGTTCTCCCTGTTTACCTGGGCTAAGGGACTGTCAGGGTGCCTGAGATACCCACTTTCCTCTGCCTCATCTTCTGCTCCCACCTAGTGCAAAGCAGAAGTGGCCTCTTCCTCTCTCCCACGTGCCTACTGCTCACTCTTGATCCTTACCCAATCTCCTGAAGAAATGAGAGAAGAAACAGATGCCAGAGGCCATTCTGGACCTCATGCATACAGTGGAAAGGGAAGACTAGGTATAGACTGAAGAGACGAAAGCAACTGATGGAGTAGGTTTGCAGCCAACTAGTCCCCTGAGTGAGACTCTAGCCCTTCCCTGTGGGGCAAGTGGTGAGGACACTGCTGAAGATGAAGAGGCCAGTGATCTTTGCTTCAGCTACAGAAGATGCAGGCAGAATACAGAATTAACCAGGTTGGAAAAGACCTCTGAGATCATCAAGTCCAATCTATCACCCAACACCATCTAATCAACTAAACCATGGCACCAAGTGCCTCATCCAGTCTCTTTTCAAACACTTCCAGGGATGGTGACTCCACCACCTCCCTGGTCAGCCCATTCCACTGGCCAATTACTCTTTCTGTGAAGCATTTCTTCCTAACATCCAGCCTAAACCTCCCCTGGTGCAACTTGAGACTGTGTCCTCTTGTTCTGGTGCTGGTTGCCTGGGAGAAGAGACCAACCCCCACCTGGCTACAACCTCCCTTCAGGTAGTTGTAGATGGCAATAAGGTCTCCCCTGAGCCTTCTCTTCTCCAGGCTAAACAACCCCAGCTCCCTCAGCCACTCCTCATAGGGTGCTGCAGGCAGTCATGTTTCCCCCAGACAACATCTGAGAGCTGGAAAGGGTCTGGAAGAAAGGCAGTAGTAGTAATGTCAGGAAGCAAGACATAGTGTGAATAATCATTTCTTCATATGATTTCAGAACTTCAGCAATACCCAAAGAAAGCGTTGTGCTGGGGAATCCAACTCAAGTGAGCTGCAGGGAGGTGGCAGTGTACCTGAAATTAGTTTTATTGATAGGATTTGTTTGGCTATTTTGGAGAAGTTTCCTGAATATTTGTTCAGCATCCATCCTTCTGAGTCACAAGTACTGCAATAGCTACCTGATTTTGACACCCTTACAATCCACAGAATAGCAGAATTAATAACTGGCTGTTTTGTCTAATATGGCAACAACCAAATTTGTGGTTCATGGATGGCATTCAAATTATTGGCACAAAATGACTGTCCACAGCCAGGCCTGTCTGAATTTTATCAGCTTTAGCCTAAAAGACAAATAAACCACTAACACCTGAAGGACAGAAGAACTGAAATGAGCACAACATGTCTTTCTTTTTCCTCCTGCTGGGTGAGCTCACAAACTATCCTAAATCACACAACCAGCATATGGTTTGTCTGGCAGATTTGTGGTGGCACACACAGAGCTGCACGTATCTGGCCCTTTGGTGCATCAGTTGGTATATGCTGGCCAGATAGGCTCTTCCCACAGCCCTGGAGAACCTGGCACAAGCCACACCACAGGCAACAAACCACGGCTGCTCAGAGCAGCTGGCACAATGTAGTCCACAGCTCCCACTAAATGAAAGCCTCCATTGAACTCAACTACTGTTTGTATGAATAAAACCTGAGTGTGTCCATTGTGATGTGACCAAATCATATTTCATTTTTCAGAAACTGGTAAGGAAGAGAATAGTGGTGACACATAGCAAAAAAAAAAAAACAAAACAAAAAAAAAAACCAAAACAACAAACCAAAGCAAACAAACCCCCAAAACCAGAGATCTCAGCATCTGGTTGAAGGAAAGTGCAGTGGCAGAGTCTATTATCTGCATAATTTTCCCAAACAAGCTATATGACTGCACTCAGATTTCAGACAGCAGATCTGGGTCTTCTCTAACTGAAACAAATGGGCGTTTGCCAACTACTTCAAAGGAAATGTTTAAAAATGAGACCATTAAATAGCTAAGGGAGCTGATGCAATCATATTTTACCCCAATTATCCTTTCCAATATGTATTTGTCAGCGTTTAATCCCATCTGCCATTGTGCTGCCCAAGTACCTAAATTGTATAGGTCCCTCAAGAGTTCTCTAATCCTGGCTAACCTAACAAATTCTGTGCCATATGCAAATTTCAATTTGCAAATGTTCTCCCTCGTTTCCAGACTGTGTTAAACAACTGGTCTTATTATGGGCGCTCCTCAGCTATTTCTTCACCACTTTGGAATCTTACCAATTTTTCTGTTTCATTTTCTAGCACTTTACCAATCTCTAATATATGACAGTATACTCCCTGTAAACCTTTGTATATATAGATACTTTAATAACCACTTTTGAGAGACTGAAAAAATATTAAAAAAATAAAGTAATATAAACCAAACAGTTCCTTTATTCACTCTAATGCTAATGTAACAAATGTATGCTAGTAAACTTGAGAGTATTTTTTCTTTTCAATAAAATATTTCTTGATATTGCTGTTATAATTTCTGTAGCCACTGTTTTAGTCCATTTACCTGGAACTTGAGAGAAGTGCCCTGGTTCCTAATTTTTCGGAATGTCTTTTCTACTCTTTCAATAAATAGGTGAAATATCTACTATCCAAGCTGATATAAATTCAGATAGTAGCATATTTTATCTTCCAGCAGAAATGAATTGGTGCCTCAACCAATCTAATTTAATCCAAATATAATGACAGCCATAGTAGAACAAAATCTCAGCTAACATAGTTATGACAGTATTAAAAGTTATGAACTTTAATACTAAATTAGTTCTGTTTTTGTGATTTAAGATTAGAGGCCCGTGATCTTTTCTCTTTCCTGTAACTCTGATTCAGCTAGGCATTTTAAAGTGAAAGATTCCAATTTTCAGTACAGACTATTTAATAAGACTTGCAGTGGAAAAGAATCTTTGAGTATGTGAAAATCAGTACCAATTGGATTATGTGTGTGCTCGAGTCCCATGTAGAGTTGAAGCTTGAGAGCAAAAACAGTAAATATTTCACCTACATGAAAAATTTGCTGATATAGTCCAAAGTAGAAAGCAGTTTTCAGTTTTTATAAAGCAATTTTCTATGCTAAGAGCAGAATTTAAATTTTGGAGCCACAGGAATGGTTCATTACTAGAAATGTCTGCAATACTAATCAAGAGAGATAATGCTCTAGTCAGGATAATAATCAACACTTAACTGACCTGCACATGTGAAAACCAGGACCCTCAAAATACAGGTATCAATGAATTGACATACGCATCTAAATTTTTTTAACTGCTTGAATTCCTCCCTCTAGAGGACTACTATAATGCTTAAAGGCAATGATAGCACATCACAGCACAGTGAACACTACAATACATTCACTGAGCTGAGATTGTGCCTGGTATGTCTTTTGTACTCCAGAAGACAGCCAAGTTTACTGTATCTGAATAAGAAAAAGTAGAGGATTCCATCAAGAAACTCAAATTGTGAGCTGAAAGTGATGAATTCACTGAAGTGTAATCCCTACTACTTGTATATGCCAGAATAATATCAGCAATCTTTTTCCAGTACAACTGCCAGCAAGTAAGGAATAGTAGTAGACTAAACACAGAATGTAAAAGAGCAGAGAGAATTGGGGTCTGTGTTAAAAGAAATGTGAAACCCCAATGAATGGAGCAGAATGAATTGCAGACCATTCACAGCAGCATTATAGGTTTCCCACGTGGGCACTAACAGCAGAGTTGCACAAGGTTTTGGCAACTATACAATTTGCAACAACAACAAAGAGTTTGCTGAATTATTTAAGCATGAAATCAATGTATCTCAGACAAAAATATAGCCAATGTATGTTAAGCAAGATAACCTAAAAATAAAGCAGTGAATCTGAGAGGGAAATGAAACCTGAAGCTGGGATATCCAAGGCAAAGTAATGGAGGGAAACTACAGCTGAAGAGATCTTCATGCCGTGCATCCCCAAGGGTAGACTGGGGGTGGGGGGATGAGTTTTACAAGGAAATATACTCTTCTGCTTTTCTTTTGCTCTGATTAGCTTTGATTAATTTCTAGTAATGCATTCCCTGGTTTTATTTCCTTGTTTAATGTTGTTCACAGAGCACAGGTGCCTGTAGTTTTTCAGGGAGAAGTTAACTTTCAGGAAACACAGCTTTTTCTTTTCCCACTCAACTAATGTTCTTCCAAGGTGAAGACAATGACTGCCTTTTCCTAGCAACTCATATTTGTTTTAGTTTGGATTCCCCCCCCAGTCTTTGCATTCCACTCTCATAATACAAATATCTGGACTATTTTAGAACTTCTGCATGTGGCAGGGCCCTGCATTCAGCATATATCTCACTCAGGGAAGACATAGGCAGTATCAAGGGTGAGAACAGAGGCTGTATCATTTACAGGCCTTTCAGGCTCAAAAGTCTACTGCATGCAATGGATTGCAATCATCATACATCCTCTCATCTCCTCTCTCCCTAGGAAAGAGGAGCTGAACACCAATTGCTGTATATGTCATTGGTAATCTATGCGACCTGTGAGGGGAGTGGATAGTGAAGAATTTTTTTCTGAAGGAGAAAGCTCATTTCATGAAAAGAAGAGAATGAGCATTGAGTCCTGGTGATCCAGACACTACCTGGCATTGGAGGTGCTACTGAAGGCAAAGTTCTTCAGAGAGACAACAGTGTCTTCTGCACAGCCTAGCAGAAAAGGTATCCTGCTGTGGTGGACAGTGTGATCATTTGTCTGGCATTGTGAATGCTCACAGCTCAAAATTCATTAGAAGTGGACATTAATTCCTTTCTGTAGAGCACACAGAATTTAAGTTCTCTTATCAACATAGTAACTAAGAAATAGTAACAGCAAAGTCTGAATCAGAGAACAAAATGCAGCAAAAGTAGCCACTAAAGGCTTCTAAACGCAGATCAAACCATTGATCAAACCATTGTTAAGTTACTTTATTAATGGAAAGAATGAATTTAGAAATGAGTGAATACAGCAGTTTCTTACCCAGAAAGGATGCTGCTAGGGGAACAAATACTGCATTCAAACATGAAAATAAATTCCTTTATTGCTCATTCCGAAAGTATTATGTAATTACCGAGTATCAGAATGAGGAACTAGGGAAAAAAGTGTGAAAGAAGTAGCCACTTATAGGACTAAGTTTTCAGTTAATTAAGGAAGAGTCCAACATCAGAAGATCATATTCCAGAGACTTAACAGAATTAAAATAAAAAATGTCTGTTTTGGGCATTGAGAGGGTCAGCTCTTTCTACTGCAGAGATCAAACATCTCAGCTTTAATGAATGACAGCAACCAAAAAGCAATTTGATTATATGAAAATAAGCAGCAGCAAAACTGCAATGATACTTCCATTTGGGAACCAGAAAGATCTCCCCCTCTTAGTTTGCTAATTCTCCAGAAATCCTAGCCAAAATTTTTCTGTATTACCACTGCTTATACTAATATACACACACAGCAAACATATATAGTTAGACTTACACAATAAACACTTGGATACTCAATCCTCCACTCCCACAGACTTCACCCTCAAATTCTCTAGGGGGCTTTCTGGGGAAGGAGTATTTATTTTTCTACAGTCCTATAAAATTTAGTTACTGAAAATGAGAGTTGGGCCCCAAAGCTTCCCTGAAAGTTGCTGTCCTGCTTTCCAGCTGTGCAAGGATGTAGGAGTGGGAAACTGCCTAGCAAGGAGCTGCCAGTGCCACTAGTGCTCCTGAGAGTGTTTAGAAGGGTTTGAATTCAGAGCACTATAGTATGAGCTATTGTTTCCACTGTTGTTCCCCTTCTAATCTATGAAGGCTATTTAAAGTGCTGTGGGAGGCGTGCATTGAAGTAAGGGGAAACTAAGGGCATGAGAAAGATTATGCAAGTGCTTCACGATGGATTTCACTACGCAGCCATTTTCTTTGTAGTCTCAAAAAACCCCCAGCAAAACAAACCACCCCTCTTATACCTGAATTTTACATGTTACTCAACAAAAAAACCCCCAAAACCTGAATTTTTCCATTTTTTTGCTCCTATGCTATTTTTTTAACTAATACCCCTTCTTAAACTTTCATTTGAGATTAATTGCGTCTGCATTCACAGCTGCAGTGGGACCAATGCTACAAGAGATAATAAGGCCACAATGTACTGATCTCATTTCACTGGAAGGTAAGGAGCTGCATTTGAAGAATCAATACACTCTCTCCTAGGATGATTACAAAAGTTCAGGTTCTAGGTTGACAAATAGGGTTACAGCCCTCATGGACAGACCAAACTGCTAGAAAAGTTATAATCTGCCTCACATGATATATTTTCTCAACCTTTCTATGATTTGTATACAGTTTTAAATCTGATTGTGGTTTAGGAAAGTAAATAAAATGAAATTTTACTAATGTCAGAAAGGATTTTGCTTTATTTTCACTTTAACTTTAAAACTGTTCTTCCAAAACCAGGTTCTCAGTTACTTGACAACCAGGTTTCCTCTTGCTATGCAAGAATTTCAAGGGACTATAATGTAATTTATTTATTTTAATAATTTTTACCATCAGTTTCCTATGCTACTTTTACATTAAGAATTGATCTTATAGAGGATTTTTATTTTTTTCTGCCATTCAGGCCACAATAGCTTACCACTAACAATTTATTTCCTTGTACAATAAGAGAACTTCTCCTACTTTGCCCCTTTAGGGTATTCATCACCAAGGATCCAGGTCAGAGGCTATTTTATAAGTGCAATCTAGTGCCTGCAATTCTGTAATGCCTTGTAAAGCATTTGAATATGTTTTTTTGGGCCCTATTTCCCCTCATTGACACTTTCTAGGGGATTTCAATCTAACATTTAAACTTGTATATCTAGTTTTGCAGAATAGATTTTGAAACTGAAAACTGATAAAGTCCTGGACACTGCTTATCAATATAAACATCAGTGAATATATAAGACAAAATGGCCTATGCACATAAAATCAGATCTGATTTAAGGAAAGAAATGGTACAACCCAATTGACTTTGTTACATCAAACAATAAAGATTTTAAGGACTTACTTCTAAAAACCCATTGGAAATGGATTATTCCTTTGAATTTTTTATTCGCATTTATTTGGTGGACTTTGTGCTGCATTTAAGGAAGATAAAAGAATGAGGCACTCTCCTGTGTTGCTTGTTCACTTACACACAGTGTACACCATATCTGCAATAAGTGTTCATCATTCTTGCTCTCAGGTACACCTCATATTTTCATCTTTGCATATCCCCTATCTATTTGCATTTGGTTCCCTCCTAAACGCCATGTAGCCAAATTTCAGGCCCCCAGTTTTCATATTGTTTTTTTTTTCCAAATCAACAGCTCAGATTTCCAGCTTGTTATGGGATCTCTTGGTTTTGCAAGGTCTGATTAGAGTCTGAGCTTGCAAGGCCTCTACAAAACTAGTGCTCATTGGGTTGATGAGGAGTGGTGTGGAGGAATTTTAGCAACTTGGCAGTACAGCTTTCATTTTCATCTTGCACATACAGAATGGAGGCATATATCTTCTTTCTTCTTAATGGAACAAAAGGAAAGAAGTCTAACAAGAAGAAAATAGACCCATGGACGTGGAGGTGACCCTATTTTTATTTTTCAAGATTGCTGAAATTTGTATTGTGATTCTAAGATCTTCTTAAAAAAAAAAAAAATAAAATAAATCACTTAGCCACCCTGCGAATTACTGTGCAGTGTATGTGGTAAGCAGATTAGAGACATTCTTTTAGCACTTTGAAGAAGAAATAAGATCATGGGCTTCCTTCTGTACTTGCATGAAAATGGATGGCATGCAGAGTAGTATCTATTTGATAGACATAAAAGAGCTGAAATAATGTGGCTAAGGGTTGCTGGTTTTGCTCTAGCCTTTGGGTTAGTGTATAGAGAGCACTCTGTTTAAATCTTGACGTCTCCATCCATGAACTGTGAAAGACAACATTATCTGGCTCACAGGGATGCTGAGAGATTACGTAATGTTTGCACAGCTATTTTAAAATATGGAGTACTGTGAATTATGCAGTATAATTGCTGAGTGTGAAAGCTTATCCTCACTAAAGAAAATGAGAATGACAAATTCTAAAGTATTTTGGAGAGCGTCTTTAACAACCTTAATCTACACTATTTATCTCTTTGCTAATTAACATTATTTTAGTCTGGTAGAAATGATGAGAACAATTTACATGCAAAAGACACCTGACTGTAGTTGTCACTAAGTGTACTCAATCCAATGAGAAAATCATTAAAAAGTTATCACTGTACTTGCTTCTTCCACCCCATGTCTTTATAAGCTACTTACTCAATAATTTAATTCTTTAAGTGTCTGTGTTTCAAGTTGGTTAAATCTGGGCATCTAAGTAGTGCTTTCCTTCCAAAGCATTCATTCACTGAGGAATCCTCTTCACTATGATTTAGTCTTTCATCTTGCATGGATGCTGATCTACTCATCACTAATTCAGACTGCATATCACAGACTGCATCAACATCTGCATCTTCTGGAAGGAAAGTTTTCATTTTTTTCCCTTTAAGAATATTTGTCATTCCGCAGTCCCAGTCATCAGCTCTTAACAACCTTCCCAGCTGTATGAAAATGCGTTCTGAATAAACATTGGAAGGAAGGAAGCATAAATATTTGACAGCATTCACAGTCAAGGCAGGTTATTAAGCACTATGCATTTCAGAAGAATACTCAAGACTGTCTTCCAATGAAGTATTATAAGTGAGACTCCAAGATTTTGTATTTTTTTTTAATCTAAGCAACCTTTTACTTTGGAAGAGTCTATTAGTACCTGGATATGGGAAAAGAAGACTGTGGGCAGGCATAACATTTTGCAATTTCATTTAATTTTGGATGGTTTTGTGATTATCGTATTCTGCATACCTGAATTGTTGTTAGGATTTTGATCGTTCCCAAAATGATCACGGTAACAAAAGCTGAAATGAGAAATTAATGCCTTCATTCCTGTGAAGTTAATTCCTACCCCATAGGTTCAAGCTTCAAGCAGTTTGATCCTCTGACAGCTTGGTTCTCTCATTCTCTGGGAGATGTTTAATGCTATGGTGTAGTAATAGAAATACTATAGCAGGAAGCATTAAGAGGGAGAGTAAGTTGCTTTTATTCTCTCTCAATGTCTTAACTAGAACTTCAACAATTTCTTCAGTAATGTTTATGTGACTGCCCATTTAAGTATCAATGGAGTAGAACTGAAGCATAATATGGAAACGTCATTGGAAGGCAAATCTAAGGGACTTAAGCCGCGAGACCAAACAGCTTCTTGTCAGAATACATACTTTATTTTAATTTGAATTCTAAAGTTTCAAGTTTTTCTCAGCAGACTGACTTCAAACTAACTTCAGTAACCTAATCTAAATTAGGTCCAAGGATATTCCTTCATCATAAAAATAACACAAATGCAGGTACTTCTTCCTATGTTTAAATCAACAACAGCCATTTCTTACAGACCTGCTTTCTATACATATAAATCATAAACTGATCATTGCAGTCACTGTTCTAATCCTAATCTATGATTTATTTAATTTCTGGAAATCTTATGATTGGGGCACTGCTGGAAATCAGAAAATCTTTGCTCCATTCCTCCTACACCTGTGCAGAATTGTGTTGCATCTGCTCAATTAGTCCAGCTGGGGCTTCTGGCTTCTTCAGATTGTAAAAGATGTCGGTTAGAAAGATTTTTCCAGTGATGTCAGTAGAACACTTTTGGTGTTGGAATTTGGCAGGATAACATTCCACATTAAAACACGGATTTTTGACGCGACATTGGCCTAAACTTAATCACTTTTCCAAACAGTCACCATCACTGCAAAAACACTGAAAATATGACTTACTCAGTAGATTTGTTTTACAGTGATCAAACATGACCAAATAAATTTTCCTATTTGCATGTTCCTTTTCTGTTTAGCTTAATATGATCTGTGTTGTATGGCTGGGGACCCAGCTTCTGATAAAAAGCAGATTCTGTAGATTATATCTACAGAGCATCTCACATAGCTCATTCACAGGAAAATGCTGGACATATAATAGTTGTTTGGGTTTTATTTCCAAGTAAGACTTAAACTGGCATAATCTTTTGACCACAAGTTATACTGAAGCATACAAACCCCAAGAACATACCTGTACTAAACTGTGGGTAAAATGTTGTACAAGAGATAGTGTAGTCAACCTGACTGGGTATTTACAAACCTTAGTAGAGCAGGAATTATCTTGTACATGCAAAAAATGTCACAGACACATTCAGCACTGAGCACTCAGTATTTAAGCACTTAATTCCTCTCATCTAATATAGCAGCTCTAACTACAGGGCAGTGAAAGATCAGACATTTGAGTAACCAAGTGTGTCAGTTCAGACTGTAATGATAAGCTCCTGACAGGAAAGGATGAAAAGATAGCTGATACTTCTGAATTTCCTTGAGATAGAACTGTACAGGCTAAAATATAGAAGCCTACAATAAAGCTTCAACTTTATTTGGGTTTTCTTAATGGATATTCTTATCACTGCCTTCACTCAATTATTTGAAAGAGCGATTTAGAATATAAAATATCTTTTGGCATTAGCATTAATGTGCAAATGTTTGAGGGTTTTTATACATTTCACTGTAGTACAAAACTGACCTCTGAGGGGAAAAAAAGCAGCATGAAAAAAAAGGATATGCTTACTACCTTTCAGAAAAACACTTAGACAATATGAGCATAACTAATGCATGATTTATGTGTGTATGTCAGTATTAAATTGATGAATCTGGCTTAGAGCAAGCCAAACTTGGAACTGCACAATCCTACAAAATCCTACAGCTTGTAATGACTTTAAAAGCAGTACTTGCCAACACAAAGTTTACCCAGGAATGTTAATACTAAAAGGTATATAGTAAAATGGGGTAGTTGCTTCAAACTTTCCAGAAAAAAAAAAAGTTGTTGATGGATGAAACGTATTTAAACAAATGTTTCTTATTTGTTAGCTACTCTCATACTCCCTTAATATATGTACATTAGAAAATCTTGTTTAATCTGATTTTTTGTAAGTATCTTGTTTCATTTCAACATAATATTTTAAATGTGTTGCAGCAACAAGAACTCATATGTCACATAAATTCAATATCTTCAATTTGATGAGCTAACTAGTGCAGTGGCATAAATTGCATTTTCCTGCTTTGAGACTAAGCACATTATTTTTGTCTAATCCCCTATTTTATACCAAATCCTTCCTGAGGAATCTTAAAAATTCAAAGCAAAGAGCAACATAATTTTCTGATTCCAAATGGGGACACGTCAGTTTGCTATACCATTACCTGTAACTACCAGACAGAAACACATAGCCTGCAGACGTACCTGGGTACATAATAAAAGAGATTCAATGTGTCTCCAGACCTGGTGGCATATATTATGGTCAAGACAAAATGGCCAAAGAATATTTAAATATCTTTAATCCAAAAAGCTAAAAAAATGCAAGAGATTGAATCCTGGTCCAGTTAAATTTGAGGGATGTTTTGTGGCTGACTTCAGCAGGGTAGAAAACTACATCTATCCTGCAGTGTTAGGACATACCAGAAGGCAATGCCTTTCCTACTGTGCCCTTGTAAGCATGTGGTTGGCAGCTATAGAAATGTAGCACATACTACACTGGGACCTCAGAGATGCTCTCAGAGCTTTCACGTAAAGTCTGACACTGTACACACAGTGTTACTGCAAGACTGGATTGTAACCCACACAGGTTTGACTTCCACTGTGTCAGAAACCAGGCAGTTTGAGTTTTAGTGTAGGCTATGTTTACCTACTCTGGTTGCTAAGCCAGGGACACTAAAATCCATACAAGAATCTTCATTGTAGCTGTCAGTTCAGATAAGCTAAGCCAAGCCTCCTCTTGAATGCCATGCTTCTAAAGCCTAATAGACATAGCCATATTCCCTGACAACAAGTGGTAAAAAGAAAAAAAACATTCTTTACACGAACAAGTAGCAAAGCCTGCAGTCACTGTTAGAATCAAGTGAAGTGATATGGGGCAAAAATCCTTACAGAGTAACCACCAAAATTATATTACACAATCCATGCATACCCCTTGCCCTGGAGCTGAGGCCTCTTGACCAACATTATCTTGAGAGGAGATGAATGAGAGGGGATCTGACCAATGTCTATAAATATGTGAGGGGTGGGTAGTGTGCAATAATAAAAGAAACAACGGGTTCAAGCTTGAACATAGAATATTTCACCTCAACATGAGGAGAAACTTTGTTACAGTGAGGGTGACAGAGCACTGGAACAGGCTGCACCTGGAATATTGTGTCCAGTTCTGGGCCCCTGTAGTGGTTTGAGCCTTAACTGGGAGTTAAAAGCCCAAATGGGGAAAAGGCTAAGAATCTCTTCCCCCCTCCCCCCCCCTCCCCGCCCCCTCCAAACAGAAAGGGGGAAAAAAAAGGGTAAGGAGCAAATCTACTAAACAACAATCTGGAGTCAGCTTGGAAGTAGAGAGGCAAAGAATTTTTTCTTTAAACTATATATACATATGACAATAACAGGAAAAGTTCACAAGGGCAAGGAACAAGAATGGATGGGAGTGGGACAGAAAAGAATAATACAAAACCAGTCTTTCTCTGAGGAGGCGCGGAGGCAGCAGGGAAAAGGATCAGGTCTGGCTACATGGCTGAGGAGCAGGAGGGCAGCTGCAGTAGCTCTCGTCCAGCAGAGGCAGGACCCAAAAGGAGATCCAACAGCCATGATGTCCTGCTTTTTATACCCTAGCTGGACAGGGAGGGGGGAGTGGAACAGATTCAGCTTTCCCAGGGGGAAACGCCTTGCAGGGAGGGTAAAGTACCCACAAGCCCTCCACTCTGCTTCATTTTTTTGTTTTCAGAAAAGGGTGTTAACCCACCACAGCCCCTCAGTTCAAGGACTGGGAACTGCTTGAAAGAGTCCAGTTCAGAGCCATGAAGGAGGGTGTGGAATATCTCCCTTATGAGGAAAGGCAGAGGGAGCTGGGACTCTTTATCCTGGAGAAGAGAAGACTGAGGGGTGAGTGTTGGGAGGACAGAGCCAGACTCTTCTTGGTGATGTCCAATGACAGAACCATAGGTGGAAGCTGGAGCATAGGAGGTTCCATGTAAACATAAGGAAAACCCTTTTCACTGTGAGGGTGACAGAGCACTGGAACAGGATGTCCAGAGAGGTTGTGGAGTTGCCTTCACTGGAGACATTCAGAAGCCTCCTGGATATGTTCCTGTGTGAACTGGTCTAGGCGATCCTGCTCTGCCAGCGGGGATTGGACTAGGAGATCTTTTGAGGCCCCTTCCAACCCCTAACATTCTGTGATTCTGTGAGCTCCTCTAACACGTGGAGGAAATTTCTGCGCATTTCCATGATACTGTTTAGAAATGCTCCTGAATAACCACAGGAATGGAAAACATTTCGTCAGTCTATCCCATACATACATCACCTACCTTGTTCCTTGCTATAGCACGGGAATATTTATTGAACACATCTGCTCCCCCCTGGAGTAAGTAAACTACCTTTTCAACTAGTGATTGTATAAAATTGCTTTGTTCCTTTAATCTTAATATATTACCATCTTCTAATGACCACAGACTATTTTGCTAGTTCCTTTGCTTCCCTTATAAGTGTTCTACTCATCAGATTTTTATTTTCCTTTGCTGAATTATCCCTCTTCTGGATTTAAATACTTCCCTCCCACCCCATATGTTTCTTTTTAAATCTTTATAAGGTTTTCTTTCCTAACTTTGAGGGTTTAGATTTTGGGATAGAAATGTAAAATCTTGCCAACTACTTCCCAAGCATAATCAATATTTATATTTTCCCCTCATGACTTAACTCACAATCAATTACAGACTTATGAGCATTAGGTAGGATTTTAGTACAGTTGTATATATCTCAAGTAATCATTTCATAATCAGAAAAACCACCAATATTTAGTTCCAAGATCAGTTCCTACATAAGCATTAAGATGAGGATTACTATGGATTTCCCATGGAAGATGTAATGCTTATCAAGTCAGGAAACTGATACTTATCATTTATAATTTTTGAAAGAAATTCCAATGTTATCTGGCACAGAGGGTTGGAAGTGTCTGAACATCTATGATGGTCCAGTTGTAAACATTTCACACTGTGCTCACAAGCAAGTTTTTCTGGGCATGCTCTTTGTTTATGTCAGTGTTTCATACAAATACTGCCAGCAAGAGCACTTTGACATCTAAGACATGCATATGCAAGAATGGGTTTTCCAGCTAGTGAGGAATTTGGACCCCATTCTCAAATGGTGACCTTTAATCCTGTGGCCCTGAAGAGAGCCTACAGGAGGGATGGAGAGAGACTGCTTGCAGAGGCCTGTGGTGAAAGGACGAAAGACAATGACTTCAAACTAGAGAAGGGCAGATATAGACTGGACATTAGAATACAGAATTCACCAGGTTGGAAAAGACCTTTGAGATCATCAAGTCTAACTTATCACCCAACACCATCTAATCAACTAAACCATGGCACTAAGTCTCTTTTTAAACACAGCCAGTGATGGTGACTCCGCCACCTCCCTGGGCAGCCCATTCCAATGGAAGGTCTTCACTATGAGGGTGGAACATTGGAACAGGCTGCCCAGGGAGGTGGTTGAGGCCCCTTCCCTGGAGATATTCAAGGTGAGGCTTGACAGACCCTGGGCAACCTGATCTAGTTGGGGATGTACCTGCTGACTACAGGGAAGTTGGACTGGATGACCTTTGGAGGTCCCTTCTGGCCTGGACCATTCTATTACTTATAAACGTATGCATACAAATGATGGTTTCCAGATTGTGTTATCACCCCAACTCAGAGCAAAGAATTGCTTCTCAGATATCATTATGCCTTAAGCATTTTTGTTATTAATGATTTGATTTTTTTCTTTTTTTTTTTTTTACTGATACTGATTTTCTTTACCTCCCAAATACATTTTCTTGTAATTGTCCCAATTAGCCTCTGGTTAGCCTAGAATGGCAGCCCTTTAGAAAAAGGTGTTTTCAAAGTGTACAAATGGAACATAAATAACTTCAAAGTGATCTTCATGGATTGTTGTAAGGAAGAGCCACAACTGCTATTACCACTGGCCAGAACAAATGTAACACTGATGCAGGACTGAGCCTGGGAGAGGACCACACCCAGCTCTGAAGATAAGGATGATCTTTCTGGTCTTATATATAAGAGCAGGCAAGAGAATACAGCATGTATCTTGCAGATTTCAACTATCCCATTGCTGACCATCAACACTGAACTGTTATTAGAAATAAACTCCAAACATCCTAGGCTTACTCTTTCCAAAAAGTCTTCTGTTGTACGCTACTCACCACCACAGAATTGCTGCAGACAGTTTGCTAGGAAAACCACTAGAGTGGGAATTAAAATTATTTCACTGGCAGTTACAGCTATTTAAACCCTTGAGAAATGAGGCCATTAACTTTGTTGGGTTTCAGTTAACCCATCCATGTGAAAACATTTTCTTTTCTTTTAGAAATTTGTTAGAATCTGTGAATCAAATATAATGAGTAAGAATAAATTATCATTAATTTCCTGTGTCAGCTAGAGTAAGCATCAAATTATTGCAGACTTCGACTAAAGACATTCAAACCATAGTCTAAGAACACCAGAATTTAAAAATTTTCTTTTTTTGAGACAACTGCCCTTGCTTTTAGAGGAAGCAAAATTTGATAAAGACTCTCCTTCCCTAAAGCTTGTCCAAAATGGAAGCTCTCAACATTTTTAACTCATTTGTAACTAAAACTGGAATAAAGTGGCTGATTTCTAATGACAGTCTACATTGTGTTATTGTTTTGGTGATACTTGCTGCTGAAATGTATCCATTTTATTACTGAAATCCACATGCTTTCCAGTGACTCAGATGACATCTAGGTTGCCTGCGTGACATATAGCAATTGCATATCCTATCAAATATGTAAATCTTCATGTTCATTCCGGAAACTCAGATTCACATTTGAATATTTCACAGAAAAATGCACTTTCAGTCATGGCTGCAGGCTAGTGTTCCCTTGTGTAAGCCATCCATTTTTAGAACTAAATGTACAATTATGCAATTCAAGTCATGCAGAAGATCCATGGAATTTGTGCATATTGCTCATGCAAGGGCTTTTTTTCCCCCCTCTTTTTTTTTTTTTTTTTTTTTTTCCCTTCCTTTTTTTCTTAAATCATTTATTTGTGCATAAATAGATCTGAAACACAGATAAATAACTGGGTTCAAATAATCAAGGATTGTAAAAGAGGCCATGCCAAAGGATATTTTCCTTGGATTACTGAAAATCAGGATGGTGCAAAGAGCTAAATTACAGAAGACTTCTATTAATCAGTAAAATGCAGTATTTCTTCAGATACCAGGGCTTATAGTTATAGGGCTTGTGGCTAACATTCCTCAGACAAGGCAATTAAAAATGCAATTGCACTGTTGTCTGGCAACTTTGTAACATAGCTTCGAAATTAAAACAAAGAGTAGAAATAAAACAAAAACTTTTTTTTTTGTTCCTTTTGACTTCTAAACTTGCATTGGTGAGACACTGGAAGAGGTTGCCCAGGGAGGTGGTAGAAGTCCCATGCCTGGAAGTTTTCAAGGCTGGGCTGCATGGGGCTCTGAGCAACCTGATCTAGTGTGAGGTATCCCTGCCCATGGTAAGGGGGGGTGGGGGTGGATGGGGTGGATAGAAGGATATGATATTTGATATCCCTTACAATTCTATGATTCAGAAATCAGGGATGCATTGCATCAAGGCTGCCGAAGGTCACTGAGGAAAGCAATTTCAATTAACAGTTGCATGCAAGGAGTTTCTACTTCCAAGCAAAAAAGATGCCAGAGAATTTATGAAATGGGGGTATTTAAACTGTTTAATAAGTATTACATTCTCAACAGCTCCTTTTTAATGATATTTGAGGAATAAAGCCATATTGTATCCGTGTGTCTAGCAGAGAGCACCCTGACAATATTCAAACCAAATTAAAATTCCAAATGCAACTGTTTTAAGTATCAGTAAGAGCAGGGGTCCTATAGTAGTAACACCTTTGTTAAATATTGATGTCAAGAATACACTAAATAGGCAAATGAGTGCAGGAAGAACAACTCTTTGTTTTGTTTTGTACAGCCTCTCACCTGAACAGGTTTTAACTTTCTATAAATTGGAAACTTGGGGGGGGGGGGGAAGAACAGGAAAAAGGAAAAAAAAGGAAGAGGTTTCAAATGTTGCTTCCATTCTTCTTCCTAACTTTCTCCTACTAGTAAAACCATTCTAGATCAAGTTTTGAGCCAAGACTCCTATTTCACACTATCCAGATTACCTCCTTTTGAAAAAAAAAAAAAAAACAGGTTGGCATGCTCAGTGGCCCAGGCTACCAGAACTTCCCAAAATACATTATAATTCATCAAGCAACTGTTTGGGGAGTTTACCATGACTCTGATTCATGTCTGCTAAATAGGTGATTGATTGAAGCTGTCACGCAAAAAAAATATCTCTCCCTGTCACCAAAAATCTCTCTCTACCTGTAGCTGCTACCTAGATCAGGGAACTGGAAAAGGTGGGCAGGTTCAACAGCAATAGACACAAGTCAAGCAATGTAGACACAAGTCAAGCAATGTGCATGGCTGATTTGGCTAAGAGCAGAAATATTCTTCACAGTTCCCATGTCTTTCCTGGAGTAACATGAGTTCTTTAGAGACAGCTATTGAGGAATTCTAATTTTCACTGTTATTTTCCCTATCCTGCCATCCACACTATTTTATTTGCTTCTTATTTAAACTGTGCACTCTAATTCTCTTACAGCTCCTAATTTTTTTTCCAGTAAGAGACTCCTGAAGATGTCTTTCCCCTGGCTGGGTGCTCTCTTCGTTTTTATTGGTCAACTGAAAGTCCGAACTTCAAGGTGTTTTTATTTTTTTTCCCCCCCTTTCCATTTGTTTTTAGGAGGAACAGTGTAATCCCAACACAAGTCTAACAGGGAAAAGTAAAACTGGATCTGAGCTGCTTTTAAGATAGTGTTGAGAGGTGGAATTGGCACGAATTCAGTTTTGTGCTCAACAGCTCACTGCAGCTCAATAAAGGCTTGTGTCTGTGTTTCTGTTTATATATGGCTGGAGTAGAGCACGAAGTATGCTTTTGGTTTTAAAACCATACATGGACACCAGACATACACTTAGCTTGTAGAGAGGTTGTAAAATGAACTCCCAGATGATACAGAAACCTATGTTCTCAGTTCTGTTTTCTACTGGTAGTAATTGACTCCATAGCAAATCTTTCTCATGGAAGCTACAGTTTTGTGTCTTACCAATTACATGCTTCCTGTAGATGACCTAGGGCATATTCAGCATCATATTCACTCAGTATGCTGTTTTACACAGAAATCAGCCACAAAAATAAAATAAAATAAAATAAAATAAAATAAAATAAAATAAAATAAAATAAAATAAAATAAAATAAAATAAAATAAAATAAAAACCATAAATCAGTAGAGTCTACCTGAACCCAGAGCAGTTTTCTGCACGGATGCATAGTAAGAAAGGATGGTGGGGACTTATAAATCCAAGAAAGCATCTATTTGAAAAGCAGATTGCCATGCTTAATGCATGAGACCCTGCATGCATGCTGCTGTATTCAACAAACGCAGAAGAACCTTTGAAACACGTTCATGTGGGATTTCAACACATAACACAGAAGAGTAAGAATAATAGATGATTCTGTTGTAGTTCCTTTTGCTTTAGGCCAGTGCCACCTTGTGCTGCCCTGCCCCATGAAATCAGCTGCCCTGGTCACAGACTGACTTCTGTTAGTCAGGCTCATGTAAGTCATACCCACTCCTGACATCCAGACTGTGGTATAACTATGTTATAACTGGAATCAGAGTGACTATAACAGTGGCGGCACAAACACACATTTGTATGTGCATACATACATACATGTAAATGCACATACAGACTGATATACACATACATTTTAATATACATTTTTTATTTTATATACATTTAAAGAATTGTAATATAGGGAGTACAAAGCTTTTTCTTATTAGTGGGGATTTGCTTGAAGTCATGCTAAAAAACATTTGGTTTTGCTAAAAGTCCTTTAGGACAGCATCTCAAAGACATGCTGGTCTGGCAGGAAAAACTGTGACACACCTACAGGGGATTACCCAGGTCAACCCAGGGAACACGTCCACAGGACACTTTTCAATTTGTCTTTGGAGCAGGTCATGTGGTGCTGCCCCCTTAACTCTCATCCCTGTGAAATGGGGACTCCTCTAAGAATTCCTGACATACATTTCTGTCCTGAAACTACCCACAATAGGGATTAAAGAGATGCAGAATTTAACCTCAATTCATAATCCTGCTTAAATCAGGAGAAAAATAAATCACTAAGAGCAATGACAGTACTGTTTTGTGTTCTGCCTGTGACCCTGGCAGATTGCTTCGGAAGCACATGAAAGGCTGGTGCATTCTCTAGGGGGACATGCTGGTGTGTCCAGAGAACTGTGAGATTTCTCTGCTTCCAAGATGCAAACCGTGGGACAGTTAGTAATCACTGATGTATTGAGCTGACTTTCTCAAACAAATAAATGATTACTAGACCAAGATAACTGAACCATTTGCTAGACATGGCACATCTCTCTGGAGGTATGCTCAACAGCCTCAGCAACTGCAGAACAACTGTTACTCACTGGGGTGGGTTGAAATTACCCTCCACCTAATTTGGAGAACTACCCCCAAAATAAATAGCCAAAATAGCTCAGTTTGGGGTGGAAGCAAATGAAGCTCTAGTTACAAGCAAACTAAAATCTAGAAATATGAAATGCAATGAATATATAAAAAATATACAATACATGCATTATCTATCTATCTATATATATATATCTATAATTTATAAATAACACAGAAAGTCCTCAGCCCCCCCGGATGGATCCAAAGGGACTGCTCACCTCCCCCCCAACTCCTTCCCCTTCTTCCCATTACCTCACACAGTTTTTAAAACAGATATCCAGGCAAGTCTGCAGAAGAGAGAATTTGCAAGCAGAAGCAACATAAGAAAAGAGAGCAAGAACTGTTTATGATGCCACTACTCTATATCCCCATTAGCAAGCCAATGATTTATATAGACCTTATCATTATTTTTGTTTTGTATCCAATGGCAATTTTACTTTACTTTCAGTCTTTGCAGTCAGGATCTAGGCTAAAGTTCTCCCTTCAAATTGTAACACTCACATAGCCTACCTTTATCCTTTTTCATTAGTAGTGTTAGCAGGTCTTTTGATTCCTCAGTTTTGGGTGCTGACTCTGTCAGGATGCTCTATAATCATGATGCTCCATTTATTGGGCAAATGTACAGAAAGAGTGTGGCAGTCATTGAACAGATATGACCACTGAAAAGATTAACTTCAGGACTTCCACCCTTTGCAGGGGGCATCCCCGGCAGCTTACTGGGCACTTGCTATTTAGGCCAGAGCAGGTAAAGCACAGGATTTATTTATTTCAAACAGTGAATTCCTTCTCCTCCTTTTGTGAGGAGACAGGATTTCTGCAGCACTTATCCAGACCAACACTGAGCCATAAAGTTATTCCAGTAACAGCATTTTGCATCTAAACAGAAGGAGGCCCATCCTGTTGTGCAGTGCAGACACTGTGTACCACACCCCAGCAGACTGAAATGACTTCACACTCTGTCTTTCTAGGTGCTCTCTCTTTACCTTTAAGTACATCATCTCTTTGGAGGGGATAACTGGAACACTATTCCCTGCTAGAAACCTATGGCTATGAAAAATAAAATTAAAAAAATTGGTTTTTAAGGAAGAGCCTAATCCCATTACAAGGTCTGATACAGCTGCAGGAGAGATAAACTGGGCCACCATTTAAAAAATTTAGGTTGGTTATAATAGCCTAAGCTAATCTATTTCTTCTTCACTGTATTTCCTATTTCCTTTCCTAACACATTGCCTACAGAATTTCATGGCAATTTTTTTTTTTAAAGCAACAATATATGTTAGCAATAACCAGCACATCCAAATCTGCACTTGCAGAGTACTTGAAGGCACATTTAGAGATGAGGTTTTTCACCAAGTGTGTTGGATGGTAAGTTTCTAGCTGAGTAGATTTATTCATAGCAATAATTTCTCAGAAACTTTAGGTTTAAGCTGATTTTTACAGTCTCTAGAAATTATTAAACAAACAAACAAAAAACCCAAACAAGCAACCAAAACCAGAAGAAAAAAGCCCAACAACAAAACCAACCAATTCAAACTGAAAAAAATCTCTCTTATTCCCTAAATCTACACTCAGATGGTCTAGCCAGGAGTCTGATCCAGCCATGCTCTATTTTTATAATGAGTGATAGCAAATGGAAAAGAGCATTTGCACCACTTTATGCTGGCTGCAATCATACAGCTGTAACTGCTTTGACTTGGACAAGGCAGAGGTTTCTTAGGTGCCTCAGTGCCTGTAAAAATGCCTTACTAATGCAACACAACATTGTGCTATATAGGCACCTGCACAGAGATGGCATAAAATATTGCTGTTTAGATGCAGTAAGGCATTGTGTTTACTGCAAGGCTCTTGCGGCAAGTTCAGAGTGGCTTGCTGCTCTGAGTGAAGCACAGCAATGGATTGATATCTCTTTTGCTGTGTATATATCAGCAAAAAGACCATTGAATAAGAAATGCTTCTTGAATGTATTTTGTAAAAGCAGAGAAAGCTTTTCATTTCCACAAAACCTCCTTTCAGATTTATAAAACATTTGTGAGGAAGTTTTCCAGAAAATACAACTCCTTCTTCTACTCAAAAATGGAAGTTTGTTTGCTGGTTTTTTTTTTCCCTGAAAACTTTTGTTTTTTATCTAGCTCTTTGCTATTTCATTTCCAATCAGAAACAGAGCAAAAGCTACAATTAAAAGACAATTCCCACTTTAAAAAAAAAAAAATAAAAAATCACCAGACCAAACTTCTGGTTTTGATTTAAACTACTTTTGAATATTTGAAGATAATTTGGAAATAAGAAACATGACAACCTCCCATATCTGTAAAAGCTACTTGTTTTAGATTTTTAAAATGTGAAATCCAGTCCCTGGAAGTAAATGGAGTTGCTCCTAGGGAGACCTCTTTTTATCCTCCTTAACGCTGGCAAAAGACAAAAGTTTCTTAACTAACAGATCTTGGGCTCTTGATAGCTCTGTTTGTGATGCTGATGAGGAGCTTTTTTTCAGGAAAGCGAGAGTCGGCCTTGCATGGAAAGGTTTTTCAGGAGTTCTATTACCTGTGAGCAGGGGCACACCATGAGCAGCCTGTAAGAATAGGGACCCACTGCCTGTTGGCTCTGAGGTTTTGCTCAAGTTCATGCTCAGCTTTTAATGAAGTCTACAAACTAAGGAGGACCAGATCAACCTTCTGTAATTATCACTTCAGCCACACAACATTCAGTGCTGTATATTAAATCAAAACACATCATACAGATGTAAAATACAATTCAACCAACATCTACAGTCTTCCATTTTATTTTAGTAGACATGTTTTAGTCTCCAAAGTCATGGAAAAGTATTGCCAACATCCACCTCAGTGCAGATGCATTGGGGTGGATTACAGTAGAGTACATTTCATTTCTCTTGTTTCTTTGTTCTGTAGTAGTGCCATTTAACTGTCTCCCTCTTTACACATATCCACCCTTCCTTTATATATCCTTCATCTTCTAAAGTGTGCTTCACCAACAGGCTAAGTAAACATTTACAGTGATATATAACACTTCCTGACAACGTCAAGCCAAATAGACTGTGATCCAAGAACAGGCTTGATTTCCCTCAGTCTCCTCTCCTCAGGCAAAAGCTTGAGTGAATAGATGAGCCCTGTTCTGCACCTTGAAGGTCAAAAGAATAGCTTTGACAAACCAACAGGGAAACAATTTCTGGGGCTGACAGACTTCCTCCAAGAACCACCTGCCTCCAGCATCCCAACAACAAAATTTAAAGATTGCTAAGAAAATAACCCCTTTAATATCTATTATCACAGCACAGATTGAGAGAAGATCACTGATGCCCAGATAATCAACATGCAAATGGCAGACCCATAGCTTCCAAACCAGCATTTCAAATTAGGCCAGTTGAAGGTTTGGCAATTGAGAGCAGTTTATTGCTGCCATAAGGGTTTTGTGCAACTGTACAGGCTTGAGGGTTCTGGCTGTTAATGTTGGTGGTTTTTTTTTTTTACCTTTTTCTACTTTTAAGACATTTAAAAATTTACTTGAAATAGCAAGTTGCAATAAATCATCTGCCATTTACTATACATCCATTTCTCGTTTTTCTTGCCCTAATACCCATTGTGAACTCTTCTTTAGATCCCTCCTTCCCTCAAAAAAACATCAAATGCTCTCTCAACCTACCTCTGCTTTCTAACCGATTTTAGAGAACCAGCAATTCTTTATCTAATGAACTACACAAGCTGTGCTGTGAGGTTCTTTGGAGGAAGCTCAGTTCCCCGTTCTGGCACAGAAGCAGATGTTCAGCAGCCTCGCATGGGCAGAGAAACTGACCCTAATGAACATACACTGCATGACTGCCTGGTTCCTAGGGGCACACAATTACCTGCTGTATCCTCTGGCACTATCAGCTAAGCAGCTGATAGGCTGTGTAGTTGTGGCCACATATGGAGCCCTGATGTCACTTCTGTGACCACCCTTCTCCCACACCCTGAAAGTCTAGGCTGACTTCTGAGGCACTCATGCCAGCAGAGGTATTAAAGTGAGAGTGAGACAAAGAAGGGCTGACTTAATGCCTTCCAGGAAAGTGAGAGAAAAGGAAAAGGGGAAAGGGGAAAGGGGAAAAGAACATTAACACGGCTATTAAAAACTGTTTAAAAGACTGTGTGGATGCACTCTCTTCCTTGGTGGATCTGAGTAATCAGGAATTTTTTTGGAGGGATGAAAACCATAATCCAATCCAGAAACACTTAAAAACCTTTCAGGAAGATATTATATTTCTAGTTGCCATCTCTCTCTTCATTTGCATCCCACAATCTTATCATCTCATATGATATCTAAGCATATCAGGACCCTGCTGTTCATGCCAATCACAACCAGCCTGTGTGTGTATGTATATTCTAGACCTCTTGCTTCAAAGAAAATTCTGAAATACTGAACCACAAAGTATCAGCATTGGTCCTGGTTCAGGCATTACTTTCACAGCTATCCACACACAATGTCAGCAGGAGTGTGAAATCCCCTTGGTACCTATGAGTTACTGGGAACACCCCCAGCCAGGAGGTGCTGAGCTGTTGGGGGCAGGAGAGAACTGTCTGTGCCTGCCTGGTGGACCCTCAATAACGGCAGTCACCTCCTGTTCATTCCTCCAGCCAGAGTGAAATGATGTTTTCCAGTTTGTCTACTTGATCACAGCTCTGAACCTTTAGAATTCCACTGCTGGGCATAAGCTAAACTTTGAGGTACTCCTTGCATACCCCATGCTCTTATTGAGAAACCTTAATCAAATACTTCTTTCTTCTTGTTTGCTTGTTAATAGAGAAAAGTTACATTTTCCTGTACATAAAGTTGCTGAGAATTCATTATTTCAAGTATTGTCATATTTTAAGTCCCTGCTTAAAACAATAACTAACTTGAGACTTTTCTGCAATATGAATATTGCTGGATATAATTTATGCAATTCATGTCTGGTCTTTGATTGAATTTAGTTTATTTCTATGTCCTATATTGTAATGATTTTCCCTAAGGTTCTAGCAGATAGGTAAATAATTTTAGTATAAAAGCTGATACCCTTACTTCCATAAATTATTTTCACATTGCCAGCTAGCCAGCAAAATATGAGGAGAGATGTCTGCTGTAAATTTAATGAAGCTGATTATTTTCAAACAGATGGACAGAGTAACAAATAGTATAATAAATATCTACTTAACCTGCCTGCTGCAAATACTGCATTTCTGCAGTAAGGGAACCACATCCTTGTATCCTTTACAGTGAATCTTGAGCTTTTATATTTACTGGGGTCTTACTATATTCAGACATTTTTTGTGACTCACTCTCCTAAATTCTCATCTTTCTTAGCAAAACCAACTTCTGTGATTCTGTGATTATCTTCTCCAAAGACTAGTACATTTATTTTTCCAGAAAATCTCTGAGAGAATATACCTCTTCAATTGCTATGGTTTGAGACTGGATGCTTTTAAGAGCCATAGAGAAGTCTTCCAGGAGGACCAGAGTGGTCCAGGGTTGGAACAGAAAGTGTAATCTTTTGTTATTCCATTCCTGTAATGCCTGCATCTCCCCTTTTATAAGGGAACAGCACAAGCTGTTCAGCCCTCTGTCTCACTCCTTAAACCCAAGACATCAATGTTCTTGGGAGATCACATAAGTGATGCTACCTAAATAACTGACCCACTTCATGCCTTTGATTTTCAATGATGTCAACTTTTTCTCTCTCTCTTTTTTTTTTTTTTTTTTTTTTTAATAAACTTTACACAGGAAAACTTTCAAAGACGTTTCAATAGAGTCTCTAAAACCTTCTGGATTCTTTTGAAAGTCTAATTGCAAGTTGCTTTTTCAGTCTTGGATTATTTCATTGTCATGACAGATGGCCAATTTTTGCACAGTCCTAGCATATTGCAGGGTTAAGAGAAACTAACTTTATACCATGCAACAATTCTGGTTGAATGCATGGAAGTATCACTGGCATTTCTTTCAACTTCACCCCCATGAATCTCAGTAAGGTGGATTTACTCCCTCTTTACCGTGCCGGCAAGAATAAAACCCTACCAGAATAGACTGGAATGGCACATCTCATCCTTCTTGTAAGGAATGTGCAGGAAAATTGGTCATGTCTACATTTTAAAATTATTTCTGAAACTACATATCTTCTGCTTTTTCCATAGTCTTTACTGCATTCTTTACAATTATATTTAAAAAAAACCCCTAATCTTAAGTCCCTTCATAGCAAAGATAAGTGAAAACAAGATTTAAACCAAGCCAAACTTGTAGATGTTTGGGGTGGGTTGTTGGGTTTTTTTTTTAATAACTTAAAAATGGCATCTCCAGCATACAGCTAGGCTTAGGCTTTACTTTTATTAATCCTAGAATGTTATGGGTTGGAAGGGACCTTGAAAGATCACCTAGTACAACCCCCTACCTAAAGCAGGTCACACACAAATGCATCTAGGTGAGTTTTGAATATCTCCAGTAAAGGAGGATCTACTACCTCTCTGGGCAGCCTGTTCTGGGCCCCTCAATTTAAGAAGGACATTGTGGCACTTGAATGTGGGGCAAGGAGAAGGGCAAGGAGGCTGGTGAGAGGCCTCAAGCACAAGCCCTATGAGGAGAGGCTGAGGGAGCTGGGATTGTTTAGCCTGGAGAAGAGGAGGCTCAGGGGAGACCTTATTACTGTCTACAACTACCTGAAGCATGGTTGTAGCCAGGAGAAGGTTGGTCTCTTCTCCCAGGCAACCAGCACCTGAACAAGAGGACACAGTGTCAAGGAGCACCAGGGGAATTTTAAGCTCGAGTTGAGGAAAAAGTTCTTCACAGAGAGAGTTGTTATCCATTGGAATGGGCTGCCCAGGGAGGTGGTGGAGTCACCATCCCTGGAGATGTTCAAGAGGGGATTGGATGTGGCAGTTGGTGCCATGGTTTAATAGTCATGAGGTCTTGGGTGACAGGTTGGACTTGACCTTTGAGGTCTCTTCCAACCTTATTGATTCTATGATTCCAGTGCCCTGTTACCTTCACAGTGAAACAGTTCTTCCTCATGTTCCTGTGGAACCTCCTGTGCCTCAGCTGGCACCTGTTGCCCCTTGTCCTGTCACTGGACATCACTGAGAAGAGCCTGGCTCCATCTTCTTGACACTGGCCTTCATATATTTATAAACATTAATGAGGCCACACCTCAGTCTTCTCCGAGCTAAAGAGCCCAGCTCCCTCAGCCTTTCCTCATAAGGGAGAGATTCCATTCCCTTAATCATCTTTGTGACTCTGCTCTGACTCTTAAGCAGTTTTCTGTCCTTCTTGAACTGAGTGGCCCAGAACTGGACACAATACTCCAGACACGGCCTCACCAGGGCAGAGTAGAGGGAAAGGAGAACCTCTCTTGACCTCCTAGCCAGACTCCTTCTAATGGGCCCCAGGATGCCATTGGGCTTTTTGGCTACAAGGACACATCGCTGGTTCGTGGTCATCCTGTTGTCTGCCAGGACTCCCAGGTCCTTTTATAAGTAGTATAAAATACTATTCTGCATTATAAAGCTGTCAGTCAACAAACCATATTTTGCAGTTTGATTTTTTTCTGTGACATGCTCAGCCATGTAAAATACCTTAGAAAGAGAGGATTTCTGTTTTCTCATTGTCCTGTTTACCTGCTGAAGACAAAGGCATTCTAGAGCTGAAGAGAGTTAATCTCATACTGTGTTCACTCCAGCAAACCAACTACTAAAACCTGCATGAGCTACTTAAGTTAAACTGTAAACAGCTCTAAGCTGTCTAAAGATGACCCACTGAGGATGATCTTTGCAGCTGCTGTTACACAGAGTATCATTTGTTAGATGCAGCATCACACTGTAAGACCATCAGTCTTAGCTGCTACAGCCAACTCATTGCACATCTCTCTGTGTCTGTCCTGGAAACTGCAGGTATTCCCACAGTGTTAATATACAAATGCCACCTCACACTGCTCCCTAACTGGAACTGCAGTCTCTTCAGATAACTAATTTTGGAAAATGCTAGATCCTCTGTTTGACTGGAGTGACGTGAAGCTGTAGGAAATCCAGCACCAGGATGGCTGCCCTTTAAAGTGTCTAGTTTTTACGTTTTTAAGTACCTGTATATTTGAACATTTACATAACTGGGGAGGTGAATGGAACCCTTGGTTTTTCTTTTCTACTTCAGAGCTGTTTTCAGACAGCTTCACACATATACCATTATGGGGAAGGGCAGCTCCTCCCCACTCTGAGAGGCCACCGCTTACCTCAGCCCCCAGCCACCAACATCAAGAAGGATTAGCTTCACTCCTCCGCATTGCGGCATCTCAGGGTGCAGTTGTCCTGCTCACCTCCCTCCACACAGCCTCACCTTCCCTACCTTTTTGACTCCATATTCCAGTGACAGGTTTCTTCCTGCTGTTACGCTGACCCTTGACTGCAGTGGTAATGGTGCAAACAGCCCAGTCCATGTTTGACAAATTTAGGGATGGGCCTTGGGGGGTGGTTTGCATTTTGGAGACTTTTCAGTTGCTGCTTCTTGCATGCTGTTGTGAAAAGCCCTGTGACTCTCTACTTCCAGAGATCTGTGGTGGAAAAGAAATAGTGTTTCCCATTTTTGTCTAAAAATATCCTATAAATATTTACAAAGTTAATCACTGTATAAAGTGTTAGAGCTTGGAAGAAAACAAAATCATAGGTGCTGAGATAAAAAGCAGTCAGTAATAGATGCAGCATTCATTATTTTTCTGACTCCAAAGCACTGTCTCCCACTTTACAGAAATATTGTCTAGTTCATTGATTTATCTTAGCACTGCCCATGTATCATCTACCTTTCATTTCTCACCTGATCAAATTACTGATAAAGACACTGATATTTATTTTTTTAAAACATTTTTAGAGTTGAAAACTCTACATGTTTTGAAATAAAATACATGAGAAAGAAAAGACTTTAGCTTTCTATTACCATAATCTTGCTACAGGTCAGGAGCCCTTACAGGTCATTTTCCCAATGTAAGCAAAAGACATATTCAGCTTGTTTTTGTACTCTTGTTCTTTTTTCTTTCCGTTTTTCCTTTCCCTTTTTCCCTTTCCCCCCTATTTTTGGCCCTACACAGAATGTGACAAATAGTATATAAAGTAAAAACTGGGCGTTGGTACATGTTCACAGTAGATATCATCACTCAGATTTTCACTTAAAGGGATATTGTACTGCATGAGTATGCCTGAAAGAAAACCCAACTGAATAAAGATAACATTGTTTTGTAAGTCAAAAACAGAAGTCAAAACTTGAACTTTGTAGTAGAAACACAAATCATACATGCTGACCATTTGAAAGAGATAAAGTTGTGATTTATTTTTTATGAAATCTGCAGTGCCATAATGTCAGAGAGCAGGCAAACTTCCTACATTATTTCCTATATTTAGATCCACTATGTCCCACCTATCAGTATTTGCCACAAGAACATTCTAAACTATCATTATATTTTGCCCTGTTACCACCTTTTAAATTATTTTTAATCCTGTCATTTTAAAACTGCTCTAACTAAACACCTTTTAAAATTACCCTCAATTTATTACAAAGAAAATACAGATAGATCAAGGTCACAGTTTCCTAATGTCCTATGCAATTCTAAATTTTTCAGTGAAGTAAGAAGCTGCAAGAGCTTCTACCCCTTTCCTTGAGTCATTTATACCTTCACCTTTATTCTGCTGGGATATGAAACATGTATAAAGTTTCTTTCTACTAAGAGTAGCAGTAATATAATTTTAGCAGTCCTTAGGGATCCCTGAGGCTGGGGTAGATGAAGGGTCCTTTTCCCACATTCCACAGGCTCCATGGTACACCCTGCACTGGCATTCACATTCAGGTAACAGCTATACTTGGATTTATTTTGCATTTCAGTCTCAGGTTGTGTTGCAGTCCCCGTGGTGTTCAGGGCTAGGAAGAGAAATACAGCATCCCTGCGATCCAGGCATGCTTGAGCTCTCTTCTCTGGAACAGAGGGCTTATCTTTCGCACCTCACCTAGCTGCATCTTCTGCCCCTGAGCAGAAGGGAAAAAGTCTCCTTCCACTTCAGGTGGTTTTTCTTCTAAAGCTCATGCAAGATACAAAGCAATTCTACTCCAGATTTCAGCAATTTGGCAAATATGAAAACAAACAAACAAAGGTATGGTTAAAAAGGGAGGAAATAAAGAAAAAGAAAAAAGATGAGACGCTTAACCACAGAATTTAAAAGAAGGAAACAAAGATGAATGTGTCAAAATAGTAGTGATTTACAGCTCCTGTGTGTTCATAATTGGCATGAATCAGAGGTATTTCAACAGAAGAAAACCAGAAGTACTGTAACAGGGGTGAAATTCCTCCATCAGTTATAAGAACGTTAACTTGTATGAACTCTTTTCTTTTTTTCAATATCACTTGTACACATCCCATACAAACTCTTGAGATTCAAACTTGCATCATGCCACACAAGACCATGAAAAGGAATGTAACATTTCAAATACACAAAATAGGAAATGGAAGTTTTAATCAAGCTATGAATTCATTCCAATGTAGTATTTTGTCTACTAAATAAATATAACAAATAAACCCCCCCACTCCAACAAAACACACACGGCCATTAAAAAAAAATAAAGGCAAAGAAAAAAAATCCCTAACAACCCCCCAAAAAAAAATCCCAGTTAAGAGGAATTTCACCTCTTATGACTTGACAGTGCAGAACTACAGAAAATGAATTGAGCTTTTGAAAGTAGAAAATCAACTTTATTTATTTTTAATCTGTAGATTTCCAGAGCAGAGAGAGGCAGAGGCAAAATACTCAGGGTAACAGATGACAAGTGATTGTGAAGGACTGTGAAAAGGAATCTTTGGCATCTGAGATGATGGAAATAGCTAAGGAGAAAAAGAAGCAGAGGTCAGGGGAAGCACTTTGAGTATGACAGTGCCTTCCCTTCAAGGCTAAAGTTCTAGTGAAAATGAGAAACAAATATGTTCATTTGTCCTCTCAAGGGCAGAAAATGTTTTCTGCAGTTCATTGATTTCTGATAGATTCTTATCTGACTTCCATGAGAAGAGTGCCTGAATGATTCACGAAAGATAATCTATTTACTTTCAGGATATTTTAGTGAAAGAGGGCATTTAAGTTCAGTTTACAGATGGAGAAGACATAGAAAACAAATTACTGACTGTGATGCAAGTCATCCCTGGTACAACATAAATGGAGCCCACACCCCAGATTACATTGCCAACCACTGTAAAGCCATCCTTGCAAGCTGAATTATGCCATCAATTAAGCAACACCATAAAGAGTTGTTCTACAAGCAACTGGAGGCTGTCTCAAGATCATCTGATCTTGTCCTTGTTGGTGACTTCAACCTCCCAGATATCTGCTGGGAACTTAATTCAGCAGGGAGGAGGCAGTCCAGAAGATTCCTGGAGCGAATGGAGGACTGCTTCCTGACACAGCTGTTAAGCGAGCCTACCAGGGGACAGGCTCTGCTTGACCTGCTGTTCTGCAATAGGGAAGGGCTGGTGGGAGATGTGATCGTGGGAGGCTGCCTAGGGTGCAGTGACCACGAGATAGTGAAGTTTTCAATATGCAGGGAGATTGGGAGGAGCACCAACAGAACCTCCACCTTGGACTTCCGAAGGGCGAACTTCAGCCTATTTAAAAAACTTGTCTGCAAAGTCCCCTGGGTACCAGCCCTCATGAACCAAGGGGTTCAGGAGGGTTGGACCTACTTCAAACAGGAGCTCTTGAAGGCACAGGAATTGGCGGTTCCCATGTGCCGGAAGGCAAGCCGGCGGGGAAGGCGACCAGCCTGGATGAGCAAGCAGCTCCTGGAGGATTTAAGGGGGAAGAGGAGGCTGTATCACCTTTGGAAGGAGGGGAAGGCTTCTCGAGGTATGTTCAAGGAAGCTGTTAGATTATGTAGGAATAAAATTAGGGAGGCTAAGGCCCAGCTGGAACTGAAGCTGGCCACCTCAGTCAAAGATAATAAAAAGCATTTTTATAAATATATTAACAATAAGAAGAAGGGCAGGAAGAACCTGAACTCCCTAGTGGACCTGGAGGGGAACACAGTTACTGAGGATGAGGATAAAGCTGAGGTCCTGAACACCTTCTTTACCTCAATGTTTAACAGCAAGGCAGGAGTTCAGGACGAGTGGTCTCCGGAGCTGGGCGTTGGGGTCGGGGAGCAGAGTAATACCCTGGAAATCCATGAGGAGTTAGTTCGGGACCTGCTGAGCCACTTGGATATCCACAAGTCCATGGGACCAGATGGGATCCATCCTAGGGTGCTGAGAGAGCTGGCGGATGAGCTGGCCAAGCCGCTCTCCATCATTTTCCTCCAGTCCTGGCTCACTGGTGAGGTCCCAGATGACTGGAAACTGGCCAACGTGGTCCCCATCCACAAGAAGGGTCGGATGGAGGAACCTGGAAACTACAGGCCAGTCAGCCTGACCTCAGTGCCAGGGAAAGTGATGGAGCAGATTATCCTGGCAGCAATAACTGCGCACCTGAAGGATGGCCAAGGGCTCAGGTCCAGCCAACATGGATTCAGGAAGGGCAGATCCTGCCTCTCCAACCTGATCTCTTTCTATGATCAGGTGACCCGCCTGGTGGATGTGGGGAGGCCTGTGGATGTGGTCTACCTAGACTTCAGCAAGGCCTTTGACACCGTCCCCCACAGCAAACTGCTGACTAAGCTGTCAGCCTGTGGATTGGACCACTACACTCTGTGCTGGGTTAGGAACTGGCTGGAGGGCCGGGCCCAGAGAGTGGTCGTGAACGGTGCCGCATCCAGCTGGAGGCCAGTCACCAGTGGTGTCCCCCAGGGATCAGTGCTGGGCCCTGTCCTCTTCAACATATTCGTTGATGATCTGGATGAAGGGGTAGAGTCAGTCATCAGCAAGTTTGCAGATGACACAAAGTTAGGGGCAGATGTTAGTCAATTAGAGGGTAGAAAGGCTCTGCAGAGGGACCTCGACCGACTGGACAGATGGGCAGAGTCCAATGGGATGGCATTCAACAAGTCCAAGTGCTGAGTGCTGCACTTTGGCTACGGCAATCCCATGCAGAGCTATAGGCTGGGGTCGGAGTGGCTGGAGAGCTCCCAGACAGAGAGGGACCTGGGTGTGCTGATCGACAGCCACCTGAATATGAGCCAGCAGTGTGCTCAGGTGGCCAGGAGGGCCAATAGCATTCTGGCCTGCATTAGGAATAGTGTGGCCAGCAGGAGCAGGGAGGTCATAGTGCCCCTGTACTCTGCTCTGGTTAGGCCGCACCTTGAGTACTGTGTCCAGTTCTGGGCCCCTCAGTTTAAGAAGGACATTGAGACACTTGAGCGTGTCCAGAGAAGGGCAACAAGGCTGGTGAGAGGCCTTGAACACAAGCCCTATGAGGAGAGGCTGAGGGAGCTGGGATTGTTTAGCCTGGAGAAGAGGAGGCTCAGGGGTGACCTTATTGCCCTCTACAACTACCTGAAAGGTGGTTGTAGCCAGGAGGGAGTTGGCCTCTTCTCCCAGGCAACCAGCACCAGAACAAGGGGACACAGTCTCAAGCTGCGCCAGGGGAGGTTCAGACTCGAGGTGAGGAGGAAGTTCTTCACCGAGCGAGTCATTCGGCATTGGAATGGGTTGCCCAGGGAGGTGGTTGAGTCATCGACCCTGGAGGCGTTCAAGGGGAGATTGGACGTGGCACTTGGTGCCATGGTCTAGTCATGGGGTCTGCGGTGTCAGGTTGGACTCGATGATCCTCGAGGTCCTTTCCAACCTGGGTGATACTGTGATACTGTGACAAATAGATTATGTATGCAGTTTTGGAGGTTATTTGACTCTGCCTTTGTTTTTTAAATATGCCAAACATCTCATTAGCACGTAGGACAATTTGGTGAGGGTTTTGCAACGGGCAGAAGAAAGTACTGGCTTGCTGACTGGCAGCTGAGATTTACAGTGTATATTTTCATGCCACAAAATTTGTGTACAACTTTGGTATTACAGTCTCAAAAATGAAATGCCAAGTGGCAAAGAAATTCTTCCCAAAGTGCAAAAGCAGTTTTCATTTCTGTTCATGAAAGTGACAATTTAGATGGCTACCTAAAATACTTTACAACATTGTCTCATCAAGAAGTGCCCAGATGCTGAGACAAGAACAGCCTGTCTTATCTCTCTGTAAGGTGTAAGGGCAGCCAGGTGGCAAAATGAGGAATATTTTTGTCCTAATATTGTTAAAATTTCATAGAATCATACAATTGTTAGGGTTGGAAGGGACCTCAAGGATCATCTAGTTCCAACCCCCCTGCCATTGGCAGGGTCACCTCATGCTAGATCAGGCTGCTCAGAGCCACATCCATCCTGGCCTTAAAACCCTCCAGGGATGAGGCTTCTACCACCTCCCTGGGCAACCAGTTCCAGTGTCTCACTACCCTCATGTGAAGAACATCTTCCTAACATCCAATCTGAATCTACGAATCTACCCACTTCTAGTTTTTCTCCTTTCCCCCTAGTCCTATCATTACCTGACACTCTAAAAAGTCCCTCCCCATCTTTCTTGTAAGCCCCCTTAAGATACTGGAAGGCTACAATAAGGTCTCATCAGAGCCTTCTGAAGAGCCCAACTCTCTCAATCTGTCTCCACTGGAGAGGAGCTCTAAACCTCTGATCATCCTCATGGCCCTTCTCTGGACACATACATATCCTTCTTGTAACAGGGGGTCCAGAGCTGGACACAATAGTCCAAGTCTCACCAGAGTGGAGTAGAGGAGGAGAATCACCTCCCTCTACCTGCTGACTATGCTTCTTTTGATGCAGCCCAGGATGTGATTGGCTTTCTGGGCTGCAAGTGCACACTGGTGGCTCATATTGAGTTTGTCATCCACCAGCACCTCAAGTTTTTTTCTTCAGGGCTGCTCTTACACCCACCTTCCTAAACACTTCATCTAAAAAAATGCCTAAGCAGAAACAATGCACTAGATATATCTGAAAATACTGTGATAAAAAAGTAAAAAAAAAAAAATCCCTGTCACAAAGGAAGTGTAGAATGTAGTCAACATATAAATATACAAAACAAGTCAAGAAGCATGAACAGACAACTGTGCCTACTGCCAACAAAAAATCTTGACATACCATACGTACATCTCCAGTATTTTGAGGACTCATATGACAAAGGCGTTGTAGCCAAATGAAAAAGGAACAAATGTATAATTCATAAGGACCGGCTTTTTAACACATTAGAGCTTTTGGCTGTCTGAAAATAGAGTTGTGAACCTTCAGAAGCAATAGCATTGTCTCTAAAACTACAATCGTGCTTTATTTTTCTAATATTGTCCTCAGCAAAACCTACATCTCAGAGGTCATTCCTGTGTTTTGCAGAGCCTTTTTCTCCTGTTGATTTATGTATCTTCACTGCAAGGCATAACCTTCTTTTACTTGCCTCTGTGTAAATGATTTAGGAAAGAGTGTGTTTACTAGGAGGTTTAAAGCATTCCTTTGAGTTGTTTGCTTGTGTGTGTGTTCTTCTGGTGTGCTCATTTTGTTTTGTTTGTGAAATTTATGGCACATATTTGACATGAGATTACAAAATGCAGGAAAGTATTTCACACAGCAAAATCTTTGTCCCGTGGTACACCATATATATAAAATAAGGCAACAGCTGAGAATTAATGCAACATAAATACTTCAGAGCTTGACCTTCAGTTGTCTTTTGGATTTCCTTTTCCAAATTCCCTGTCTTTGTCTTTTTCATTTTTCCCCACCCCCTATTCACTGTTATATAAGTGAACTGCAATGTTATGAAAAGAAGAATATTTGTGCAAAAATTAGAGGAATTAAGTGCTAAATGACTGAAAAAAAATCTGAACAGCATGAATAAAGGGAACAAAAAAAAAATGGAAAAACATATATATATATGTACACAGAGGCTAGTTAAAAAAAGAAGTAGTATTTGGAAAGACAATTATAAATGTTATTTTTTTTAAACATCTTTGGCAGGTAGCTTTGAAAATTAAAATAAATCCCATCTAGCTGACAAGAAAGCACTTCTTAATGGAAATTGGGCACAAGTACACAATTAATATTAAATACTAGGGACTGATATCTCTGTTAATACACAGACTCCAAACCTGCTACAACCCAATGGACATACAGTAGCTCAACCCCAGAACTGTCAGGGTATATTATTTTCAGTACAGCAATTATTTCAGTGACCTATTTTTTCCCATGACTACTCTCCTACTCTAGGCAAAAATCAAAGCATAAAGTAGGAAACTTTTTATTAATATTATTAAATATTCCCTCTCAGTTTTAGACTCTACATTTGAGTCAGAGAAAAATTTGGTGGGGAAATTTTGGATGAAATTCTATTGCAGAAGCAACACATGTAACACAGTCAGCGATTTACCCAGTAAAAAATGTGGGTTTATGTTGACTCCTCCTTGAGCTTTTACAGTGATTAAATGATGAATGGAGAGGCCAGGGTGTAGAGCAGCACACATAGCTTTGACAGCTGAGGACCCTTAAGAGAGGAAATGCTGTGTGACTTAATGTAGCTCATTACTTTCATTTTAAGATATACCTTCAACTTGAGGAGGAAAACAATAACAGTCTCATCATGCAAATGTCATGTCCTTTTAAAGTCATATTTTAGTGTTATTCCCTGGTTTCTTGCTTGCTTCAGGAGTTAACTAATTACATTAATGGTGCTATACATGTAGCAGCTTTGGTGTCACAGATGTGTAGGACCGCTTTCAGTAGAGAGATATTTGGGCAAGACATGCTATGTTTGGGAAAGGCTCTATCCTTTTACATCATATAAGGGCTAAGATTCAAGCCTATGGAATTCACTTTCTACCAACTACTGTTCAGCATGACCCATGCATAGAAGCAGCTTCATCACTTTTCATGGTATAGAAACGAAGAGCTAGTCTTGTCTCTAATTAAGTCTTTTGCATGTATCAGCAATAAAAGTTTTAGTTCATTATTTATCTTTCTACACAGAAAGAAGCCTCCTTCACATCTGCCTGAAACCATTTCACCATCAAAATTGTCACTACTTTTAAACTTGCCAAGGGCTACTTCTCCAAGCTCTAGTCACTGACTCATCAAATATGAAATGATGTCTCTGACCTTTGAATCAGTTGTCTTATTTCTCTTTTGACACCAATGACAACTAGAGGAAAAATTTAGACGAAACAGTCAGAAAATAACACTGAAAGCAGTCCAACAATGCCAAATCATCCAGGAAAACATTAGTTCTTAAAGGTGCTGAATGATCCCCTTGCAATAAATATGCTGTCAGCAGTTGCTCTTTCTCCAGAATTCAGTTGTTAGGCTCTAAATATTTTAAGTGAGATATTTTGAAAGCAGAGGAATACCTGCAGCCTTTTCCAGTGACTTCCAATGAACATGGAAGTCAAAGTCCTTGCATAAGGCCATAAGGCTGAAATCTCTCTTACACAGTGAGGCTATGGAAGGAAACCTTGCTGAGCACCTGGGAGCACTGTCCTTTTCACTGTACTTAGCTAATTGCAGCTTTCAAAAATTAAGCTGTGATGATGCCTCCCCCCAGGCAAAATTATTTGATCTGTCCATGTCCAAAATATTTCCTTTTTCCAGACAGTTAAAATGTAACAAAAATTACACAAACTGTATAACTTAGTGCAATATATAATTAACTGTGCACAAAGTGCAATGTCTGAAACTCAAATGTTAATAAATGCTAAGCTGGTAAATCCTTATTTTGGAAGTAGAACTGCCTCTGCTGTGCTGAGTTTTAAGCACAGTCAAAATTCACCCAAGCTATTGATCTGTATGATGAATCTAATTTAGAAATTATGGTTCCCTTTATGAATCCCTTTGAGCTCTCCCAGGCAAATGGAAGACTTGACTTTTTCATATTTAATGGCTAATATTATCCCGGAAGGAAGGTGGCTCTTGCATTTGCAGATCAGTTCTGAATAATTCTTACTCCAGTGCCTGTCCTTCTAATCTTTCATCTCCTTGCATTTTTCTCTGAAATAAGGACATCACCCCTCTTTTTATTTTTACTGCAGTGAAACCTGAGTATGCAAAAAACCTCAGCAAGATAAATGCATTCTAACATACTAGAAAAAATTAGGGTGCTGGTGGGGGTGGGGTGAGGGAACGGGAAATATAAAAGCACATACTACATACAAAATGCATGGAAGCAAAAAAAGGGAGAAATGCCAGAGGAGGAAAAAATTTCTACTACTTCTGTGACTTCTTTTATAAATTACTTATTTCTAATTTGAAGCTGAATTCTCCCAAAGAGCAACCATCCTTACAGAATCTATACCATAACATTCAGGCTGCAGACTAATCTAATATTACTGGCAACATCAGAGAATAAAATTCCCTTTAAAATAATCAGGCATAGGTATTAATTAATTATCACTATATTTAGAAAATTAATGTGAAGCTGTAAAACAATATATTAAAAACCACATAAACTGCATTACTGCATAATGTCATCTTAGAATATGTAATTCATGTATGGAAGCAGACAGACTTTAATAATGAGTGAAGGACTTGTGCTTCAAGCTAAACTGGGTGTCAGTGCATTCATACAATGTGGGGTAAAATCCTAAAAGATAATTGCTTGCTCCAAACAGAAACTTTTCTTGCTCCATTTCCTAGCCTATCTCAAATTTTTCTTTTGAAGTTTCATGTCTCTGCTTGCTGTGGGAATTATTTTAATTTCTGTTCCTGCCACAGGGTTCTTCCTTCTAAATATCAATTTTCAATAAATATTTTGGAATAAAGGTGTTTTACAATTCTTTTCCACCTGCTTATAGGGACTGAATGATATTTTACTTGATTATTTCTTGTGCTCCCTTTATAATAAAGTAAATCTGTCTAGTTCTTTCTAACAGGAGCTTTAGGACAGGCTTTGATGGAAACAAAAATGTAATTATAGCTCTCATTTTCAGTGCAATAAACTATATAATGATAATATTTTCACCTCATATGGTATAGGGAAAGTAAAGTGAGTACAGTTTTGCACACAGCCCAAACCAGCCTGTAGTTCAAGAAGTAAGTTACAAATTTAATTTGAATATTTCACTTGATTTGACTCTCCTCCATTTAAAACATCTCCGTACTCAAATCAGTCATCTTGCCTATCTATCATCTCTAAATTTAATACTAACAACTTGAGGAAACTCCTGGCAGACTAAAAATCAATGTGGCATCATAAGCACTATGTAACATCTCATATTACTGAATATATAACCCCCCTCACAAATCAGCCAGCACATGTTCTATACACAGAGTGTACAGTATGGATATTTATGATTCATTACTGAATGGAGTTTACTCCTGCATGACTTTAAAATTTAAAATACATTTTTGAAAACATTTTAGCATATAAGCCCACAGCTGCCATAAGCACCATGAACTCTTTCCTTGTCTCTTTTTTGCCTTAAATGATTGTTAGGCAACAAGTACTGAGAGAACTCCTTGCTTGTCCATCTAATCACACATGTTTGTCTGTGCTAGAGGAAAAAAAAATTAAAAAAATAATCACAGATAACCATCTCAACAGAAAGAAAAGGCAGAGGTTTAGAGATGACAGCACACTCAAACATGTGTTTCATTCAAGGTGAAACTGTGCATTGTTATATAGATAAGCTGAGGTTTTCAAATCAGTATAAAAGATGTGCACACTAGATTCCTGAGATCAAGGCATTCAGATCTCTTGAGCATTGAAAATATTACTCACTTGATGAAGAATTAGGGCAAACATTGGTAGCCAGAGGTAGTTAGTGTTGTTAAAATTGTTACAGCTCTGAATGTCAATAACATTTGGTTCTCCAGGTGTGAAAAGAAAAATTCCTATAGGAACACTTAATTTTGTTTGAACCATATAGATCATTCCAGTAAACATTCTCCAAAGAGTTATGTAAAAGAATTAGCATCTGCTTAGCAAATCAGTTTGTTGGGATATGAATCACATACAGGTTCAAATTTTTTTGTTCTTGGGTTTTTTGTTTTTTTTTGGTGAAACAAGTTTCCAAACATTTGAATGCTTTCAGAGATTCTATGGAGAGAAGGCAGAGAAAACACCAATGTTTTTGCAGGGTCTGTTGCTTGGAAGTGTTACAATATTTCATAGTATATCACAGATATTACTCTTCTCATTCTTTTGAAATTTTTAATTAAAATAATATTTTAATTAATAATATTTTATATGAAATATAACTAATGAATAATAACAATAAGAATTATAATCAATATATAAAACCAATAATATTTTATACATCATTTCGGTATGCATTTTCTATTTTATAGAGACTGTCTGACACTTTTAGAAACACAGTATCCTGGAAAATGTGCCTTTCCCCACACCCCCCCCTTCTTTTTTTTAAAACAAGAGAACAAGAATTTTCTATTCAGTTACAATAATCTCTTTCCAGCCAGCACATTCATCAAACAATGAGCAATTCACTAGGGTAACATATGCAGGAGCCTGCTTGTATATATTCATATTGTCTTATGCCTGAAAAGAGTTAAATAGAGCATATAAATGATGAATACAGAGCATCTTGGGATACAAACCAACTAAAATAGGTTAATTAGTGAAAAACATGCATCAGAGTATAAAGCCTAACTGTAAAATGATTTTTTTAAACCTACTCTATCTGCTGATAGCATTTGAAATTATGGATAATATCAAAATAAGAGTTGTTAATTTTCAAAAGGAGTTGAGTGAAACATATTAAGGAGTAAAAAATATTCATTGTTTGAACAATACTCAGATGCAGTCACATTAAACATATATTAGTGAATACATTTCTTTGACATGCTCATATACAAGCATAATACGTAAGTGACCTAGAAAATACAGTCGTCGTCTAATCAATGACAGAAGTACTGAGACAGATAAGCCTTGAGATCTTTGATCAAATAGATTCTTTGGCAAATAAACAAAACATGCTATTCTGACAGAAAAGATTCTTTGGAGCACTGGAACTGTGAATTCCCCAAGCAGTGCCCTCAGAGGCGCTCTGCAGCAGGCTTGCTGTTAGTACTACAAGGGTGAGAAGATACCGGTCCAGCTAGTGGTACCCCCCTTAATTGCAGTTGCCTTGTGCAGAGTAATAACTCTCTGATGCTGCCTCTTGCCAGCTTTGATGACTATACATCTCATTGTACTTTGGCATGTTTCAGAGAGCTAATCCAACTACTGTCATTTTCACATACAAGAAACACACTCTCAGGTCAGTAAAAACATAAGTTTTATCCAGAGAAGTAATGTTCTGATTCTTCTCTATTCAAGGGTTGGCAAGGTGGGTTAGCATTTTAAGGACTTTTTTCTTTATCTAAAAGCATCCTCCCCAGTGGTGTCCCTGCTAAATTTGTCTACACTGTTCTTTCCACCAAATTAGTGACATTTGCAGGTTGGCTGAAATGAACATCGACATGCCATTGGTATTTAATTCAAAATGCTCTGAATTTTTTCCTATGCCTCTCTGGCTTGCTGCGTACATGTTTGTGGGCTTCTGAGGGAAGAAACATCAGGATATTTCTTTAGAAGGGATAAACCTCTGCAAAGGTCTGTGGTTAAAGACAGGAAACTTGCGAGAGGCACAAAATACACTAATTAAAGATCAAAATGATCCTTTGGTTAAAATAATATTCTAGAATTGAGAAAATAAGCATAAAGCCTTTGGAATTTAATGCATCATGACGTAGTTGTGTAGGCACCCATGATCTGTGATCGCCCTCTTAAATTTATGTTCTGTACAATGTTCTCATTCAGAGCCCTAAACAGGAGAGGAGTGCCATGCTGATAAAGCATGAACTTGTCAACACAGTAGTGAAGTTACAGCTAAAATAAAAGAATTACTGAAGTTTACAGCAAGTCTTCCATTCAACATGTGCATTTCTAAAGAAAAAAAAAAATCCCATGTAACATCTCCAAAGACATAGACACAGTCATTTTTTTTTGTTTTGTTACATGGATGCTCTCAATTTGTGTTAGGGAATTGACATTTTAAGTGTAGGCTGGTAGAGGATATACATCAGAGTATATAGATAGAAATGTGAAAATGCATATTTTACTTTGACAAGTAAAACCTTTCTCAGGAGGTCTTTGATTCACAAGGCTGGAATACATTCATAGTTTTGAAATATGATTCTCTATTGCATTCATTTTGTAGGTCCATGTCTTAAATACAAACAAACACACATCAGACAAAATCCTATCCTGATTTGCTCCAGAGGCTGTAAGAACACTAAGAAAATAAAAGCCCCATTATTAAGTAGATCTAACATGAAAGGGAATGGCATTTTTCCCCCCCTCAATTTTTACCTGCTTCTCTGAAAAAGAAATTCTGCTATTATTGTACCTGATACATGAAGTCTATAATACATTCAAATTAACTTTTTTTTTTTTTTTTTTTTTTTTTTAAATTCAAAGGTGATGTCTAAATATTTCCTGTTGTCCAAAAATAACTGGATAGTGATTTGCCAAACAAACACATTTCAGTGCAAGCAAGAAAATAATTATGGTTGATACTGAAACATTTCCATTGGAGAAACCAGATTGCAGCTGATACTCAGTAAGAGGCTTTTTAAAGAGAAATATTAAATCACTGCATCTTCTGGAAATGTCACCTTTGCAGTGCCAACAGTATTTCATACCCTTTTCAAATACAGTTTTAAATAGAGATGTGTTTTTTAACTCCTTATTTTCAGTCATCTGGTAAATCATCCAGCTAGAGCAAATATAAAGCTACGACTGCGTACAAAGAAGCCAAGAACACGAGTAGTTTGGCTTCCCCCCGCCCTTCCGCCTCTGTAAGTAAACACTTTCCTTTCACAAGAGTGTCTGCCACACCCAAACTTGGTGTGCAGTTATTTATTAGACAGCTCCTTTACTATGAGTATTGATGGCATGAGCATTGTACTATCAGCATTAGGTAGCAGGGCTTCAGGACCTTCGGATGTAGTTTCTTTTATTCACCAATGTGCAACAAAGCTGATAATAGTTAAAATTTTCTTGTAAAATTCTACTGGTGTGTTTAAAACAGGGTCCCAAATTGGATTAAACCACAATACTCAAAATAGAGGCCAAGATGCAAAGTTCCCGTGACTGATGTCTGAAAGGGATGCAGCAGTACAGTATTTTGTGGTGATAGCATGTAATAGGATAAATAGATACAACAGAATAGAAGCCTATTCAAGGAGTTTGTACTCCCAAACTCAGAGAAAATTACTATATACCATTTTATCTGTGTTATCATCAATATCACCTTGATAAACACCAATATCCTCACTTGCCAATGTTGGAAAATCTTTGAAACAAATATGTATAAATAACAGGCAAGAATCTACCCAGGTAGAATTTCAGATACAGTTTCTGTAAAAGGTTTCAGAAATGTGATTATCTGTCAAAAAACAAACAAACAAACAAACAAAAAAAACTAAAAAAAAAAAAAACCCTGTATAATTTCCAGCCCTTAAATTGAACTGTTTTGAGGAAAAACATGTTTTGTTATAGTATAATGAAAATGTACACCCAAACCACCAGCTAGTGAAAGGTATCTCTCCTTTCTCATTGAGGCAGACATGGACTGAAATAAAAGTAAAAAGACTCTCCATAAGCTGTCAGAGCAATGAAGAGGCTTTCCTGCCTCAAATTTAGGAGTAAAAGCTGAGCTTTGCCCCACCAATCTTTAAGTAAAAATTAAAGACAGGGTTTTTTTAAGACCTGATATGCTTCTAAGTCACAAACTGCACAAAAGGGTCATGCATAGCCCCAGTATCAATGCCTCTTTTATCCCTGTACAGAGTCAACGAGCTAGGTTTTACTGCAAATTCATATAAGGACTGAAGCTTCAGCTAGACTCATATGAAGAATCCATGGAGCTGATAAAAATATCTGCTGGTGTAGGAAAGAAAGCAGACAAAACATGAGCTGGTACGCAGAGAGGCTCATCTGGTTTTATTTCCACTGTAAGGGAAAGGGAAGGCGTGTGGGCTCCAGATTGCTGGGGCCCTTGCTGCCATGCCAGAGCAGTTGGGGCTGACTTTCAGAGGTGGTGTTTTAGGTGTTATCTCCAGAACTGTAGCTTGAGAGAAAACATCACACACCACGCTGATATCATGGCCATACAGAAGTCAAAAATATTCAGGAGGATATAAACTATGGTGTGAATATACAGAAGTTTCACTCCTGGGAGACAGGATGGTGACACTAGGTCATTTCTGCAGCCACTGGAGGAAGTAAAATACCGATGTGCTTTCAGAAGGATTGTTGGATGCAGAGCCCTGTTAAAATCCTGGAGCTAGATACTGCTCCTGTGCACATGCAGATGTACTTCAATGTTATTTCTTAGGAAAATGCAGTGCAAACTGAATATTTTCCAGAGGTATATATGACAAATCAGTAATTTTTTTTGCCCGTGCAGTTACAGAGGAGTCAAGATGTCTTACACGTGTACAGTAAAGTTTTTCACAGTACTGTATCTTGACATGATCCAACTGCACAGCCCGGAAGTACTACAATCTGTCAATGGTCGGATAAGCTCTCAGGACATAAGGAGCATCTGGGGTTTTGAATTAGCATTTAGTCTATCTTGCTATCTTTTACTCCACCTTCTCTATCTTTTAGGGTGTTTCCCCCCACTTGGTCCAGTAAAATTAGTTTAATTTAAGTTGTTAATATGAATGTCATCCAACTGCTGGGACTGAAACAGCCCCCTGGCTTCCCCCTTTAGTGACTGTACCAATGAAACAGTCAGTGCAGAAGAGCAGGAGAACACTCTGCAACAGGTTGTGGGTTTTATATAGGCATAAGAAGAACTTTTAAAAGTTTCCTTGTGTCTCAGAGAAGCCCCATTTATCACAAGAAACAGCCCCACCCAGATAGGTCACTGCTTCTTTATGAGTTAACCAAGTCTTTCTGGGATGGATGAAAACTGCAACATATAGTAAAAGAGCTAAATAGCAATAGCCTTATTTTCTTCTGGGGTAGACATTTCTTTCAAGTTTGTGCTCTTAGATTCCTATTCTATATAGAGGAACAAAACAAAACATTCTACATGAATCATGTACTAGAAACACTGCAATGAATAATATGACCAGGAATAGCCCTGCATTTGAAAAATAACTGGGAAATTCGTTTTATTGACATCAAATGCCTTAGCCTCAGCCACAAAGCAAGACTCTGGATTTCTATAGTAAAATTTTGTATTCTGTTAAAAAATATTTTCCATATGAAAAATCAATTCATTTGCTGCAACCAAATTTCAGTGTCTCTTTCTAAAAGAGAATGCAAGAATCAATTAAGTGCTAAGAAAAATGAAAGGGGAAAAAAAACAGCAATCAAACAAAAACCAAGACAAAATGTTAGCAGATGCACACTCCAGAGTTAGGACTTTTCTTGTAGATAATTAATATGCTCACATTATGTAACTGAAGCATCATGCATCCTGCCACATGTGGTTCTTTAACCAGCCAACACATACGGACTATGCATGCAGGACAGAAAAATCCTTTAGAAACATGGATTTTAGAGTGAGATGAAAATGACACATTTATTTTTAAGTGAATATATATATTCATAGGACATGGTAATTTTAATTGAAAGCCTTGTAGCACTAGAGTATTATGAAAAATATTTAGATAAATGTTTGTTAGATTGCATATAAACTCTAATTCTAATAAAACACACTGCAAAACCTAGCAACCACTATACCAAATAGCCTTGTAAGTGACTGAGTAATTGCATTATTCTCTCTTAAATATAACTTCCTCACTAGTGGTGGTGTAATCAGATGAAATGGAGGAGTAAGGTAGGTCAAACGTTTTGTTTTGGGTTATTCTAAATAGAGTGCAACTCAAAACAAACAAACAAAACAAAATATCAAGTCTCAGGACTGCAGTCCAGTAACTCCCACATCTGAAAAACAAAAGGGATGCATTTTGTATTTCATAACATTTTCTACTAATTGCAGTATATTCTCATCATTCATATATCAGAACTGTGGACTCTTCTCTTAAAGCACACTTGCATCAAGCCAAACACACTGCCAACATACATACAGTAGTGTGACTTGAACCTGCATGTTCATGAAGAGCAGTAAGAAGTGTCTCTGCTGTTCCCCTCATACTTTGAAACTACCTTTCATGATGGTGGGATACATGCACAAGCTTCAAAGTGGGAAAATGTGCTTATGCTTTTGATATTCGTCACAATACAGCCTTGCTGGTTAAAGATAAATCATCTTTCAGAAAGATCTTTTACAATTCACCATGTGAAGACAAGTTAAACAAGTGCAAGTCAATTATCACTTTAACCTGAGGAGGGAAGGACTTGGCGTTTGACTATAAGTTTACTATAGATAATTCATGGTCTCTTATCTTCACTTCTTCAGGAATTTCTTTGTCTAAACATGCTAAGTAAGGATTTCTCTTTCTGATTTCACCAGATACCAGCTTTTGTAACTGTGAATGAACATTTCCCCAAAGAAATCCCTTCTGAAACAGTGTTTAAACCAAACATTGATAACTGACCAGCCAGCAAACTCTGTATTGACCTGAAATAGTTCACTAAAGTGGATGTGAAAGTCAGACAGAAGGCACAAGGAAGAAAAATGGAATGCAGCACAAATGCTGCTTTGTATCTGCATAAAGGCAGCAAACCAGAAGATGTAATCCTGTTGTCCTGCAGTCACACAATACTAAGAGAGCACCACTTTTATCATGTAAGAGAAGGGAGGAAGAGACGATTTGCTTGCAACGTACACTATTGTAAGGGAGACAGGAACGGTTAAACATGAATTTTGAAGGACCTGAGTATATCCTGAGGGCTTCCAATTTTGCCTCGTAATTTTATAATAGACTGTAGAGAGCCTTTTATCTGTGCTTTGTGCTCAGTGAAGTCACATCAAAGGAAAGAACAGATTATTTACACCCATTTGGAAAATACTTGCTATACGCCTGGGCAAGAGATGCTACAGCACTGCTGAACAGCTTCCCAGCCCTCTGCCATTAGAGGAAAACTTGTGGACATATTAGAAAAAAACAAACCACCAAGCAAAATCAAGCTTCAGGAAAATGCACAGGCAGCCCATGCTCCCCTCATTTGTCTCTAATTACTCAAAATCTACAGTCTCTAGAAGCCCCTGCTCCAATCATCATGGTATGTGTTCTCAAACATCTACCCAGACACTTCAGGTCTGGACTGTAGCAGGCAATGAGATGCAACCATGAGTCTTATATCTTTGATAAGCTGACTGATCACCTTTGAACTGCATAAGGACTCACACTGAGGTCACTAAGCTCACAAGATGCTTCTTGACTGTACATGGAACCTAATAGGAAAGAACAACGAGAAAATTGGAGGGAAAATCTCTCAGGAAGAAATTTAACAAGAAGGGAACGAAGCTGATGTGATGTAATCTTCTGTTTTCTAATGAAGTTCTTTGTTCAGTGCAAGGGGAAAAAAATAGGACTGTTTTTCATAGGGGGATATTTCTCCAAATTAGCACTGATTTTAGAACCTTAACTGAAGGAGTAGAACAAGGGGGCTATTATAGCCTCTGGAGATCTACGAATTCAAAATACTGCTGTCACAGAAGAATCAACTCCACATCTTGATGTATCTTAAATTCTAATAAAATTAGAAGTAAAAGTGAGATAGTTCACCCAAAAGCTTTTGATAAGCCAAAATAAAAACTTCAGCTAAAGACAATAAGTTTTTAATTCTCTTACTTGTGAAAGTTAGAAAGCAGGTAGCAGAAGGGATAGCTCTGAGAGGGATTAATTGTGTCGGTTCACCAGAGGAAAGAATTCAAATCCATGTGATCAGCTGAACTATAGATGCTAAAATAAAAGAATTTTTGACATGTTCCTGCTCACAAGTTCTACATCCATCTATGTCACAATTTTCTGAAGTACTGAAAATTACATGGAGAAGTTCTAACACCATTTTTATTTTTCAATTCAATTCCAGAATAAAATACAAGCAATATAATGTTCAGCGCTTGAGGGCTGAGCTCAAATAGACCATTGTGGGAGAAACAGATACAGTAAGAAAGCAAAGAGGATGTTTGAAATTATTAAGGGGTTACTTGTATAAAGGTAACTACAGCACATTCTTTCTTCAGAGCCACATGCAGGATGTAGGCATTGGAGGTTGCAGTTTTGTTTGCTAGTAGTAAGTGTGAAGGGAAACCAGATACTCCATGACTATGTTTCATACCAGCTCACTGTCGTCATTGCTGAATCACTGACGCCAGCTATGAAACTGAGACATCTTGCTGGGGAATGTGAACATAGGTACATCCTCTGATCCAAAACCCAGTCTCATTAAAAAACAAATCAAAACAACACACCACACCACAAAACACAAACAAAACAAGAGAGAGTGGTATCCTTACTGCAAGCATATCATCCTCTCCTCTGAATCCATTCTGCACCAATAGCTACAAGTTTAGGAGTCTATTCAGGTTCCTTGGTGGTTTCCATCCCCAAATTATTAGCTGATGTCTGATGCATAAAATGTATATAAAATTTCAAATTCTATTTCACAGTATCACAGTATAACTAAGGTTGGAAGAGACCTTGAGGATCATCTAGTCCAAGCTATACAGACCTCATGACTAGACCATGGCATCAAGTGCCATGTCCAATCCCCTCTTGAACGCCTCCAGGGACGGTGAATCCATCACCTCCCTGGGCAGCCCATTCCAATGACTAATGACTCGCTTGGTGAAGAACTTCCTCCTCACCTCGAGTCTAAACCTCCCCTGGCACAGCTTGAGACTGTATCCCCTTGTTCTGGTGCTGGTTACCTGGGAGAAGAGAGCAACCCCTTCCCGGCTACAACCACCCTTCAGGTAGTTGTAGAGGGCAATGAGGTCTCCCCTGAGTCTTCTCTTCTCCAGGCTAAACAATCCCAGCTCCCTCAGCCTCTCCTCATAGGGCTTGTGTTCAAGTCCTCTCACCAGCCTTGTTGCCCTTCACTGGACACATTCAAGTGTTTCGATGTCCTTCTTAAACTGAGGGGCCCAGAACTGGACACAGTACTCAAGATGCGGTCTAACCAATGCAGAGTACAGGGGCACAATGACTTCCCTGCTCCTGCTGGCCACACTATTCCTAATACAGGCCAGGATGCCATTGGCCCTCTTGGCCACCTGGGCACACTGATGGCTCATGTTTAGGCGGCTGTCAAGCAGCACCCCCAGGTCTCTCTCTGTTTGGGAGCTCTCCAGCCACTCTGACCCCAGCCTGTAGCTCTGCATGGGATTGCCGTAGCCAAAGTGCAGCACTAGGCACTTGGACTTGTTGAATGCCATCCCATTGGATTCTGCCCATCTGTCCAGTCTGTCAAGGTCCCTCTGCAGAGCCTTTCTACCCTCTGACTGACTAACATCTGCTCCTTGATGACTGATGCGACCTCCTCATCCAGATCATCAATGAAGATGTTAAAGAGGATGGGGCCCAGCACTGATCCCTGGGGGACACCACTGGTGACTGGCCGCCAGCTGGATGTGGCACCATTCACCACCACTCTCTGGGCCCGGCCCTCCAGCCAGTTCCTAACCCAGCACAGAGTGTAGTGGTCCAATCCACAGGCTGACAGCTTAGTCAGCAGTTTGCTGTGGGGGACGGTGTCAAAGGCCTTGCTGAAGTCCAGGTAGACCACATCCACAGGCCTCCCCACATCCACCAGACGGGTCACCTGATCATAGGAGATCAGGTTGGAAAAGCAGGACCTGCCCTTCCTAAATCCATGTATCCTTTCTAAATCCATATTTCATAGCTGTATCACAGTATCACCATGGTTGGAAGAGACCTCAAATACCATCGAGTCCAACCTGTCAACACAGACCTCATGACTAGACCATGGCACCAAGTGCCATGTCCAATCCCCTCTTGAACACCTCCAGGGACAGCGACTCCACCACCTCCCTGGGCAGCCCATTCCAATGACAAATTACTCTCTCTGTGAAGAACTTTCTCCTCACCTCGAGCCTAAACTTTCCCCTGGCACAGCTTGAGACTGTGTCCTCTTGTTCTGGTGCTGATTGCCTGGGAGAAGAGACCAACCCCTTCCTGGCTACAACCGTCCTTCAGGTAGTTGTGGTAGGTTAAGGATTAGTTGTAAAACTACAGAGATTGAAAGGTCCTCTAGGAGGCTAGACAGTCCAGGATATTGTAACCTGTTATTCTTTTCCCTTTTCCTGTATCTCCCTATATAAGGAGCAGACTGTCCAGTCAGCGCTCTCTGTTGCTTTGATGTATCATTAAGGCCTAGCTGAGGACTTGTATGGCACTTAGTCGGTGTGGGGCTAGCTAAGCCAAGGCTGATTCTGAGCATATATATGTGTGTGTGTGTATATATCCTTTTACCTTTGTACCTTTTGTATTTGATTAACTTTTAAAAATAGAATATCTATTTAAGCTCCAATTCTGTGTGAATGTTTTACTTTTGGGGGTAAATTCATTCTGTCCTCAGTGCAGAGCTACTTCAGCTCGAAGCAAGACAATAGCTCTTCAAGTTATACTTCTCTAAAGCTTGAGATCCATCCACTGAGTATACAGAGTTGTATGAATATGACTATTTCCCAATATACTCATCTTGTTAAGAGGTTTCATAAGAAGCCATCGAACATTTTCAACTTATTTAATCTCTATTTAAAAATATATTAACTTATGTAGGTGCAAAAGACACTTAAACTTCCAATAATAGTAAAACAATTTCATGCAAAGATCTTTTTTACTTATTTCCATTTTCAGAAAAGGGAAGAAGGATTTCCTCTCTATCAGGTGACTAACTGAAAACAGTTCCATCAAAACTGATTTATCCTTCTTTCCTATACAACTGCATTGTCTTTCTGTTTTCCTGTATACTATTTTTACATTTCACAATTGTTGAAGTAATTATTGATTAAAAAAATGGAGTGGACCATTACCACTACTCTTTCTTTTTTTTTGTTTTTTAAATACAGAGTATTCCATAAATAGTTTCCACACTTATTACAAGCCTTATACCTAATAGTCTTTCATGAGTGATAGCAAGGACTTTCAGATGGGTTAAAAAACTTCCAGAGATAATGTCATATATCTGCAATTTAAACCACTAAATACTAACATAACAAAAATGAGGTAGGGTAAATTTCTGATGTAGGAACACATATCAGTATGACAATGATGGTCTAAGGAATTGAAGAACAGAATTTCATTGTAGGCATAAAATCTGTATTTTTAAAAAGTAAACAAGCATGATACTAAAGCTCATTAAAATAGAATAAACCAAAATAAATCTCAGTAGCTATTACTATAATCAACTGTCATTTCCCCACAATTCTCTTTGAATACTAAAATATAAGTTAGAAAGATTCTGAGAATTAAGAATATAAACTACAACTATTGCTAAATATTTCAAAAAGTGATAGAAAATGGTACATTTCCCCTAAATGCCCAATAAAAACAAGCATGAATATTTATATCCAGAAAGCATGGCACGTAGTCTTTAAAAGCCAACAGCAACCGTAATAATAAAATAAGCTCCTCTAAAATAGCAACAACTTAAGCTGTGAGCTGCTGAGAGCTTTTTTTGGCATTGAATACCTGAGGAGGGGAAAAAATAAAAAAAAAGGCAGGAAAAGAGAAGCTCCAGCTACACTAACAGTGTTAAGTTTTCACAATTTGGAAATGTGGTCATCGGTGCTGCTGAAAAACAGCCACCAGATCAGGTTGTGGAGAAGGGCGCCTTTGTTGCGCTTGGTATGCACTGACAAAAGACTAATTCTTTGCATTGTTAGAAGGACTGACTGCTGCAGAACAAACCACCACTATTCCAACTTGTCAGGACAAGCTTGGAGAAAACTAGATAAGAGCACTTGAGTGATCTGTACACAGAGACAACTGAACTGGAAGTGAAGTTACATACACGAATGATCTATTGTGTGGTGCAGCTTTAATTGTCTGAAACAATTCCTTGGAATTCCTTGGTCTTGTTTGTGGCAATGATACTCAGTTTACTAAAGGTCTTACTTGATGGATGTTTCAGGGCATAGAGCTTGTGGTCTTTAACAAATAGTGTGCTGGCACCACGTGATGATGAGTTCTCCACCTACGTAAGAGAAATGTTCCATTTCTGAAAGATGCAAGCTTATTTGAATTTAGCAATTTAAAATACAGTAATTTATGATTTTAAATAACTGTACCACACCATAATCCCTGTACAACACATGATGTTCAGGAATGGCTACAGATGGAGTTTTGCTGTACAAAATAATAGATCATTATGAACTGCACCTGCTTGTACCAGCCAGACAATCTTGTATTATGATGCTTTTATTAAACTAATAATTATCAGATTAGTATTTAACTGCTCTTACCCAACAATTGGTGTAAACTGGGACACATACATCTCTTGAGATTTGAGTAAACAGCAACCTAAACACAAGCGTTACTCCATGCATATTTGAGTCTCACTGGGATGCCAAACTTTAAGCAGAAAAGAGAAAGGTGCCTCTGAAGCTCTGACTGAAAGAAGCTTTCAGAGAAAGCAAGTTTTCTTGAAGTGCAAACTAAGGGAAGTGACAGAGAAGGAAGAGAAATGGGGGAACTGTATTCATGTTGATGCTGTGAAACTAGATTAGAAATTAAGATTTTGAAGTAAAACATAAATGACAGGAACATGATAGCTGGAAGTACCATCTTAGATAAGCATAAGTGAAAATGAACACACAAGATCAGATGAACACAAGAGGTCTTTGAGGGAATAACTTTCCAACAAAATGGCTCCAAAATGCCTGATTAGAAATAGTAATACTAAATAAATGTGGTACTTCAGATATGTTCTGTAGTTTATTCATATCAGTAAAAATATTAGGTGTCTAATCACACACAATAGTTTTTGATATCAGATCATCACCAGATCTTTTCAGTAAGTGCAAGTTTAATTAGTTTTGTATCACATGTACCTGTATCTAACTCCAGGTCATATTTATCTGAATAGTACATACGATGATTTCTACTGTCTGGGTGCTAACACATGCAATTGGATCAAATAATAGCTTTCAAAATACTTCAGTGCATCAGCACTTCCATACCACTAAGCACTGCATGCTTATTTTCATGCCTGGAAAAAGACTAGAAGTGTCATTTGATCATCTGAAATGTTATGTCAATACACTTCTGTAAAGAAATGCATAATGCTGTATTAATGCCAAATGGGCAAAGAGTGCCGTACACAGAAGGGAGAACGGATCAGTTCTGCTAGAAAATCCATCCCATGTTTGTTTCCTTTTTTTTTTTTTTTTTTTTTTTAACCTCATCTTTAGGAGATAACATCAGATACTTTTAGAAAGGTTTGTTGGGTTTCTTCTTAAGGAATTCCCATTCTAGCTATGCAAGGTTGATTTTTTAGTACTGTTCTTGTGTGGTAGACTGATGACATAAAGGCTGGGAGAACAGCATGATTAGGGAAAAACACGTTAGCTATTTTCACAGCATTGTAGCTGAATTATTGTAATTTTTAAAGGGTAAATGTTCTTTATGAGTAGAATTCTACATTGATAGGTGAGGTGTGTCTTGCAGAGATCCAGTTGCAACAACACAAGTTTAGGCAGGGTTATATGCCCTAATATTTAAGTGGAATTTTCATCCAAATGTAACACTAATGTGATGAAATTATTATAATTATTATTTTTTAAACTCTCACCTAACAATTCATGCCAATTTCTCTTTGTGATTCTAATTTGGTTTTATTGTGGGAGCATAGTAACTGACAGCTTATTTATGAACTAGGTCCTGTATACTGTTTGTGACAGCTGTAGCCTTGAATCATCCCCTGTGTGTGCAAAACACAAATTTCCTAGACGTGCATCAAACTGCGTTCAACCTCAATGTGAGTGAGATGACTGTTAAAGCTATATCCCCCAAGCCTTCAGCAGACATAAAGCCTGTCATCTGAAATTCTATGTGCATCTTAATGTATTGTGTTCTGGTGAGCTACTGTATTTGATTCTAAACTAAATCTAGGTATCACAGAATAAAAATATAAACACAAAGCCTTTAAGAAAAAACCTAGAACATAAGAATAAAGCTAAATTTTTCTAAATATAATGGTAGTGAAGAAACTTTCCATCTAATGCCTTTTTATTTGCTTTTTGCTTTTTCTTTTTTTTTTTTTTGATAAAAATTCTATAGTCAGACATATTTCTGATATTATTCTGCTGATCTTGTCATTGCTGCTCCTATAGTCTTAACTGACATTTTTAGCATTTACTGTCTTTGGGGGGAAAAAAAACAAAAGGGTGTTCTGTTTCATATGTGAAATGAATTGGTTTAGACATAGAATGAAAAAAACAAACCCAAACTACCTGGTCTTAGTCATAGCAGACAAAAACCTCAGGGATCAAAAAACTACCATAAGGCAGCTTGGAAAAAGTCTTCATGCATATGAAATCCAAGTCAACTTTCTGAATAAAGCCTGAGGTTTTCCAGAACACCATTTGAACCTAACAGTATACAGACTTAAGATATGGTATAAATTTCCATCATTTAATGGCTATATTAAAGAGCACAAAAGCTTTGTAAAAGTTTAATGAGGCTGAAAAAAGTATCAATTCTTTTCAAGCAAAGCTTCCTCATTCCTTCTAATAAAGGGAGAGAAGTTCTGTGCTTTAATAATACCCCCAGCAAGTATCACAGCATCACCAAGGTTGGAAGAGACCTCAAAGATCATCGAGTCCAACCCATCATCACAGACCTCATGACTAGACCATGGCACCAAATGCCATGTCCAATCCCCTCTTGAACACCTCCAGGGACGGTGACTCCACCACCTCCCTGGGCAGCCCATTCCAATGATGAACGATTCTCTCAGTGATCTGCTGTAAACCAGTGATTGCTCTTAAATGCTGGGTAGAACTATGTGCTACTTAATTTTCAAATATTGCAAACTTTCTCAACTCCAATTAATTTACTCAGAGCCATTATAATTTAAGATCTAGATGCACTGCATCTCCCTCAAAAGTTGAGGGGAAAACACAAAACCCTACAAATTATTTTTTAGTACATTTCACATTCATTTGGTCCTTATGCGATTTTACAATTTAAGATGCAATTCTATACTGTCATTTACACTACACCTATAGTTACCAAATGTATTAATTCTGCAGAATTATTTTTCAGGTCAGCAAGTTTAAGACACATGGGGATAGCTGGCAAAATAGCAAAGGAACTAGAGATGGTGATATAAGAAACAGGGAAAGTGATGGGGAAAAGGAGATAAGAGCAGGAGTCTAGTGATGTGTGATATAAATCCATTAGATTTACATGTTCTATGGAACTGGACTCTGCTTTTCATAGAAGAAGTTGTTTAGCTAAATCACATCTTGAATGGCATAGATTCAGATAAGCAACATGTATATATCCTATAAAACACAGTGAACCACACTAGAGCTATGCTAGCTATAGCTGTACTCCAAAGCTATTTCTGTCAAAGCTCAAGAGTCACTATCTTTAGAACCAGAAAGCAGCCACAGCCTATTACATAGGGCCCAATCCCTTTCAAATCTTAGCATTTGGCCTTTGTTTCTAGAGTGAGTCAGCTGAAATCCAAGAGCAAGAGAGCTTCTCATAAGAAGTCTGGGTTCAGAGCTTTTTGGTGTCTTGAGCTTATGTAGTTTGTGAGCCAGGGCAGAAAGGCGGTATTATTTAAGACAAGAGTTACAGAATGATACTACTGTTCTTTTCTAGCACCATTAAAAGGTTAATTGTTCAAGAGAGTGATAAAAAAAATCCCTGTTTGAATACAAAACCATGGAGTTATACGGAAATTCATATGGGAGCCAAGAGGATTAATGCCTGGGAACTTCCACACTAAAATATAGATGTGAAACGATTCAGTGAAAAGGCAATTTTGTTATCTAGCAACTCCATCATCATCTGTCAGACTCTGCACTTCACACTTCTGCAGCATGCTATATCCTCTTCAGGCCCATGGAACATTACTATTAAATTAGTTCAAATCGAAGTTTTCAGGCTACCAAATCATGTTCACTCTCTGAGTATGTACACGGAAACTCCCATCTCAGACTTCTGCTTAAAAATACACCAGTACTATGGTTTATACAAGGCTGGGATTAAGAGACTTGGATAAAACAGCTACACATCCATCAGAAAACTGAAATTAAGCCTCTTTGAACATCTTAACCAGAAAGGAAGTGGGTCACTCAATTATCTATGCTTAAAATTAGGCATTTAACGTATTTCAGCTTATATAAAATTCTTTAAATCATTCATGGGGATTCACTGATCATTCAAGTTAAATATCAGAGATAATGAGAACTAGGCATCTAAAAACAGACATATATCAAACACACATCAGTCAATAAACAGGCTTTGATTTACCAATCAAGGATGCATTCAGCTTTTTAAGGGTAAGTTCAAATTACCTGTAATTTTGAAGAGAAAGGAGTAGATCCTAAAATGCTTTTGTTTTGCTCAGGCATGTGCAGGTAACAGTGAAAAAAGAACAAGCTGTGTGAAGAGAGTTGGGCCACACACCCCTGTTGCTTTCTCATTGCCATGCATGAAGGTGTAACAGAGAAGTAAGAATGTAAAGGTAGCTATGTAAAGGTGCTCCGTGTCAGTGTTCATGCTACAAAGGTGTTGTTAAAAAAGACCTATGGAATAAAATGTATATTTTTATATATTTTATAATTTAATATCTTGGGTGGTAGTGTCTTCAAACACCACATATTCACACAGGATATTTACAGGTTCTATGCAGTTGTGGGTACACATTCCTCATATAAAGACAGCTAAATGATTTAAACACAGATCTAACATTTCCAATACAGCAATTCAAATTGGAAATACAAGTGCTATGATCTGTGGGTTTCCCACAAAAGGGATTCCATGGCATATTAACCAGGTACTCACAACTTGATCCTCTGTCTGGTATCTTCCCAGATGCTGTGGCTATAATTCAAGCAGTCCTCAGATCAGAAAAGGCTAGGAAGCCTCACTCTTGTGTGCTCCATTGCCAGGCTGTAGCCTCTTCTGGGATTCAATTCTCTGGGAGCTTTTTCCCCTTTCTCCCTTGGTCCAGGTGCAAGGCCTGGGTGTAGTGGTTGGCTGCTAGCGCAGACCCTTCAGCTGTGACTCGGTCAGCATTTGGCACTTGCCCCTTGGCTCTTTATGGTAAGAACAAGGCTCAGGTGTAGCTGGTCTGCTAATGCAAGCCCTTCAGCTCCTGCTTGGTCAGCATTTGACTCTTGCTTGCTGGGTAAGAACACGGCAAGTTGCCTGACTTCTTGGCTGGTTTAAACACTGTCCCAAGACAATTAATACCCTTTGGTAACACGGAACCCTTACCCCTGAACCTATAGGATGGGGCATAAACATACATGGCCAGGGGCACACACAGTTCACATCTCTGTTACAAAGTTAATCGCATGTGCTACATGTTTATCTGGACCCCAGGAAATGTCCAGGTTTGCACATTCACAGGTGCTTACAAGGTTAATCACATATGCTATACATTTGCCTTGACCATCTGGACTATAGGAACTGCCCAGGTTAGCACATTCACAGGTGCTTAGCCCATTGTCTGGGCTAGGACATGTTTTGGGGTTTGAACCTTCAGGACAGCCTAATACACAACCTTCCCATGTTTCCTTTAAAGTTCAAAGTAGCTTAAAAAGATCAAAGCCAGACTAATAGATACTAGCTTCAATGAGGTAAAGTATCAGTTAAAACAAGCCAATATTGTTAACATATGTATGATTAGTAACTACCTCAATAACTGCCTTAGTCAAGCGTTATTTATTCATAAATGAGCCACTTTCAAAAATATTCAAAGGAAAATACTTAATACTTGCATATCTCAAATTTGCAGCTAACGTTTATTTTTAGCTTTTTATTACAAGAGTATTTTGGGAAATGTTTAAAGAAGAGACTGTCCTAATGATACAAGTGTTCTCAAATTCTGGTTTTCATTTCATTCAACCACAACAGAAGCCAGCTGCTGATGTGAGATGTGGATTGGCTTTGATCTTCATCAAAACACAAGAGAAGCACTCTCTCTATGTTTCTTTCTAGTCCCACGCCTCATGGTCACAGTGACCAAAATCCAGAAAGCCTAACTGCTCAGTGGGAAGGGATGCAGAGCACACAAGAGACAGCTTTCTGCAGACACAGACCATTTCTCTAAAACCACAGTTGTCAGTATACCCAGTAAGGGTGGTGACAAGATGGTTCAAAAGGACATACATATTAAGCTTGTATTCCCGGCTGCTTCAGCAATCTCACTGATTGCAGGGTCTAGCAGTTTTTCTTTCCATCACCTACTCTTCCCCATGGCTTTCCCCGAAGTGTCATAGTAGCTAACTTCTGGGGTGTTTTGTCGGAGGAAACATAGCTGAAGCTAGAAATAGAACACTTTGGATGATATAAAAATCCTGATGCTTACACAGTGCCAGACTGCAGCGAGAAAGGCATTTCCCCCCAGGCTGCCTGGCAGAAGTGTCAGGTCTGGGGGTCTCCCTTGCTAGCACAGACCCTGCCTTACATCTGAGGATCAACGGGAAATTTCACTTATGAAATTCCCTGCTACTGCATGGTCCTGTGATAATAACAAAGCTTCTGAGATCTCCTGCCTTCCTCCTGTGGCACATTGTAATTGTGACCATAGATCTTTTATCATGGGTTTAAGCTTGTTACAGGGTATTAGAAGTGCCGTGCAGCCTCTGGGAGAAGAAGCGACAGATGTCCCCTGGGCCTGCCTGTGGATTAACTGCTTCTTACACAATTGTGAGTCTGACAGCCTGGTTGGTCCTTCTCATGCTTGGATTTATAACCTCTAAATCATCAACTAACCCTAGTTACAAGAAAACCAAAAAGTTTTCAAATGTTCATTTTTTTTTTTTTTTTTAATATGTAAATTATTTTCTTTTGTTTTGTATTGGCATTATTTTAAATAGACACACTTGGAGGTTTTGTTCGGTTTTTGTTGTTGTTTGGTTTTGTTGTTGTTTGATTTGAAGTTGATTATGGCAGGTTGGTTGGTTTTGGGGTTATTTTGTCTTTTTTGGTGTTCCCTCCCCCCCTCCCCCCTTTTTTTTTTTTCCCTACTGCACAGCAGACCCTCTTTAAAGATGTTGCAGGCAAACTCAAGCCTAAAAACAAATCCCAACCCTCAAACAACTCAATTCTATTTAAACAGACCACTTAAAAACAATGCCTTAAAATGCCTTATTATCCAATGTAAACCAACCTTCTTTAAAGGAAGAGCTCCATTTTATAACATTACACGTATATCTTGCAGAAGCACAGAAACTGAAGATGGAATCCCATCACATAAATTATTCATTCCCTGCCAAAGCAGTTCCCTGTAAGTTTTGAATTGTTGAAAAGTCAAAATGGTTTTAAGTCAGAAAAGTTTGGGAGCTAGAAAGGCTTTTAATACTTGTAAATGGATGACAGAATTTAGCTTTCCACAACTTCCCAGCAAGCTGAACCATATGTATATTAAAGCACTATTCTAGTCTCCTTGTTTATGTTTCTGTCCTGGACTGTTTTCTTTTGCTAAAATATAGTCTTTACTCAGAATAACTAAGATTAATTTTTTGTTGCTTTTCTCATAACAAGATAAATGCAGTATTTGTATAGGATAGATTTGAGTTACCTTCTGAAAGGAGGGGAAATTTGAACATAGAACCTGAATACAGGAGACAGAAAAAATATAAACTGGATTGCAGATTTTCCTATTTGTAATATAAAGACATATTATGGGCAGACCAGACATGCAGTTTCCTTTTTGTTTCATTTCAGAGAATAAAGAAGTTGACAAATATATTTCTGTATATAATAACAAAAAGTAAGCCATCTCTATTGTTGAATGTTTTCTAGTCACATGACAATATAATGGGGAGAAAAAATTAGGCAGAGGATATTATACTGGATCTAACACTTCCTTTTCTACTTTTACTCTTTATATACCCTCCAAGCTAGAGGAAGGTAGATTTAGATTAGACATCATGAGGGTAGTGACACATTGGAACAGGTTGTCCAGGGAGGTGGTGGAAGCCCCACCACTGGATGTTTTTAAGACCAGCTGGATGTGTCTCTGAGCAACCTGATCTAGTGGAAAGTGTCCTTGCCCATGGTAGGGGTATTCAAAGTACATAATCCTTGCAGTTCCTTCCAACTCTGACAATTCCGTGATTCTTAACTTTTCCTCTATCTTTTTAACGTGCATTTCTGCCCCGCAAAGACCATTTGTTTAATAAAATTCAAACATCTGTCCAGTGAATAATAAAACTACACCTTTCAGTGAATAATAAAGCTACATCTTCACACAACATGCAACATAGGAGCCAAAGAAATTCAATTTTAGTACCTCCATTACAAAAGATTAAATCACATCTCCACAAATGGTCTGGGAAATTTTGTACATTAAGAATGTTTCTGACAACTTTCTTAGCATAGATTTTTAAACTGTGTTGTGCTATGGTTAAGAAATAACAGCCTAAGAATAAAGTACAAATCACTTTTATTTAGGTAACATCATGTAGGGGTGTATTCTTGGGAAGAGTGAATTAATCCCTATACGTATACTAACTGATAAACAATGTACTCTTTATGTATTAGGCTTTCAGTAGAGGCCATGTCTGGCTGCACAGCAGTGCAGGCTGCATGAGGATTTCCATTGCAGATGCTGAAAAGTTTTAGAAAATATGTCCTTGAGGCCAATATCCATTTTAGTTAGAGGAAAAAAAAACAACCCACAAACAAACAACAAACCAAAAGAAAAGAAAACAAAACAAACCACCAGAGTAAGGGACAAATGAAGGTCATTCCATTCCTTAAAAACTTTGAAGACTCACTGCTTTTTAACATCTCATTATCTAGTGGGTGAGAAATCTTGAGTAATGTGGTAGAGTCAGCTTCTACCTGATCTGCACCTCAATGGTAACTAAGGAGACTGCTTTTGGAAGAATCTGTGCAATGGACAGAGTAAAAAACTGCTGTGCCAGGCTTGATACACTGTAAAACCTGGAAAATAAGCAATGAGAGAAGAGCTGGCAGTTGCACACATTTCTCCTCTTAAATATGTCACATTCTGGTGAAGGTGAGGCTGTGTGCCTGCTCCTCTGCTTCACTGTCTGGTCAATGCTGAGCTAAGCATCAGCTCAATCAGTACAACAGGGGACTCCAAGGTATCTTCCCATGCCCTTCATTCTTGTACTGTAACGGGGAGCTGAAATTTTTCCTTCATTCAGTTTATGTAGGATGATACCAGGCTTTGATTTTATTTTTTTTCCCATCTCTTTAATGTTCTGTTTAGAATAACAGAACAGACTGTATGCCTGATATTAATTATGCAGTAGAATTTAGTGCCCTTCCCAGACTTGTTTCATGACTGTTATCATGAAATTGGATTTTATATTTGCAGTTTTGAGAAAAACAAAGAAAACTTTAGATAGGTCAAATTTAAGGTTTGTTTTAGATAGCTTCCAGCATTTTCCAGCATTAGTAAGTGCCCTCAAATACATCCAATAAATTCCCTTGGATTATCACTAGGGTGAAGAGGAATCTCCATGCAAATGCAGCAGTTGAAACACATAAAAGATGTTTGATGTCTGTTAGCAAAGACAGCAAGTCTCTTTTCTGGATTTTCCTTTTCAGGCTATTTATAATTCAAATGTACTTTCTGTATTCACTTATTTAAAAACAGAGGCTCTAGGAAAAGGAAATGGCACATTAAGAAAAAGCATGGTGCTACATCATCAGTTTTCAGCTGAGACTCCACTTACCATACTGAACTACTTTCACACAGTAAGACAACCTTATGACCAAACAAGACATACGAAAATCCCTTCTGGGCATGCAGCACTGATCAAGGGAACTTCTTTTGCTGGAGAAGACAGTTTCATCATGGCAGTTAGGGGTTTTCTGACTAGAAAGAAAATTGTCTTGGACAAATAGTTCTGCTAGAATTGCATATACCACATTGTTATGACAGGGACTTTAATTATTTTGTACTATATTGTATTGTAGCTCTACAAAACAAAAGAAAATATTATGGGATATACTTATATTCTAGTACTGAAAGGAAATGACATCTTTACGTGAAATGCTTTTCTAGTTAAATATATATTTTGGTTTCACTTTGATAAACTAATGCTATAAAATATCCTTTTATTTAAAAAAGTCCTTCAGTCCTTTGTCTTAAAATGCTAGATTTAAATAGATCCAGACATAAAGACCCACAAAAATCTAAGTGATCCCAAGCTTTATGACAGAATCCTCCTTCACAGCATTCCCATGGTAGCAGACAGACACATGTTGAGGGTGTATAATTTCAGACTGCTTTAACCTTTGTTACAAATTTTAGTTAATATTCAGTTAAGTTACTAAAATATATATGGGGGGAGGAGAGAGAGTGGGAAGGCAGGGTGTGGACACTTACCACGGTCAATAGGGCAAACTGTCACTTCCTAATCTTAATAGAAACGTGAGTGGGCTCCACAAAATAAAACTCATAAAAGAGAACATATGTATTTTGTTGTAGGTCCCACACTCTCTCTGTAGCTGTATCACAACAATGATCTCAGTATTTCTGCCATCACAGCATATTATCATGATGGTCCTAGTTCTTGTGAGAAGGGAAATGCAGAAGACATGTGAAATAAAAGAAAACACATATGCTTTAAATTAAATTGATCTCAATATGTTAAATCCAAAACCTGCTCCATGGATGAGCAAAATGGATATTAGCACCATGTGATAACCATTTGGTTTAGGACTAGATAATAAAATGTAACATGGTGTTTTACCTAGATAATGCATCTTACTCCGGAGAGACACTGTCTTAGCAACATTTATTAGTTACATTCATAGCAACAGTAAGAAGTGCAGCTATCTATTGGGCAGCCTCCTGCTCACTCATTTCATCCAATGCTGTGTGAGAGGATTGTTCACATTTGTTGAGAGTCAAACAGTGAGCTACTTATGTCTCTTGACCTTAAACATTTATTGGGCTACAGAAGTTTTGTCATTGTTTTAGATGACAGATTAGTGGGATAGAATTTAAGACACTTAATTATCATATTAGTTAGCCAGATGGTTTATTTGAAATCCAAGCAGATGACTGTCTGATTTTTGCTTTAACTTAGGCTCAAGGGGTTAGCAAAAATGTGTAACCCTTTGTTTTGCATGCCTTAAGAAACAAAATTTTGTCTGCTCACCCCCTGAGCAAAGTTTCAAAGAGAATTTATAGAAAGAGTGGTAGCCAAAGGAATATGAATGTTCCACTGCTCTTCAGATATCTTTGGTCATTTGTTACATTTGACACAAACTTTCCACTAAGTTTTTCAAAGAAACTGATTTAGAAGCAAACTTCTGTAAAAATTCAGAGGTTTTTTCCCTAACACTGCCTGCCCCCTTCCCCCGCAATGTGAATTAAATGGTCTGCACCACCTTTTTCCCTCTCCCTTTAACGTTTTGGCAACAAGTAAGAGTCCTTGTTGGATGGCTTTACGGGTGGTGGGGAGGAGTCATGCATCAATAATCATAAAATAAGAGCTGATGGTATGACTTGGTTTAACTATGCTGTTTTAGTAGTTAGCTCTCTAGTGGTTTCTTCAAACAGTCTCAGCACATTCACAAGAGTTTCCATTAGTGTCTACTCCAGATGTGAGAGGAATCCATCAATTTAATTTTCAAAATGTTATAGCATGTAATAACTACCTTTCCTCAAACAGCTTCTCTTAATAGAGAATGTTGAATTCTGTCTGGTAACTGCATCCTGAATAAGTTTGTTTTGGGGAACAAGTCATTATTCTTGGAAGAGTTTCAGAAGGTTTTTGGCTTTCACAGGCTGACTGAACTATGGACAGATATCATCTGCTCTTATAAGAATATACATCTCTAGTGTATCATTGTACTCATGTATGAAGTGTATAGACACAGAAGGGCAACATCTTTAATCCCATTGCCGCTGTGAAAGTAAGTGGCAAAAATCTTGATACTTGTTTTCTTTCAGTGATTGAATTAGTGGAGTTGAAACATTAATAGCACAGCAATTCATTGCTTGTAAAATATTTCTCAGATCACCCTTTGTGAACAGGAATAGGATCTGATGAACCCACTTAGGTGAATTCCTAGCAGGGCTCTCTTTATCTAAAGGTATAATACTGATAAAATTAGTAAGAACAGGGTGTCTGGCAAACAAGAAAACCAAAGATATTTCACATAAAACCATAAATACAATAGCCTCCTTAAGGTAGCATTTCCAAATAGAGCAATACTTCAATTCTCCACTCCTTAACAGAGGTGTGAAGAACAGAAATACTAAATGACGTTTCCAAAATGACACAGGTATCTGTGCCACAGAAGACACGGAAGAAAGCCATACCTTGTTTCTCGTGTTTCAGATCACATGCCTTTTGAATATCTTCCTGAAGAAGTTGCATTTTATGCTTTAATGTATCAATCTGTGGAACTTGGCAGGGGGCACAACAGAACAAAACAACAAAAAATTCAAAATCTCAATGATTTTCAGCAAGGCTAAAATTTTTAATGAAGAAATACAAGTACTTCGTATTGTTACCCAAGAGGATCAGCTCATGGAAATATTAATTCAAGCAAAACCTCAACTAGGATTTCCAGTGAAGACAGCACAGTCAATTCTGCTCCTGGCGTCAGATAGCAACATCTATACTATGGTAAGGGTTTACTACCCCTACTGCTTTTTAACTTCACATAGAATGCAGATTGATAACATGAAAGAGAGCATATCTTGGTCAGCACATTAAAGGCAAGATAATGCATATCAAATGCATCACCTAGATAGAGTTCTAGGGTTGCTTGCATAGTGGCAAAATTACTTTCCCTAAGATTTGTCTTGCAGAGGTTAGATATAATGGAGAAGAACCACAGACTGTACTGTGTGCTTCTTTCTCTTAGAGAAGAACCATAGACTAGATTGTGTGTTGCTTTGTCTTATCATAGGGTCCTTCTCTTCAGTTGGCACATAGATGGTTCAGTTTTGTCTAGTTCTGATAAAGTCTTTTGTTCTCCCCTTCTGAAGAACTATGTGCTAGTTAAAGCATTGTCTAACATGCATGTGTGTATCAGTTAATATGACCATAGTTTTTGAATGACTAAATAAATCTACAGTAAAACTTTAGATTACTTGTGAACAAAATTCCCTGTAACACTCCTGGCTATTATTGCCTTGAGATCTTGAATTCCAAAGATAGTCAAAGTAACCCTGTCTGGCATCATCAGGTTTCCCTTTCTCAGTTAGTCCCCCAACTTCTGCCTGCAGTGGAGTTTGCAACTTTGCACCTCTCAGTATGTGTGAGCGATCACATCTTTCTCTACCCTCCTTTAGCATATGAAATTATGCACATTACTCCTAGTATGCAGATTACTGCTGGATAAAATCTATACCTGTTAATTTAAGAACATATGTCAATACAGGACATCATAAGTCTCTCAAACCCCATTATTATAAATTAAGTTACAGAAATACACACACAGAGAAATCTGAAGTTTACACGATAGAGGGAGCATTTTAAACAATCCATTTTTGTTTAGTATTTGAGATTTCTGTCATCATTAAAAGGTAGCATACAGAAAATATATTTATACCACACCTTTCTTCAGAATATCTCTACAAATATGCATCTTCCAAACACAGCTTGGTTTTGCTGTTGCTGGAAGAAGATTGCTTGTGTGCTTGAGAGGCACCTTGATTTGGGGGTCCCCAAAAACACCAGGACATGGCTTCTACTTGGAGGTATTGGGGAGATATCCCCTTCTGTTCTTTACAGAAGAATGTCACTCTAAGACTTTTTAAATTCTGAAAAATTATGAGCAGTTAGGACTGGAATTCTTGCCATCATACATAAAGGAGCATGCATTCACTACACAAGACACAATTGCTGCTTTAAAAAATAAAGACCAAATAAAATATTGACCACCCTTGCTGTGGAAAGGACAAAAGCAAAGATGAAATATCTTGCCTATGATGATGTAACAGGTCAGTAACAGAAGCAGGACAATAAAATGTGCCATCAGTTAAGTGAATCATGTACTAGTCTTACAAGCTATCATATTACTTCCCTTAAATCTTACTTGAAAGAAAAAATATTGGCTTAAAGCACATGCTGGTCTGCTTTGTCTCCAAATACATACTTCAAAGAAAAGTTGCAAATACTTATTTCAAGGGTGCTAGTGGGCAATCTTTTAGAATTGGAGTAGCTACTAACAATATGTCACGTCAAGTCAGTTTTGAGGTTACTTAATGGCAGAGCACTAGATATTTAAATAGGGAAAACAGTCTCTCTAGGTTTTTTTGACAGACTGGGGGACTAGTGGGACAAAAAAAAGAGGAACTCCAAGCTGTCAGCTCACAGCCTTTACAGATAACCGAATTACTTGGAAGTCACAGGGAAACCGAATTACTTGAAGTCACAGGGAAACCTTGCCCAGCCTTAAAGACAAAGCAATTGTTGAAAGAGTAAAGAAATTGAATGACTGTGTGAACGGGAGTTACTTACAGCCATAAGTTATTTTAAATGTCATTTTTATTAAAAAAAAATCTGGCAAACAGGTTAGTAATAAATTATGGAACTATATTCTGCTTCAAAAATTAAAGCTTCACCATCATTCTTCCATGTTTTGTGATTTTCACAGAATCACAGAAACATTCAGAAAAGACCCTCGGGATCACCAAGTCCAACCCAAAACTCTACTCTACAAAGTTCACCCCTAAACCGTATCCCCAAGCACCAAAACCAAACAACCTTTGAATACAGCCAGGCTTGGTGACTCCACCACCTCCCTGCACAGGACATTGCAATGCCTGACCACTCTTGCCATGAAAAAAATGTTCCTAATGTCTAAATCTACCCAGATGTAGCTTGAGGCCATTCCCTCTTGTTCTGTCACTAATTACCTGTGAGAAGAGACCAGCACCAGCCTCTCTACAACAGGTAGTTGTAGAGAGCAATGAGGTCACCCCTCAGCCTCCTCTTTTCCAGACTAACCATCCCCAGCTCCTTCAGCTGCTCTTCATCAGATTTATTCTCCAGGCCCTTCACAGCTTCCTTTCCCTCCTCTGCACTCACTCCAGCACCTCCACATCTATCTTGTATTGAGATACTGTATTGCAAAGCTTGAAGGCCATCCTGTATACATTTGATTATGTATTATAGGAAATTCATTCTTTCACTACTGTTAAACTCATCATTTCTGTGAAAATGCTGAGCCTTTGTGAAAGCTGTTAAGCCAGTGCAGCTAATCAGTCCTTTTCTGGAAGGACTCTCTTAGCTAGCAATGAAGTATAAGATCTGTGGCTTTCAAGTTTTACTGTCTCCATTGCTCTTCCGCCACAGCTGGAGAAAAGCCTTTCAAGAGTTTTGTGCTCCTTCCTGTGCGGTGATGCAGCTTTCCTCTAACGACTATTTCCCATCAATACCCACAGACACCTACCTTCTTAACCACTGGTCTAACGGTTTCTCACCACTTCCACCTTTCAGAAAAAAAAGAGACTCTTCTGGGAGAAGCTTTACAAGTATCTGCTCACCAGGCTGTTGAAGGAGATAATATCTCAAAGAACTTAAAATTAGGTGTACAATTCTCATCTAAAGAAAATAAACACACACACACAAAATTCCTGAATGTGTGTGGGCAGCAGTTGCAATCAAAATCCTCCACCTCTTCTCTGCCCTGGTGAGGCCACATCTAGAATATTGTGTCCAGTTCTGGGCACCTCAGTTCAAGAAGGACCTCAGGGAACTGCTTGAAAGAGTCCAGCACAGAGCCACAAAAGTGATTAAGGGAGTGGAACATTTTCCTTATGAGGAGAGACTGAAGGAGTGGGGCTCTTTAGCCTGGAGAAGAGGAGTCTGAGGGGTGATCTCATTAATGTTTATACAGATGTGTAGGGTGAGTGCCAAGAGGATGGACTCAGGCTCTTCTTGGTGATGCCCAATGGCAGAACAAGGAGCAATGGGTAGAAGTTCCATGGAAACACAGGGAAAACATTTTTCACTGTAAGGGTGACAGAACACTGGAACAGACTACCTGGGGGACTTGTGGACTCTCCCTCTCTGGAGATATTCAAGACTCACCTGAATGCATTCCTATGTGTCGTGCTCTAGGTGATCCTGCTCTGGCAAGGGGGTTGGACTGGATGATCTTTCGAGGTCCTTTCCAGCCCCTAACATTCTGTGATTCTGTGAAAATAGTCAATATATACTCTTTCCCCTGCTAAGACTAAAATGGTCTTTACTGAAAACTTCACATCAACAACCACCACCCCCACAACAAAACCCCAAAACCCAAAAACAACAAAAAGGGACCTTTTCCCATGTAAAGTAACTGTTTTAGATTAACAGTTAATGCAGCAAACTTCACAATTCTGAATTATTCCATATGCTTTCAAATTCTAACAAACTTTATAAAAGTCAGTCTTTCTTAAAAGCAGAGAAATACATGAAAATTCTATCTTTTGCAAGTGCTGCTATCTGCTAACAGACGTATGCTGACTGTTCTAGGAAATGTAATGTTCGTTTCATTTTCCAGAAGACTGGAGATCCACCCAATTGACTTCTTAAACTTGTGCTGCACTATCAAAAGTATATTTATTCAAATTAGTTGGTGTTTTCTTAGCAGCTGAAAGCATCATAGCAGCCCAGCAAACAGCTGTGTTTTAATATTGATGTATACACTCTAAATGATTATAAGTATTGTATGCTCTTTCTCGCATGTCTAGTTTACTTATGCAACTGCAGAAGAAGAACCTTTCCATGAAAGTGCCTGATAACTGTTTGCATAGAACAGGACTTCATGAAGTATGCCCATGGGGCAAAAGGTGATGACATGATTCAAATATTCTAAACTGTCACCTGTTTTTAGGTCCTCCTCTAATGAAAATACAAATAAGTTTCCATACAGAATGCTCAAGTTTACTCCCTCCCACTCCCTCTTCCACCCCTGCCCCTTCCCCCCCCCCACCCCCCAAAAAAAAAAAGAAGAAAAGAAAAGTGCTTTTATTTAAATAAAAACATGCAGACTGAGAATGGTAACTAAAGGTCACAGAAATGACTTTATGCCTCTATAAAACCAGTCAATCAATAAGTTAATTTCAGAAAAAGAATGTAATATAAAATAATTGCTGATATCCTCTGATCTCATAAAATACAGACTGATGACATCACTAAGACAATATTAAGTAGATGGACTGTAAGAACTAACATTAAAAAGTGCTAAAGGTAGTGCCTGCAATCAAGGAAAAAAAATGATTAAAATACCTGCTTTAAAGTTTTTTTCCTAGCTGAAAGTAGAAGGTTGTTCACAACCAGAGGATGGCATTCAGTCAAATTAATCATATAGAGGAGTGGACTGAATTTAGATTAAAAAGACATTTTTATTATCCAGAAAGGTCAGTTCTGAGGCATTTGTGAACAACACAGCGAAAGGAATGATGAGGGTTTGCAGAGAAACATCTGATCCATGAATCTACACCCAAACAGCCCAGCGTTCTGACACTAAAAAATATGTCCAGCCCAGAACCTTAGCTACAGTTTGTGTGGCAGCCAGAAGCACTTTCAAGGTTCAAGGCAGCTCTCACAGACTCAAAGGGGAAATAAAAAAAGGGCACTCTAGTCAGTGCATGTTCACTAGCATCACCTGATTAGTGAATGTTTGTGCCACTGTTTTAACACAACAGTCAGCATCTCCTCTTCCTTCAGCACCCCCTTTATTCAGAATAAACGTTTATTTAGAATAAACCAAACCAGGTTGGAAGAGACCTTCAAGATCATCACGTCAAACCCATCAACAATCCAACCCAGCTAAACAACTAACCCATGGCACCAAGCACCCCATCAAGTCTCCTCCTGAAAACCTCCAATGATGGTGACTCCACCACCTCCTTCCAGCATTACAAATGCATTAATAAGAATTTTGATGAGTTACAAATATGAACTGCATTAATTTGATGTTTTCTTTGGGTTTTGCATTTGGGTGTGTATTTTCTTTTCTCCCCCCCCCCCCCCCCCCCCGAGTAGTACTTTTTGGTTGCTGCTTTGTTTTTTAATGTAAAAAGCAGCACTACCTTTACCTTAAAATAAGATCTTGAAAATTCATTTTGTCTGGCCAAAGCATGGATTCAAATGTATTAGTGCAATTTGCGTAAGAAGTTCTGTATTACAGAAATACAAGAAAAACAAAGAATGGAATTTATTAAGAAATAAGACCAAAAGTTAGAACAGTTCAAATCTAAGTGGAAATTCACACTTAATTTAATTCTTTGAATGATTTTATGGTCTAAGAGTAAGAATTGTTTGGGCTTGCTTGGCTGCTCTAGCAGTTCAGAAATATTTGTTGGACACTGATTTGGGAGAGTTAGTAAGAGAAAGGACTGGACTTGCTGTAAGAGGAAAAAAAGTGCAGTACCCAGAAACTCTCACAAAAAGAGATGCAATGACAATAACCTAAGTAGGTACCCAACTATTTTTATTCCCTCTACTTATTTTAGAGGGTGTTTCAAAGAAAAATTCTGAAATCCCAGGTTTGCATTTCTCACTATAATTTTAGCCATTAAAAAAAAAAAAAATTATATTATTATCAGCAATGTTTTTATAACATTTAGTGCAAATAGCTTGACTTCCACTTTCAATGTGCAGTTATCATTTTTCACTAGTATGTCAAGATTGCTTAGCCACTGTAATGCTTGTGTTAAAACTTCATGGTTTGCTTCCTTTTCATTTTTCTAATTGTTTTTATGCAAGAAATTCAAATGCATATTTAGCAGACCTGATACATAATTTTTCTATTGCAAAAAAACTATCGTTTTCTGCATTTGCTACTCTCAAAAAAACCCAGTCACTCATTTCAAATTTGCCAGTTTTATACTTCTACTTTAACTAAAACTATGGATATGACCTAAATTCAATTTAAAGTTTTATTTTAGACACTAAGAACTTATTAAAATATTTTCTTGTAATTAGAAATCTTATTTTGTGGTGTTTTTCAGTTAATGGGAACATTTGCTACATTTAGTTTCTTTGCATGACTAAACAACATCATTTAGTACATTTTTAGTTTCATTTTAAAACAATGAACCTGTAAACCACTAAAACTAGAAATGGCTCATTGCTTCATTGTACAAACACAGTTATAACTAAATGAGAAGCAGGCTTCACCATGCACATGTAATATTATATGGAAATATATGGTCTTATTGGACCATAACTATTTGATTGTTTACTTTTATACATCTCAAAGAGCTTGTTTGGAAATTACTCATACATAGATACATTTATATGTGTCAGTATGATCACTGTACACCAGCCAGCACACTTTCTTTCTCCCCCTCCATGAGAAAATGTGCACAGAAACAAATGGACACTTTCCTCTTTCCAGCTTGACAGTGATATGCCACAAGGCATTTTGGCGGAGCAGAGAAAGTAGCTTTTGTTCTGCATTTCCAGACATTGCAATATTGAGATGCAGTTCAGATATTTTTAAAACAATATTCATACAAAAATGTTAAGATTGTAAGAACATAAATCAACCTTCTCTCATGTCCATGCCAGTGACTGCAAAGGGGTGAGGAGCTTTCACTGACACTCCTTTTCTGGCCTCTTTCACTGCTCCCATGCACTATTATTCACAATTTATCCCTTCTTTCATGGGCAACAATAGCATCAGCTGATAATATGTCAAACCGATCGAATCTTGTTTCATTCACTTAGGGGTAGCTTATAGTCTTAACTGGTGGGTTTTTTCAGTTTTGGACTGAGGAAGTAGGGTGGAGGGAAGGCTGGATTTTACTATTCATGTACTTTCTTTTGTATGAGCGATGGAGAATTAGCAGAGACTGAGATGCACTGACTTTTTGAAAGTTAAAAAAAAAAAAAAAGTAAAAAATAATATACATAATACAAGGAGAAAAACAATATCTTGAATAGCACCCATTCACACAGACAACTGCATGTACTGTATATATTCTATGCCTCTGACTATATCTGGTGTTTCTGTAGATGGCTGATACACTGACTTACACTGACTTGTTAGACTTCTCTAAAATCTCCTGGCAGAGAGAAAACAACTTGTCTTTCACCTATCTCACCAAAAGATCCTGCAGACAGCTCAGTAACTTTTACATCACTAGAAGTTTTTCCAATACCACTGCATCTTTAGAGAAATTTGTCCAGTGCTACCAGAAGGAAGATCCACAAACAAGACATGCAGCTGCCCAAGGTACAGGCGTTAATACAATACAATACATAAGCATAGTCTCTGCTAGGATATTAATGGGACAAATTGCAAAATAAATTGCCATTAAGCTTCCTTAATGCATAATTTACAGGTGAAAAATTCAACCTTTGGTCATTCACAGTGGCAAGCTGTTAGTTTCAGCCCTTGATGCATGAATCAATTCAAGACTGAAAAGTCTCATGTTACTGCCTGACACCACAAGAAAGACTCAAACCCTGGGACATAAATTTCCTAATATGGAGGGCTACAAGAGTTTCTGCTATTCTACTGTATATTGTATATTAAATTTTCTACCTCAATCTATCAATCTTTGGTGAGACAAGAGGTCATTGGTAACATTTCACTAACTCTCACTGGTCACCAGGTTGGCATATACAGCCAACAAAATACACAGCTGGGTTTTTTTAACATTCCTTTTTTCTTTCCTTTTGCCCCCTTTTAAACATAAACTAAAAAATTACTACCTTTATGTTATACAAGCAATCCCTTTCCTGCAGTCTAGAGATGTGTCTTCCATCAGTCTTTTTCACCACACTTTTAAAGGCACTTCAATGTTGAGGTCCATAACTACATGGCAGCTGGCTGGCTGCCAACCAGCTGCAGAATAAATGTCTCTTGTATTGACATTAGAATTTCCTTGATCATATTCAATAAAGCTACATTCATGTTAGCACTACTGGCTAGCATCATCTTACAGAGCCTTGAGGGAGAGCTTATCAAGTCTGTAAGACAGGTCATAAAGCCAGAAAAGAGCCTATAGTGTTAGAATAAAAGTTTGTGCCTCATGAGGTTAAAAATAGAATTCATAGGTGAGAAAATATCATAAACACACACAGCATCTATGATTCACTGGGTTTTGTCTAACCTTATCTAACAGATACCAAGTTGTTTTCTCTTGTTATCCATCTTTAACAGAGAAGTTCCCATGGTACACTAAATGACCAACCATGTTTGGGTACCTTTCTGTCACTCTATATCCTTCTGTTTGTCACCCCATATCCTCCTGACCTTCTTTTGCTCTAGCCAGGCAGCTGTTTTTTTCTTCCCCTTCCTGGCATGCACTCAGATCAAAGTCAGTCACCCTGCCCACAATGTGAGACTTTGGCACTTGGCAGGCACAAAGAAAAATTTCTAGTGCTCTACTACTGTGGGCTGTCTGGTTCAGTGGCACCTCTTTAAGTACATGAAGTTCTAAAAACAGAGAGGCTGACAGGTCTCCCAAAGGTTTCTGAAATAAAAGAACGTTGGCCCAGGAGGAGAAAAAAATTTAAAGAACAAAAAGCCTTCCTCAGTGCTGAGGAATGACTGACTTCTGGAAGGATAGAGATCTTTCCACATCCCTTACTGAAATACAGCATGTATTCTTGATCTTGGTGATGATGGGCTTAGCTTTTGTCCTTCTTGATTTATTAGATTATATACCCAGCCCTGCAGTGGAAATCATCTGCACTGACAACTCAGTGAAAGTATAATCTTTTCCTCTTGTCTTCAGTTTTCTGTTCTGCTACGGGAAATTCCTCAAGGGTACATGTTTCTTGTCCTCTTTTTCAGCTATTGCAAAACTTTACCTTGCCTAGCCCTCTAGACCTGGAACAGTATCCAGCTGAAAGTTATGACCCGGAAGATCTCTTCCAATACTAATCTGGAGGAAAAACAAAACAAAATAAAACAACAAACAAACAAACCACCTTCCCTAATATATTTAGCCATATCATTTTATTCTGGGTTATGTCTGTCTATAAGCAGGTAAAATGATCCTAATGAAGGAAGCCAAAGTTTTGTGGTGTCAGGCCTGCCTCCAGCATTAGAAGTGTCTAACTATCAAGCAGACATACAATGACAGTTTTTCTATTACACTCTTACGAACTTGTAATAACCAGAGGTTTATTAGCTCACAGATCTTAAAAAACTTCTGTCCATTTTTAATAACAAAGTGAAAAGGCAGGAAAAAGCTATCACAGATCACTTACATGAAAAAATATTTCCTATCACTTTTGTGAGATCATACAGACACAGATAGGGGGTGGTCATCATCCCTTAAGTGCTGGATTACACTTTTATATTCTCCTGATATTCAGCAAGGCATAGTCATTATATCCAGCCCCACATGAAGGAACTGACATTTGTCAGTTTGTCTTCCAAGCTCAAGAACTGCTGCCTCTTCACTCCCACCACCTTGTTCACATTCAATGACCCTTTCACCTTCTGGCTCAGCACCTCATTCACGTGTGGGTTTGCTACACCTCCTGTTCCAGGAACACTGATGGCACCCCTGCAGTTCTGAACACCATTGAGTAAAACCCTCAGACCTGCAAGCTCTGAAATATGACTCTAGTCACAAAGGCACTAGAAAAGAACTTTCAACAATAAAAGCATTTCCTTTTAAATCTGCACACTGGGAGGAACGCCTGTATGTTTATTTACCAGCTCCTTAGACTAGATGTTTAGCTTAATTTATTTGAAAACATAAGGCAGGTATTGTAAACTAAATAACAGATGTATACCCTTCCTAAAGATATTAACTGTTCAGGTTATCACATTGAATCAAACCAACATCCATACATTGTCTCATGAAAGCACCTTAGCAGTGAGGAATTTCCCAGTGTTTCCCAGCATCCAAAAGTACTCTCCCTCATTCCTCTGTTTTTGTATCATTGTATTACTTTCCACCTACATTCTTTCTTCAAGTGAACATGAGTTTTTGAGATATTTCACATTCAGTTCAAGAAGATTTTCTTAAAATGTCATTTTCTTTGAAACAGACAACTGCAGAACAACATAATCAGAATAACCTATTACCATATTATGATTTAAAATATTTTTGCAAAGACCCCATTAGTAAAATTTCTAATTTGTGAAGGCACTGACTAGCTACTCAACTCCACAAGAAGTTAAAGCTGTAAAAATCACCCAAAATGTTTTATATTGTGACTATGACTCAGTTGCCTTATTAAACCATTGGAAGCTGTTAAGTTCATATTAAAATTCATTTGTATCTTTTAAAGAAACAAAACAAAACTAAACGTACAAATCAAACAACAAAGGGGTAAAAATTGACCTGAGATGTAAGAGAAAAGCAAAGGACACATTAAAAGTGGCCAGCAAATTATATAAGTGAAAAGAAAAACAAATAGTATACACAATAGTGATACTTAAATTCTATACATTATTTTTTTTAACTACCCTTTCCAAATAGTTGAGTTAGATGCGACTGCTCAAGAGAAATTAATTCAAGTGAACGTTCTCAATACTTGAATAGTGTGGGGGATTTTTGCAGGTTTTAATATTTTTTAAAGTCATTTTCCCCAGACTGCAACCATGCCCCCCTTGGCAATCTGTTTTGTGAAAGAGTCTACATTGTAGGGAAATTGAGAGTTAATTGGTAGAACCACAAAGAAAAGCTCTCCAAAGGCTAGGGAGTGCCAGGGGAAGGGGCAGTTTGTCCCAGGATACTGTAATCTGTTACTCTATTCTGTTTCCCTGTATTTCTCTATTTAAGGAAGCGCACAGCCAAATATCTGTTTCTCTCAGTCAGGAGGCATATGCACCTTATCCTTATGCTTTGTGGGGGGAGAGCTTCTCTCTTGGCCTTTGCTGGCAGGGAATTCTGAGCTCTGCCACAGGGACTGTTGAAGCCTGTTGGACTCCTGTGTTAGGTGGGGGGTGCAGCTTGGTCTGCTCTTGGGCCTGCCAAGGCTGAGTGGGGTGGCTACAAGTTAATATAACAGTCACATTTGCAAACTGCCCTTCAATATTAAATGCTAAATAATTATATTAATGGAATTTTTTAAAAGCAGCATGCTTCTGGGGCGTTTTTGCTTCTTCAGTGCAAAACAACTTTTTGGTTCACATAATAAAAAACTGAAGCCAAGCAACCTGGGTTTTCTTTTAAAACCTGCCATATGTTTTTCTAAAGCAACAAATTTAACCTTCAAAGATACATACAGCATAAAAGAGGCAGTCAACTGGTAGTTTACTTTGCTTTTTATAGTCACATTACTCTTTATTTTCACTGAACAAGGCCACACATACTATTTTAGAGTTTGATGGCTCTGGCCTTTTTAGTGTAAACCCTCAGCCCCTCCCTGCCACCTCCTCAAATCCTCAGGCTGTCCAGTGACTTGAACAAAGTATTGCTTTTTCTGTGCAGACATCTCTCTCCTGAGTCAACAGCTATATACTGATCCAAGTGCCACAGCCCAGCCTATACCCTGGTGAAGGTAGCTTGTCATTTCCTGTGCAGGATACCCTTCTAATTTTCTTTTTTCTTTTTAAGAGTTCAGCAAATCATGTTTCAAGAAATGACCATTTGTATTTCCTTTTTGATTTAACATGTTAAAAATAAGCACTGGCCACCCTTCTGTGAAATCCAGAGCCAGATGAATGGATTGTAGATCAAAAATAAACACCACAGTATATCTTCTCCCAGCTATAACAACTGAGAGTTGAAGTTACAAAAGATGGCAATCTTTAGGATGGATATTTTTGAACAGATAGAAAAGTAGAAAGGGATTTGAAGAAACTGCAGCAAACTATTTCAAAGATTTTATGCTGGAGCATGCAAGAAGTTCTTCACCATGAGGGTGGTGAGACAGGAACTGGAACAGGTTGCCCAGGGAGGTGGTAGAAGTCCCATCCCTGGAAGTTTTGAAGGCCAGACTGGATGGGACTCTGAGCAACCTGATCTAGTGTGAGGTGTCCCTGCCCATGGCAGGGGAGTTGGAACTAGGTGATCCTTGGGGTCCCTTCCAGCCCTGACAGTTCTATGATTCTATGATTTTTGACTGATAAGAAACCAAATGTCCACAAGCTTTAAGCTTTAGTAATCCAAAAGGTGTTGAAAGTAGTTTACAGACTTTCACACCAATATGTTTTGCCTTTGAGTTCACAGAGTTTTAGACTCAGGTGAGGACTTGTCACATATGCTGTGTAGTATTCACAATTCTCATTCTCAGAGGAAGTTACAGCCTCAAATTTCATGCAATGAAATTGAGAATGGAGCACTCAGTAAAAATGCGTCTCTTATCTGAGTGGCCAAATGAAAGCCTTTTAAGCAATAATAGATTTAGGCCAAATTGTAATAAATATTTCATTTGATTTGCAAAACAACTAACCTTTATTAAAACTTCATTTTGTTTGTGGACAGTTTCAGACTAAAAATATCTTTGAGCCAAAAGCCTGAACATTTTCTGAAAAGGTCATTGTTTTCTTACAGCAAATCAGCTGTTCCTTTGCATTTTCTGTGACACTGAAGCCAGAATGTGTCTTGATCCATCTAATTACCCATTGCCAGGTCACTGACAACGCCAGCTTGCTAGAAGGCAGTTGGGTAGTGCCCAGCTGGGCAAACTCACCTATAGGGAAGTGGGCTGAACTTGCAGCATAGGGGCTGGCCTGAGCCTCACAGGTTGGAGTGTAAACACTGATATAGGATACATGCTCACCCAGAAAACACATCTCACACAATCCTAAAAATCACTGACATAGTAAATTGAGGACTTCAGTGCAACTTCCCTACCTGTACAACTCTGGTAATGCAAATATGGCATCCCTCTTTTAGCCTTGTATATGTGAGAAATCCTATTTTTTTTTCCCAAATTCAAGCACATGTAGATTCTGCTTCACTGACTTCCATAGTTAATTTTTTGTCTTTAAGGACAATTATAGAAGTATCTAAGGTTTCAATCAAAGAAAGTCATTAGTAATCATGCAGCCAAAATTACAGCTTCAAAATATTAGCTCTGAGGATTAAAACAAAACCCAGAAACTGTTCAAAGTTCTCCAATTTCTTAATTCCAACCAATGCTGCAAACGTAAGAATATCCAAATCCTTTTCTATCTACAAGCATCCCTGTTTCTGAACTTTTTTTTCCCACATATGTTTTATGTTAACTTTACTCTTGAGACTCAAACATGGTGGAAGTACTGAATAAATGGTCCTTCTAAATCTTAAAGCAAAGAATTAACTCTGCATATGTTCTTCTGCCCTCTTTATTCCCTTTTTGGTGGGAAAAAAAAAATGCATTAAAAGTTCAACTCCCCTCTACAATCTAGTTCAGCATGACAGCATCCACGTAAAAGTAAAATGTCTCCTGCCAATACTGATACATGCCTACATTTTAAAACAGGATTGGTCTGTATTCTTCCTAATGTACCTCATCAGTTCATCTCACTTTTACTGTTAAGTCTGCATTCATATTTTGGTTGTTTTATGAGGTCTCTAATATCTCCCATCACAAGAGTGGACTTTTTTTTTTTTTTCCCTGTTAAATTTTTGAAGGTTGCCCAGGGAGGTGGTTGGGAAGCCATCCCCGGAGATATTCCAGGTGAGGCTTGACAGGGCTCCGGGCAACCTGATCTAGTTGAGGATGCCCCTGCTGACTGCAGAGGATGTTGGGCTAGATGAACTTTGGAGGTCCCTCCCAATCCAGATCATTCTATGATTCTATGAAACTGCTATGTGAAATAATGACTATTGTAGAGAAGCACACAGACAATTTTCCAAAAGTGAACAAAAAGCATGGCTTTGCCACATCTAAAGGAACCCATGAATACCTTAAAATCAGACTATTACTACTGTTGTGTTTTCCACCTTTACTTGATCTGTTTAGGTCCCATACATGCCAGATCTGTTAATGAACACTTTGGTTTTATCCCATTTCTTGCATAAGACAGGCTCATGAACTTGCTTTTTTTCCTCTGAGGTAACCAAGCTCATTATTAGCATGCTCAAGAGAGTAATGCAGTTCCCTGTGTACTTACTGCCTTTGCCTATACTTGATAGTGCTGAGATTTCATGAGAGTATTTCAGTGAAAGTGCCATTCCTGCAACATTGAACTCAGCTAGTATAAGAAAATGTGATCATCAGTGGTCCTTTTCATTAGAAAGTGAAAGAAAAAGCTTTAGGGTAAAATATAGCTTTTCCATTGAGCTCTTTTTCCAACTATACAAAAATGATGCTATAAAAACTACAGTGGCTTTTGCTAATTCACTGGCTGTTAATTTACAGTCAGATCAAAAGATAAGATTAGGTGTTTGAACTTTCTGTTTCCTTACTGCTATATTTAACTAATTCCATCAAACAAAATGTCAACCTTATTTTCTTTAAATGAAAGTCATAACCTGCTAAAATACTGCATAGTTTTCTACTTGGATCCAAAGTACAATGAAGTCAGTAAAAATACTCTCATTAAGTTTAAATAAGCTCCAGTTCTGGCATTTGCATGGTGATAACTGGACACCCCATAAAGACAGATATCTTGTATGAATCTAGGAACATTCTTACATCAGCTTTTACCATTTGTCATGCTAATGTATAGATATAGATGACTTAGAAAAGAAAAAGAAGTGTCACAATATTTCATTGAAGGGACTAATATCTATTGAAGCTCTTAACAGATTTGATGAGGGGGCTGCATTTTTAAATTTAGGAAACCCAAAGGGATTAAAATCTTGTTATAATATATATGGATGAATATGGACTTAAACTTGGAATAATTGCAAACATAAATGCCCTACATTTCACTTTTATCTTTAATTGCACAAACTCTAAATATTCTACCTGGTGTTTCTGCCCTTCCCTGTCCCTCCTTTTCCACGTTCTCAGCTTTTCTCCTGTACCAGAAGTCAAGGGTTTATCCGAATAGCAGTAAATGAGTGAAAAGTAATAATGTTGGGTTGTGTGTTTTGTGGGTTTGTTCTGTTTTGTTTTAAATTAATGCCAAACAAAATCAATTTGGATTACAGTCAATTTTTAGATATGAGATGGATTTTAGATTTTTAATTTCTTCAAATGAGAATTTTGTAAGAATGTTTTAGTCCCTTAAAAAACTTTAAGTGGTCCTTAGATTCAGATCACAAAAAATGCTTTTGACTTTAATAAAATCCCATATGGATTAAAGTTAACTACTATGTATCACACATCCTAGGCTTTTCATCACAAGGTTTCATCCTAGTATGCAAGTCCACTGTAAACCATACTTACCCATGCTGTCAAGTCCTATTACTGTTGGTTATTTTTCTCTGCAAGTACATAATTAGTATTTTAAAATTAGCACAATCTTTAGTCATAAGCACCTATTCAAAGCCAAGGAAGCTGTCAAAGCACTGTTAATGAATGCTTTCCAATGTGGATAAAATAATTTCTGAAATTATGGAACGTGCATTCAGGGGTATCACTGAAGCCAGCTAGAGAGAGTAGAGGCTGGGACTACAACAGCTAGCAATATTTGCCATAGATTAATTCACCTACTACTAGCCACAGACCAATAAAAATTACCAATGTGGTAGAAAACATTAAAATCCATAGCACTTCTGCCTAATTCCCTCTTTCATTGCAGCATGCAAAGTACTACCATGCTTAACTCTAGTCAGATGCAAAAGGATGCAAAGGAGTGGAAGGGCAGAATCAAAAAATGTTAGAATTCAGGATATTACCTACAATTTCCAAAGAGAATTTTGGTTTGGTTTTTTGTTTGTTTGTTTCAGTTGTGGTTTTATTTCAATTTTGTTTTAATTGCAGTTTTGTTTTTGAATTGTTATGGAAAAACCAAGCTGTCAGCATGCTCCTCTTCGAAGAGGTCCCAGAAAGCATGTAAACATGTGCTCAAAAGCCTTCACTATTTTGCAGCTTTCCTGTTCCTGTTGTGTTCATTTTGTACCTCTCTTCCATTTTTCATGTCTCCCAACTTTTCTTCTTTATGTTTGTCAACCCCCATTTTCTTTCTAGTCATCACCCTTCTCTACTGAGAGGTTTCTCATTACCTCTGTGGCTCACTATGCACAGGCAGCTTCTGTGCCTTCCCTCCCACTCTAGTGCCAGTCAACTGTTCTAAATCCAGAAATTCCAGATGCCACAGATACTTGTCCATTACATTATCTCCCTTCAGCCCATCTGCTAAAATCAAATTTGCTGGATCAGGGAATAAACAAATGCTCCTCCTTCCATGGCCTCTGGTAGTACTAAACCAGCTAAGGGTCAGTAATAAAAGCAGAACTTTGAATTTAGGATTTTCAGTTTTGCCTTAAGATGACCAACTCAACACATTAAAGTTAAGTGAGCAAAGGAGCTCTCATAACTGTGACTTTGTTGCAAAATATTTCTGAAGCCTCATCTTAGCACAGTTTTAGGACCCAAAAGACCCTAACATTCAAGCCCTAGAATGGAAACAAAACTTGTTAACAAATAAATAGTAGCAGTATTTATCAACGCAGTTATCTTTGTAGTTTTCAATAACCACAATGCTATTTTGTATACACATGCACTGCATACCATCTGCTGATGTTTATTTTAATTCACCAGGAAAGGCCTGTGTTTAAGTTGGAATTTAAGTGACAGAATCAGAACAAAAGGGAAAGGGCAGCAGAATAAACTGAATACATTCCAAATATGACTTGCAAAGGCAGACAATATAAAAGCTATAATCTTAGTTTAATCCCTACACTTTTAAAACATAGTAATCACTAGACATCTGCTAGTAACACAGCCTTGCTATTGGATAACCTTAATTACCCTGTAATATTTCCTGACACTCCCCAAAATATGCCCTATGGATAATAATTTATTCATGGTTTAGCCCCATTATTAGCTACTAATTCCAACAATCAAGACAAAGACAACGAACAGATGACCTTGAACAATTACCCACTCACTGAATGGAATTTATTTCATGCTTTTCAAAGACTTTACTGCTTTCTTGGCTTCACAAGCAGCACTCAAAAATTAACAAAACGCAAACAAGAAAAGAGCTGTAGAATAAAAGGAGATTTGCTGGAGTAGCCCAGATCCCTTAAACAGTGTTTGCCTGCATTAACAACATAATGGTTACTGCAATATATTTAATTTTCCAAGATTAAATAGGGACCCAGACAGACTAGGTGTAAAACCCAATACAATTGTTTTGTTAGACTGGGTTTGTAAGATGTTTAATTATCTGCAAGAAAAGCATTGGGGAATTTGAAATATAAAAATAGAATTAAATGTGTATAGGTAAAACAAAAGCAGTTCATGCAGTTGTTGCAGGAGCAGATAAAATAGCCTTGACTTCCATGCTGAAGCAGACAGCTTCACATGTCTGAGGCTTCTCTGTGGGCTGCCTGGGAAATATATCAAGTCAAACTTTGTCCTAATATGAGCTGCCATAACCTGACCAGAGAATCACAGAATTGTCAGAGTTGGAAGGGGCCTCAAGGATCACCCATTTCCAACCCACCTGTAATGGGCAGGGACACCTCACACTAGATCAGGTTGCTCAGAGCTCCATCCAGCCTGGCCTCAAAAACTTCCAGGGATGGGGCTTCTACCACTTCCCTGGGCAACCAGTTCCTGTCTCATTACCCTCATGGTGAAGAACTTCTTCCTGGCATCCAATATGCCCCTACCCGTTTCTAGTTTTGTTTCATTCCCCCTAGTCCTATCACTACCCAACATTCTAAAAAGTCCCTCTCCAGCTTTCTTGTAGTTCCCTTCAGATACTGGAAGGCCACAATAAGGTCTCCTCAGAGCCTTCTCCTCTCCAGACTGAACAGTCCCAACTCTCTCAGTCTGCCTCCACAGGAGAGGTGCTCTAGCCCTCTGATCATCCTTGTGGCCCTCCTTGGACACAGGATCACAGGATGTCAGGGATTGGAAGGGATCCAAAAAGATCATTGAGTCCAACCCCCCTTGCCCAAGCAGGACCATACAATCTAGCTCAGGTCACAGAGGAATGCATCCGGATGGGCCCTGAAAGTCTCAGAGGAGACTCCACAACATCTCTGGGGAGCCTGTTCCGGTGGTCTGTGACCCTTACAGTAAAGAAGTTCCCCCTTGTGTTGAGGTAGAACTTCCTGTGCTGCATCTTACATACATTGTCCTTCCTTCGTATTGTACAGATAAAATCCAGTGCATAAACTGGACCATCATTGCCAAGTAATCCTAATTTCTGCTACTTTGGATGATTACTTGCTTTAATAAATTATTATTTTAAATGAACATGAAAGGGGGTACAGCTTTTAAATTATTATTATAATATTAAGTTTCTGGACATTTTGTCTTCAGATTAGGGTAAGGAGAAAGTACGTTGAGGAGTGTAAAAGCTGGTCCGTTTCTCTGTACTTCAGTTCATTCTTATTTTGAGAATCTGGGTCCCTTGGAATCCATGTGAAAGACAAAACATTCAGGTTCAGCTGGAAATAAGACTAGAATTATGGAACTTGTAGGAAAATAGGATTGAAGAAAAAAGGAAAATGTATATGAAAATGAAAGCCAAAATGAAATAGTTGTTTTCTAAGTTGGTTCTGAGAATGGCATTTTCATTGTGAGAATATAGTTGACTGCTTTAAACACCTGTAAAATTGAATGGCAGAAAGTAGATGTTATTAAAAAACCCAGAAGCATAGAAATACAGGTTTTATGACATTTCCTCATGCCAGAGTCAGAACTATGATAAAAAGTAGCTTATAAATCAGATTTCTTTCTTTCTTTTTATGTGCTAATCACAATGGCTTCAAAGATGAGATTTTTCAGTTTTTTGGTTTTTTTTTTTTAATATAATATCCTAAAAATGAACAACTTTGTGAAGTTTAAAGCAGGATAGTTAGTCTTAGTTCCAGCCAAATAATCCTAAACCTGCAGGTAAAAGGACAACTACAGCTCTCCTTGATCTGAAAAGGTATGCAGTCTGCAAATAGAAGACACTCCAGGGAAGGTGGAGTGGAAAAGGATATTCTTCTCCAATTAAAAGCATGAGACCACAAACATTTGTATCAGCATGGTTTTGTAGACTACTTGAGGCTTCTTGTTGAAGCTATGTTCCCTGAGCACGCTTTGCTTATCAAGAGTGCCTAAGAGAACTTCTAAGACTTAAAAGCCCACTTCCTTGAAATGAGGTACATGTGATAAAATTTCTCTTCTAGTTCCAAGCAGGATTTTTTTCAGCCTTTCCATTACCAGAGAAATCTCTGGACTTGATGATCTCAGAGGTCATTTCTGGCCTGGATGATTCTATGATTCTATCTGAGTGTCGTTTTCAGGGATGGCATTGAAGTGCTAGCACAACTTCTTAAAATGCCCTTTTCTAGTGTATTAATCATAAGAATGACTCCTTCAGGAAATCCTCATTTCAAGATTGGACACCTTTCCAAAAGACATTTTTGGAAGCCTTTCCAGTAGCAATATACTGGACTGAATTTGGTACCCTTCTGGCTGCAAAATTAATTAATTACAGCAACTTTTCTCCTTAACTCATTTTCTATTGCTCATTACATGATCTGCCACTCAGCATCTGGGATTTTCACTAGAAAGTACATTTTTTGTGTTCAGAACTTCTCTAGAAATGTCTATTTGACAGTTGCATTCAAAAATCAAGAGTAGCCTCTCAGGTCATAATCAAATTTATTATCAAGCTTTTGTAAGAACAATGTGCTCTGTTTATCTTTCAAAAATCACTCATGTAAGGGATTGTTGACATGAAATATTTTCCTGTGGATATGCCAACAAAATAATCTCTTGGCCATGTGTCAGGAATGGCCTTTTCTAATGCATAAATATTCAAATTATTATTTTTAAGAGAAAAGTTTGAAGAACATTTGTTATTAATTTCTTTACAGATCAAATTAATGCAACTTGCCTGAAGCTCATGTCCTGGTTCATTCAGGAATGGAAATGTCATGTACAGCAAGACAGTATTTTCTTCTAATTAATGTGGTCATGAAACAAATGAAACACAATATGCAAATAAGAGCTATGATGATTAAATAAAAAGCTGTCCCTCTAGGACCAAAAGACTCAAAATAAACTAGCTTCACACAGCTGGTTTCGAAAGGCCCATCTGTTAAAACTGAAAGTATTTTGCTTAAATTACATCTGGTTACTAAATGGGACTGTGTTTTAATTATTTTGGGAAAACTCAAATAACAAAAGTCTTTGCTAGAGTTCAGGTACAGAATGAACTGTGTAACTGTGGTTCTCATGTATTTCATCTTAGAAACTGGGCCAAACTCAAAATTAAATTCATGTTTTCATTCACACCTGAAAAGCCTCCTACAAAGCCAATATGAATCTGGATAAATTTCTCTTTATGAATGTTCCACAGTGGAAAGACATACTAAAGAACATAGCACCTTATTTTTAACCTCTTAATCTTATGGTTGATACAGAATGTCATGAAGCATGCACAAAACAACCAAACTTTTTAAAAGATTGATACGTCCTTACAAAAGTATGTTTCTAAGAAAAAATACTCATTTACATCATTGGATCCAGTATCATTTAGCTTGTTTGACTTAATTTCCTGAAGGACAAAATAGTGAGTGAGTGTCCTTCAAGATTATTTTAGAAAATATCTTTTTATTTAATGAATGCTAGAAACAGGGCAGAAAAGTGAACTGATTCACTAACCAGGATTCAGATTCAAGCATTTCTTTAGCCAACTGGTTCAACAGGAGATGGTGTCCTGTTGCAGACTGCACAGAGTCTGACTGGTTATTAACATCTTCACAGTGAAATTAGACATTCCTTGTTGCTATCCATTGGCACAATGGATCTATAACCATTTTCACATGCTGGACCCATCCTAGAGTCAGTAATTTCCTTTCCTCATTAAGGTTCCACAGAAAATGTCTCCTTCCTCCTGTGATCCTGGAAGTTTTTACAGTTAAAAAAAAACCCCTCCATTCCAGTGATCCCTTTCAAGACAAATGTAAGACAGTGGAGAAGGTGATCATTTCCACCTGAAAGTTCAGAGGGCTAGGGCACTTGCATGGCATATAGAAAGCCAACATTTCCATGAATGAATCAGGTACCACACACAAGACCTGGCATGCAACTTCCTCCAAAAGAAGCAATTGTTCTGACCCCTAAACTGTGTCCTTAATTAGTTTTGTCTATCTGGACACTAAGACCTTTTCTAATATAATCTCCATCAACACTGTTATACTCCCATGAGAAGTTTTAATGTCAAGTTATTTTCCAGTAACAGGTACTTTTGCCTAACCTGACTTTTCAAATGAGAATATAAAGCCCCTTGGAACTTTATAGATCCAGAAAGCAGTGCTATTAAAATAATAAATAAATCATCATCTGTATAGGATAAGGTAAGATTTTGACAGCACAGACCTTTTAGAAGTAAGAGGGATGTCCAGACTGGGAGTGTACTTTGAGAGTAGCAGATATTTCTTTTGTGTTTTCAGCTGCACTGTTAAGCAATCCAGGCCTCAGACCTACTAAAGTCTAATCCACGTCCATGGAAGAGTTGAACAATTGCCACCACCTCCTTTTAATTTCTTGACTTCCCCCCTGCCCTGGCCCCGTTCCCCTTCACTTGAAGGCTTACTTTTCATTTTTAGACTGAATGCATTTTTGACTGAATGCATTTTCCTGCATTTTCCTCCCCTTCCTTCCTGGAGTCATTACTGTCTGCTTTTATCTTCAATGTAGTCAATTCCTAATTTGTACTTAAGGTTTTTAATACAATTGGGTTTTTAATAGAAATAAACAAACCTACCTGCTTTTTCACTTCTCCCTGTTTCTGATACTTCCATGATGCTGCCCAAGTCCTTTTTCTTCTTTTCTTAAATTCATCTCTGCTTTTGTTTATCCTGCAAAATTAATTTGCAATATCATGTATACCTTTATGCATTATTATTTTCTTCCCCTACCTTTGTTTTCATACACTGTCTTCAGTGTCAAAATTTGGTTTAGATTGAAAAGGTTTAAGGATCTTAAATTTTTCCCCCCCAAAAAATGCTTTAATTTCTTAGCTTTAAAATGAAATGAAGTATGCTTTGTTGTTTGAAATTAGCAAAGATCATCCCACCTTCTGAACGGTAGGTACCAACTTGAATCAGTCTCTGCTGTCTGAAGCAGAGAGCTAAATTCCTGAAGCACACTTAGAACTTGAATCTTTAGTTTTGCCACAGGTGTATTACATCAACTTTTTTCTAGTTTCTTATTTAATGTGAAATCTCTTGTATACTGAGCATTTGTGATTTTAATCTACTGCAGTTGACTTGAAACATTTCTTGATGATTTTTACATCTGTTCACTAATATATAACCTGTTCCACTGCAAGGAAGAGAAATTGTCATTGTCGCATTTTCATTTCATATATTTCATATGTGAAGTAGAAATTATAGCCATGTGTAAGAAACCACTGTTGGTAAAAAGAGGCAGTTTAAACAAAAAAAGATGTTTTTTCCATTGCTGTGTTGCCCAACGAAGCTCAAACATTGTCTGGCAACTATCCTCAAGGGCAATTGTCTGGCCAACTTAGCAGTGGCCCCCTGCCATCCTAACAGATGGGCACCAAGTATAAGTAGCCATAAGACCATATAAGTGCATTTAGTGTGAAACTTGGGGCATAATTCCCAGCCTTGATCACCATATGGCTTTTCCATACTGAGTTTGTGATAAATGGGATGTGCACTGCTAACCTGACTTTGAACATGAACAGCATTAAGGAAAATAATAATGAATATAGCTCCCACCATGTGATAAGCAGGGGCTAAGTTTGGAATTAGCAGGAGCAGTAGAACAGTAGTATTATTATGCTCCAGCTTCTTCCCCACACTTCAAGAACTTCTATTGATCCACTAATCATGCCATGGCAAACTCAACTTCTGAAAAACAGTCTCCTTTACAAGAAAAGAGAATGCAAAATTAGGAAAACCACTAATATCAATATTGAATTATGCAGGGTAGTTTTACAAGAGAGGCTCAAGATGTCACAGAATAATTTATCATACAGGTAGAAATGTTATTACTCTGTGTTCTTGTTGGATATAGAGAGCATTTCAGAGCCCCCCAGCACATGTTGTTTCAGACGATGACCATATCTGATCTCATGTTCAAGGAAAAAAAGAATGTTTATAGCCATGACCTTTATTCTAGGTAGTTCCAAACAGTGCCTGTGAATTTCAGTTATTGCAGAGAGGACTGAAAACAAACAATAAGTTCCAGGAACACAAATATTTTAAAAATGCATACATTCAGTATTTTCAGATAGTGCTTCTGAACTTTAGTTACTGTCAGCAAAAGACGCTGTTTGCAACTTCTGAAGAGTAAAAATAACCTAATTTTATCAAATCTTGAGAAAATTATGAGAACTTAACTAACTCATCTAGATTTAATTTTAAGTGTCAAACATATGAAAAATATTCTGCTTTTCTTCTTGCCTTTTCTCACTATCATACTTTAGGGTAAACTTCATGGTTTTTTTTACCATGGTAGCAAAACGGAAAGTCTCTTCCATGACCAGTTACATATTTCTACCAGAAAGCACAAGACTATCTTTCAGTGAGGCATGACATGAGCAGCATAAGGTATTTACAGAACCATTGTTTCAGACCAACAAAAAAAAAAAAAAGAAAAAAAAAGGTTTAATCTAGTATTCACTAATACAGATTTTGCTGGAAAGAGTTACAGCTGTGCAGCTGAAGGTCTAACACAATATATCTCTCTAGGTTCAGTTCCTAGATCTGAAAGAATGACATCCTTCATGAATACTTATTTGAATTTACCTGCTTTCCAATAGTATTTAAATAATCAACTCTGCTGGCACAAACACTTGTTGAAAATAAATGTCAAAGATGCTTACGTGACCTTTTCTGGAAGTACAATTTAAATCTGGCCCTTGAAGAATTTTGGTTGAAAAGTTTAATTAGGAAGAGAGAGAACGGACAGGCAGTATCTAATGAGAATCCTGAAGTAAGCATTAGAGAGAATCAAACATGGTCATGCTTTTTGTTGGCATATATGAGCACGTTCTGAATTAACTTCCTATTTAACTGAAAAAGGAAGTTAAATAACTCTGTTTATGTATTGGTTACTTAGGTTACCAATAGCTTTTCTCCTATATGGTTACATATGATCACAGTCTGTTATGTAAATTTCCCTTTAAGAAGGCTGGCCCTTTTAATTTTCGTTTTAATTATTAACATATAAAGTCTGAAGGTGAATTAGGGTATATTCCAACAATCAGGGAATTAACTGAGCAACATTAAATAATATATTTTTGCAGAGCTATGCATTGACATGAGGCTTCAAATGCTTATCCAGTAGTTGAATATGTGAGAGAGAAACAAATCAAATATACTAATAGAATCTGTCCTAATCAGCATGAGAGGATAATTAATAATTTAAAATTGCCTTGGCAAAACAAAATCTACCACAAGTATGATGAGATCAAATTCACAACAGAGAATGTCCTTGTGGGTCTCTTGAGAAATCAGTCTAAAAGTTTAACAGTTTCCTGTTTATTATCTTTCAGAAACTTCCAGGTCCAATCCACTCAGTTTATCAGAAAAATATTTTTCTCAGCTGTCAGCTCCGCAAGACTGACCTTAAATACAAGAGTCAAGACATAGGCTCCCTCTGATGAGTGCTACTATGAATACAGCACTGAAAGATCACAGTTGGAATCCCCATTAGTCCCCTTTCATGATACAAATTACTCCATAATCTGTCCATCATGAAGCCTTAAATATGTCAAATCCGTAATCCAGAATGAACAAAAGCAAAAGAACTTGAGTAAGACGAAATAAAAAATGAGTGAAGTAAAAATAAACAGCCAGAAACACTCTAATAATAGTGATTTATTCTCTAAAAGCAGGAGTACTGTATGTCCAAGAAACTGAAGTTAAAAGTTAACCCTTTTGATTGTGGAGAGAGACGTTTCTGCAGCATAGAATCATAGGAAGGCACCTCAAGGATCATCTACTTCCAAACCCCCTTTCGTGGGCACATGAGGCACACATGCAGCATGGACTTAACTTCCAGAGATGAGGCTTCCACCACCTCCCTGGGCAACCTGTTTCAGTGTCTCACCACCCTCATGATGAAGAACTTCTTCCTAGCATCCAATCTGAATCTATCCATTTCTAGTTGTGCTCCATTCACCCTAGTCCTGTCATTACCTGACACCCTAAGAAGTCCCTCATCAGGTTTATTATAGGCCCTCCTTTAAGATACTGGAAGGCCACAATAACATCTCTTCGGAGTCTTCTCTTCTTCAGACTGAATACAGAGCTCACTCTCTACAAATAATTAGACAAACCAAGAATTTATTTGCTCAGATACCTGTCTGGATACCAAAACTAAAGAGGATCTTCATGACAAGAGAAATGTGCTCATCAATACACTGCCTCATGACATAAATCACAAGTTTAGATGAGGCCAGGATTTCCTTAGTAGACAGCTGACCTGCAGAAGTTTCTGATGTTGGCAGTTGTAAGGGCAGTGAAAGTCACATGCTTCTCAGCTGCATTTACGGGGTTTCAGTTTCTTCATATTTTCCACTTAGCTGAGATGTGCACTGATAGCACAGGTTGTGAAAGAGAGCAAACCAAGGGGGGGCACAGTCCTGCTGGTCATTCACACTCACGTGGCCTCAGGGATCCAAATCAGAATAAAAGTTACAAATATGCTACAGAAATCCATTCTAGAATATCGTCTACATCTTGAAAGGAAATAAACTCTGTTTTACAGCAGGTACAGTCAGAATAATTAGCCACATTTTCAGAATTAAGAAGCAACCAACCCTTTCAGAGAAAGCAATACTTCTTTGATTGGAATTACATCACATTCAAAACTATTAGAAACACATTTACATAGTTGTGGCCATAGTAAAAGTCACAAAAAAAAAACTTATTTCTGCATGCGTGCTGGTGTGGTTTCAATCCCTGTCAGCTAAAACAGAAATGCACTGTGATTTAAGCTTTCAACTACCGTGATCCAGCCAATGGCCCAACTAATGCTGACTCTAGATTCTCAGTTTGTTCTCACTCATGTCACAGCTGTACCAAGGAGATCCTGAGCACTACTCACCTGGCTGTTGACATACTTGGGAGCTGCAGGATGGTGGAACCCAGGGAAGCTGCTCATGCCAGGATGATGGTGGGGCTGGGTTGTGCCTGGGCCTCTCCCTCCCTCCTTCTGCTGCCCCTCTCCCCACATCAGCGGCTCTCAGCAGCCCAGCAGCCTCAAGACAGGCAAATCACATCCTGGACTGCATCCAAAGAAGCGCTGCCAGCAAATCTAGAGAGGTGATTCTGCCACTTTGTTCTGCTCTGGTGAGACCTCTGGAGTACTGTGTACAGGTCTGGAGCCCTCAATGTAGGAAGGACATGGACCTGATGGAGCGGGTCCAGAGGAGGGCCACAAAAACTATCAGTGTGTTGGAGCACCTCTACCACGAGTACAGACTGAGGGAGTTGGGGGTGTTCAGCTTGGAGAAGAGGAGGCTCTGGGGAGATCTAAAAGCAGTCTTCCAGTACCTGAAGGGGGCCTACAGGAAAGATGGAGAGAGACGGTTTACAAGGGCCTGCAGTGACAGGACAAGGGGCAATGGCTTCAAACTAGGGAAGGGCAGATTTAGATTGGATATCAGGAAGAAGTTCTTCACTATGAGTGTGGTGGAACACTGGAACAGGTTGCCCAGGGAGGTGGTTGGGGCCCCTTCCCTGGAGATATTCAAAGTGAGGCTCAACGAGGCCCTGGGCAACCTGATCTATTTGGGGATGTCCCTGCTGACTGCAGGGAGGTTGGACTGGATGACCTTCAGATGTCCCTTCCAGCCTGGACCATTCTATGGTTCTATGACATCCAAATTGTTAAGGATTGCTGCTTCTCACAGGTCCTATGATACAAAACCCAGCTCAACCCTCATCAGCCTTTGCAAGCCCAAAATAAATTCAGAATGGGAAGAAAGGGGGATTCTAGGTTTGGTTTACTTGTTTTACAGTGTTTGTCTCAGGTTGTAATTTGATGTAGACTACTGAGTAGCCTGGTGTTCAGAGTCATTTAAAACAGAAATGAAGCTTTCAAAGTCTTTTCAGAAAAATGATATAAGAAAAAAATTGTCCTTATTTGCTATCTTATGATAACTTGTCAATATTTTAAAACATGTCCAGATTGTTCTCTAATAGCTCTTGCTGTAAAGTGTTAAAAACACTGATTTCAGAAAGGATTGCTTTTTTTTTTTTTTTTTTTAATTATGTTTCTATTTCAGTTCTTCTTCTTCCCAGAATATTTTATGTTCTAAGGTATTGATCATTTGTTCAAAACTGCAGACTGGACAGTGTAAGTGCCCCTTTCAGATTCTGCTTTTATAATCCACAGAACCTTTGTGTTTAATCTTTTGTTCGACCCTAAAGTTCTTTGATGCATGCACATTATTTTCTAGTGATTGCCAGCACATGAAAAGGGTGTTAATCCTCTGCTAATTAACAACTTGTTGAGGTCAATGGGGGTCAGCACTTTACATTTTTGGATTTAGTGAATTTTTGGTTCACTGGAACTTCTTGTTCTCATCAGTTCAGCTATTCCATCATCTTTTTTTATTGGTGTATTTTGTTTCATGTCAGTGATAGCATCCTCTTGTGCTCTTAGCCCATTAAGGACATACTAAAAGCTTTTGGTTTGACATGAGATTCAGTTTGCTGGTGCTTTTTGAGTAGCCATATGACCTGCTCTACAGCTACTTTGGATTACAAAGCCTACGGCTTCATGCAGTTTAGGTGTTTCATCTAGTCAGGAAATGGAGTTTCCACTGCTTTTGATAGTCATACTACATGCATCACTGCATACTTGCACAAAATCGTTAACTGGTTATAAAAGGTATTTTAAAACAGTAGAAAAGCAATAATTTGAAGAAGCTCTTCCCTTTTATTCAGTGCTTAATATTTATTTACATAAGTATTTTGTCATTACCCTATTACTCTGAAAACAAACTTAATTCACTCCAGACAATTTTAATTTCTTCCACCATTGCCTTCCCTCTGTGCAATGCCTGACATAGTTGAAATTCTATTAATCAGATATTAAGAACAGATTTATATTTCTTTTCACTTGATTCCAAGAACAAACAAACAAAGAAAGGTAGTTATAGAGAACCTTTCAGAGTACTGGTAAAATATAACTACACTGCCCTGTGTGTTTTCTTAAAAAGTTTCTGCAATTCACGGAGAAGTAGATAGCAAGACAATAGAGGTTTTGTTTTGCATTCAGCTCCCACAAACTGGAAATGATGCAAGAGAAAAGGTGTAACAGAAACATATTAATAAAGCTTAATGGAGCTAGGAAAGAATATGAAGGAAGAAAAAAAATATGAAAGGGCATCAAAATAGTCCATAGCCACACAATAATTAAGAAACAGGTCTAGCCTTTGTGATCTTGCCAGTGAGTTCCACAATTTCATCACCTCGTATGAAAAAGCACTTCCTTTCCTAACAAAAGAACTTGATTTTTCTATTTTAGGATTAGGCTGAAGACCTCTCTCATGCCTTGTGATAGAGAACACAGGCATTCTCAATCCCCTCTCTCCTCTACAAGCTTCAGTCCTTGGCAATGTTTTTTCCCCCCTCATGACCCATTTTAATTCTTCTGCTTTTTAAATGATAAATCCTAATCTTTGCAGTTTCCTTTAACCATACCCCCTGCATTTACCTGACTCTTTTTATCACTATTTGAACACTTATGTTTCTAAAATACCCTAACAAGGATGAGGATATTCTCTGAAAACACTGTTTCTTAGTTTAGCTTAAAATTAAAAGAAACTTCTTAGAAAGGGAAAGAAAGAAAAACAAAACAAAAACCAGCACAGCCCTGTGGCTGTCACTTCAATTAAATGTCCTTCAAAAATTCTTTTAAAAAGTACAAAAATATCTAAAAGCAAAGTGCAAACCTAGCCACATGCCTGTGTAGACACTGTGACTAAGTACATGTTATGTAAACGGTATCTCACAGACAGCATTGTGTAGATGATAGACCATTAAGACAGTTTACAAATGGAAGTGAGTGATCTTACCCTTTTAAATCTTGATTCAAAGGGGGGGGGCGGGGGGGAAATAGTTGTATAAGTTGCTTGGCTTAAAATTATTTCATTATATGAAGCTCAGTGAAATCTTAACACAGCATAGGTGATTCATGAAATTAGGTTATGCCTTTTTGGGTTTTTTGGTTGTTTTTTTTTTTTTTTGACAAACGAAATACCTCCAGGGTGCTGATCTTCTACTGCTCTTACCCAGCCATTTGAAAGATGGGAGGTTGAAGATTTCCCTGAGGTACCCTTACTGAGTGCACACCTCTGGCTCCTGTTATAACAAGGCTCTGATTACCTCCATAATTATTTTTGAATGGTTATTCTGGCTGCTGAGAATAATCAAATGCTGAGATTTCCTTTATGCAGATATACATTAAGATGAAAATACCTGAAGAAAAAAACACTTCTCTTTTCAGAAATATTTTTCTAGAACTTTATGAAAGAATTACCCTTTTGAAATAATTTATTAACACCACATTTTATCTATTTCACTATTCATTTATAGTAATAAATTTTCATGCAGATAAACGAATAATTCACTCAAAAGTCAATTATTTCCTTGGCCTATTAAGTGCAAAATTTCGGTACAAATATTGGCATTAAAACAATGCTATAATTCCAGCACACAAAGAAGTTTCATTACTTGAAGAACCAAAGTATTTAGATAAAGTTAAATTAGGCCACAAGAAAATATATTTTTTTAAAACAGAAGATGACCTAAATGGTGAATTGTGACAGCAGCCTAGTAAATAACTTAACAAGAAAAAGCTTTGCAGAATATTGATTTAATGCATCACTTAAGCAACAGAATATCTCAAACCTGCATTATCCATGCTCTATTTCCCTGTACCTTGGACAGTTTATCTATTCACCTCTCTCAAAGGAACAAGCACCATATTTCTACATGAATTGTCTGTGATATAGTTTTTAGCAGTATGATAAAATTAGACTTTGATAAAATTAGTCTTTAATAGAAATCTACTTCTGCAGCAGACACTAATTTATAGAAATTTTAGTGTACTGAGGTAAAAATCTACAGAAATTTAAGCAAGATATACACATTAATTACCTTTATTCTGTGAAAATATGTCACTGCAACATAAAGATTTTCACTATGTCAAAGGAGGGTAAGCTGCATTTCAACTTCATTGCAGAGTTTCTGAAAAAACATTAAAAGAATGTCAAAATTTACTCTGATTTTAAATCATGTCTTGAAATGTTACAATCAGGAAGACGACTGTAAATGTTGTGCTGTCTCACAGGAGGAGGAGGGATAAAAAGCAGGGAAACGTGGGGTTTTTGTTGTAGTTGTGAGAAAGAATCTGGTTCCTTTTTATTTTTTGCATTTCATTAGAGTCCATTTTGCTACCAGAAGTAAAATCTCTTGACGTAAAGATTATCTCAGCCAAAATTAGCCTTTTCAGTATTCTGCCATTTAAAATGCATGAATGACAGCTTGATGGCTAGAGAGGCATCAGATCTGAATTCGCTGATTTCCTCTGTGTGGTTACAGAATTGGAGCTACTGCTGCCCGACTCCATGCCACCCAGCTGCCACGTCAGGTTCTGCACGTAGACAAGACTGTTTTCACAGCATAATGCTTAAATAGTTCTACCAAAGTTGTACATGAATGATGAGTATTATGAACGAGGCCCTTTCGTACATGCCTGTCCTAAGGTGGCATGTAAACCACGCAGCTTTGATTTTTCCTGATCAATCCCTCAGTTTCATGGAAAACGGACTAAGAAGATAGAATTACTCAGCAGGTGGGACAGGAATTGCTCAGGGTAACAGAAGCCCAAAGGAAATAATGGTTTTCATGGCATTTTGCAAAAATGTGAGTGGTCAGAACATTGCCCCCCAGAACAGACTTTGAATCACTATGTAATCATAACATCTTCAGTAACTTCCATCACTGTTACCTAGTCTCAAAAAATATCTTGCCTGAGACCAGCAAAGAATATGAAGGAAAATTTAGTACTAAGCAAATGAACCACAGCTAAACTTTTTAGCCACACCCATTTCACCAGTAAGAAAAGCTGTTTCACATTTTCAGGTTTCTTCTCAGTCTTTGAGGAGGTGGCCACAAGGTCTTACTGATTTTCCTCCCTTAACTGTGATAAAAAACTCCCAAAGCTGTTTGTAGTCTATCCTTTGTAATATCTGCAGAGCAGATTTAAGGAATTACTGAAGTTACCTCCTGGCCAGTTTTATTTATCTTTTACAGCTAAAGGATGCTCTAAGAGCATTGTTGGAGCCTATTTGACCACCCTTAGTGATCCCTCCAGCTGAGCAAGGCAGGGAATAAGGCTCATCTGTTCACCTCATGTTGATTTGTCATTTGACATCTGTGTCAGAGCAACATGCTGTAACTGCAGATACTTTGATGCCACTGCAGTTTTATCTCTCTCAGAATTAGAGTTGGGTAGATTATTTACTGTGAATAATTTATTCATCAGATTTCACCCTTACCTCACCTTAAGAGTTCTTTATACATGTCCTAATTAAAAGAGATAATTGGCTTAATACTCAAGCACTCTATTCTTACTTGTTTCCTTTGTCCAGAGGTATCCTAAATACAGCCGGGGTGAAATCCTGGTGCCACTTAAGACATTGAAACCCACTCTTCTCTTTGATTTCACTAAGGTCAGGATCTCAGTCAAGGTCCCTCAAGCAAGAAACTTCCAGTTTAGATTGTTATATGCCGCAAGTGAGGTCCATAATTAAACAGTGGGAAGGAAAAAAAGGAATAGAGCAAGGGACAGTAACAGGATATTTAGATGCCATCATGATGGCTCTATAAAATAAAAGAAAAACACAACAAAACAAATCAAAACAAATAAAAAACAATCCAAAGAGAGACTACTTAAAGTAGGTAGACACTTAGCAGGGCTCAGGGCAGGATTTTATTTCCCTCCTTATTTCCAGACAATATTGGAACATACTTTGTTAACTGCAATTACTTGAACAATTGCAGTTTGCATTGACTCCCCCTTGTCTCCCTGTTTTCCTCCCCACTGCCTACACATTTTTCTTCAAACAAGATCAAAACTCTCTTGGTAAAGGAATTTGTTGGTCTTTAGTGCAACTAATCAATATAGAATATACAATACAATATATAGTTAAAGAGAAAATATTATTACTACAGAAAGAATTTGTTCAACTACACAATCTATTTCTGAAAACATCTCTACCCTGCATGTACCTAACAAGGATCAGTGCCTGAAGGCACTATTGAACTATATTCTCTGAAATGTCTAGTGTTTTGCTGGCAATTTCAAACTCCTGCATTCTTCAACATTCAGTCACTAAACTATGCTGCTTAAATTATTAAATTCTTTTAACTTAAATTTTCATAAGCTACCAGAGGAAAAATGCACATGCTTAAAGTAACAGGTCTGGCTTCTTGCAAAGCAAACTATGGCATTAGTATTACTTTTATGCAGTCTTCACATCTCTTAAGAAAAATACCAAACCAAACCAAAAAACAACAAAATAAATTATTTCATTGAGGAGTAAAATGTGGAAAGCAGATGGTTTAAACAAAGCAAAGCAAAACAAAACAAACCTTTTGATGCTATCTTGATTTAGGACCACCCAAAATTGGAACAGAAAAATGGGGCAAACTACCTACTATCTTAATTGTTAAAACACTGAGATATTAGGCAAAAATAATGAATCAATGAAATGGAAAATCTCTTTAGATCACATCTGAAAATGAAGAAAAACATCTCCAAGAGTTGCTATATTTGTCTTAAAAAACCCCAACAAACCAACAACAAGATAACCAAAATACCAAAAAGAGGCTATAACACATCTTAGTTTTAATGTGTTTTTACTGAAAACGAAGTTGCAACTCCTAATGACTTGTTTCCTTCCTTAATCTCACCAATTAAACTGCACTTAAGTTGCAGGCAGTGCTGTAGGGGTGAGACAATGGAGGGAATGCCTTATTAAATTTTGTTACATATAGTGTGAAATGCTTAAATATTTCTGTATTTCCTCTTTGAAAAGAGATATGAATTATCACAAGAAATTATATATTTGATAAACTAAAAAATAATTCAAAATTTGACAATGTATGACTTGTTGATCAAAAGACTTCTACATCTGGAATGTGAACTGCTAAATACTGCCATTCTTCACTAAATACTGGATTGCACAAGATTTTGATGCATTTCAGATTTTGGAACCAATTTAATATCTTACAGCAGTAGGAAATTAAATTATCAAGTATCAGTCGAAGCCTTTTGTAAGAAAATGGCAGCTTGGTAGATAATTACAAAATATGTATGTTTATATATTATTATGGCTTATCCTGGAATGAATACCTGAAACCAAGAAAAGCTGAGTAACCTTGTACATGTAGTCTGACCTTCTATGGTCACCAGGCCATACTGCCCCTACTGAATCGTGGGTTTTGGTGAAAATTGGGCCAGCTGGGCCTTATCTCTGTGTGTTTTAGGGAAAATAATTTGTTTCTACTGACAAGAGTTATGGGAACAAGTGAACACCAAAAAAAGAGTAACATTTAAAAGAAATCACTTCCAGACTTTCTGGAGTATGGAGATGCAATATCGAAATTTTTCAGTTATCTTTCATTTCAGTGGCACCTTAATGGTCAAAGGAATTTGGTATATTTTTAAACCTGAGGTATTTAAGCTTAAAAGCATGGTTAGTTCTACCTGTTCTTCTGGGCATCATAATTCTATGGCACTCTAAATATAAGCAAGCTTTAAAACAATTGAGTCACTCAATTTCATCCCAACAACAATATTGCAGTTACCAAACCCCTGTTTACATGATGGTCTCTCTTATCTAGAAATTTTCTCTTGCAAATACATTGTTTAATGGATGGTTTAAATTTTACTTGCATAAGCTTGTAAAAAAATTTAGAATAGCTTTTCAGAAAATCCTGGATTTTTCCCTAATGTTATCAATTTATCTGAATGTGATAGATGTGATCACAATTCCTCACCGAAAGTCCTATAACCAATAGCAGGTTTGTAAATATGAAACAAATAATAGCTCCAAGTATGAATGTATTTCCATACATGTAGTCCAGAAAAGTACTGAATCTGGATTTCGTAGTAGTTAAATTGCAGCCAGATTTTCTTAGATATACACCAAAACTTGACCCTAAGCAGAAAGATGTCCTGCAGAGAAAACAGAAATTAATTCTTGTGACTTTCACTAGTAACAGTACACCAGCTTTCCCCTTGCCTGCTGAAAATCTTCCTGATATCTCATATGGTTTCATTCACTTTTCCTACCTAAATAAGAGACAGAGGAATAAGAAAAGAATCAGATGAAAAATAACCTGCAAACAAAACAAAATATAGATTCAAAAAAGCCCCACAAAATCAGTTTTGATATGAACAACTTTCCTAGTGGTTTTTCCTTAGAGAAATGCAACCTGGCCAGCTGGTTCATGTACAGCACAGATGACTTGCTGAGACAACATTTCAGCTAGTTTCTCCCCTCCTGGTGCAGAAGATGAGAACAAACCTTCCTTCACAGCCTTCCTGTACCAGATGCACTTGAAAAACTCCTTGTGCTAGTTTAAGGCTGTTCTTAGCTAGGATATAAAACAAATTCCAGAATATTTATTTCCTGGCTCTGGTAATTCCTTTCCATTAAATGGCTTTTGGGTGCCCTTTGTGCACTGCCCTCAAAGATTTTCAATGACTTTGCTTATTCACTGCTTTCCCCCCACAAGCTTCCACAGTATCTCCTGGGTTGTTTTGTTTTGTTTTTAACCAATTTCTTATTTTCTTATGCATTACCAACACTGGGGAATTTTACTAGCAGTGACTAATGTAAGATTTAAACTTTAGCAGATACCACCTACTGCTGAATTATAAAAAGCAAAGGTGCGTAGAACAGCAAGAATTCTCTGGTGAAGCTGCAAGCAAATGCACAGCCTATCCAGTAACATTCAATTATTTTCCACAGAAAGAAAAATGGAAAGGCTTAAACGTGCTGGGCAACACGATATCTACATCATGCACACATCAGAATTGCATCTAATTTTCTAAGGAAACTTAAAATGTTTTCAGAAATATCCATTTATATAATGCACCACATCAATATGCAAACTGCTTAAGTGTCTCTTCTAAGCATTTCTGAAAGAAATTTGTCTTTCTGGATTTTGTCCTTCTAAATGTAGAACACATTGCTAGAAAGGGGAAAATCTTCTTGTCCTCTCAGTCAATGAGCTTAGACTGATTTACAGAAGAAAAAAAATAACTAGCTGTTTTGTAAAGATGTTCTGGCATGCATTCCATATGAGAAGATGAAGGCCATCCAACTTTCACCTTCTTGTACCATATACACTCTAATAGTTTCAAATAATGAAAAAACCTGGTTTAGTGAACAGCATATCTAACTTACTTGAGCTGGTTTTTATTCTTTCCTAGAATTCCTGGCCAGGGGAGAGTTAAAATTCTTAGGAGCAGGACCTGTATTAGGCAGGAGTTGACCATCTTTACCAGACTTTGCTATATCAGGAGAAGAGTCAAGAATCCCTAACCAGAACCAGAAATAAAATTCTATTCTGTCAATGGATGGATGTAGTCGTAAAGGACCACGTAACAGTACAGTCTTGACTCTGAGAGACCTGTGATACAGCAACATCTTGTCTCACTTCTTAAGTGTCACCACAATGACAGAATTTCCAAAGAATATTCTTTTCCATAGTGTGGTAATTTTATAATGCTCTCATCCTTTGTCTCCCAGAGTTATTAATTTTTTTTGTAGTAAAAAATAATGGGGGAAAAATACAGTCTATTTTTCAAGGAGAGTCAACATGATGTAGTCAAAGGTTTTGTTTTTTTTTGTTTGTTTGTTTGTTTGTTTTTCAGTGAAGATGATATGAAAAATAAAAGACATCCGTTGAAATACATGAATACACGTAAAGATGCACTTCGATGCACTACCATCTATAGACAACAGTAATACTAAGTGTTAATATGGTCCCTGGAATACCATAAGAATAACAGAAATGTCTGATTGTATTACCAAAGTCTTTGATTCACAGTATCACAGTATAGCTAAGGTTGGAAGAGACCTCGAGGATCATCGAGTCCAACCTATCAACACAAACCTCAGACTAGACCATGGCACCAAGTGCCACATCCAATCTCCTCTTGAACACCTCCAGGGATGGTGACTCCACCACCTCCCTGGGCAGCACATTCCAATGACGGACAACTTGCTTGGTGAAGAACTTTCTCCTCACCTCGAGTCTAAACCTCCCCTGGCGCAGCTTGAGACTGTGTCCCCTTGTTCTGGTGCTGGTTGCCTGGGAGAAGAGACCAACCCCTTCCTGGCTACAACCACCTTTCAGGTAGTTGTCAAGAAGTGCAGTTAAAAAAAAACTTTACTCCAGGTTCTGTAAGTTTTCCTGAAATTAGCTAATTATTTGTTTAAGGAAAGATTTAAATGAATTCAGATGTTTATTCTCTCTCTTTTAATGGCTTTTCAGCATTTTAAACCAGAAACCAATGTTCATGAAAAAAAAGATGTATTTAAGACAAGATCATGTACTGATCTTAAAACCAAAGAGCTTACTGCTCTCTAGAGTGAGAATTCTTTTATTAGTATTTCTTCCCACTTTAATTGAATTAAACAACAACAAAAAAGTAATCAAAATTATGGAGACCACCAGCGCAGTGAAAAAAGAAAACGTCTCCCAGGGTTTTCAGTTCTCACCCTTCAATGTTCTGGAGTCCAGATGTGGAAAGCCCAATGGAGCTGAAAACATTTTTGGAGGGAGGAGAGAAAGTTTTGATGCTACTGCCATAGCCTTATTTTATCCAGAACAGACAATTGCTTTTCTTCATGAAGATAGAAACCCAAACAACTAAACCAAACCTCACCTTTTTTGTATTATGACTACACTTATTTTTAAGTGATCCTGCTAAAGAAAAATAAACACTGTACATCTCCCATCCCAAACCATTCTATGATTCCATAATTCCATCTTAGCATTTACAAAGTAGGCCTCACAAGGCCTTACAAATATTTTCTTAACTCAATAGAGCATATGGTGTCTTCATCTTCTTTGAACTCCTGTTTGTCAGGTGTGCAAGTATATTTTAAAGATATATCTATTTTTCCTGTTCACATATCAAGCAAACACATATTGATTTGCTGCAGTGATACCAGTCACAGGGTACAGAGGAATGGTTCCTTATCTTACACAGCTACACCTGGAATATGGTGTTCAGCTAAGTGATGACAAGGGTGGTCAGTGAGGTGATGATAAGAGTCTATAAATAGCTTAAGAGGGTGAACCCAAATGAGGAAGAAGCATTGTTTTAAGGTGGTCTGAGCAGGATTGACTGGTACAAACAGAAAGGTATCCTGACACCCACAGCCAGGCATAAGCTGCTGAATAGGAGCTTGTACGCAGTACAAATGCCAGCAGTGCAGACTGTCTGTGCTTGGGTTTGCGTACACCACAGGCATATAATGAATTTACTATTCCAGAATAATTATTCTGGTAAAATTCCAAGTGTAGTTAAGCCCTTCAACTGCTAAATTAGACCCTAAGTTCAACAGTCCACCAACAGGAGCCACACGTTCAGGATATTTAGAGCTACACTAGTCAAAGTCCTGGAAACACAGAAGAGGAAATAAACCTTCCCAGAGAAAAGGAAGAACACAAACTCTGACAAATCTACCATACCTCTGCTTTATGTGATTCAAGGAAAACATGCATTGGGATTTGGGAAAGGTCTTTTTAATAAGGGTTAATTGGAGAAGTATGTCACACATGACTGAGTAGCGTTTCAAATTACTGCTCACGCTGGCATAACTATATCAGGCAAATGACAGAACAGCAAAATAAGGAATAGGCAGTCCTCATATTTAATCTTTATAGTTTCATTATCCACAAAATTGCTAAATATCAGCAATTATAGATTTATTGCTTCTTTCAAAATATTGTTATGACCACATCATAATATTCCCTAGAGATCCAATAGTTCTGTAAAATCTGTTTTCTGTTATCACTCAGATTATTAGTCTAGGCTTCAAACATGGATTAATTTGTGTAGTTTATATGATTGAAAAGCTTAAGTTAAATGATCCTGATAGAGCCCTTTCTGGGCTTAAAAAGAAGAGGGGAAAAAAAAAAAAAAAAAAAAAAAAAAAAAAGAGAGAGAGTGAGAGAAAATAGAAAATAACCACATTTTAGCCAGCCAGAACAGAGGTATTCCTGCAAAAATCATTGTATGATCTGTAACACTGTGTTACTCAAAGTCAAGTCCATAGCCCTGAACCTGAAGAAAGTCACTTCAGTTTCTCGACACTGCCCGAGTTAACTGCAAGCATTTCCTGACACACAGAAAGCAGGCAGAGAAAGGAAAAACGTCAACTTGAGAAAAGCACAGCTTCCAATCCCCACCCACCAGCTTCAGTCAAAGGGATGACTTCAGTCCCTTTCTTAACTAATCCTGTCACTGTAAAATCCTACAGTCATTCTTCCACACATAAAGGGAAAACGGACTCACAAGGAGGACCTAGACTCTTTCAGCTTGAACTGTTAACCAATGGTGGAAATGCAAGAATGCTGAAGTTGTGCCTTCGGAGCCAATAGAGTGGATTTGTGTGTCCCACATGACTGCGTTTCCCCTGTCTTTCACATGGGCAGTATTTAGTTCAATTCAGAACTGCAGATAGTATAGTGTGCAGAGCAGCAATGGGATGTCTGAGCACAAGTGGCTGACTTCCAGGCGACTTCAGGAAGCACGTTTATGTATTTCTCCTGAATTAAACTGGGATTCTGCACCTTTGACATCCTCTGACCCTCCTTGTCTCTGCAGAAGGAGACAGCAACCTGCACAGCACAACAAAACTGTGAGTACGGGGTCTATTTATTTTTATTTTCACCTGGAAAGGCAAATACCTTACAATTGTCGGATTGCTTCGTGCACTAAATCGATGGTGGCTTTTTCTGAGATGAACACGGATCTAAAGTGCTATTCAAATTCAGAAATACTTGCACACTTCAATTAAAAAAAAGGAAAATAAAAATAAAATAAATAAAAAAAAAAACCAAACAAGAAAAAACCCCAACACTTATCCTCCAGGGCAGTGCCTGCATGCATGCTGCATGCCACAATGCTTCCTGACATAGCCAGCATGCTGCTTTGTTCATAAAGAAAAACAAAGACAAAAAGCCCTACACACGTATGTTGTTCACTTTTATTTGTACTCTGTGTCTAATCAGGCTTGATCTGTCCCCAAGGGGGAAAAAAAATAAAGGCAAACTTTAACTCCGCCAGCAAGGGCAGCCCAGACTTTCCAGACATCTGACAGTTATTATAATTAGCTATGAAAGACAGCAAAGACACTTTGGGGCAAATAGCTCTTACATTCAGAACAATGAAGTCGAGCAAGGTTCCCATCCCACCCCTTCCACGGGGGGAGGGGGAGAAGCGAGCCAGCGGGGGGGAGTGTTGGAAAAGGATTATGGCTGGACTGAAAAAACACAACTAGTATAATATCTGGACTCACTCAGCACAAGGAGAGGCTTTTTGATAAGCAACTTTAACTCCCTCTGGATTGTGGCTTGCATTCACTTAGATTCGTGGTGGGGTGGGAAAGGGTGTGGGGCTTTTTCCAGCATAGTATCAGAAGGTTGGGGTGGAGGGGGCAGTGGGAATGAAGGGGGCAGAAAGAAGAGAATATCCATAGCAAGATACATTGCAATTGCTTCCTAGTGCTTTGCTCGCCAGATCTCTTTAAGCTCAAGTTGCTTTCTGGGCAAGATTTATGAGAGTTCTCAAACAGAAGCAACAAACAAAGCAGAGCTTTTCTTTTTCTTCCTCTTCTCCCGAAAAGAAATTGAACCCAAATGGATAACTATATAATAAGAAGCACTGATTTGTGTTTTTGTTCCTTTTTTTCTCTCCTCCACATGTTCATAAAACCATTAATAAGATCTTTCCCCCACCCTCCGCCTTCACTTTCCTTCCCATCCCCCCTCCCCTACTAAAAGTTAGATTCTGAAAACTACGATCAGAAGGGAAAAAGCAAAGACAATAGAAATCTGACTCAGTCCTGGTTGGGCTGGATCTCTAATAAAGCATGAAGTGAAAACAGTTTCTGAGTGAAAGATGAGCAGGCCTCTTAAAAAAAAAAAAAAAAAAAAAAAGTGCAATAAGGAGAAATTGTTGAAAGATTCCAGACGCTACTAATTATGGCTTAAATAAATCTTCCTGGACAGATGTTTGCTTGCTCCCAATGCGGGGAAAGGAACATTAAAAGAAGCTTTTTTTTTAAAAAGGGATTTGACATGAATTTGGTATATATTATTTTTCAAAAATGCAAAATACACCATTTTATTCTTTGTCTGCCCTCCTGTTATCTCCCCCTCCCCCCATCCACCGCCCACTGTGAGCTGAGACACCTGAAGGCTAGACACAATGATCAACAGAGCACTGCGCTCGCCTGTCTGGATTCCAGCCAGATTTTTTTTTCTTTCTTTTTTTTTTTTTTTTTTTTTTTTTTTTCCCCCTCGACAATCAAGGAGCCTGCACGCAATGCATGGCAAGCCCCTTGCTCGGCTATGTGCAGATCAGACAGAAGTCTGCACCATGCTGCAGAAAGATTAAAAGACAAACACAAGCCTTTCCTCCTTATGTCGGCCAGGCTCGGTTTCAACTTCATTGCAAATTTCAAAAAATACGAAATAAGAAACTTTGTAAACATCTCTATGTGTTATTGTACAAAGCATGCACATATGTGCACACACTTTCCAACACAGTGTGACTAGGGGCAGCCACACTTTCAGATTTTACAGTGGTTTCTGTATTAGGTTTACAGCCAACATAGTATTTTATGTTAAGTTCGCGCATCGCTTAACCACCGTAGCTCTTGAACATTAAGTAAAGATTTTGTGTGCCTATACAAAATGCTACATAAAGGCAAATAGTTAATGTACAGAGACATACATCTGAAAGGCAGACTGAAATATTTGAGCATGTTATGGATTTAGAGAGATTAGCAAGATCTCCTAGACAGTTTTGTGGCAGTTTTAAGCCACTTGCTTTGCAAGTAGGTTGTCTTCAACCCATAGGGAGTATGGCAGCGGAGTAGTTAGCCAGCCTTGCAACCCTCAGCCTTCCTGTTCCCAGAGCCCAGAGAAATGCCGACTGGCCCAGTATTATTGTGCCAGAAAGTTGGTCTTGGGAATGCAGTACTCCCCAAAATAGTTTCTCTCCCTTTGGTGTGGCTATGGGTGGGGTTAGCAGCGACATACAGGGAAAAGGGAGATTCAAAGCATTTATTCTATTTGATTTTAAAATACATACTGTGCGGACCTATGTTCTATAAGTTCTTTGGAATTGCATCATTTCTGGTACAAATTATGTCTTGTTACGCATGATGATTAATTTTTTTGCTTTTCATTATGGACTTTTCATGAAGAGACATTAATTTTTAATTTATTTTTTTTTTTTACACACAAATGTACTTGCACACACATACAGTGCTTCTAATTTAGTCCTTGAAAAGATTTAAACTATGTTATAGCCACACTAACAGGTAACTTAAGAGAAAGACAGGATTATTTTTTTTTCTTTTTCTTTGCCATTGGTAATAAACACTATAAAAACTGGAATCCAGCACAGCTATCCCATAAACTGAGTCCTAAATTCCTCTTCCTTTCCAAACAGTAGCAGAGACATACAAACAAAAGGTTTCATGTAGTGGCGACAACATCCACAGGCAAGGTAAAGATTCCAGAAAAGAGATTTCAAAGAAATGAAGAACAGTAATTGAGAGCTGCAGTCAAATTTGTATTCCTGTGGGTTTTGGTTTTGTGTTGTTGGGCTTTTTTAAGGCAAGAGATTTAATACTTTCCTGAAGGAATATTTTATGTACCTTACATAATATATACATGCAAGCTCAACACAATGGTCATATATGAGAAGTATCGCCTTGTAAATTACATGCATATGTATATAAACAATCTCACTAATATTAATATGCTAATTGCCTTTCTACTTTTCCTGGCATATTATACTTGAAAAAATAAAATGTGTTATTGTTGTTTTACAAGAGTAGTTCAAAATAATACTTGCTGGTTCATTCTGAATTGGTGATTTTTATTTTCTTGAGGTAATGACAATAAGCAACATTTTCTAAAGACTGAAATCCTATGTGAATCAATTCTTCTAAATTTCAGAAGTGATTTACACAGTACTTTGTATTGGAAGCAATATTTCAAGTGGCAGTGTATATATTCTTTGTCAAAATAATGACTAATTAGATAAGAGTTAAGCATTAAACCTGAGTATATGAGTACAGGACCCTTGCCTCCATGTTCAGTACAGTGCTCTAGCCTCTTCTCCCATAAAGGTCTCCGGACTTCTGTGAATACTATGTATTCAGTAGCTCTACCTAAAGTACACAGTAGATACAAAAGCCTGTAAATAAGGCATTATCCTTCAGCTGCTCTTGTCCAAGCACCTGAGACTTGGGGCTGTATGTTTTAGATTTCTAAGCAAAGGGTTTATTTACCTAAATGTGAAAAATTCTGACATATGAGTATCTATTGAACTTCTAAACAGTTGAAATGAAGCAAACATGGAAGATCATGCATATTTATGACTCTATTCCTTAAAAAAAGATGTCTATTACAGCTCATCTCCTAGCCTATGGCCTCCATTTTTTTTCTGTGCACAAACTCCATGTTGCTATTTGCACAGACATCAAGTTCTAGTTTCTTAAACTCTCCTCTAGCCTCTTCTCCTCATGCTGGTTCTGTTGTATCTGCTTGTTTGAGCCTTTCCTAGTTCAAGCAGAAGTGCAAGTTTCAGTTGTAAGAATAAAGTGCTCAGGATTACTTCCAAAACTTTCGGAACACTGGTTGTTTCACTTACACCTTTCCACAGCAAAAGTAGCTAGAGAGCCTACCAGGAACACAGGCAGTCTCAATAAGGCAACGGGGTCAGATGAGATCATCCATTACAGACATGAAGAGAACTATGCATTGCATTTTGATAAATAAAGAGCAGAGAGTGTTTTAATGTAAACAGGTTTCTGTTTGATATTTTGGCAAACTGCTGCAAAGCTCAAACTACAGCTGAGCCAAAATTACTTTCGATATGGTACAGTTAGACCAGATGGCCACGTGTTCTTTTCTTATTTAGATGAGACTTTTCCTTTCAATAACATCTTTCTTCCTGACCTGCTTAAAAATTCCAGCGAATGAAATCAGCACAGGATTTTCAATTCTAATTGACCATGTGCAGAGGAAGGGCCAGTAGAGAAATCAGTAGGGCCATTGTAAGGCACACTGCATCAATCTCCCCTTTGTCCTGAATTTTTTCTAGCATGAGCTAAAATAATTAAGAATATTCAATTTATATTATTTGTACAGCAGGAAATCTTGTCACATTCAGGCAAAAATCATTACAAGTTCCTCTTTTACAAATGCATGCACCAAGACATGCGCTTATCACACACTAGAGAAACAGGTACTCGGCATCATTTAATTGACAAATATTAAAACAAAACAAATCAACCCTCCAAAAAAACTTCAAGCAAAGTGTGAACAACAAGAACAAAAGTGAATTAAAGCACAAACTGCTTTGCCTTTTCTAATGAAGTAAAAAGCCATGAAGGATATGGTTCTTCTCAAACCAAAAATCACCCCAACATTTAAAAAAAAAAAATAAAAAATCAGAAAAATAATTTCTCAACTGTACAACATGCTCATGTTTAAAATGTCTGTAATTTTCATTTGCCATTAGTTTGCCTACACAGATTTGACACACACATACCCACTCACACTATGTGGGTTGATGAGCATGGTCTCACTTGTTCCTGTGGTCTACATGCAAAGTACAGACTGCAAATAGTGTGCATACCACACACAAACATTAGCTGCAGAAATATGCACACAGATGACATCACTGCAGCCTTCCTTAACATTTTATTTGGATTTAGTGAGATACTTGTGAAATAAGATAAGGGTACTTGACAAGCTTTAGCAAGTAGAGTATGAAAAAGATGCATGAGGTCCAACCCATGCTTTTACCTAGCCCATGGATAAGGTAAGTGTGCCAAATAAATCCTTTAGAAGAAAAGAGGAGGGGAAAGATTAATTCAAAGTGATACAGAGAAAACCTGGCTGGCTTTGTTCAGTGATTGTGGGAGGTTTTGTGTTGCTGGGTGGGTTTTGGGCTTGGGGATTTTTTAAGAGTATTTTGGGGGGGATGTGGGGTTGTTTGGGGTTTTGTCTTGATTTTTTTGGGGGCGAGTTTGGAGGTTTCTCTGGTTGGTTTGGGGGGATTTTTTTAAAATATAGTTTATTTAGTTGACTATTTATTTATTGATCACAAGGCAAAAAGATTAACAACACATTTATTCCTGGTACATTTTATGCAAATTCCATTTAGTATTCACAATTTAGTTTTGCATGGCACTTGTGTGGTTGATGATTTTGTATTGTCGCTACAGGCTTGAAGCAAGAAAGAACCAAAGTCTTCCAGGAAATTTTTTCTGGAAAATAATTACGAAAATAGTTTCAATAAGATGGCCTTCTTTTCTTTAGTTGAAACAGTTAATTGTTAAAATCCCAATCACTCTTTAAATATAAGTTGGAAAACAATCCTAGAGAAAATGCAGTGGGCAGCATGGGCGTTGCTATATATCAAGCATGCTGTCCAAGTAACACATGCGTGAAGAAACATGCCCAGGAACATAAAACAAAACCCAGACTCTGGGACTGGCCAGACAGACATGGTAAAAGGTCTGCTTTCAGCTCTCCAATAAGATGCTTTGTTGCCTTGGGCAAATCATTTAACTGCCTGGCTTCTCATCTATGTCATATTAGTACAATTCAGGTTTTGAATTTGTGATTATTCTTGAGAGGTCAGCATTGTGATACCACAGCAAAGAGTACTGAAGACAGCTGAGATACTTGAAAAGAATCTAAAATGCCAGACAGAAACAGTCAGTTTTCCTCCTGCCATTAAATCAAATAATTTTTTATATTTCCATAACTAGAGAAGATATAAACTTTGTTTCTGAAGATAGTCACATAAATCACTTCCATCTTAGTTTTCTTATGTTTTTCATGTACTTGAACACTCACTTTTTGTGTGTGCGCCCAACATTAACATGCTGACTTCTGTAGAGTAATGGCTTATTTAACAAATTGTGCCATGTTGCCTGCATGACCAGGTGTACCAAACTTAAGCACTACGCATTTAGTACCTCCAGTATTTGTGCAGGTATTTGATCTAGTAATAGTGTTGAGCATGCTCTTATTTCTACGGCCTGAAAGTGATCTAGCAAACTTCTTCCATGCTCAAAATTCAACACGTGCTTAAAGCATTGTACTGAAATAGGTCTGCAATTTCTACAGAACCCTTTGCCATGAGAATTAAATCACTTTGCTGGGGGTCATTAAGTTGTCCCAGGTTCACCTCTCTATTTCTATTGACAATTCTTTGATTCCCACCATTGAGCAGATTGAGTTAGAAACCCTTGGGCAGCAACTCTGAAATTCACTGCATAGTAGAAGTAATGAGCAGGCCTGAAGTCATCATGAGATTTCATGGAAAATTTTTTCAGGCCACCATTATGTGTCTCACTGAAGTGACCACATCACACACATGGAGCTCAAAACTTTGGTTTCCCTGCATGAATAAATATGAGCGATCTCTCTGTGAAAAGAAAAAAGAAAAAGTAATTTTCTACTGAATGATCTATTAATCAACATTCTAGTATAGTATGAAGTATGAAGGAAAGACTTTCAGTCATCTTATTTCAGTGCTGTTCAGAAGTGGCAAAAATTAAGTAAGTAAAAGGAGATGTGGCAGATCTGCCTTGGTGGGTTTGCAGAAGGGTTAGGGTAGAGAGAAGCAGACAAGAGGGAATTATCCTGCGTGGAAATGCAGCCTTGTGCAGGGCTCAGAACAAGGAGAGGAAGTCATAAAAATGTGCATGGGTATGTGCGATTCATAGGCTGTGTTTCACCAGCCTATTTTTACTGTCAAGGCTTCAGACTATATTAGGAGTCTACCCAGTCTCCTGGGTAGAGCCATGCAATATAGGACAGTGGGATCAGATAAAATGATTAAAATCAGTTTGTTCTCATGATTTCAGCTAAGTGTAGTTGGTGCAAATCTGAAAGACTTAATTGTATGATAAAAGTACAAACACCTCTTTGTGCTTTACCTCTACATTTTTCCAGTTTAGAGAAATTGATGAACCACGAAACAATGGCAAGGAAGATTATTACTTTTAGCAGCATCCCACTTGAAACTGGTTTCATCTATGCAAAAAAAAAAAAAAAGCTCAGAGGGAGTTGTAAAAACAAATACTCTACTACAGCCTATGAGCACTTTACAAAAAGTATCTAGTTAAGAATCCCCAGGAAAAAAAAAAAAAAGAATGGAGTTAAGTTGTTTAGAGAATTTCATAACTGCCTTTTAAGACAAAAATCTCCTTTCATGGAATTTCTTATCCATGCATGAAGCTCGTGCTCCTGTTTGCAAGTATTATTTTTCACTCGATTTGAAACCACTTCTTTAAGAGAACATTTTACAAAGCAGAGAATTTAAAAAGATGAACAGTTTCACAACAGTAGGAAAAAAAAGCAGTTCACAATGTTGATTTAAAGACGTGGAAAGGGTTAAAATTTCAGATCTTTATGTAAGAATTAAAAATGAAAGGAGAGTTAGAAAGGGGGAGAGGTGGGGGCAGAGCTAAGCTGCTGGTGACTTGAGTGTATTTATGGATTACTATGTCCTGAAAAGAAGAAAACCAGAGTTGTAAGATGACACTGCAGGGGTTGTCTGGACTTTTCACCGAGTGTAAAGTCTGTTTAGTCAGTGTCTTAATGCCTAATGCTGACCTTTGCCCTCTTCACTCCTCCATGCTCCAGGTGCAACATTTTTGCAAGTGCTTTACCATTATTGGAGAGACTGTGCAGGTTTCACACGCTGCAAAGTGCACAGAGCGTTTTACACAACATCCATCACATGCACCCATGTCAAGGCTGAGCACATTTTTGTTATGCTAAGTACACACAATGATTTGTTTTACACATTTCCCCCTTATTAGTAATACTGCATTAAATTAATAAAAACAAAAGCTTCCTTGTGAGGGTATTCCATTTGCATAATTCTACACAACAAGATACAAGATTAAGTTTAAACTCATGTCTCGTACTCCCCAGCACCGTGAATTACAGCAAGAGTATGCAATGTATGCTGGCAACGCCATTGATCTCTCTAAAATTAATTCTCTTTGCTATGGAAATGGGAGACAAAACCAGAACCCATTGCTACAAAACATCCAAGGCACTTCAGCTGATTTTCCTCAGAAAAAAAACCCAAAAAACAAACACAAAACTGATGCCTTGTACAGTTATTAATTATATTTGGGCTGACATGAATTTAAGAAACCCGTAAGCTTGACATGCTAATAATTAAAATGCCTATACTACATGAGGTCTATACAATATCCATTTTGATTTACAAAAAATAATGCAGTAAAATGTTTATTAAATGTGAGATACTATAAATTCTCCAGTCATCAGGATGCATATAATATAAAGGATGGCACACACACACCCCCACGTTTATTCGCCTATGCTTTATATTTAGTAGATGGTTGCTAAGATCTTTGAGGGCTTGCAATTTGACTTTGCTGGGGATAATGTATAAGCTTGGTACTATAATTTTCGAGACCATTATAGATTTTTGTGTTATTTCTGAAAAGTTTGCCATGGGCGTTTCTTGCCACTGTGGGCAAGGAACCCATTTTCCCCATTTGTATTATGCTGCAGGACTGACGACTTCTTCAGATGTGGATCTGGCTTTTAAGATCCATCAGTTTTCCACCACAAGACATCCTGTACTAAAATGCACTCTGTACAATCAAGGTGTAAAACTTACAGGAAATACAAGACTGCCCAGTATATGCTTCCTACACTTTGTGATCTATACAATTTAACCACACCTAAAGAAAATTTAGAAGTTATGATTTAGACATTTAGAAGCTTTAATTAACAGACTTCCCCCACATTTTGTCCTCACTGAGCTATGCTGCAAAATGTTCATTAAGCTGAAGGAAATGAAAAGGATTCATTTGAAAGAAGTCAACAGCAGCAGGTAGTCTTTATGTAGAACCTTTCTAGTCAGAACTGTCTAGTCAGAGTAACCCAGGATAACACCTTTTCTAGGCACAGTAGTACTTCAGGATAAGATTTGAATAAAAAGAGATCTGATGAGGGTTTACATTTTAGGAACTCCCACAAGAGATGTGTGTGGCTCTAGACTGAAGTATATGACTGAAGGATATGACAAGCAGCCTGCAGTACACTGTGTCTTTGTGAAAGGGTATCTTGTTGTTTCCCTATGACATCCGTATATAAATTAATTTAGGCCATCATCATTATCTACCTAGTTTTAAGGGATTCAGTTTTGTAGACATTTTTTTTTGTTTTTCAGACAAAGCATAGATCTTACTATACTAGTTTAGTCTAGGTATAGGCACAGGTTAAGGGAAGTGCCCTGAAAAAGTTTTCTTATAGTCTTTGAATTCGTAACATTTTCACTACAAGAGAATCAAGATAAGAAATGAAAAGTTGTGTTTTGTATGACAGACTGTTCCTAGAAGTGAGTAGCTCCATCTCAACATGAAGAGTGCTCCTGTTCACAGTGCAGCTGCTAACAACTCATCAACACCCCTTGTTTAAGAGTAGGGTACAATTAGAAGCCAGAACTTTAAAGCAACCTGAAATGTTATTATTGTAGTAAGCTATGCAATTGAGTTTGATTTCTAGCCAGACTGTATCCCTTTGCTCCTGACAATGTTTACAAGACATATTTAGTGCAGGTGGTACTCTACTTAATTTCCCTGAAGGTCAAGTGTACTTGTCATAATTGTATTTTTTGCACAGCTGAAAATTCAACTACTGTAGACCGAAAACAGACATTGTTTCTGTGAAGGAAACAGCACTAAAGAGTTGTACTTGAAATAAATAGAATGAAGTAGTTTTTCACATTGTTTTCTCCTACTACCTCACCAAGATCATCACTTCTGAGGTTGCTGTGTGTCAGCAGAAGCAGACATTTGGGTACTTATATTTACAGAACTTCACAATCCTTTGTCTGGAAAAAGTGGTTTGATTTGTCTTCCCATAGATGGCTACTATGAATCTTTTTCAGGACTACACTCTGAGATTAAGTTTGTAATGTTTGTAGGGGACTGGTTTTACAATTCTTTGCAATTTACTTAAATTAGAAACTTGATTAGAGAGAAAAAAAATAGAGAACGAAACAAAAAATTCCTTTAGTATTCTGCTATTTTGGAAGATCAAAATCATGTGTCTCAGAGAAGACTCATATAAAGCATCTATAAGTTCTAAACTAAATAATTATTACACGCCATACTGAATCTGAGGGAGGAAAAAAGGCATGATAGAAGTAGGGCACTATTCTTCCTTACCCTTAAGAATTATTCGTCCCTTCTATATGCAATAAGTGCACCTGAAATACAGGAAATTGTCTGCCAACCTTGTTTTTTTCTGTGAATCCATACCTCTCTCATCCTCTAGCTTACAATCTTTCCTAAAGCCTTCACTACTCATTTTACCTGAAGAAAGGAAATTAAAGCAAAGCGCTTTTGAACTCTGCTTGGTTTTGAACTTCTTTTCCATGTCAGTTGAGACAAGCCATAACAAAAAACAAAAAAAGAAGAAACCACCAAACCCTGAACCTACACAGGTGTCTCCTTCTGTAATTCTTATATAATACCTCAGTCTTGCGTAACACTTAAAAAACAGTTTTCTTCCAGTAAACAACTTCCTACTATATCATAGGCATGGAAGAGAAAAATTGTTCCTTCAGATCCTGTGCACCATCAAGATCAGAACCTCAGGTGTGCTCCAGACTTTCAGATCATAAATTTCTAAAAGTAGAGACAGATTCTCTATGTGAAATCCATTTGCTGGCGAGCTGCTTCTTATTCATCTTTTCTACCCCTTCCAAACTGCTTCTCTAAACCACTCTGTGAAACAGAACATAAAGATGTAAAAACTGGAACTGGTTGAGATAAATATGGAAAGTTACGCTATATAGGATGAATTTTATTTTACCTAACAACATAAATGCAAATAAAATAGCACCCTCCTGTGAGGCAGGTATTTTTATTAAATTGAAACAAGAAAGATTAGGACTTCAGACCTGTAATTTTACCCTTAGTGGAATCTGCAAATAAAAAAACCCAGCTTGCAATCTGATTAGTCTTGCTTTCATTATTTTGCTGCTTTCAATATGAGCTACCAGTTTCCTCAATACATAGAATAATGGAGTAAAGCAAATATTATCTCATGAAATTTCAGTAAGTCAAATTATGGGACATTGTTACTTCAATCTGTGGGATTCATCTGACATTTTGTTTCTAAATCCAAGCTTCCTCTTTCCTCACCTCACTGGTGACTCATGTGTGTTGTATTTTTTGTTTTTTTTAAATGGTATTAGTATTATTAAGGTAAACTGTTTCGTTTTATGGTTAAATTCACTTTCCAATTCTACAAAATTATGTTTAAAAAAAAAAAAAGAGAAAGTGATCCCTCTAACCAATATCCTTTGCCAGTTTTGCACATATACATTCAGGGAATTAAGTTTACATAGTGTCATTTAGAAAGTCACGCATCATGACTGTTCTATCAAAACCAGTATTGTAACTGAATTTTGCAAGCAGAATTTGGGTAACTTATTAAGATCTTTTCCATGAGAATGTTTTGAAATCTCTTGCTCACATTAATGAAGGACGTAAAACTTGGGTTACTTAAAGAGCTGCTAAAGTTTGTGTCCTTTTCAAAGGGGAATTAGGAATTTTTTTCAGAAAGACTGCTTTAAATCTGTACAAATCAAGAATTCCTGAGCTTCAACAAAGAAGAATGTCAAAGGAAACAGGAACTAACACCAACTGTGTATCAAGTTTAGGAATATATTTCTTGATTGCATAATTGTTTGAGATGGTTCCCCAAGGGTCATGGCAACACACCTGACCATGTAGGTCATTTTGTAGCATCTAACACAGGTGATCACATTTAGCATCAATCCAACAGGCTTCAATGGTTTAGGACTCCATCATGTTTCTAACATGCTCCTGGTGGAAGGAGTCTGATGCCTTGCATGTACAGGTTATGAGAACATCAAGGCTGTTGAAATCACCAGGGGGACCTGACTGAATTCACTAACTCTTTATTATATTGAGACCTGAATCTCTGTTCTGTTTTCCTCCAATGTCTCTGCTGAGCTACACACTATGTAGTGCCTATGTCCTGTCCTTCTCTTCCTTTATTTGGGATTTACACAGAACAGACAGCAATGATTTCCTGCTGGATGCCCTCAGGATTCACTGTGTGTTTTGGACATTACAAAGGGAGAGCAGACAGTCAAGAAAATTTGAGACTTTTATGGGAGAAGGGGGTTGTGGCCTTTGGCTACAAGTTCTTAATGAGCTTCCTGCTCCCTTTCTTCCTTAGCTCTCTATGACAGGAGGTGGTAAGCATAATGAAGACTAGAATTGTATATCCCTCCTTGCCAAAGATTTGTCATCCAGTGTTTTTTAAATTTAGAAACTTAGCTTGGCTGGCATTTGTTCTACTGCACAAATGTAAAATAAGTAAGGTTAACATAGCATGAAAGAGAAACATGGGGGAGATCTACTTCTCCTCAATTGCTCTGTTTGAAAACTCACACTTTATTTTGTGACAAGCAATAACATTCACTGAAAAAGGCATCCTGCATTGAAAGATATTGGGCATTCTTCAATATATGAGAATATTTCTGAATTAAGACCTTCTGTATTGTTTTCTATTTCCTTAAGAAGGCCTCAGACTGTCCCAGCTGTCTAAACACATTTACAGACTCTCCACACTGCTGCAAACCCACTGTAGTGGAATTTGTGTAAGGGTCAAAGGTAGCATAACTGAAGAGTTTTTGTTTGGGTTAGGTTTTTTAAGACACGAGAGGATAGCCGTTTTCATCAAATGGAACTAAAGGTACAGTTTATTAATCTAGTTTAGAGATACAATCTTTCTGAGTGATGGCTAACCAGTTGGCAAACTGTTTGGGTGTTTTTGGTTTTGTTGTGTTTTTGTTTTTTTTTAATTGGTTGCTGCACTTTGCAGCTTGCTTTTGACTTACCCACTTTGTTTTCTACTGCCCTCTTTTTCCATTTTTTCTTCTTTGTAAAGTGGTAGTTGAGCCATGAAAAGAAACCCTGTGAGTCCTAGAGTAAATGCCACGTTACTTTTCCTTGCACTTGCTTGTTTAAGTAGGAGAAAAAGAATAAACCTTTTGGATCAGTTGATACATTCGCATTTGAAGCCAGGAGATAAGATGAGATCAAATCAATCTTACCTAAAAGCAGATAAGCAATTACTAAATAACCAATAGAGGATATTTATCACTTAAATCCATTGCTCAAAATTTGACAGTTAATATCTTTCCTGAAATTGCTGTTTGGAGGATCCCTCTCCCATCTCTAGGAAAGACATCTGGGTAGCACTGAATGGAGTTTAGTGTTTGAACATCCCATCTGGTTTCATCATGTTAACACATGATTCCAAGTCATTCAAGTAGTATGAACAATGGATATTGTATTCCATATAGCGTCATGTGGATTTAATCTTTAAAAGATGGTGGCACTGTAGAACTCAAGCTATTAGTTAAAAGTCAGAACATCTCATGTACTGAAAACTTATTTCCCATAGCCTCAGAAAAGGCTCACATTTTATTCTGCTCTTAGAATGACAAGCAGACAAGTGCCATTCCCATTCTTATTTATCATAATGCCTATACTGATAAATCAGGAATGTATTTGCTAAACATGGCAGTGAAAAGCAAAAGTACAACAGACTTTTTCATGAGACTGCTCATTATTTTCATCATCAAATTGCTTCCAGATTGCTTAAAAACAAGTGCAGAAATTTGCTATGAGGCAAATAGAAGCTCTGGGCACCTTTGCCTTCAGAGCTGGTAACTACTTTTGACTGAGATTAACAATATCTACAATGTCTCTCTTCAAAACAAATGGGGAGTCTTTTCTTTAACAGGCCAGCACTAATCAGTCTCAGTGATGCTGAAAGAACATATCATTTCTCTCTGACCTCTTGAATAAAAATTCAGGTTTCATTTAATAACATTCCTTATTCAAGCACTTCTTTTACATTTATTTCTTCATAAGGACTATTAACCATTGCACTGTAACACTGACCTTAACAGGTATTTTCATTTTTTATTAAAAAAAAAATCCCTATTAGGAACAAATATTCAATGAGAGATTTGTTAATAAAGCTGATTTTAATCTGAAAGGGAATCATAGAAAAATAAAAAACTCAGCAGATATTTAACTATTTGCTAGCTGCTTTTTACCCCACTGACTAAAAGAAAACTGCTTTATTTGAGCACTTGGGAAAATAAATTGAATTTATCTGCCAGGGTAAGGAGATGAGGAAGTAAACACATATTTAGGAGGAAAACTTCTTTTATTTTGGTGGAACAAAACAGGACAAAGATGCTTTAAAATTTGCAAAACACGTAGGATTATGCAATTTTTAAATCAGACTCACCTTTTATTTTTGGAGTTAAAAATCTAAAAGGTTTGATTTCACATCAGAAATCCCTGGAGCTGGATCAGGAAGAGGCACTAGTTTATCCCTCAAAGCTGTAAAGCCAGAATCAGAGCTGTGTAACAAGGCATTATAGATTTGGTTGATGAGAAAAGACAAAGAGAATTCTGTGGAGACTGATAAAGGAGATTCAATTACACCATCTAGCTTTTTCTGAACTCTGTTGAAATGTATCCTTTCTTTAGTGTCACCACAATTACCAGCCAGCTCCTAGGGTGAAGTAAGTTCGATGTGAGTAGGCAAGGAAAGCAAAGTGGATCACATGGCATGAGGATTTTCACACCAACATCTATGTCAAAAGTATTCAAGAGGCTACTGATGAGGAAAAAAAATAAATAAATAATTGTTTACCTCTATTGTTTCTGATAACAAAACCTGTATAGAGGATCAAGACTAATTTGGAAACCAAAGAGCAAAGAATGAAGAAATGTGCTCCAGTTTACGAAAGTAAGTTCTTTATGGGAGGAACTGAATGAGTTCACAGCTAAGCCAGGTTAAGAGTTAGCTGTATTGGCTGGAGATTTTGTTTAAACCTATGGAGATCATATAGACTAGTAAACCAGTGGATTATAAAGACTCAACACAAACACATCTAGCTAATAAGAGCAGGGAAGCTACTGAACTCCCTAATTTGAGAGAACCATAAAGTGCAAAACTGAAGTGGAGATGATCAAAATCTTCTGGTTTTAATACAGTGTCTCACTGTTCCTGTCATCTCTAATGATTAAATCATTAGTGACTGTACTCATTGATTACCACCTTGGGTTTACAGTACTAAAAATTATTTGTTTAATTTGGCAATATTTCTATCAACTCTCTTCAGTTCTGATTTAGTACTCATTCAGGAGAAATTCATGCAAGCTGTGGCAGACAGCCTGTGTCAGAAAGTCTTCAGAGTCTGTTTATCTAATTCAAGTACTCTGTCTAGAAATGCATTGCTTTTCAATACTTAAAATCCATTCATTCAGTTCCTTATTTTGGCAGGCACACTCTCCAAAACACACAATACTTTTCTGTCTATAATTATTACTATAGAAAATGTTAGGTACTTCCCTCCATCATCTGTAGCGCCTAAATTACTACAAGCACTTCTCATTCTCTAAATGGAAAGAGAAACACTGAAAAAAAAGTGACTTTAGGAAACTGAAGTCCTAAACTGAGTCTGTCTGAAAGCACTTTTAAAAGGTTTTAGCTTTCTATGGTCCTAAGACACTGTCCTGGGTTAACACAGCCCACTCTCACAAGCTTCCATAATAGAGATGAAAAGCATAGAATACCCCAGCTTAAAAAGAACTCAAAAGTTAATGTCTTCTAGAATTTAGGTAGTGGGTTAAATCTTTCTGGTTACATAGAATAATTTTGAGCAACTTGACTTTTTGTAGTGGAAATATTTGACTTCTCAAAGAAGATCTACAGTTAGAGTTGATTCTGCTCATGACAGGTTTCACTTAAGATGCAGCAACAGACATTTGAAGATGTAGCTAAAGTTTCCAAAGGTGACAGAATTAATTTGTGATCAGAAGGTTGGAGCGCCACTCCTATGAGGACAGACTGAGAGAGTTGGAGCTATTCTGTCTGGAGAAGAGAAGCCTCCATGAAGGTTTCATTGTGGCCTTCCAGTATCTGACGGGGACCCACAAGAAAGCTGGGGAAGGACTTTTTAGAGTGTCAGGTAATGATAGGACTAGGGGGAAGGAACAAAACCAGAAATGAGTAGATTCAAATTGGATGTTAGGAAAAAATTCTTCCCCATGAGAGAGGTGAAACATTGGAACAGGTTGCCCAGGGAGGTGGTGGAGACTTCATCCCTGGAGGTTTTTAAGGCCAGGCTGGATGTGGCTCTGAGCAACATCATCTAGTGTGAGGTGTCCCTGCCCATTGCAGGAGGGCTGGAACTAGATGATCCTTGAGGTCCCTTCCAACCCTAACAATTCTGTGATTCTATGATTCTGTGTTTACTGCCAAGTGTGACCATGCTGGCCTAGTTAGACATCATAAACTCATAATGCCAAATGATCCTCAACAAGCTTAGCAATATATTAATTTTAAAAGGCAGTAATACAGTGTCTGATAAGACTCTTGTTACTATGTCAGTTATTCTCTGATTTGCAAGAAAGTGTGGGATTACTGTAATTTTTTAGCTCGAGTGGGGGAAGGCATATTTATTTTCTAGAATGTTGTATTCAGTCATCCTGCTCCTACCCATGGAGTTCAAATTCGCACACACACAAAAAAAAAAAAAAAACCAAAAAAAGAGAGAGACTGCTTTTGCAATTCTATTCTGCATTAGGAGGGAGAAGAGTATCTCAGCACTTTGATTAAAGTTTCAGGATTAAGATAAAAATCGGTAGCTTTATTAAATCTACTGTTGCTGGATATTTTGCTGGACAAAGAGCTACCACCATTAACTGAAGCTAATGGCTGGTCCTAATATGAAGCCTTGAAAGGGCAGTCAGCATTCTAACTTGGACTCTGATTATTTGTAACTTGTGGCTAGCCTTACAGACCCAAAGAACTACATTCAAACTTACATTAATGAAGGTAGAAGATGTTTAACTAAGACTTTTGTGCACTGCAGACATTTGAAATCTCAGTCTCTGCCTCTTGTTTTCCACATACAAATGGCAAGCTGCCAATTAGGGAAGTACACATGCTGCAATGCAAAGGAAAATAAGCAGATATGTCTGTATGTACTAACTGCAAGTCAGAGTATTGTCTAGTGCAGCTGGAGTGAAAAACACTCCAAAAAAGCTAATTATAACTTCAGTCTTTATTATAAGTGAAAGCTTTTGTGAGCTATGGTTATGTTCCTCACTGAATCTTATTTCTTGCTTCTATGTCTTTTTCCTCTTTCACCAATTCAAGCTCTTGAAAATAAAATTGTGTCAAAGATATTAAAAACAACAACAGCAAAAATTCTATAACAAGGCAATTTATCAAATTACAGAACAAAGCACAAAAGTATCTTCATTCATGGCATTACCTTTATGGATGAGCTTTTTAGTTGCTTTAAGCCCTATATAGAACACGATTCCAACAGACACCTGAATTTAATTAAAATATCTAATAAACAAAAACTACTAGCATTGATTGAAGCATTTCTATCAAGGTTGCTTTTCAACTTTTTGAGGCAGGAGACAAGTTACTGGCAAAGCCCAGAGGAGATCCAGGTTTATTTGGCCTCCTGTTACAGAACGATGCAATCTCTGCTTATTCCCTGACTACCAGGCCATAGAAAGGCATATTAAGATTATTTCCATTTGCTCATTCTATAAAGTAAATGGAAAATGTTTTGGACACTGCTATACAGTAGTAAAAAATTCTATATGATATATAATGCACACAGTTATACATCACCCTCAAAACCTAGCAGCAGTAAACAAAACCGTGATACGGATGAAAATACAGCTAACAAATCTGAAGAAATATATTCTCACTCTATTTGTATTTTCTGCCCAAATATCTTTTATCACTTAAAAGATCACCATATTTGTTGAGCTTGCTAAAATAAAACTATAGCCATGGTTAAATTTTACTAATCTGTCTACTTGACTGAGTCCAGTGGAGGGCTACCAGGATAATTGAGGGACTGGAGCATTGCCCTATGAGGAGAGGCTGAGAGGGGCTGTTTAGAATGGAGAAGCAAAGACTGATAGGGCATTTAATAAACGTATAGAAACATCTACGGCTAGGTGTCAAGAGAGAAGGGACAGGCTCTGCTCACTTGCACCCTGTGATAAGACAAGGGGCAATAGATATCAATTGTAGCACAAGAGGTTCCACCTCAACATGAAGAGGAACTTCTTCACTGTGAGGGTCACAGAGCATTGGAACATGATCCCAAGAGAGGTTGTGGAGTCTCTTCTGGAGACTTTCAAGACCCATCTGGATGCGTTCTTGTGTGACTTGTGCAAAACTCTATGGTCCAGCTCTGGCAGGGGGGTTGGACTTGATCTTTGGAGGTGACTTCCAACCCCTAACATGCTGTGATTCTGTGATCTTTCTCTCTACTTCGAAATGAGAGACAGCCTAACTAAATTTTCAAGCCTTTCTAACGGCCAAATGATTGTGCTACATTCCCTTATGAAGTGATTAGCATCTTTTGTGCCACACTACTCTGCATAAGCTGGTTTTCTGTAACTCATAGACCACTTCTGTACAGGGCTGTTGCCATGTTTCATTTCCAGAAGCAACTATATGAAGGAATAGAACTTTCAGAAATGAAAAAAATGGGTTCTACTTTTAACTTAACAGAAATTGGCATTTTGTCTTATAGCCTTGCTAGTGCACTTGTTAGTAATGTGATGTGATGTTCATGTAGTTTGAAGTGAATTTGTATACTTCAAGGATCAAGTGCTGTTTCTCACGAAAATGTAAGATTTTGCTTCATGTTTGATTCCTAATTCACAAGCAGTGCAGTCTTTGAATATCAGCTTTTCTATCGAGCTGAAAGATTGTGATTCGTATAGTTAAATTTCATGTGGTGTTGTACCATTTTTAATGAAAACTCTTTCAGAAAACAGTGATCAGATCTTGCTGCAGGAATAAGCAAGGTCAAAATAATAGGTGTGTTAAAATGGAGTTTATAGTCAAAACCAGACACATTGGCTCCACAATAGCTGTTTCCCATTCAACAGCAAATTGATTATTTTAGACAGACCTCTAATTCTCAAATTTAATGTAGAACAGAACTAGTTTTGAACTCAAAGTTTTGTGGGCTGGAAAAAGTGAGTTTTCTGCTTACCTGTAGCCATGAAGTTTATCAGTTTATAAAAAATATCAGTGAATGGTATGCAATGAATCATTTAAATGAAGTCCTTCACGTACAGATATTGGCAATCTAGCACTGAGTGGTCACACACATTCAACATATTCTACTTTATCTCACCCTCATACAGGCAAAACAATAATGTGGCCTCCCATGAAGTCATTTACTGTTTGATGTAATGGGCCAGAAGTACTTTAATGTTGCTCAGCATAATTAGCAACCCAAGAAAGAAATAAGTGCACAATTTGACAGGAACTTTTGCAAGAAATACTATTTGTAACAGTGTCTGCTTTTTGCTTTCTAGTCAAAAGCTTGCAGTTTATTTGGAACATTTTGAAAATTTTCAAATTAAATATCCAGTAAAGCCATATAAGAAAGCATCAAAATGTCCTCCAGATAAAGTAGTCAGTTCTGTTAGTAAGATTATTGCATCCTGGACCAAAATCCACTTTTTTTTTGGTGTTTTGGTTTGGTTTTTAATAGTAGCAATTACTAAGAGTTATGCAAGAGAGTTATTCAGCGTATGATAACTTTTGGACATTGATTAATGCAATTGGGTGGGAAGAGGGAAACTGATAAGATTTAAAATAATTCTTTCACTGTCAGAAGGCTCTGTCATCACATCCAGGTGCTACCTGGAACAAACCAAATGAGATAAGTTTCTTCTCTGCCTCTGCTTATGACCAGAGCTAAATGAATGCACAGCTAAAAGCAAACTTCATAAACCTTTCCTGGGTCTTTGACACCTTCATCAGAGTATTATAAATAACAAGGCTTTAGAGATGCTACTCTTGTTAAAAAGCATCTTCAACCATTATCATAATTATGGCAGGCTGCCGTGTTCTGACTCATGGAACTACACTGTTTGGGTGCCAGGCTTTGCAGGAGATTTCTCACAGGTTTCACAGCACTTTGGCATAATAGCCTAGCAAGCACCACAGCCTCTACCTTCCGCTTTAAATCTTTTAAGAGGACTAGGTATAAACTTGGAAAGGAAGTTGAATCTGTCTAGAATGAAGAAAAAAAAAAAAACAAACAACTAAGAACAAAATCTGTATGAATTCTGAGCTCTCTTAATATTTAAGACAAATTTCTTAAAATAACTTTCTCACTACAAATCACATACTGGACTTGTTTATGTTAGGTTTTAGCACTAGAATGTTGTCTCCAAATAAAAAAATGCTGGTGGTTATATTAGAGTATCATTTAAAAAAAAAAAAAAAGATAATATTGTCTAAAAAAAGATATAGTTATTTCTTTACAAAGACAAAATCCAACTAAATTAGAAAGGTCTCTATGATTCAAAAGAGTTATGCAAATATTTAACAAATAGATATCTTCTCCTAGCAAGTGGAAACCAAGCATATGGCACTGTGCTTGGGAATAAAATATGGAGATAGATGAAAGTCTTTTCTGGGCTCCAATTTGAATTGATAGAAGTTTAATCAAGGTTAGACATAATAATGATAAAAACCATCAATCACAGGATCACAGGATGTTAGGGGTTAGAAGGGACCTCCAAACATCTTCAAGTCAAACTCTCCTCCCAGAGCAGGACCATAGAATCCAGCAAAGTTTGCACAGGAATGCATCCAGATGGGCCTTGAAAGTCTTCAGAGAAGGAAACTCCTTAACATCTCTGGGGAGCCTGTTCCAATGTGCTGTAACCCTCGTAGCAGAAGTTCCTCCTCATGTTGAGGTGGAACAGTTTATATCTGTTACCCCTGTCTTATCACAGGGTGCAAGTGAGCAGAGCTTGTCCCCTCTCTCTTGACACCCAGCCTTCAGATATTTATAAACATTTATTAAATCCCTTTTCAATCTTCTCCTCTGCAGGCTAAACAGCCTCTCCTCATCAGGCATTGATCCAGTCCCTCAATCATCCTGGTAGCCCTCTGTTGGACTTTCTCAAGTAGATCCCTGTCCTTCTTGAACTGGGGAGCCCAAAACTGGATGCAATAATCAGTAAAACTTGAAAACATACTACATTTTATATACTTGAAATCATTCTGGCAACTTAGGATGCTGATTTTTTTTTTTTTTTTGTTATGATATGAATCTTAATAGAAAGATCTTTATATATTTCAAGACAGAAGGATCAGTGTAACAATTGTATAAAAAAAAAAATCACTAAAAAGATGTAATTACACATTTAAAAATAACTTCAATAACATTGCTATTAACATGCTATTAACCAGTTGAAAAAGTAACAAAAGCAATACAGAGCATGTCTCTGCTCCTTTCAATGAACCAATGTCTCTGCAGCAGATCATAACATTGGCAGCAGCAGTAACATTCACCAGGACATGTGCTCTTCTGTCACCAGTGTCAGAGTGACTTTTGAGGAAGGAACAGAACAAGAAGCAAAATTCTTTCACAGGGTCACAGGATGTTAGGGGTTGGAAGTCACCTCCAAAGATCATCAAATTCAACCCCTCTGCCAGAGCAGGTCCATAGAATCTAGCACAGGTCACACAGGAGTGCATTGAGATGAGTCTTGAAAGTCTCCAGAGAAGGAGACTCCACAACCTCTCTTGGGAGCCTGTTCCAGTGCTCTGTGACCCTCACAGTGAAAAAGCTCCTCTTCATGTTGAGGTGGAACCTCCTGTGCTGTAGTTGATATCCATTGCCCCTTGTCCTATCACAGGGTGAAAGTGGGCAGAGTCTCTTGACACCCAGCCCTCAGATATTATTTGTTATTTCTTCCTAACATCCAATCTGAATCTACCCATTTCTAGTTTTGCTCCATTCCCTCCAGTCCTATCACTACCTGACACCCTAAAAAGTCCCTCCCCAGCTTTCTTGTAGGCCCCCTTCAGATAGTGGAAGGCCACAATAAGGTCTCCTCCGAGCCTTCTCTTCTCCAAACTGAACAATCCTAATTCTTTCAGCCTGTCCTCACAGGAGGGGAGCTCCAGCCCTCTGATCATCCTCATGGCCCTTCTCTGGCCAGGTTATTGGTTCCTCCTCTGACTGACAGTGGTGCATGTCAGCGATTCTCTGATGGGCATCATGGTAAATTTTACTTTTGTTTTTAAATTGTTGTAGTATGTAAAGCAAAAGCCTTTCCTTGCAGAATCAGTGTTTAGAGAATTGGTATTTTTCTCCCCCCTTTTGGGGGGCACTATTGCTGACTGTCATGGTAGAGAGAGCTCAGTGAGGACTCCCAGGGCATTGGCCCTTCTTCTAGATTGCATGACAGATGGAAATACTTCAGAGAGCCAGGAACCTTATTCACTCCATAGCATCATCTCTTTTTGCTGAAATGATTGCAGCAGTAAGCATCTGTCCCTTTACAGAGTATTTTTTTATAATAATTTAATATTAACAGGTGTCTTCTGTTCCATATTTTACAACCGAGAATCTGAGAGTTTAAAATGAATCTCTAGAGTGAACACCTTTGAAAAATTAAATGCCTGAACCTGCATATCCTATTGGCAATCCACAGTTTTTATTACCTGCTGGTAGCCAAGAATATATTTTCTTTTGCACTGCTAACTGGCAGTCTAGAGAGCTTCTGCATGCAGTAGGGTGAGCTTTCCAAGAGCTAGCCAATATTATTCCTAGTAAAAGTAACATTTCAGGCACTTTCTATAAGTCATACTTCATCTGCATGCACCTATTTTCACACATTCACAGCAATTTACAGTATTTTCACTTGTATGATTGTTATTCTCTTAAACAAGAAGGATGAATACCTTCTTTAAATTATGGGCCAAAATTAGTTTATTTCTTAAATAAGTAGGGCTTCCCAGCTTCAGTGGATTAAAGACACCTGCAGAAGAGTTCCTATCCTAATGTGGAGCACTGTAAAAACAAACATTAGAATTTTTAAATAAGAGTCTGGACTTTAATTAGAAACTTTAATATTTGAAGTTGAATGCAAATTAATTTTCTTTCACTTCTTTTTTTTTTTTTTTTTTTAATAGGGAGCCTACAACTGAATCAGAAATAAACTTCTTTTTACCCTTGAATAAATTGGACAACCTAAAATATTTTAAAATACTAGGGAAGGAATGTATCAGGTCCAATGACACACACACAAGTGAAAATATACTTGAAGTAATTAAAAATCCTAGAAGACAAAAAGAAATACTTTCTTAAAGGGTGAAGTATGTTCAGGGCACCTACAGATACTCTGAACCTTGTGACGTTAACAGGGCAGGGGTTGGGTAATGCCATGTAAAAAGTAGCCTTCATCCTTTTGGGAAAAGGCAAAAGATGATCCTTCCAACACCACAAACAGGAGAGAGAGATGACATCCTGGCAACTGCTAGTTATTAAGAGAGTTTTACTTAGAAATTCTGCACCTATAAGGTTCTGCTGCCAATATCCACATGTGTTAGGACTGCCATTTTTTCATATTAGCATCTTTTTTAGATGACATTAGGTCTGTACCAGGAACCTTATTTTACCCTACTCTACAGTTTACTATACATATAATTTTACTCTCTCTCTCTCTATATATATATAAAATTTGATGGGTTGGACATGATGATCTTGAAGGTCTCCTCTAACCTGGTTTATTCTTTTCTATTCCAATACTTTTTAATCTCTCGAAAATACATGTTTAATAAATCCACAGGTACTGGTTCACATGATTACAGTAATGAATAATCTGTCAATTCAAAGGCTTTGAGCTGTCCATAGATAGATCACCTTATGCCCTAAACATGAAAACATCATCCTTAGGCATGTAAAACACACATCAAAATTTGCATACAAAGATCAGGTTTGTTAGGAAAATTGTCTCTGGGATGTGAAATTGAAGACAGTTTATTGAAATTGCTTGGATACTGCAGATTTGTTTTGGGGTTTTTGTTTTGTTTTTTTATGAAAGAAATTTCTAGCCCTAGATCTATTATGTGTGTTATAAAGACTCGAATTTCAAAGGTCCCAAATGAGCAAAAAATTCACACCGTTTTCAAAGCTTTATTGTATAATGTAACCTGTTGTGGTGGTGGTGGTAAGGAAACATCTTTTTCACCAGAGATGTAGGAATTAACTAGTTATTACAGTTATGAGCCAGAGGGAAAAAAACTTGGCACATTATCTTATAGTTACTCTGAAAGCATGCCTTTACAATAACTGTCTTTTTCACTTTTTCCTATTACAACAGCCATTTGAAGTGACATAGGAGATATTTATTTGCAGTAAGAACCTAAACACTTGTAGCACCATGTTCCATAGGCTGTCTCATTTAAAAGCTGTAAGTCCAGCCAGATGCTGGCATATTGTATGACAGATAGTTGGGGCTGGAGAAGAGAAGGCTCCAAGGAGACCTCATTGTGGTTCAAAGCCTACAAGAAAGTTGGGGAGGGACCTTTTAGGATGTCAGGTGGTGATAGGACTAGGGAGAATGAAGCAAAAATAGGAATGGGTAGATTCAGACTAGGTGTTAGGAAGAAATTCTTCTCCAAGAGAGTGGTGGGACACTGGAACAGGTTACCCAGGGAGTTGGTAGAAGCCTCATCATTGGAGGTCTTTAAGGCCAGGCTGGATGTGGCTCGGAGCAATCTGATCTATTGTGAGGTCTCCCTGCCCATGGCAGGGGGGTTGGAACTGGATGATCCTAGAGGTCCCTTCCAACCCTGACAATTCTATGATTCAAGCTGACAGAACTCTGCTTAGCAGGAGAGGAAATGCATTTGGAAACTATGGAAATATGTCATTGAGTTGAATGGAAAAAAAATATGATTAAATTTATGTACATGTACTCAAATTTCATGTTTAATCAGTCAAGAATAATAGAATATCTGCCAGAAAACCTTTCAGCCTGACAAAGTACTGTACAAACTGTGTCTTCTCCTTGGATAGGGTCTGCTGCTTTCATAGTATTAGCTACAGTCAGGGTTTAAAAAAAAAAAAAAAAAAAAAACAAAAAAAGTTATGGGACACAGTGTTGGGATATCTTCTCTGAATTTACTGAATTCCTTCCAGAATGCCTTATGGACAGACTATTTAGTATTCATCACCATGCTCCTGTACAGCAGCAACTGTTAATCTTCTAAAATGTACAGGAAAGGAAAAAACATTAGCTCTACAAGCAGGCTTATTTTGGCCTATCTTGTCAGTTTTAGTAGATGAGCTGTTGGGCTTTTGACAGGGGAAAAAAAAAAAAAGAATTCTAGTAGTTAACTGTAAATTAAATAGCTAAAGTAGAAACTTACTGTCTAGTGTATCTAAGAATCAGCAAAGCAAATTCATTTTTCTTCTCTTTTCAAGGTCAGCACTAAGATTACTTACAGTCTGTATTACACAGTTGTATCATATAGCTGACATGTCAGACCATGAACCCATAATTCAACAAGCTCAGACTTCAAGTCCAGCAGAAGCATGGAGTTAAGTGTGCTTTCAGGTGCTCCTGAGTGTTGCACTCAGTCACTGCTGCTCTCTAGGAAAAGAGCTGTGTCCCCACACACCCCCAACCACACACAGAGAAGTCTTCTCCTTTTCTTCCCTCTTCAACTGCCCCAACTCCCATAAATGTTAACCCCAAACCCAAAGACAGTTGTAAGTTTGGCAAGCAAGGGCAAGACTGAGTTTTTTGTCATTGCAATGCAGAGTTACTGAAATGACCTTAACAGCTCAGTGAGATAAATAGACCCTCATCTCTTCTGTACCAGTGTAAAACCAGAGCAGTGCTAACTCCCCCACTTTTGTTGTTTAACTGATTTTAATGAGAGGTCTAGGGGAGGGGGAGGGAAGGGTTTCCAACCAGTTTCTGACAACGTATTTTTGAAGGGAAAACAGAATCTTCAAAAAGGAAGAAAATTAAAAGCTTTTCCTCAAATTTCCTTTCATTTCTTATCTTCCCAAAATACATATATACAGTTTGTTCCAGGAAATGTCTGAAATGCCTTCTGGTAGCTTTTAAATAAACATGAAAATGTCTTTTTGAGTTCAAAGAGTTTTAAATAATGACAGAGGAAGAGTTCTTGGACTATAAACACAGTTGTAAACAAAGGTCAGGAATCACTCTCAATAATTATAATGCATCATCATTACTTTTAGACTTTTAGCCTGCTATCACATAACTGAATGAGATCTGAGCAAAGCTCTAATGTGCTTCCACAGCAATCTTTTCCTGTGCACTAAAACCAACAGAGCTCAGCTGCATTTCTCAGCTAGGAGCTAATGTTTCTGGGTACACGTTACTGTTGCAGTTTCATTTGTCAGTAAAGCCTTATTTACTTACTTCCTGTTATTAATTATGGGAAACCGGATCTCTTCAAACTGTAGGAGAGGCTCTTTTAACTCCTGTCTAGACTTTTCAAGACAAAATATTGATGAGCCCTTTAATGTTTGTGCAGAGACGCAAAATGAAGGAAAAAAACATCCCTGCCTCAAACAGCTTAGGACTCCTTATCACACATTCACAAAAAAATAAAGAAATCATTTAAATCACTGGGGCTCGCATCCTTATTGTTAGTCTCTCAAGTGAGGTTTTCTTTCATAGTTGGATACTTTCTTCATCTGTCACACTGATTAATTAACAGCTCACAGTATGAGCCCTAAGCTTAAATAGCCTACTGAAATGAGAGATCAACGTTAACATTCCATAAGAAGCTGAAGAAGAAAATTGCTTTATTTAGTATGAAGGGATCTGTCTTCTAATAAAATAAAAAGGAGATAAATATATGGTTTTTCTTACATATAATATGAAAATACGCAAGAAGATGAATGTGCATGGCCTGTGGAGGAAGATTGCAGAGGAAGTTCAAGACAATAGTTTGAGAAGATTTTAAATTAAGGTGTTGTCTGGAAACAACCCGATCTTGAGCAGCAGTGATTTTCATCACCATTAAATAATAAAAAAAAAACCCAAAAAAAAAAAAAAAAACCCAAAAAAAGAGCCAAAACCAGTTTACCAACATGAAAAAAACAGGTCTAAAAACACAGTATCATTGCCTGTGAGGATGTATGGGAAAGACAGAAAGACATGCAGTATCATGAAAGGGAGAGCTGCTAAAATGTTAAAACTAAAGCTAGTTTTAGCCAAAACATTTGCAGTTTCTCCCCCCCCCACACACCTTTCCCAGACAGTTACAGTTTGGCAATTATTTCAAGAGTTTGACTTTCAACAGCTACAAGCTCTCTCCCCCTTTTTTAAGCCCCTCTAGTACTGCTGAGTGGACAAAAATTACAGATGCAAGAGAAGCTGACAAATGAGTGTAAGGCCCCTCCTCTCCAGTGCCTCGACAGTCGGAGCTCCTGCCAAAACATGCCTGAAAGCTAGTGAGGAGACAAAGACACAAAGATTCCATTTTCTCAAGGAAAATAGATTTCGTGTAGAAACTACCAGGGGGAAGAATAGTGCCCTGACACATGTGTTGTTCCAAAAGCAGAGCAGGAATTAATGTTTCAAGAAGCAGAAAAAAAAAAAAAAATAAATCATATTTGATTATTCAGTAAGCTCAACAGACGCTGTTTAATACACAGCTCTTTTTAAAGTGCTACAGGGTCTGAGAATGGGGGGAGGGAAGCTCCCATAAAACTGGAAAAAAAAGCATGTTCAGTGATGGAGAATCTTCAGTTTAACATGACCCAAAGTAGAAGCTCACTACTGTGAGCTCATTTCTTGATAATGCTGTAGAATGCATGTAAGGGGGGAAAAAAAAAGTAAATTCAGCTTTTTTTAGTTCAGATCTGTTTGAATGTGTTTACTATTAAAAGATTCTTCCCCCAGGGCGTCATTAATAAAGTTGCAATGAGTTTAAAACCCTGGCACCTATGCACTTCCAAGTTTGCAAGCTTTTCATAGTAAGTTTACTACTTGTGGCTTGTTATACTGTCATGACTGACACTCATCACTGAGCTGGAACTGGCTGGCTATGAGCAGGGAGATCAGCGGCAAGGTGAACACAAGCAAGCAGAGAAAATAAAAAGGCAGCAAGAACGTGATCTCTCTTTGAAAGTAGTCAGGAAGTTGGAAAACAGTGCAACTGATTGTGGGAAGATTTGTGAAAATTCAAGTTTCTCACTAATGTAAAAATTAGACTTACAACAGCATAACATTAAGAATTATCATTTAAGTGTGATCCCAGCCCTTTAGGACTCAGTGGCAAAAGTAGCTACTAATGCTAAGTGTAACTGGGAATTTGTGTAGTAATGGTGTAAAATGAAAACCTTACTGATGATTAAGCTTTCAAAATATTCTCAGCTGTGATAATTCCTGCTCATCAACATGCACCATTCTTATAAACCTTCTGCTTACAATAGCTCTTTTTACCTAAATGTGAGGCTGCTTACACATATCTGGTGGTAGAGCCACCTAAATTCAGCTGGTCTTTCAGACTTCCAGCAGAAACACTAAGGCAGTATAAACAGAACATAGAAAACATTATGTAATGACAGTACAAAAAATGTGATTAATGCCCTGAATTGACAGGTTTGTGATTGAAAATAAAATGCTGTTGCTGAAAGCTTGCTACAAGAGGACTCTCAGGGGCCCCTTGCCCTGCAGAGAGCATTTCAGATGGCAAGTTCAGCTCTCAACCCTCTTCTAACCCTCATGTCCTCCCTCCCTTCAGCCCAGCCATGTACTGCGGCATCTTCCCTGCTCACCCAGACCCAGGCAATGAGAATGTGGCACAGTTCTGACTCTGAACCCATCTGCTGCCTCGCAGCCCTCACTCTTCCCTTTTGTCTGGTTCGGAAGACTGCCCTGATGATAGACTTCAGAGAGAAAGGACTGGTAATCCTTTGACTAACTAATAAAATAATTTCAGGAGATCAACAGTGATCAATACGCAGGGATTGGGATAGTCAAGAAAAATATATGAAAAGAAAAAAATTGTGCTGAGAAACAACACTATTCTCCTAGTATTTGACGTGAAGGACAGAGAGTATAGGAAAAGGAGCTGAACATTACACATTTATTTATAATAATATTTATTTTTCATTAAATTCCTTCACATCCCTTCGACTAATCCCACTATCCTCCCACTTGCTAAGTCTAGGTATGTTCTAAGCCTTCATAGCCAGACAGATTTTTGTGCATTCTACCTTCCAACCATCACTCAGCTGCTTCTCAACTCACATTCCTGCAACTACAGGATCCTCTCGTCTGCTCTGATAAAATGCCATCCTCGTGCACAGATATTCCCATTTGGTTTCCATTCTCAACCAAATAAAACTACCATCATATTTTTGCTTTGTTAGTATGAAGGGATTCTAAATGGCTCACTACAGAAAAGTGGAAAAAATGTCTACAACTACTAGTCTAATTCTCTTAATTTAGTCATTCTGGTTTTCCTTCAAACTCTCATAAAGGGGATCTCAATGTCCTCCTGTACTCCACCCACAGGCAGAAGAGGAGCTACTATACTTTAACACATAGATCTAGAGTGATTTGATGCGTGCTTCCACAGCTACTGCAAGAGAAGTAGACTTAGTCCTGGGGTCAGACTCTGAAAAGACTACTAACAGCAGGGCTGTATTTGAAAAAGAGGGGGAAAAAAAACCCAACCAACAAAACACACACCCAACAAAACAACCACAAACCCAACCAAATGAAACCCACCAAAAACCCCCAACAAACCCCCAAACCCAACACCTCTCTAAAACCAAATAACAAAAAACACCCCCACAAAAAATCAAACAAGAAGCACAAACAAAAAAGGGCTGCAGTTATTGACTATGTGAGAGGCAAAATAAGAAACAAGGTTTATGAATTAAGAGCTACAAATGTGTTTTCTCATGCAGCTGGTAAGCTCATTCTTCAGGCTACCACTACAAAGGAACCCTCTGCGAAAACTCAAATCGCATAAGTTTATAGAAACTCTGCAGCAGCTGAGCAATATTACCACTTGATTTCACTTATATAGTGGCCGGTTCCCTCACTCAGCTAACATTATTCCTCTTTGAATGCTTTTAAAGGTTACTTGAAGATCATCTCCTAAAACAATTTCAACCTGTGAAAGCTACTAAAAGTCAGGATGGAACCTTGTGTCTTTGTTTCATGTCTGTCATTGCAACTGAGTTTATTTTAATGACCGCATGTCCAGGCATTACATAGCACAGAGTTTGAAAAGGAAGGAGGCTTATGTTTTAGTTGGCACTGGTACAGCATAGGTCTTCAGCATAAAATTTATTAGCATTAATGGGCATTATGTAATTAAAGCACTGTGCATTAATTCCCTGAGGGTTAGCGGGGTTTTTTTAATGCCCTATAAACCAGACAAATAACAAATGTGAGATTTTTTTTTTTTTCAAAGCTGTTTGAAGAATGCTCCATTAATTGTCATGTAGAAAGTGTAGCTAAACAAGATGGATCTGAAATCCTCAAAATGTCTTCCATGAAACTGCCCAAAAGTTAATATTACAGTACAATCCTTTTTTAAGCAGATGCGGTATGATTACATGTTTTGCAGGCCTCAAGCTCTTCAAAAAGTAATCAACCTATGGAAAAGTATACATTTGGAAATATTTCTTTTTAGATTTAATGCACCAGACGTACTTGACATAAGGCTTGTTTAGATGAGTTCAGTTTAATAAAGTGGCTTGAACAAGCAACTCATATTTGTTACTTGAGCTCAGGGAAATTCAATCTGAAATGACAAGAATTTAGAAGTCGCTGGGAATCCCATCACCCGACCCACCGCACTTCCGGGAGAGAGGATACTCATGTATGTACTTCCTTGGGAGCCTTTGATATTGCAGGCTAAGTTTGGAACATTTTTATAGACTTATTGAAAAACTGCAGGATTTTTGTAGATTTTGACAAGACTGGTGCATAGTACCAATAAAGGTTCCACCGTTACCTAAACCTGTATTTGAGCATTTAAGAGGGATGATTTTAAGACAGAAAAGTAACTTGAAAGTACACTGTGGGAAAAGTCTGATGCAAACAGGTTGCACCCTATGATAGGACAAGGGGCAATGGATATCAGCTACTGCACAGGAGGTTCCACCTCAACATGAGATGGAACCCTCTTCACTATGAGGGTCACAGAGCACTGGAACTGGCTCCCTAGAGGGGTTGTGGAGTCTCCTTCTCTGGAAACTTTCAAGACTCATTTAGAATCTAGCAAAGGTCACACAGGAATGCTTCCATGGTTCTGCTCTGGCAGGGGGGGTTAGACTCGATCTTTGGAGGTCCCTTCCAAACCCTAACATCCTATGAATATTTGATTTTTCAGAGAAGCATCTTATCAATATTCATCTGTATCACTGCAAAAATTTCTGGCAAATTTTTATTTTATTCAGACACATAATCTCACAAGAACAGCAAACCAGAACAGTGTGAAACAAAATATCACAGACCTATGTATCTGATGTTTAAATTGTTAAAAATATAAGGCTCATTTCCCTGTGTCTCATTATGAATAATCTAAGTTCACTTAGAGCTAACTTGAAGCACAAGACATTTCAGCTGGAAATCCAAAGAGAATAATTAATACAAATATTGCAAATACACATGGAGCTCTGTAGCAACACTAGCAACTTTTCCTTCAGTAATGTCAAGAAAGTCCAATGGAGAGCTACCAGGATGATTGAGGGACAGGAACATTGCCCTGTGAGGAAAAGCTGAGAGACCTGGGGCTGTTCAGTTTGGAAAAGAGAAGACTGAGGGGGGATATAATGTTTATAAATATTTGAGGGTGGGGTGTCAAGAGGGAGGGGACAGGCTCTGCTTACTTGCACCCTGTGATAGGACAAGGGGCAACAGATATCAGCTACAGCACAGGAGGTTCCACCTCAACATGAGGAGGAACTTCTTCACTGTGAGGGTCACAGAGTGTTGGAACAGGGTGCCCAGAGAGGTTGTGGTCTCCTTCACTGGAGACTTTCAAGACCTTTTTGGATGTGTTCCTGTGCAACCTGTGCTAGATTCTATGGTTCTGCTCTGGCAGGGGGATTGGACTTGATGATCTTTGGAGGTCCCTTCCAACCCCTGACATCCTGTCATCCTGTAGCGTCAAGGCCAATTATCAGTTGATCTGCTGAGCATAACCTAAACAAAGTCCTTTATTTCTTTGTCTTCTAGACAAATCACCACAGAGCTGCAGACCAGCAAAAGGAGTGAAGGCAATTTGACCATCATCTGTGTCAGTTCCTCAGAAGCCAATGAAATGCATTATCGGGTCTCCAAGGTACATCCCAGAGATTAGCTGGTCATGCCATACAATTAGCAAATGATTAGAACAAGCTGTTTGCTTCGATTACATTAAGATACTTGTAGAAGTGAGAGCCATTACCTTCCACAGAAGCATGTACCTCCCCAGATTATGTTGTTTATTAGCACTTCATTAACAATGTGCCATATCAGCCAAAGGATCAGGCAGCACAGTGCTTTTCAGGTACAAGGAAAAGATCATTATGAAACTCCACCTGACTCATTTGGGCAAATCAATTAAGTACATCCCAACCACAGACTGCAGTGAAATATATGAATGCTTGTTTTCATCTCAGGCTTTTGTGTATTTTGTGCCAAACCCATAAGCTTCCTTCAGAAGAATGAGCAAAACAGTGCAGCAGCTGAATGAAAAATTTTTAAATGGCTAAACTATTCTTCCCCCCTCTTTTTCTGTTCCTAAGATCAGGACCCTAGGTAAATGATGCCTTCCTAATGCAGCACATGAAAAATCTCAATTCTAAAAATGATTATTTGAGACACTGTGTGCCATTTTATATTCCCAGCAGGATGTTTTTCATCCCACCAAGAGTTTCTAAGCCATTTAGTATTGCTGTATATGCAAAACATATTTAAAGGCCCCCCAAAAGATCTACTAATTAAGAAAATAAAAAGATAAATTAAAAAAAAAAAAAACAAAACAAGCCTATTCAAGTGGTCAGACAGAGTGGAACTTGAGGATTATAGGTAAGAGGGTTGAAATGAAGGCTTGGAAACTATAATTTCTTTCTGTGGTAGCAGCAGAAGCAGTTGTTATAGACCAGGCAAATTAAAGACGTGGCTGACTAAGCCAGCAGTCTGGAAACAAGACATAGCTAAAACATAACAGCAAGCACCCCACTTTTAAAAAGCCAAAAGTGCTGAGCATTTCTTTCTCTCTCTCTCTTCCTGTTATTCTTATCTGACACAAATATCCTCCAGCTGGTACCCTTCCAGCCCTTACTCTCCACTTTCTCACTCCTGTCTTGGGGAGTTAGTAGTAATTCCCAGAACTGTGGACAATTGCTCCATGGTGGGAGTTGTCAACAAATAAAGAAGATTTCTAAAAGGAGAGCAGGTGAAATAACAGAGTTGTATTTCTACTCCTCCTTTTTTTTTGTTTTTCTTCTTTTTTTTTTTTTTTTTTTTTTTTTTCCCTTGGTATGAGAGTTGTTGAGGATACAAAATCAATCTTCCCATACTGAACAATATTTGGTGTTCTTGAGAGCAATTTCATCTATGCCCAGCAAAATCCACACCTAGCCATAGCAAGTTTGCCAATCAAAAACCAAACTGTGACATTTTTCAGGTATGTTAAATATCTTACAGTTTATTATCTTCAGAGAAAAGAAAAAAAAACAAACCACAAACAAAAACCCCACACATCTTTTTTTCCCTCCCCACTTTCTAGTCTATTTTAACCCTGAATCTTTTTGAAGTAAGTTAAAAACAATTGTGCCATGTACTACTAGGGCAGTATATTGTTTTCCATATCAGCACTTTCTGTGTGATCTATGAACTATTGAAAAATAAGTTACTTTTTAAAAAGGAAAAAAACCAAAACCCACATACCAACAAAAATATCCTGGAACAACCCTTTTGTCTTTCCTCAACAGTGGATATGAATTATTAGAAGCAAGAGAAACATTAGTTGCCTTGCTCAGATGGATTTAGGTCAAACAGTGTTGCCAACCTATAATTTTTCTCAATTTACATTAGCATAAACCTGTGGACTACTTTTGATCTCAGTTTATACATCATGAGTGACTATCAGCCAATTCATTTCCCTTGTGTTTATTTGTATTCAAAACAAACCCTTCATTTCAGATTTGTGGCAGATGCATTTTTTTAAGTGCTGCCTTTTCAGTACTACTCTAACGATGTTAATGTTGCTGTGTTGAAACCTTGCATCTAATTTAAGGCACACAAGCTCTTTGCAAACAATTATTCATTAAATACCTTTCAAAAGAGTTCATGAGATGCCTGCCATAGATTTTTAACAGACGCAAAATTGATACAGCTCCATTTCTTATCAGAAATTAACTTTAGATGGCAGAGGGGGTGGGGCGGTTTGTCTGATGCCTTTACCTCAAACAAAATCAATTGCCATTTTACATTTTCATGCAAGTCTAATACCTGTTCTTGGCACTAGTGAGGCCACATCTCAAATACTACGTTCAGTTTTAGGCCCCTCACTACAAGGACAACATTGAGTTGCTGGAGTGTGTCCAGAGAAAGGCAATGAAGCTGGTGAAGGTCCTGGAGAATGAGTCTTTTAAGGAGTGTCTGAGGGAACTGGGATTGTTTAGTTTGGAGAAGAGGAGGTTGAGGTGGGGGAGACCTCATTGTTCTCTGCAACTACCTGAGAGGAATTTGTAGTGAGGTGGATATTGGTTTCTTCTCCCTGCTATCAGGTGACAGAGGGAAAGGAAATTGCCTCAAATTGTACCAGGGGAGGTTTAGATTGGATATTCAGAAAAAATTCTTTATTGAAAGACTGGTCAAACGTTGAAATTCGTTGCTTTGGAGGTGGTGGAGTCACCATCCCTGGAGGTGTTAAAAAACAACAACTTCTAGACATGGCACTTCAGGACATGGTTTAATGGCCATGGTGGTGTTAGGTCAATGTTTGGACTCAATCCTAGAGGTATTTTCTAACTGAAACAATTCTGTGATGAAAGAACAGCAAAAGAATTCTAAAGGTTAAATAAGATCCATATTCAGTGCAGTCTCCCCACCCTGCTTCTAGAATAGGTATTTGAGGAGGTTCTTTACTTCTCCTCCCACAGAGTTTCTCTGCTTCATAAGCAGAAGCCAGCTGCTGATTCTTTCAAGTCTGGTGGTTAGTTGACATTTACCATTAGTTTATGGTTTCCATTTTATCTTAGCAAGGGAAGGTGCCAGAAAAATTGCTTGTAAAGAGTGAAGATCATTCTTATGTTTCTAATTATCCAAAACTGAAAGGGAGGCGCCTACAGTCAAAATTTCTTGGTGGCCTGTAACAGGGGGAGAAAGGCAATTTTGTGCATCAGCACAGAGAACAGGATCAATTCTTGGCTTTATTGTTACTCTTCCTTCCCCTGGCAAACCTCACTTCAGCTGTTGACTAGCAGTGCTGATTGTTATTTATTTCCTTCTAAATCTCAATACCCAAACAATGATTACATTTCCGACTCTATGAAGCTGGCAGCATTATTTAGCAACTGCCATAAAAAAGAGAAAAAAGTCCTGCATATATACCTATGACACAGTGATTTGCTGGTAGAGATGGGGAAAATCAGGAAGACTTCAAGGACATGGCACAAAACCCATTTTACCCTCCCAGAGCAAAGAGAACATCAAATGCAGCTGAAACCTGTACAAAGATACCAAATCCTGCAAACAGCTGTGTAGCACACATGTAGGAAAGATTGATACTAGAGTTTAATTCCCTGCTCCAGACATGCAAACGCACACTGTGATACAGCCCTAACATCTGACTTAGTTTCCAGATAAGCACACTCACACAGGTCTGCTTAAGGGATGTCTTTCTGAAATTTATCTTGAAAAGAAACTCACTTATCTATTTTAAATAGATGAAAGCCTTGTACCAAAATACAGATACAAAATAGTAGTGCCATGATGACTATTTCAATGGTGGAATACACCTCTTAAAATTATTTTCAGATGAATAGGTATTTTGAACTTGTAATAGAGAAAATAGTAGGAGATTGGCTCTCCTCTAAGGCAAGTTCATACATGATGGAATCAGGAAAACAATGATCATCTGATAAGAATTTCCTCCCCCCCACCCCCCAATCAGAAAGTCAAAAAAGCCATACCTGTAGTTGTTAAGACCCCACTAAAACTCAGTAAAACCAAGGTCAGAAGTCGGTCAGCCAGTAATACTGTGTTTATTTAATGGACTTTTTCAGAGTAGAAATCCAGAGTGTGTGGCCTTTGATGATGTTTACTAACAAAGAACCTTAAAAGAGGTAACCTTAATGGAATTGTTGTAGATATGAAAAGAAACTTGGAACCATACAAATACTGGATAGCTCCAAAACTTTATCTGATGTATTTAAGAGACACAGAAGAAAACCATCCCAGACAGCTCAGTAGAGGGAGTGCCAGAAAATACCACAATATTTTTTTCTAGGTCTCAGTCAGGACACTGAAAGATATCCATGCCTGAACATAATTATTATTTTCTTTTTTTCCTAAATCAAGACTTCCATGACTGAACATCACAGAAGCAGCTACAAAAATCATAGTGGCTGACAACATCTGCAGGAACTCAGTAGTGCAGCTGTTCACTGCACATGCAGCAAAAGGGCAGCACTAAAATCTGAAAAACACATCACAGCAAACCCAAAAAGAACCTGACATGGTTTTTTTTTTACATAGATAACTGTAATATAATGTAGAAAAATCCTTTTCTCCAGGACAGTGAGCTGAAAGCCTTACGAGGGAAAAAAAAAACAAAAACCCAAACAACAGTCTGCTGCAATCCATACACAATAGATCTTGAGCATTACTTCCTTTTATTGTGCATTGCACTTACAGGGCACTAGATTTTTCTAAACAGTATCCAAAGTATACTTTCAAGTCCAGCCAACAAACATCTGAATGTCACAGCAGCCTTTCAAGGGAAAGTTACAGCACTGTAATATTTTAAAGACAGACTGAAATATTTTAAAGAGATCAAATACAACCCAGTGCTATATTCTCTTGCTCCCTTGAATTAAAAGTGAAGAGCAGATAATCTGGAAAGCAGAATCTAACTTAAAAGGATCTTTTCCAAGACAAAGAAGAAAAGCACTAATCTTTAAACAAGGTGAAACCCCATCTGGAGATGGACAGGATTGCCTCTTTCTTTTTGCAAAGTAATGATTCAGAAGCACACCCAAAACCACATTAAAGTGATGAACATTAAAACAATCAAGTTCTAAAAGTTACCATCACGTTCTGGCTTTGCATGTCTTTGTATGAAGGGAAGAGAGGTTCAGATATATTAGACTGATTATTTGTTATTCTTCCACAAAGAGACACTTTGGCTGTGTGACCAGGCTTTTTTTCCCCTCACACTGTTTTCTGTTTGGCTTTGTGTTTTTCAAAGCAACCCTCATATTGCCAACATTAGTTCTAGTTTTCACTATTTGCAAAGCAAAATATGAAGTACATACACAAGTGTACAGAGAGCAAGATGGCTTCTTTGCAAGACTCAGTGGAATAAAGGCAAGAATTTTCCTTTGCTCCTAACACTGCTTTTAAGCCACAGTACATTTCTCTCTACACAGGTACAGTTTCACTTCATTGCTAGGGGCAAATGCTATACCATTATTATTAGAGGCTGTTCTTTGCTAGACAACACAAACAATGGATCTATACACTACTGCTAAGACTGCTCAGAAATCTCTTTTGCAGAGAGAGATATTTTGAATTTTTTGTCTGTTTCAGACTTGTGGTGGGTTTACACCACACAGAATGTGGAATCTGCCCTAAAAGGGTAAATAACCACATGTACTCAGAATTTGGAAGTTAAATGAAAACAATTTTAACAAAAGTAGATTAAATACAAAAGTACACCAAATACAAAAGGTAATAAATATATGCACATATACAAATAGACAATAGCTCTCTACAGAACCTCCTTGTACACAAAAGGAGCCCCACACCACCCCCTGGACAAAGCCCAGAGAGCTGTGAACCAGCTAAGGTATCTCCCTCTTGTCCCAGACAATGTTCTTACCAATAGCCTAAACTATGAATGGTGGAGAGAGGTAAACACAAAGTTCAGAAAGGAGGCAATGAGGGAAAAACAGGAGAAGAGTGAGAACGAGCTGTGCTCCCAAACTATACAGAAATTTGCAGAACCAAAGAAATGGAATAATTTTATTTATATATATATATTATTTTTTTCTGTTTAGTCCCTTTGAGATCGTCTATCCCACGGGACCCAAATTCTCTGGAAAAACTCACAATTAGGATACTAGTCCCCTAACCTGTAACAAGACTAAAGAGAAGTACAGAATCACAGAAACATTCAAGTTGGAAAAGACCCTCAGGATCACCAAGTCCAACCAAGAACCCTACTCTACAAGGTTCACCCCTAAACCATATCCCCAAGTACCACATCCAACCAACCTTTAAACACATCCAGGGTTGGTGACTCCACCACCTCCCTGGGCAGGACATTCCAATGCCTGACCACTCTTGCTGGGAAAATTTTTTCCTAATATCCAGTATAAATCTACCCGGTTGCAGCTTGTGGCCATTATTGCTTGTTCTATCACTAATCACTTGGGAGAAGAGACCAGCACCAGCCTCTCTACAATGTCCTTTCAGGTAATTGTAGAGAGCAATGAGGTCTCCCCTCAGCCTCCTCTTTTCCAAACTAAACATCCCCAGCTCCTTCAGTCTCTGTTCATCAGATTTATTCTCCACCCTTCACAGCTTCCTTGCCCTCCTCTTCACTGACTCCAGCACTTCTACATTATAATTCTCTTTTAGAGAAGAGGTGGTCCACATACACAGGAAAGAGAAGAAAAGCTAAGTATCATGATCACTTTCCAGACAGATAGTATTCTGATAGTTAAGACTTTCACACCATGTATGAGAAACCCAGGTTTCCAGGCGATCCTCCAGCAACAACAGAACTCTGACTTTCTGGAGGTACCCCAAAACCACCAGGCTATTAAGCATGGGGCAGCAATGGGTCTTGGGGTTTTGTTGTGTTTTCTTTTTGTGTGGGTTTTATTTTCTCCTCACACAAAAGGCCTTCCCAGAAAAACATCCATTGCAAGATTTTGTAATAAATATATCTTTCATTTTCCTCACAGGGGAAGAGGGTTGAATTTCCAACATTCTGTACACATCTGCAATTGCAGGAAAAACACTCCCAACAAAATGAGGGAAAACCAAAACAAAAACAACAAAAAAAACCCCTTTCTATAAAATCCCACCCATACCTTTAATCATATTACAAGCTTCATGCATTACATTAATTTGTTAAATTAACACAGTTGGATTTTTAGATCAAACAGGGGAGAGAGAAGACTGTGATCTAACAAAAGCATGTTATAAAAACACTGCTGGTCAAAACAGGCCAAGTATTTTCTTATGCTTGAAGTCTAACAAAGAGGTTTTGCCCTTAAGGTGGCTGTTAGGTGGTTTGTCTTATTTTGTTATTTTATTATTTTTGTTTCTCTTTAAAACAGTGACATAGCAGTACTACCACTTTGCTAAATGCACTCTAATCTGGGCTTATTCCTGTGCATAGCAATTTCCTTGGGATACTTTTTCTGGGTATTAGTAATTGCTATGATAAGATTACTTTCTCTCAAGATTGCATTTTACAGAAGCCCACAAGCTTCAGAAGACCACTATATGGAAGAAACACTGGGCCAACCTATCATGCTGATATTACACAAAGCACAGCCGGCTATGTATTCTTTCTACTGTGGAGGAGTCTCGTGTCAGGTAGTGGAAGCTAACTCACTTATTTCTTTGCTGTTAAATGCTTTTTCTTTTTTTCCCCCCCTTTTCCCCAGTATCCCACCTTTTAGCACAATTTAAGTGTTTAGATTCAGGAGAGGTACCTGCTGCTGCCAAAGCGCCATTTCATTCTAGTGCACTATGGGGAATGGTTACAGGAACCCCCATGCCTTCCTTTTCTCATACAGCCAAGTAAACTCCATTATATTTGATGCAGTATGGAGAAAACAGAAGAGAGGGCTAATTGAGTTTAAAAGCTATACAGCTGCAGCCTCATTTCAGAAATGGAGAGGCTTGCTTGATCATTCAGTAATAAACCTAGACCACAAAGCAAATGTTCAACTCTGCATACCCAGAAGGAAGAGAAGATTCTTTTACCCCATACTCCTAAGACCATATTTGCCCTGATAGTCTTTCCCCAACAAAGCAGGATTCCAGGAATCATCATCTCCATTTTTCTTATCTTGAAGTGGAAGCTGTATGCTAGTGCTTTAGTTAGTATAATCTTGATTAAAAATTTCTATTAAAACAGTGCGTTAATATAATCTAAAATCAAGTCCCTGTGTTGCTGCAGCTAGAGCTTGGAAAAACAAAACACAATAAAGTAGAACAAACCAACCCAAGCCATTTTCAGGCTAAGCAGACTAGGGAAATAGAAGTGGCCACACAGTTCATGAACAGAAAAGAAATCCACGTTTGACCTTCCTTTTCTGTCACAAGTGGCAGTTATGGCTAGTACCTTAGAAGTCTTTTGCCCACCACCAACTGCTCATTAGAGCATTTAAAATAACTTAAAATGTCTGCAGTGGTGATTTAAAATAAGATAATCCATAATAAGAATATCCACATTGTTTAACAGAATAATTAGGTGTGGAAGGAATGCAGGATCAGCCCTCAGACCAGTTGCGAATGCATTGAAAAAATTGGAACATGTGCACATCCAACCTTGGTAGCACATACTCTGAAATAGTACCAAAATTGTTCTTTGTTTTCACTCAGCCCAAGTGTTAAGTCACACCTCAGCTTCCTTCTTCCAAACTAAACAGCCCCAGCTCCTTCAGTCACTCATCATAAGATCTATTCTATTATTCAGGCTGATAGGTTCAAACCTGTTAAAAACTGAATATGACTAAGTATATGACTATCTCTGAAATACTCTATTAAATAGCTTTAAATTTAAAGTTTCTTCTGTGATTAAAAAATCACCTGGTAGTTATCCCATCCCCCTCAGCTTTACGAAGAACCCTGGATGTGGTACTTGGAGATAGGGTTTAGAGGTGAGCCTTGTAGAGTAGGGTTCTCAGTTGAATTTGGTGATCCTGAGGGTCTTTTCCAACCTGAATGTTTCTGTGACTCTGTAAAGAACATGAATGCCAAGTAAGTGGGGTAGTGTGAGGCAAATACTAGAAAAACTTGCAGTGTATTTCCCCTAAATTTCCCACTAGAACCTGTTGCAATTAACGACCTGAACATTGTGTCTATAACATTAAAATGATGAGCTTTTCTTTCAAACTCTGTGACACTTCACAGGTTTTAGCAATTTGGTTCATGAACAACTTAAGCTCTTCCTGACTCTTAGCATTCTTCCAAACACTTCCACTTATCTCAAGGAGATTCCAGCATAGGTGATTAAACCCTAGGCATATTCTAGTTCTATATGGGTTGCAAAATCCATAGGAAAGAATTCCTCATCTGCCAGGCCAAGTTTTTGTGACAAAGGTGCTAAGAAAAAATATTTTTCAAGTTGCAAGCAAATGGATAAGAATTTTAGAAGTGGACAGCACCTTTGAGCACTATTTTCAGCAGCTGACATAAGTAAATTAGAATAAACAGAATAATAAACCAGGTTGGAAGAGACCTTCAAGATCATCACGTCCAACCCATCAACCAATCCAACCCACCTAAACAACTAAACCATGGCACCAAGCACCCCATCAAGTCTCCTCCTGAACAACTCCAATGATGGTGACTCCACCACCTCCCCAGGCAGCCCATTCCAATGGGCAATCACTCTCCCTGTGTAGAACTTCTTCCTAACATTCAACCTGAACCTCCCCTGGCACAGCCTGAGACTGTGTCCTCTTGTTCTGGCACTGGCTGCCTGGCAGAAGAGACCAACATCTGCTTGTCTACAACTTCCCTTCAGGTAGTTGTAGAGAGTGATAAGGTCACCCCTGAGTCTCCTCTTCTCCAGGCTAAGCAGCCCCAGCTCCCTCAGCCTCCCCTCATAGGGCTTGTGTTCCAAACTCCTCACCAACTTTGTTGTCCTTCTCTAGACTTGTTCCAGCAAGTCAACATCCTTCCTAAACTGAGGGGCCCAGAACCAGACACAGTACTCGAGGTGCGGCCTAACCAGTGCAGTGTAGGGGGGCAGAATGACCTCCCTGCTCCTGCTGGCCACACTGTTCTTGATGCAGGCCAGGATGCCTTTGGCCCTCTTGGCTGCCTGGGCACACTGCAGGCTCATGTTCATCCTACCATCAACCAGTACCTCCAGGTCCCTCTCTGCCTGGCCACTCTCCAGCCACTCTGACCCCAGCCTGTAGCACTGCATTCTACATTTACAGTAGAGATTCCCTGTAAGTTTTTCTTTCATGGAAATAGAAGTGAATTTACCCCAAACACACACTTGTAGGTTGCGCATCTGTGTAAATGGCACACAATAAGCCACAAGCTATGTGCACAGATACACGTGGAAGGCTTTTTGCAAAATACTGTATTTGGAAAGTTCAGCACAAAAAGTCAGAGTCCTCTAGTTATTTGAATTACTGTAGGTGTCTTTTTTAGTAGTGGGTACACAATAGGTTGTTCAAATCTCTGTGAGTAGCTGTAGGGAGAAAGCACAGCCATACTAAGCCAAAAGATTTTATACATAATGATTCCTTCAGACAGCAATGAAAAAACACTTGCAGTAGGAACTGAAAATACGAGAAATGTCATTTCTGTGCTTGATTTTTGTTGCACTATCAAGCAGAAGGAGAAACTATGAAAAAATGAGGTATTACTACTTTGTCAAGACAGTAAAAGAAGAAACTAGCAGTAAATACAAGAAGAGGAAAATAAGGAAAGCCAGGTTTTTGCACTACTGTCCTGACACAGAATGTTGACATTTTACTTATGACACTTCTGATAAGAAATGAAGATAAAAGTGGTACAGTTACCCAACATGCTCCAAGACTCTATTTGTTAGATTTGCTGTTAGAAGTTGAGAAAACCTAACCTTCCTAAACATCTAACTCATAGGAATAATTTCCAGTTAAAATTCTTGGCTTACCTGATAGAGAAATTTATTTAGAGCTACTAAAAACACTACTTTGAAGAGCACTTTCTGCCTCCTGCCAAATTGAAAAAGTACTGATTGTAGTGTGGTTTAAAGTGAAATCTTTCTTCACTAATATTCAGGAGGTAAACACAGACAATTGCTTTCACTTGGCCAATGCAACCTTCTGGCATGCTATTGATTGTTTTGATCAAGATTCCTTCCAAAACCAAAGCAGTCATAAGATGTCTTTTTGCACATTCTAGCACAAAATTTTTAAAAGAAATGGAGTTGTTACATCAATGCACAGGATCAGTAGAATGCCATTTTAATGATCATAGATTTGAAAGACTGCTTCAAAGAGTTAGCTACGCATGACAGACACCAGATACAGATAATCCTCAATAAAGAATTGCTGCTAAGATCCAAAGTTTCATAGTTTCATAGTTTCATTCAGGGTTGGAAGGGACCACAAGGATCATCTAGTTCCAACCCCCCTGCCATGGGCAGGGACACCCCACACTAGATCAGGCTGGACAGAGCCTCATCCAGCCTGCTCTTAAACACCCCCAGGGACGGGGCCTCGACCACCTCCCTGGACAACCCATTCCAGGGTTTCACCACTCTCATGGTGAAGAACCTCCTCCTCACATCTAGCCTGAATCTCCCCACCTCCAGCTTCATTCCATTCCCCCTAGTCCTATCACTACCTGATATCCTGAGAAGTCCTTCCCCAGCCTTCCTGTAGGCCCCCTTCAGATACTGGAAGGCGACAATTAGGTCTCTTCGGAGCCTTCTCTTCTGCAGACTGAACAGCCCCAACTCCCTCAGTCTGTCCTCATAGGAGAGGTGCTCCAGCCCTCTGATCATCCTCGTGGCCCTTCTCTGGACACGTTCCAGCACCTCCACATCCCTCTTGTAATAGGGGCTCCAGAACTGGACACAGTACTCCAGGTGGGGTCTCACCAGGGCTGAGTAGAGGGGGAGAATCACCTCCCTCGACCTGCTAGCCACACTTCTCCTGATGCAGCCCAGGATCTGATTGGCTTTGCGGGCTGCAAGTGCACACTGAGAGCTCATGTTGAGCTTTTTGTCCACCAGCACCCCCAAGTCTCTCTCCTCAGGGCTACCCTCCAGCCAGTCACTGCCCAGCCTGTATTTGTGCCTGGGATTGCCTCGACCCAGATGCAGGACCCTGCACTTGCTCTTATTGAACTTCATGAGGTTGGCCTGTGCCCACCTCTCCAGCCTGTCAAGGTCCCTCTGGATGGCCTCCCTTCCCTCCAGCGTGTCTGCTGCACCACACAGCTTGGTGTCATCAGCAAACTTGCTGAGGGTGCACTCAATGCCACTGTCCATGTCCCCCACAAAGATGTTGAATAAGACAGGTCCCAGGACTGATCCCTGAGGGACTCCACTTGTCACTGGCCTCCACTGGGACATGGAGCCATTGACAGCCACTCTTTGGGTGCGGCCATCAAGCCAGTTCCTTATCCATCTAGTGGTCCACCAATCAAACCCATGTGTCACCAGTTTGGAGACCAGGATGTGGTGTGGGACAGTGTCGAAGGCTTTGCTCAGGTCCAGGTAAACGACATCAGTTGCTCGCCCCTCGTCTATTAATTTTGTCACCTGCTCATAGAAGGCCACCAGGTTGGTCAGGCAGGATTTGCCCTTGGCAAAGCCATGCTGACTGTTCCCAATCACCTCTTCACTATTCTTTTGAGCGAGTAGTGACTCCAGGAGGATCTGTTCCATGATCTTTCCAGGCACAGAGGTGAGACTGACTGGCCTGTAGTTCCCTGGTTCCTCCTTCTTGCCCTTTTTGAAGATGGGGGCAATGTTTCCCCTTTTCCAGTCCGTGGGGACTTCACCAGACTGCCAGGACTTTTGAAATATAATAGAGAGGGGTTTAGCAACTTCATCTGCCAGTTCTCTCAGTACCCGTGGGTGTATCCCGTCGGGTCCCATGGACTTGAACACTTTCAGGTTCTTCAGATGATCACGAACCTGATCTGCACTTACAATGGGCAGTTCTTCCTCCCCGTCCCTGGCTTTGACTTCCATAACATCAGGAGTGTGGCTAGAGGCCCTTGCAGTGAAGACTGAGGTAACAAAGTGTCTACAGTAATACAGTTGCTCTATTTTTCTGCAGTTTCTTTTACCTTCAATATAAAGCAGATTTATGCCACATATCTTCTGGCACAGAAGAACACATTGAATTGTAGATATGACTTGTTTATAAGTGAGAAAAGAAAGGCATACATACATGCACACATTTATGACACTTCAAACTGGAGGCCTGTACTATAGAGAGCCTTTCTGAAAACACTATCTATCTGTTTAAGCACTATTACTATTTAGTTTTTATTTATTCCCATAGTAGAACTTGGATTTTAACTTCGTTAGCACTGCATGAATGATTTAAAGAGTCCATCCACTTAACCAAAACTGGAAACAGCTAGTGTGTATATGGTATAATACTAGACTTATAGCAAATGAACCAGTTCAAGGTGCGTGTTACAATGGCTTTTCTTTCATTTGTATTATTACTTTATGTCAATAGAATGCAACTCACACAACAGTCTCCTGTTAGAAATGGCAGAACACTTTAAACAAGTTTCACTTACACAGCCTTTTTCTTTTCTTTTGAAATACATGCTTAAAAAAAACCCCAAAACTTCACAATTAACATATTGCACATTTTACAAGGTCCTTACAGATCAGGAACAGTTTCTAAAAAGACTCACTTCAATTTGGCAAACAATTACAGCATACATTACAATAAGGTGCATTAAACATTTGGCTTATGTGACAATACAGAAACAGGTGCTTACTCTCAGTTAAGCCCCTATTACAAGAAGGACCATGAAGATGAGCAGAAGGCTGGAGCACCTCTACTATGAAAATAGATGGAGAGAGTTGGGGCTACTCAGTCTGGAGAAGAGAAGACTCCAAGGAGACCTTATTGTGGCCTGTCAGTGTCTGAAGGGGGTCTACAAGAAAGCTGGGGAAGGACTTTTTAGGATGTGAGGTAATGATAGGACTAGGGGGAATGGAATAAAAAGAGAAATTGATAGATTCAGATTGGATGCATATTGGAGTCATATAGATTCATATTGGCTGCCCAGGGAGGTGGCAGAAGCCTCATCCCTGGAGGTTTTTAAGGCTAGGCTGGATATGGCTCTGAGGAGCCTGATCTAGTGTGAGGTGTCCCTGCCCATGGCAGGAGGGCTGGAACTAGATGATCCTTGAGGTCCCTTCCAACCCTTACAATTCTCTGATTCTGTGATTCTAAGTTCAATAACCAAAGTCAGTTATAATTTAAAATGGAGGGGGAAAGAAAGAAAAGGGAAAAAAAAAAAAAGGAAAAATACATTAAGGGAAAGGACAAGTCTAGAAGGCAGAGAACATTACAACAACTGAGAGGAAACAAATGAGATATTATAGCTGGGATGCAGTCACAGGACTATGTGTAACTCCGTTACAGCTAAACACCAATAGCTTCTGGGTGAAATTAGTTTTGTGTGCTACTTTACTAAAAGTATAAAGAAGCATATTCAGAAGCAAATAAGCACAAAGAAAACATAGTCAGGACTGCTCACAATAGTGAATTCTGTACTGAATGTGTGAACTGGACGTGAGTTAGGCAAAACACAAGCAGCCTTCCTTTGCCGGCGATCTTTGCAGTGACACAAGCCAAACAATCTAAACAGAAAATGTCTGTCTGTTAAGCAAAGGGAAAGAAATCAAATTCCACAAAATCGAAACCTGCTTTCCTCAAGGAAGAAGGGTAACTTCGGCCTCCTTTTGGCACTACAGGTTCAAGGGGCTTTTTTATCTGCATCACAAGTGCAGACCCAGAGATTTTACAGTATTCCTGTCTCCACATTATTGCTTTTTGTGCCTTTAATGGCAAGTAAATTACAGACCTGCTGAAGCCATATAGTCAAAACACTACATCACCCAATGAGATGCTGTATTATAATGTCAGTTTGTCTACATTTTAACTGTACTCTCGTACACTGTACTTCTCGTCAATCACCCTCTTTCTTTGCCAAAGAATAGCTACAAGAGACAAGTCTATATTTAGACTCCACTAAAATTTCTTCTTCAGATAGCTGCCATACTTCATCACATAGCCAAGACTTCTGTTTACAGCAGCAAAACATTTAGCAGTACAATCGTATACAAGATACATTTATTATTCCTGACCTTTGGACAGAAAACTCAGAGCATCCTTTGGAGATAAAAGTTCTCAAACAGCTGATAAAACCACATAGAAGATCTACTCTAAAGCCCTGAGCTGTCTGAAATATCTTTATCAAAACAAGTGTCTCAAGACCTTCTATCAAACCTCGTTAATATATATTCAGAACAACTGAAATCGGAGAGGCTCCTGAAGCACATGTAGTCAGAAGGGATTTCAGTACCTCAAATAGTCCAATGCCCTTCTCAAGACAAACCAAAACCTGACATTGTGCTATACTGGATGCCTTGACAAAACAATTCTTAAATACCACCAAAACCAGAGATACCAACCTCTGCTGACACACCAATAATAATCCAAGACAAACTTTAACATTTATTATATAACTCCACATATAGGCTTATGTCCTTAGCCAATGTCTGAAGTGAAAGAACATCTAGCTATATGTCAGCATTTAACTGTTCTTCATGATTTATGGTGTCCTTTGTAAAAGAATCTGTGGTATATGAGAGACTACCCCCATGATAAATGCTCTCAGTTTAGTCCAGACCACTGTATAATGGTGTGTTAAGCAACTTAGTAATGATCACTGAATGTAGCCATGGATGATCCTGTAAAGATACTTTAAGGTTTTCCATTGTTTTAATCATACCACATGTAACAAACCATATATTTTATAATTTAATATCTTGGGTGGTGGTATCTTCAAACACCATTGTAACTTTTCACACAGTGTAGTTACAGGTTCTATTTGGTTGTGGGTATTACATTCCACATATAAAGACAGCTAAATGATTTAAATACAGACTTAACATTTCCAATACAGCAATTCAAATTGGAAAAGCAAGTGCTGTGATCCCACAAAAGGGATTCCATGGCATATTAGGCAGGTACTCACATCTTGCTCCTCTGTCCAGTATCTTCCTAGATGCTGTGGCTATAATTCAAGCAGACCTCAGATCACAGAGGTCTAGGAAGCCTCACTCTTTTGTGCTCCATTGCCAGGCTTCAGCCTCTTCTGGGATTCAATTCTCTGGGAGCTTTTTCCCCTTTCTCCCCTGGTACAGGTGCAAGACCTGGGTGCAGTGGTTGCCTGCTAGCACAGGCCCTTCAGCTGCTACTCAGCCAGCATTTAGCATTTGGCTCCTGGCTCTTTATGGTAAGAACAAGGCCCAGGTGTAGCTGGTCTGCTAATGCAAGCCCTTCAGCTGCTACTTGCATTTGACTCTTGTTGCTTGTTTTTGAAACATTCAGTATTCAGTATCCCTAAGGTTGGAAGAGCTGGGTGAGAACAGGGCAAGTTGCCTGACTTCTTGGCTGGTTTAAATATTGTCCCATGACAATGAATGCCCTTTGGAAACACAGAACCTTGATCACTGGACCTGTAGGATGGGGCATACCCAAACATGACCAGGGGCGCAAACAGTTCACATCTGTGTTACAAAGTTAATCACATGTGCTACATGTTTATCTGGACCCCAGGAAATGTCCAGGTGAGCATATTCACTGGTGCTTAGCCCATTGTCTGGGCTGGGCTAGGGCATGTTTTGGGGTTTGACCCTTCAGGACACAACATTCATCACTGCTTTACTAACAGGTAATTACTGTTAAACTAATGTCATTCACTAGAACTGCCTCAAAGGCTCTTCAGAAGTTGCTGCACTTAGACTGAGTTGGATTCATTCCAAGTACTGATAGTTTTTTCCTAATGATTCAGTCTGAAAATCCTCCTTGCACAGAAGTAATTAATCTTCCCTAAATTCAGCTCTAAAAGTCAGCATAACTTCATTGACTGCAAAATAAAGTAACATTAGGCGCTTTTGAAAACCTCTTCTGATGTTGTACTGATTAGCCCAAAACTACCCCTGGAACAACTCACTGTTTATAAGTGAATATGACAGATGCAGAATTATATATTAAAAATTATTAGGTTTGATTACTTAAGAACTGGAGATCTGTTGCTCTCTCCTTATTGGGGTCAGTGAAGACTTTGATATCTGCCCTTTAGTTAAAAGGTAAAAATACTAAGTATTTTCTTCAAACACCTGCTTGAAAACATGCAATGTTACATGAAAAAATTAATTCATGCTTACTCACTTGGTGTGATTTGTGTTTCAGGTATAAATTGAAAATTCTTACTGGGGAATACTAGAATAGCTTCCCCTCTATCCCTGCTCCTTTCATAAACTTACAGATATGTATTTGTTGACCTCATCAATAGAAGTTCACTGATTAGTACTACAGAATAAGGAAAGAACTACATTTAGACACAAATTAAAACTACGTGAGAATTATTTAAGGTGGTAGAAACCCCATCCCTGGAAGTTTTTAAGGCCAGGCTGGATGGGGCTCTGGGTAACCTGATCTAGTGGAAGGTGTCCCTGCCCACAGGAGTGGGATTGGAAGTAGAGGATTTTTGAGGTGCCTTCCAACTCTGACAATTCTGTGATTCTGTGATGTCCACTCTGGGCTTCTCACTGTTTATCATCACTCAGATGCATAGGGCTGTAGAGAAACTTGCAGCAGTGACACTATACCTATGGTTTTTAAATACTGCTGTAGATTTAATGATATGAATATCAAACAAATTAGAATAAAATTACTGTTATCACAGTAACAAGAGTTTTCATATTGCTGTAATAGTTACTGTTATAATCAGACAATTTGCCATGGATACTCTCCAGACTGAACACAAATTAACACAATCTCTGAATTATTCGCTGAGCTTGTCCAAAGACCTCTAGAAGCTGCAAATTTTGACATTTTTAATCATGTACCTGGCATTTAAAACATTATTCATTATTCTGTTCATATATCCAATGTGAAAGAAATATGAAGGAATCATACTTGCTGAGGAAAAAAAAACAAATCCAAAAGACTTCTCAGTCCGTTAGAAAAACACCTGCATTCTTTGTTGGGGAAAAAAGAAAATTAAAAAAAAAAATCCAAGCCTCTATTGCCTGACATAAGAAAACCAGGAACAATAAGAATACAGAATGATGAAAAAGTCAAAACCAAACAGAATCACGTCTTAAGTGAATATCTGTGACAAGTTTAACAAGAAATTATATAAGCAGTGCACTGAGTTATCTTCAGTTTATAATTACCCACTCATCATAAACCACAGACATAACCTTTTGTGATGCAATCTACACTGCTACAGTTCACAACAGAAGGATAGCTCCCGAGGCTATTAATTCTCTTTTTTTCCTCCTTGTAGTGCATTTTTGCAACACACTTCTAAGTTTCATTATTAAGAGTCCAGCTGGAAGCAAGCTTCTGTTGGCAAATAGTATTCCCCTATAAATTCTTCCTCCCCCACTAAGAGAAAATGTAGGGCAGTGATGCAGTGGTGGGAGAATCTGCAGGGATGGTGAAGGGAAGAAACACACAATCAAACCCAGAGGCTTTACCAGACCTGTATTAGGCAGCATCCATCTTAGTCATAAATGCTCTTCAACTGCATTTCATCATAAGCTCTTCATCGCACCACACCTCCCACAAGAACGGGCATGTTTTTCATGCTTCTGCACTCTGCCTCATTTTACATAAGCAACATTTGTTCTACTTCATTGTCATAAAGTAATGAATGAAAACCAATATGAAAGCCAGCAAGATTCATACCAAGGCGTACTTTTAGAATTAGTTTTTCCCAGCACCCCCAAAGGCATCTGAAAAGGAGTAACTAGATTTTCAATTACCTGATTTTCTGAATAATGAAAAAAAGATATCAAAATGAAGTTTCAGTAATAAAGCAGTTGAACAACATACCCAAGCAGGTGAACCTGAACAAGGAAACTCAACATGCAGTTAACTCCTTCCACAAAGAAAATCCCTCCTCAGGCAAACTTCATTTAAAGAGAAAATACCAACCCCCCCACCAGACTCTAGATGTTACTCTGAGGGGAAGAAAACTGCATAGCATCTTTCGGGTTCAACTTTGCATATAAGCAAGAATTAAGACTCCCATACATCAAAAGTGAATCACAACATTGTCAAAATAAAGGTTATCAAAGCCACTTTCTGTTTTAAACACACAGGAGGAAAATCTTGGCAGTTAGCAGGTTTCTCCCACTGGTATTTCTCCATGTTAATAATTTTAAAACAAGCTGGTAGAAATAGTTTTAACTCCAGAAAAGAACTTTTAAGATATAATGAGCCTTCTGTCTTCATCTGGACCCTCCAGCTTGCTGCCAGAGTAACAAATAGAAATCAACTCTGCAGTTTGAGACATGTGAATGTTATTTTATCTTTTCAGGTATAATTTTGAGTGTAACTTAGCTAAAAGCTAATTTGTATTCTAAAAATCCTTCTCAGTCCCTCACATTCATATGCTAACATTTTCAGCTCTCAAAGTCATATACATAAATACTGGGTTCATACATTAGATGTCTAGAATTAGCAGTTGAAGCTAAATCCCTTGATAATGGAAACAGACTTTGTGGCTCAGGTTTACCTGCTAAAATTCTTCCTGGAGAGCTATCCAGCTAGAGAAAACACATCCCACATACAGATTTCTTCGTTGTGCTGCGTCACACATCATTCACGAGCTGTCATTTCACTAGAAGGAGCAATACCAAGTTAGGCCCAAGAAGAAAGTAAAAGATTCAGCAAAGAAAATCAGTCTCTTAGTTAGGAACAAGAAGAGCCAAACAAAACTGGTAATCATTACACCCATTTCCCAATTTGGGGGCAGGGGGAAGTCCTGAAGGTAGGTTAGAGCAACCAAAGGGTGTTATAGAAACAATAAATGTTGCAGTTCTCTTCCAAGTGCCTATACAAAAAAATATCCATACAGATTTATATCTAGGTAGATTATATATATTGCTTAAAGAATCGTGCACATAAAAGTAGTCTCTGAAGCCAGCAGATTGAAGAGATTGCTCCTAAATTAGGTGGGGAGGAATAGTGAGAGTCACAGGTCTAGAAGTGCAGCCTTGAAACTGAATTTAATGTTGCTGTCTTTACAGTGATATGACCAGGAGCTCACTCCTGGAGTCTGGCCCTGAAATAGCTCTTCTTCCAACTGCCAAAAGAGCAGCACTTTTACTGCTTTTCTCACAAGGAATAGGTTACTCACCCAGGGCATAGAAGACCTGCAATTGGGTATTCTGATTGAGAGATGCTCTTGAATGCCTCCTCAATAAGCTTTCAGAATTTGAAAAGGACAATTTCATGGCAACAGAGAATATGCTCTGCTGCATCTTGGTAGAGGCACCAACTTTCCCTGCTCTTTAGAATTTGATCCTATGACTTCTCATAGAAGCAGAAAACACAAGGGAAGGGACCTGCACACTCTTACAGCCTTTTCTGCCGGACAGGTTGAGGTATTGCCAGTAGGGCTCTTCTGCAGATGGGTGCTGAGCACCAACCTGGCCTGAACCATGGTAATCATGGTAGCTGAGCATCTCCATAGCAAGACAAGCACTAAATAGAGGAGTTTTGAGGAGTCAGGTTTTTAATTTAGGTGCTATGTGCCAGTTAAGCACAAAAGCCAGCTGTGGAAGCTGTTTTCGCAAAATAATGCTGAATGAGGTTTACACTAGGCTAATGAAATAATCATGCTTTAAATGTTAACTAAAAATTGTTTGTGTATTGTAATCACGACTGGAAAATTAATTCATTCTACCCTTTCTTACACAACCAAATGGCTCTTGGTATTTTTTGGGAAGGTCTTTGGTTTATACAAAACCTGTAAATTCAGAGTCACAGAATTGTCAGGGTTGGAAGGGACCTCAAGGGTCATTTAGTTACAACCCCCTCTGCCATGGGCAGGGACACTTTCCACTAGATCAGGTTGCTCTCAAATAGTTTCAGCTGCTCAAGGCCTCATCCATCCCTGCCTTGAACACCCCAGGGAGGAGGCATCCACAACCTCCCTGGGCAGCCTATTCCAGAATCTCACTACCCTCCTATTGAAGAACTTCCAAGGAATAAGAATTCCTTGAAGATACATTTACCAATGTGAAAAGATTTGTTTGCACATTAGCTTCAGCATTACTTTTTTTTCTGACTTTAGTTTTAATACTACACTATTTTAAAATTTCAGTCTGCCAGCTGGGTGGTGAAAGCTGGGGACAGCTGAAGTCCTTTGTAGGTACTCTGCTGGTTGGCAGCCTGGGCATATGCAAGGCAGTTTGATGTTGACATTTAGGCTTGATTGTCAGCAAGACACTCAGTTTAAAAGATGTGAATTTCAGAATTCATTGAACTCAAGCCTTGGCAAGTGAAGAAATGAATGGCAAATATCATAGTAGTTGAGCATAAAGGCATTCCATGTAGTATAAGATACCAAAAAGAAACAAAACAAAGTCTTGCTATCATTTCAGACCAGAGACCTCTTTAGCTCCTTAGTCATTCAGGATGGCAAGACATTTTTACATAACAGCAACTTCAGATGGCAGTTTTAAATCCTGCCATCTTTTCACTGAAGAACAGAGGATTAGGCTTCTACAGACTCTGAGAGACAGGGAGTAGAGCCAGCAGCAATATTTAGCACAGAGTGACTGATTTCTGGCACCATCTAGCTTCTCTACATCAGGTATCTGGCAGCCTGGTAGGTTACTTTTCAAAGACACTGATTGAATAGTTGATACTAGAGCTATACAAAAGCTCAAAACAGCACAAGAAAGAATGAGAAAGCATAGATCCTAAGTTCCAAGACTACATTAATTTATTTTTCTTTTTTTTTTTTTTTTTTTAATAAAGACAGTGGGGGAAAAAAATCCTGTGCAGAACACCAAAGCCAAGAGAATGCAGAACTTGTTTGTAATTCAGCTTCTGACTATGCACCTCTCAAACATTCTGAATATATATCAAACGTGTTAGGCACAAAGAAGCCATAATGCAATGAATTACTAATTTTCATGAGAAACATAATAATCTGCAAAGTACAAATTATTTTTAACCAATACAGTACCCCTATTATGATTCAGCATTGTAAAACACCAGTAAGTCACTGTCATTTTAAAGACAGCAGATTTTTACTCATTCACTAGACATATAAGGAGCTTTGAACCATAGATACTCCAGTTCACCAGCACTACAGGAAAAATTGCTGACCATTTGAGGAAAAGAGGCCAATTTTTGTTGTTGAATGTCAAAAATGGAATCAATTGATGAGATGTACAAACTTTGAACTCTTATACACTGTACAGTTTTGCAGAAATATATTTACTCATCAGCATAAAGACAAGTTTACAGACTTACAACTTGAGAAATCAGAAAAAAAATCACAGAATTGTTTTGGTTGGAAAAAACCTCCAAGATCATTGAGTCCAACTGTCAACCGAACACCCCATGGCCATTAAACCATAAGTCTGGCCCCATCCTCTTGCCCCCCATCCCTTAGCTCTTGCTGAGCATTGGTCAGATCCTCTCTCAGGCTGCCCTTCTCCAGGCTCAACAGCCCCTGATCTCTCAGATTCTCTTCCTCACAGAACTGTTCCAGGCCCCTCAGCACCTTCCCAAGCTCCATTGGACTTTCTCCAGCAGTTCCCTGTCTCTCTTGAACTGGGGAGCCCAAAACTGGACCCAGGTTAAAGAAGGACAAATGAGGTTGATTTATGTCCTCAACAGAGCCTGAAAGAATGGGAAGAGAGGGAAGGGGGAAAAAATACTAAAAAAAAAAAAAAAAAAATTTAAAAAAAAATAATTACTGTACTATTCAAGGGTACCAAACACAGACTCTCTAATATGGAAAATCTTTTCAATTCTCACAGTAAAACTTTCTTTCTATTTATCTGAAGTCACCCAGAATGTAACTTTGGACTCATCATTTCATATTTGGTTTTACTCAGTATAGACCAAATCAAAGTAAGGATTCTCAAATGCATGAGCAACCCAAGCAACTTTCTCATTTGCTTCATCTTCTCAACTACATGCATGCACAGCTACTGAAATAGAAAATTAGCTAATACATTAGAGTTTCCTAATGGAAAGAATGGAACAGTTACATGCTTTTTCTTATAATCCACTTAAAGTGATAGTTCTCTGTCTCTCCCTCAGTGTCTTGTCTTAACCTACTTTTTTATCAGCATTTTCTCAGGAAAGAGGTCTAGGGTTATTCTCTTGATTTTTTTCATGACTAGTCTTTGTGTTTTGTGAAGTCATCCAACAACTGAAGTGTAAATGCAAGGGAGACATAGCTGCCTATTTGTTTTCATTGTATTTTGAAGGTTTTCTTTTAAGGGAGAGTCTTACATTGTCTTCCCATGAGATATTTAGGGTTTTTTAGATTATACATTTTCTACTTCTTTTGGTTTACAAATCTATGAAGGACCACAGCATAGAGGCAGCTGATACCTAAACATTAGCTTGTCAGCATTTGGTGTAGCATGAATAAGGGTATGCAAGTGAGAAGGAATTTCAAGATTTAGATCTGAGGAAGAATTCAGACAAACCGAATCTGTGGGTGGAAGTCCAAACTACTCTCTAAGTCAGCAACTTTTATTTGAGGACACATTAAGCTCATTGAAGAGTTAAAGATCAAAATGGAAGAGCAAATAAAACAAAATTACGTAATGGGAGTAAATCACAGTATCTGTTCCTAAAAGGGGAAGGAAAATGGAGACATCTGTCAACAGCCTATAACTTGGATGTTTGATAATGGTTTTATATTCAGTTATTGCTATTCAGTTGCAATTACTACAAAGTTGAATGTTTACATAGTTTGGATAAGCCCTGAGTACTAGGCCTAAAGAATCTTAGGCTATTGCATACTGTTCACCTGAAAGACACATTGCATTGAATTTAACACATTTCTGTGACATCCTTGTACTCGGATTGCACTTTTCAGTGATGCACCTAAGAAAGCACTGGAATTTTTAGTAGAAATTCCACTATGTCAAGTGAATGGATCTTTAAAATCCCTTCCTTCTTTTGAAATTCCCTGCATATGGTTTCAGGGTAATACTTTGTTTTTAAAAAGCTTGGCAGAAAATTTTCTAGAAGGTAAGTGAAAGAACTTTCACTGAGCCCTTCTCCTAATGAGTTCTTATGTACAGCAATCCTGATGTGGTGACTTTGCACACTGGTAAACACACACATGGTGCTCATACAAAAGCTCCTGGCTGCCTATGTTTGTAACAATTTGTTTTAAGTGGCAGCATGCCCAGGCTGAAATTGTCTGTCCCATAGCTCCTAAAGAAAAGTGTTATCATGGGTTTGATTGAAGCTGTGATAACATTGTTCATATCCTCTTTCTAGAAGGCAGCTCTGCCATTTTCTTTCACTCCGAGTCAGATCTCCTAGCATGCAACTACCCTCTTCTCCAAAAAGTCAGATATAACCTCACTCTCTTCTGTATTGTCATAAGCCAATAAAAAAAAAAAAAAAAAAAAAAAAGCCAAACAAACAAAAAAAAACCACAAGAGCAACACAAAAAACCCCCACAAAAACCCACAAACAAACAAAAAAAAAGAACGACCAACAATGAAAACAACACCCAGGAGGAAAAGCACATCCAGCAAGTACCGAGTTTATGTGAATATTTTCAGTAGATACTTAAACAATGCAGGTAGTCCAATAGAATCATAAACAGCTGAATGAGCTTCTGATCCTAATCTTCAGGTGCCCAAAATAGACTCTTGAGGGTAAGCATGGGAATAAAAGCAAAGAACAGAGAGGGAAAGTGCTAAAAGTATTATAGGAATGGGGTAGCACTACCTTTATTTTTGATATTCAGGAGGAGTTTGTCATGACTACAGTAACCCACTCCTTTTTTGCACTGAATAATTCCCAGTGTTTCAGTATCACCACATCTCTCTTGCACATACTGAAAACTTAACTTTCTAAACCTGGAAGTGTAGGTAGAGAGAAGGGGGGAGCAAGAAATACTGGTAAGCTTCCTCTCCCCTTTGCCCTTAAATCAGTGGACAATATTTATCTTTTTTTCTCCAAACAGTTTAGGAATTCAGTGGTTCTGCAATAGAAGGAGAATTACTTTATTATTAATTTAGTTTAGTTTTATAGTTTTGAAGTGTATTTTATATGCATATTTCTTGAACAGTGGGCTTCAAATAGCAGTTCCAGAGGGAAAAAAAGTGTTCAACCTGTTATTGTCTCATTAAATGGGTTTTATATATTAGAGGAGAATCTAGATCCAAGAAACAGTTTGTCCTCTATTCCTTTCCAGATTTTGCCCTAGGAGAGGTAGGGCAAATTGTTAAATGTTTTAACTGCTCTTCATTCTCCCTCATTTCCCTGTCTCACATTATTTTAGCCGTGTTATGAATAGCGTCTGACAATACTACTGAGCTGTTATGCAAGGTGTTCAGATTAGGCCTTCTTATGCCAATTCATCATAGTCCACATTTCACAAGAAAAACAAGTTCCAGATACATAAACAGAATGTTTATATATCCTTTCTTTGGCCATGTTATAATCTTCCTTCTTTCCTATTCATTAATTTATTTCTTCCTCAGTCTCACACTCTGTCTCCCATGGCCTTAAGACACAGCATGTAGTATCTTCAACCTGTTTCAACCAAGGGGATGAGGTTAGTCATCAGATTCATGGTACCAGAAAGATGAGAACATATTCATCCTAAGTCTGAGTGCAGAGCCCCTTTCAGACAGCTGTTTTCCCTGATAGTTATCAGGTTGAATTGGAAACAAAAGTTATATTAAAAGGCAGCAGGACTCTTATTTCTTGCTTCTGTCCACCTCCTCAAGTGCCTGAGGTAATTTTCCACAACAAAAAATGAAAGCCCTTCTTGGAAGTGTTTTTGTGCTAAACAGCAGTGGTTAATTTCTTGTGGCTAATTAGTTATTCAAGTGAAAGTATAATGATCCTCCAACGTGATTGAAAGTGCTTCAGCTGAGTATCCTGCTAACAGCATACTTCTAGAAAAGATGCAATAAATCAGCAGGGTTATAGAAATCTTTAAACAAAGCAAGTCTGTGATAGGAACCCATTAAAGGTACAGTCATGTAATATTTATGTACCAAGCTGATTGTGCTTTTAACCTAGCACTCTCAGTTATAGCCTTTTAGCACCTGGGTCATATTCACTAAGAGTGAAGTTCATCCTATCTGCTAAAAGTCACCGTAATGTCTCTGCATTAGGTCTTCAGAATGTGAAGTTACCACAGGACTTAAGTGATGGAGCCTCCACGCCTAATAGAATTTAATTCAGAGCTTTCTAAAGTACAAACAGAAGACCATTAAGCAGCACAGAAATTTTAATCTGTGAACATCAAATTCCCCAGTTACCTTAAGCAAGAAAAATATGTAGGTACCTAAACAAGAAAGGCTTTACAAATCCATGGATGTATTGATACAGAAATAAAGCTTCAGAGGATAACCAATGTCACCTATGATTTTTCAGGTTATGATTTCTTGATTGAGAGTGGTTACTGGGAGGGTAATGGGGGATCTCTAGAGATTTTCAGAGAAAGTTCTGACTGAATGAAAAGAATCCACTCCAAAAGCTATTAATTTACTACAGGTTGGGTGTTTGTGTGTATTAGGTACGTCAGAGAAGCAATACTCAGTTGTGTAGAACTATGTTTTGATTACACTTGAAACTTTTAGATGTTACACACATACAATTCTGATGCTCTTAAGTTTCCAACAGGAAGAGATAGTTCCCTTTCTTCCATTGCATTAAACTATCTGCATGTCTGCTTACATATATTAAAACACACACAAGAATATCTGAAGCAAGGGTTATGGTTTAATAATTTGCCCTTGCTTTGCTTGTTCATGTTTTCCCTCGCCCCATTCATTCATTTACTTCATTGCCAACCTCCCTGTCATTCTTCCCAGTTTTAAGAGACAGAATCTGGACTCACAAACCAGATTCAGCTGAGGTCTTAAACATTTCCTGGCCTACCCTACCTTACTACATCAGATGGCTGCAAAAAGGGAAACCCCAGGGTTGTAGAATCTGCAGTTTCCTGGGACTCTGAGATGTGGGACAAAGCAAAAACGTTGTAAGAAATTAGCAAAAGGGGATTGAAAGAGAGAAAAGGAGACCAAACATCACTTCCCTTTCCCAATAAAACCATCTTTGCTTTCACCATAGGTTTTTGGGCCAATGACCACTTTCAACTTTCACTATCTGTTAGAAAAATAAATTAGGAGTCTAGCTTAATTTTGTTCATTCAGAGTTTGAAGTGGTTACTGGAGCACAAAGAGCTTTTGCAAGAACAGCTGATCTCAACAGGGACAAATAGGAAGATGTAGACAGTGCCACAAAAACACAGGCAGATTAAAAACATTAAGGGTGCACTATTTTTCAACAATAAAGATAAGGCTTTTATAACAGTTCCTGGGATATTGCATCTATTTCTTGTGGGCCATTTTTCTTTAGAATAGTATACATGACTTAAAAATGTCTTTGCTAGAGCAGAAAAGACATTGCTTGTTTTGGTCTATATGAAATTAGAGGGGGAAAAAAAAAAAGAAAGGGAAAAAAAGTTACAATAGAAAACAGTGAACTAAGCATTTGCTTCCTAAATACACAGGATTATGCATTCCATTTATGCTATAAATCATTGGACCCAGCACAAGCAGTTGCACTGCAATGGATTTTGCTATGCTAAATATCTAAACTGTGTGCCCAGTTCTTCAAAGCCTGAGCTTATTATGTGTTCAGAGCTTTGTAGGATTGAGTCAATAGCATATTTGTTTTGAATGGTTGTTCCTAGATAACAGTAACAAAACTCCAAACTTGTTTACATCATTTAACATGCCTAAAAGCTTAGCTCAAGACATACACACAAAAAAAGCAAGCAAGTAGAAAAATCCAATTCTTTAGAATGGTCTCTACTGTTGAAAATTAAAAGTTACACCACCAAAGGGCAAAAAGAATGTTTTGGCAACTCTGGCCAAAAAAAGAAAACAACCACAACCTCTTTTGTTTTTAATCTGGAGCAATGACTGGCATAAAAAAGTTTTCAAGGAATTTCCTCTTCTCATGAAAGAGCCTTTCCACTTCCCTAGACTGCACATTGTAGTGATTGTGAGATAGGCACGTCTGTGTGGAACCTAAGCAATTGCCTTTATTTATCAGAACATATAGAAAGTATGATGGAAAAATAAAAATGAAGCAAATCAGGCAGTTCCACCAACCCTAAGAAAATTTTGTTTCCATCTAAGCAGAACTCTCAGCTCTAATAGATGGATGTTACATCAGCTGTTTAACAAGTGCCCCTTTATTTTCTTAACTTATGTTGGTATTTTAAGAGCACAATTCCACCAGCATTTATAGACAGGCACCCAGGGAGCATTCAGTATAGTCTCAAACTGCATTAGAGGTCTTACTTCTGTACAATACAGTGATTTTTTTAGGAGCAAAGGTAAAGCATACCCTTTCATCTGTTTCAGATTACACATGAAAAATACTATGTTAGCAACAAATAGATTTGCATACAGACTTTTCAAAAAGAAAAAAAGCAAGAATGCCAAAATATTATTACAGTAATGAAAATAATGCAAACAGGCAATGATTTACTCTCCTGACATTTTCAGAATCATGGTTCTAACTGGCTGCTCTGTCTATAATTATTACCCACTACTAATAAACACAATATTGGAAAAAAAAATAATTCTTTTACTTCTCTGCATACTGTTTAGAGACCTCCCAATACTTAATCTGAAGGCAGCCAGAACACAAAAAGGTGTCTCTTTTCCAGTGAACACATTTCCCCTCTGAGGGCCTGGGGCAGTGTGCCTCCAATGCTAATAGCCTGAGCTGTGTGCAATAGCCCTATATTGTTTATATAGCACTTCACATGTTCAAAGCACTATGAGATATCACCCATCACTACTCTTTTATGAGGCTTTAAGTATTACTCACTAAACATTAGGGTTCAAATGACTTGCTCTTGATCAAAAGAAGCTTTGTGCAGCAGGAACATAATTATTTGAATTTGGTAATTCTTGCAGTCCATTCCTACAGTGAATTAGAAAGAGGGGGGTGGGATATTAAAGCTAGCTGCTAACGCACTCTGCTCTGCCAGCAAGATAGGCATAGAGAATCCCTAAGCTAACTTGCACTTAAACAGCACCTTTTCTGGTGGCTTCTAAAAATAATTAAAAATCAGAAGTAGAAATTAAACAAAACGATTTAAACCTCCCCAAACAAATTATCTCTGAATATATGCATTTCATACAGTCATGGTGGAGAAGCTAAAAGACAAGATACAAACTCCATTTTTATATCTATTTTCTATGAAAATTTTGTTGCTATGCTGACATATCTAAGCCTATCCTCTAAATACCAACTCCCCATTCTGATAAACTAAAAAGACAAAAGAGATGTCAAAAAACAAGCAAGGAATCTGGTTTTGAACATATGACAAACCCTAAGTAGTTTACACCCTAAAGATTCTTCTCTTTATAGCTGAAAAGACTTGATGTAAACATACTGAGATTGAAGAGAGAAAATAATAAAACTCATACCCCTGCCTTCTCCTCCACCATCTATACTATCATCCAGCATTGTTCTTTTCCATATCTTTTTAACTTCTCCACAGTCTTGGTTTCCACAATATGCCATATGTTTTCTGAACATAGCTTCACAGTTACTGGCCTTAGAACCTTGCCTGCAGGTTCACATGGGAAATAGATCATATTACTAAGACAAAAATGTAGACCGTACACACAAACCAGATTCATCAAATAAGAAAAGGATGCCTGCCTAAGGAAGGGGAGAGTAAGAAATTCCCTTCAAAGGCAGTAATGAGTACAGAGGATTACTAACAGAAACTCCTGTTTTAGCAGAGCTGATCACATTGGTCTTTTCCCCCCCTCTATCATACAACTTCCATTTGATATTTTTCAGGTACAAGCCACACAGAACTCTGACTGCATTTTCAGCTTGTACTGTTTTGACTTACATTGTCAAAAAATATTAAATTACTGATATATCTGCTACAAATTAAAGTTTAAGCCTAACATCAATGAGTGAGCATTATTTCCTGGCTATTAATGTAAAGAGCAGTTACTGTACTCCAGCTACTGATCTAAAGAACAGATGTTTGTGTATGATTTGTGGACACTGAAATATGTGCGTATCTTCCATAAATAGAAATGTGTTCCAGCAACAAAGTGTGGAGAATTGTCATCCAAAAGGCTGGAAAACTGCAGGCACTATTAGAATTTATTAACCAATTCCTTGGCTTTCGACAAAAAGCAAAGGTCCGGTGCCACAATCTTTTGCATTGGAAAAGTTCTTATAATTTTAAACAGGATTAACAATATCCTCCCCCTCTCCTCCCCCTCTACTCTGCCCTAGTGAGGCCCCACCTAGAATATTGCATCCAGTTCTGGGCTCCCCTGTTCAAGAGGGGCAGCGGTCTACTAGAGAGAGTCCGACAGAGGGCTAGGAGGATGATGAAGAGGCTGGAGTACTGCCCTACGAGGAGAGGCTGAAAGCCCTAGGGCTTTTCAGTCTGGAGTGGGGATCTAATAAATGTATATAAATATCTGAGGGCTGGGTGTCAAGAAGGAAGGCACAGCCTCTGCTCACTTTCACCCTGTGATGGGACAAGGGGTAATGGATATCAACTACAGCACAGGAAGTTTCAATTCAACATGAGGAAGAACTTCTTTACTGTAAGGTTCACAGAGCACTGGAACAGGATCCTGAGAGAGGTTGTGGAGTCTCTGGAGACATTCAAGCCCTGTCTGGATTCATTCCTGTGTGATCTGTGCTAGATTCTAGGGTCCTGCTCTGGCAGGGGGGTTGGACTCAATGATTCCCTGAGGTCCCTTCCAACCCCTCACATCCTGTGATCCTGTAACATGAAGTAATAAATTGCAGACTCAGGCTCAATAGGTCAGATGTGAAAGTCTCCTTAGAACTCATGCATACAGCTATGATTTGTTAAATAAGAGTAACTATTTATACTGATGGAAGTACACGAAGTCTAAAGCAGTAAGCAAAAAGATGAGATATGCTTGGGTATTTTTACATTACGTTTTGGGTTGGAAGTGTCTTTAATATCAGAATTTACCAAAACACTGATCAGGTAAAATTCTAATGGGCAAAGCACAGTTTCGAATGCTGCAATTAAATTATTTCTGGAAACGCAATCAAATATTTAATTGAACTAAAATCATTGCTTCTCCTCACATTTGTTCTTTTCCTAAATTAGCTTGGCTAATCAGCACGCCAGCTCCGAGCCTGCGTTGCAGAGATGCAACAAACGTCTCACGGGATTAGTTTTGAAAGTAGAGTCGTGTGTTGGCCAGCAGAATTCTGATAAGACTCAAGGAACTGCAGATTGCTCTGTGGTGGCTCTGAGTGTCAAACGAGTTCTGATTAAGTTTTAGAGAGTCTTGTAGTTATTATTTTACCTAAAAAAAAAACAAAAAACAAACAAAAAAAAAACACCTTTTCTGACGTGCCAAGAAATTTTCCTCCTCTTGTTTCATCAGCAAGAATCAAGGCAATCCTGCATAACTTCAGATTTCTTCTTATCATAATGTAGAAAAAAACCAGCCTTATAGAGTGCAGAATTTAAACATTTTTCCCTCCTGTCTCAGGCTGGCATGCAATAGTGCTTCAAGATGTCATGCAGCTGCTACTTTTCTCCAGAAATGGCTGTATTCCAGTTTTACTCCTTAAAACATCTTTTTTTTTTTTTTTTTTTCCCCTTCCCAAGCAGAGGTTTACAAAGATGTTTCCATAGGTTGAAGGAAAGATGAAAACATTGTGATTGTCTAATTTGATCTCTGGAAAAACACTGGCCTTAAAATTACTGCATTAGGAATTAGGAGCCAACGTTCTACTCCAACACACTGCAGTAACAACTACAGCTAGTGTTTGCAGAATGCAGTGGGGCTTAGGCCACAATGAAGGTTATTGGACTCTGTTCCTGCCGTTTTTAAGACCACAGAAGAAACCCTTTTATTTTTGTCAGAAAAAGGACTTCCTCTCAATAGCCACACAGTGTTTTAACTTTCAGCATATAACTCAAAGTCATCTAAGAGTACGTTGAATCTCTAATAACTTTTAGTTAGCTGGATTTTATTCCTTTCAGTGGAAGCACAACAGTGTTTTAGTGAGTGGTGGGTTGAATTTAACCCTCAACTAATTTGAGGGAATTACTCCCCCAAATAAATTGAAGGACTTAGCTCAGTTTGAGATGGAAGGAAATGAAGCTCTATTTACAAGTGAACTAAAATCTAGAAAAATGAAATGCAATGAATATGTACAAAATATACTATAGATATATTTACCATTTATAAGAAACACAGAAACTCCTCAGACCCCCCTGAATGGAGATCCAAAGGACCTGTTCACCTCCTCCCCCATTCCCTCCCTCTTCTTCATTACCTCACACAGTAGTCAAAACAGAGATACCCTGGCAAAGCCCCAGGAGAGAGAGAGAGGAAAGCTGCAAGCAGAAGTGACAGAAGACAAGAGAGGAAGAACTGTTTATGCCTCTGCTCTGTATTCCCATTAGCAATCCTATGCATTATATAGACCTTGTCATTATTTTTCTTTTGTATCCAACAGTAATAATTCAGCCTTTCCAGTCAGAATCTAGCTTAAAGTTCCCCCTTCAAATGGTAACACAGTGCTAATTTATTGCATGTTAAGAAAAAATGTCAACACAACCTGAAAATTTGTCTTTTGAGAAAGGTTTCATTTAAAAAAAAAAAAAAAAAAAGAAAGAAAGAAAAGAAAAGAAAAAAAGGAACTCAACACAAAAGGTAGAAAAGGTGATAAGAAGTGATAACTGATCATTCTACTTCACTTCTCTTTCCAGATGAGCATCCAGGTGCCGATTGGTGTAAATGCAGATGCCACTGATGTCAATGCAGCTTTGTCAGTTTACACTAAGCCAAGAATCTGATTCCAAGGCTGTTAGTGCCCTTTTTTTTGACACTACCACTGGAATTCATTTTTGCAACACATTAAAAATGCATCCACACATTGCACTTCTTTTTGTCCCCAAGTGTGTAACTGAAAGCCTGTTGACAGAATGCAGGAGAACGCAAATGGGAGGTGGAAGTAGTCAACAATATAGCTGTATGAGTATCAACACTATTGTTCTGTTGTTTTCCTTTTATACAAAGGAATATTTACTTTTGAAAAGTCTTCACTCCACCTTCCAGTATCAATTCAATGACAGCAAAAGATAAAAGACACCATAAGCCATGCAGAGTATCTATCTTATACAAACAGGTTAATATACTCTTAATCAGTTTGCAATCTGGACAGTCTGCTTTAATGCATCACTAGGGAAATTTTCTTTAAGAAAATATCGGATGTGGCAGTAGGTGGCATGGTTTAGCTGATGTCGTGGTGTTAGGTCATAGGTTGGACTTGATGATCTCAGAGGTCTTTTCCAGCCTCAATAAATTTTCTGTGATCTGTGAAATTGGCTAAAAGGGTAAAAATCCTCCCAAACCTGAGATCTATGGACTCATCTAAGTATTTGTCCCTAAACAATCTCACTGCTGTACATGCGAGAAGATTGTTACAAGTACTAAAGCAGCTGTTTGAAGTAGCCTGCATGCCATATTTGTCTGACATCTATCATGGATGTATATGGGGAAGGGAGAAGGAAGAGGTGGGGCAATAAGCAGAGCAGAGTAGTACTTCATAATTCTGTCCACCATTTCTAAGTAGGGAGATTTTTTCATTGCTTTACATAAAGTAGCTGTTAAACGTGAATGTACTGTGTAAGAGTTGCCAGTATTAACCAGTACCATGAAGCTGAACACGAGTCTTTTGATTCAAGGTACCAAGGTCAAAATGGAAAAACTAACTAACTAGAACCAAAGATGCAGTTCACATAGGATGGAAGTAATTGTTTGTGCAGCACAACACCCATATCTTCAATTTGGGTCAGGCCATCAAGAGGAGGAAAAGGACTGAAGACTGAAGATGAGATGCTCTACTTCACACAGTTGCCCTCTGGAAGAGCTGGCAAAGGCAGTCACTTAAATTAAGTACAGGTCATCAGACAAGATATCTAATCTATTCCTAAAACAGGCAGCTCTAGCAGTCCAAATCCCTATGGCCTTTACAACAGCACAATGAACTACTTCCTCATGTACCTCTGTCAATTCAAGTTAGGTTCCAATATTTTTAAAGCGGTATTTCATGTACACCATGACCCTATTGCTCACAGCAAGGAAAGTGCTTTGGTTTATTTATGACCTACTAACCTTAAATAAAAACAACAATGAAAAAACCCCAAACAACCCACACATGCAATCTGAATGCTCATATAAGCCTGCAGATCTGAAATAAAACTGAAAATCAAGCTGGCATTTGTAACAGCTAGCTAAGACCAGTAAAATTTCTTTTTAAAATGAAAACCAGATGAGAGAAGATGAAAGCATTTTTACCCTGCACACATCAGGAGTCAGGGTTGGAGCTCAGGAATACTTTTTTTGTGTTTTTGTACTTACAAGTTTCAGCCTGTTTCATCAGAGGCTAGGTAAGCAAGGGCATACTGAAATTTTTCCATTATGGGAAGTAGGGAGGGAATAGCCAGCACCTGTGGAAGTAATTCCTTCTAAGATGCACTCTACCTAGCTGTCAGTTCTACAGAGCTCCCCTCTTTCCCCTACACCCCATCCTAACTATCAGGTATCAGCTAAGTGAGACCTCATATTGAAACATGAAGTGACACAGGGAAGGAGGGAGTAAGAGTGTAGGAATAAAGGCTGAAGGAAATATCATACAGAAAGAAAGCTTATAATAGGGCAGATGTTAAGTAAGAGCCCCCTAAACCGTAAAGTCTATTCATTTGGCTAGAACAATATTGAACAGTTGCAGATGCACAAAAGACTACTGAACTGGAGAGCCTTATTTCCTCATCGCTCATGCTGATGTGAGGAACTCCTTTTGTAACATCCTTGAAATTGAACTACAGAAAAGCCAATAGAGGAAAACAATAATTAATTAAGAAAAACCCCAAACCCACCAAACTTCAGAGATAAGGAATTATTAGCAAATATCTTGTGATGGTGTATCAGAGGGTTGACTGCCACAACTGGTTAGAATTCACAGAATCACAGAATTATTAGAGTTGGAAGGGACCCCAAGGATCATCCAGTTCCAACCCCCCTGCCATGGGCAGGGACACTCTCCACTAGATCAGGTTGCCCAGAGTCACATCCATCCTGGCCTTAAAAACATCCAGGGAAGGGGCTTCTACCACCTTCATAATTTAGATGCCTTCATAATCACAGCTGCCTTCTGAAACACAGCATATCTAATCTCCTGTAAAAGAAAAAAATTAGTTGATTCCATTATCTAGCTCTCCAGTAGGCTATATTAATTACTCTGTCCTTTAGATATATTTGATAGAAGTACAGTTGGGTTAAATACCTCTACATGCAAAGCCATTACTGGAAAGAAACAAGTCCTTGGTATGTGTTTGTTTACAAAGTAGGTACAGGCAGCACACTTACAACCTGCAGTCTCTCAGTATTGCTTCCTTTTACAGAAGTACAAATTTTATAAATGTTGGGGGGTTTGGTTAAGATTTTAAAGATAGTCATAAATGGATCAGAAAGGGTGTGACATCTTTTATCAAAGGACCAGGTAAATCAGCAATTCATAGAAGTCAATGAATCAGCCACATAGTTTCACTGCAACAAGCTAGGGGTGAACCTAGCAAAAAAGAATTCAGGCCAGCTGAGCTTCAAGACCACATTTCTGCAGGGAAACTGCTCACAAGTACAAATAAGGTAAAATTCCTGGGTTACAGTGGTTTGCCTGCTGATTCAGCCTCTAAACCCCTTTGCCTACAACATGAAAATTGCAACCCTACACATTTTTTTTCTTTACTTTCTATTTATTTATATTAGAAAATAGGACAATTGAGTTGGAGAGCTCAGAAGGTTGGGAAAAGGAAATTTTTAAGAATAAGCACTATGTAAGCACTATAATCAAGTTCTAGATATGGCCACCTGAAAGAGCACGTGAAAAGAAATTTAGGTCATCAAGCCTTGATGCACATTTGCCTTTTTTCCTCCTGCAAACTCTCAGAATAGGCTCTGTAAGTACAACAGCTTGTAAGGGGGAAAGAAAAAAAAAAAAAGAGAAAATGAAAAAAGGCCTTTTGTCTCTAAGACATTTATTGAGAAATTCAACTTTTTCAAAAGAAAATGTAGTTTTCATCAGTCCTAAGCAAATTTCAATCCAAATGAACTGTCAGTGGAGGAAATTTTACTCAATTTTGCAATCTACAAATGGCAGCACTGTTCACAGCACTTTTAGCCAGCTCTGTACATGTATGGGATCTTATGTTTTGGGTTGCTATGAAGTTCAGTTCAGTGAAATAACAGACATTAATTCACTTGTGTAAGGATCCCCCTCCTATATTGTTAAAGCCTTAATAATCTTTTCTTTTTCATAGAAAGAAGTTTGTGGAACTGCCAGCTCCTTACACAAAGACTGAAATAGGATGGGCAGAGAAGGGCGTTGGTATTGGTAAGAGAAAAAAGACTGAAGTTGCATCATCTGTATGATTAAATAATTGTGTGAATTTTTATTTCCCCCCCACTCCTTTCAGACATTTGAGGATGCTGTCAAGTCAATGGAGTTCTGTTGTAGTGGTTGCTTCAGTGAACATTCAACGCTGTCGGTGAGTTTGGAATTAAAGTGAAAACCATCGACCGTTGATTGTACCCTCCAGCTAACCATCCTCCTCCTTACTTCATGCTTTCAGGCCTTAACACCGAAGATAGCAACCTAATCATCACATGATGTTTCTCCCCTACCCTGCCAAGCTTTACAAAAAGGTCACAATCAACATTCATTGCTGTCGGTGGGTTTAACTTTGTGGACAAGCTCACTGAACAATGAATGCAACTGTGGCCCCACATTTTACAGTTGCTGTTGAGAGGAACACCAGCTCTGAATGCAGTAGTGAGAAGCAAGCACTTCTTATATAGACATTGCATTTTTCTGGTCAAAGATATAGTTGGGGGTGGTCAAGTTTACTTGCTTGTTTTAAAGCGTGTTTAACTTAGCTGGCTAGAAAAAAAAAATAATAATCATTGCCTTTTCTGGAATATTGTTCTCCCATAGGCTAGCATCGTTGAGAGCATAATTCTTGTTCAGTATATCTGTGGAAATAAATAACAATGAGGGGAACACCATGTATATCCCCTCTTAAGGGGTAAAGAACACTTACATTTCATTTTAACTAAGTGCCGTGGAGTAGTTCAAAGATTTCTTCTATCCTTGTCATAACAAATACAAATGGGAGCCAGAATTCAAAGAAACAGATCAAATGTTATATCTAAAAGTTAATTAACTTTCTGTAAAACTGATATTAAGTACTTAAATAAATACTATTAGACAATGAATAGTACTACATTTGCCCTTTTAGAGATTTGAAAGATGACAGAGAAATGCATATTCAGAAATAATAATGGAAATGTAGTTGAATTGTAAAATTACTGTAAACTTTGGGTACCTATGTCACACTCTCAGGATTGCTGACAGCAATAAGAAAATAAAAGTGTAAATAAAGCTCACAACTTTGTCATCATTTCCTTCTAACCCTTATTTAACCTGGTCAGACACACAGAAGGACTAGTCTATATTTCTCACATCACAGTCATGCAAGGTAAGTTCACCCTTTCGACTTAGTGCAATTCAGTTATTCTGCAGTGAGAACTGCTTCCACAGGTTAGGTGACTGCACAGCATTCACATTGTTCCTCCTCATTAATAATACTTTAATCTGCTTATTTACAAAGTTTTCTTAGCACATCAGTTGCATAACAGTTGTCTTATATACTGTACTTTCTTATTTGATCCATGTTCCACCATGTAGCTACTGAACAGGATACAGACATCAAGGCTGCCATGGGAGGATGTATCTTTGGTTGCTTCTTGAACTTTGTCTTATCAGTCTACTTAAATGATAAAAATATTTCAGTTATGCAATTGACAAGTCCTCAGTTCTAAGTGAGACTGATTTTTATAAAGAAAATAAAAAAAAAAAAAATCAGTTCCTCAAAAGACATAACCACACTATTATAGTTTGAATATTACATGATAAAGAAAAAGTTTTTCCAGAGAATTTGAGAGAGAGTCCAGGGGATGGACAGTCCCAAGGGTCTAGACAAGAACATAGATATGTATATCTCATTTCATTGGTTTGCAGAGTTTCTATATGGTTTGCAGCACAGCTGCTTTTCTCTCTCTTGCTTCTTTTCCCTCTTGTCTCTGCTTCTGACCTTGCTTGCTTGGTCTGATCATTCTTGTTTGGGTTATGGGAAAGAAATTGGTGAGGACAAAAGAGAGAACTTGTTACCTGGTAACAGATCTCTGGGCTATTGTGTCCAGGGGGGTAACTGAGCTATTGTCCAGTTGCATATGCATATATCTATTTGTATATGTTTATTACCTTTTAGATTTCACCTATTTTTGTGAATAATTTCATTTAACCCCCAAATTCTGAGTAGTGTGGTAATTCACTCCTTGGGGTAAATTCCAAGTTGTAAAGTGATGCAGAACCAAACCACTACACTGACATTAAATTCTGGACTTGTATGGACATTATTTTAAATTGATGTTTGGGAAGATTATATTATATTTATTAGAGAATAAGTGACAAGGCCTATTGTTGGCTGAATACTACAGTGGTCAGAGACAGCAACCCTTTTATAATACTTTGTTCTGATGTATGTATGACTTCTCATCACCGCTATTGAGAGATAAGCCCATATCTTTAAGTTTACTCATTTCTACAAAAATTGGAGCTTGGGTTACTAGCAACATACATATTGCAGACAGATAAAGATCATATTAAAAAAGGACTCAATGCTATGCATTCTATCTAGGAGAGACTTGCAATACACCAAGGTTCCTTGCTGAACTCTGAAAATCAGGACTTGTTTCTGCAGTTGTGGTGGGCTGAAATTACTTCCCCCTCCCCCCCCACCAAATTAATTTGGAGAAATACCCCAAAATAAAATTGCCAGACCAGCTCAGTTGGAAGCAAATGAAGCTATAGTTACAAGCACACTAAAATCTAGAAATATGAAGTGCAATGAACATATACAAAACATACAGTATTTACACATATTTGCAGTATATAAACAACACAAGGAGGTCACCTCAGAGCCTTCTCTTCTCCAAACTGAATAGTCCCAACTTTCTCAATCTGTCTCCACAGGAGCAGAGCTCCAGCCCCCTGATCGTCTTTGTGGCCCTTCTCTGGACACATTCCAGCATGTCCAGATCCTTCCTGTAATAGGGGCTCCAGAACTGGATGCAGTCCCCGAGATGGGGTCTCACCAGAGTGGAGTAGAGGGGGAGAATCACCTCTCTCAACCTGCTGGCCACACTTCTCTGAAGAACAGAGACATCTGCAGCAATGGGGCATTAAAATCAGTAATTTTAGTGGCATCAAGTTTTCATGTAAAGAGAAAAATATCTTCTCAGCATACAGATATGCAGTATTTCATACAACTTAACTAAAAGTCAGCTTCTACGAGCTATAAGGAATGTTCACTGGCAAAGGAGTACCATTATTCTATGTCCCACAGGAGATGCTGGGTGGCACACATCTTTCCTTGCACTGTAAATCACAGAACACACCCATTTTAGTAGCAAAAGCTGCAAAATCCTCTGCAAAGGCTTCATGGTAATTTTCATGTTTTCTTATTAATACGATACATATATACCCAGTGCAATGCCCACAGGCAACAGAGACAGTCTAAAAAATTAGTCCACAGTGTCATTGTAAATAATTCACACACTGCAATATTTTTAGGTCAAGCATATCAAAGTTGCAGCAAACACGATGGACCTTGACATAATAGGAGCACTGCTTTTACAGCAGCAGAGGAGGAGAAGGAATACACTTTCCGTATGTGGGAGAGCAGTTCTTTTTCCCCAGTGCACACCATACTTGAAGACAGCAGAGGTAGTTCTAAGGGCTTGTTCTAAGGTTTAGAGTAGCTGCTGGGTTTCGGTTTTTTAATTTATTTTTTTTTTACCTCCAAATGTCCTTGTTTTCCTCCCATGCCTTCTGGTATAAAAATGGGTCAAAACATCTAACCTAACAGTTTCTGCATCAAGTCTATAACTTCTGCTTAACAAGTACAGAAGGACACTTGGTTTACCCTCTAGAACTGCAAGTCAAAGAACTGCTGTGACAGAAATAATATGTGATATTCAGGATCATGGTAGGATGAATATGTTAGACTCACTTTTTGGCACAGGCTCACACCACACTAACATCTCTTGCTTTCCAGATGGTGAAGTGACATACAGTAAGTGAAAGAGTTAAATATAGAAGTAGTAAGTAGTTCAACTGGAAGCAGTGTCTAGATGTTCTTGGACTCTTGCACAGCTTCCAGTATGGCTCTCATAATAAAACTGTTAGAACTGGCCAATTTCTCCATCTGCTGGTTATGGCACTACCTTCACATTATCACTGGAACAAAAATTAGTCTCTCTTCCACCTAGGTTTGGATCTGAACTGGTACAAAAATATTCAGGGCAAGCCTTAGGTACAGAAACTAATTCACACAAAGCCATGAATTACAATAGAAACTTTGTCTATATTTCTCAGTAAATCAGAAATAAGATCCTGAGCTCTGCAGCTAGCTTATACACCATATTCTGACCTTTTCTGTTGCCTTTGTTCCAGGAGAAACAACTGCTTCCAAGCTAGCCCTAAAAATGGTGTGTTCTAACAAAACCACTTTAAACCTATCTTAGGTTGTAAATAGATTATCATGAGACTTGAAGATATAAGTCCTTCTGTTATTTTTGTTTGGTGGTTTAGGGGTTTTTAATATTTTTGTTTGTTTGTTTTTATTTTATGTTAGAAATGTCACACTAGGTCTTTATGATGAAAAATAAATCTATAATGGACTAGGCATCACAATTTTGGGCTCAAAAGTGTCAGATACAAGGTCAGACAGAGGTAAGAAAGATGGAAAGTAGCATTAACCTGGACATTCAGATAACAGAGGTTTCACTTTGGACCCGAGATAAACTACAAGATACATACACTATCTAACCTGCAGTATCACCTATGGCTAATGGTATGTTATTCCAATAATCATTCTTTTAAGCTAATTGATTGCATGGATCTATTATTTAAAGATTGAACAGTTAAAATATTTTACCATAGGCATTTTGAAACAGTGAATTAAAAAAAAAAAAAAAAAGGAATATAAAATTTAATTTTAGCTAGTGAAAACTCAATCCAGGTGGTTGCCCTCAAAAATCAACATCACCATCTGATGTGTAAAACATTCCTAATTATCATAAAGTACACCCCATGCTAATTACTGTATTTGCCTCAAAATAATGAGTCATTATAAGTCTAACATTCATGACAATAGATTTACATTTAAATACCATGCAGTTCACTGAGCAGCAGTCTGCTGCTGGGTACTGCATTGAAAGGCATGAGGAAATTGCTGCATCCACTGTCCTGTGGAACAGGCAGGCCACAAACTACTAGAGAGATACCAAAACTAACAGAACATTCAGACAGACATTCAGGATATGACTGTAGAAGACAAGAATCACAAAATCACAGAATTATTGAAGCTGGAAAAGATCTCCGAGACCATCAAGTCCAGCCTATGACTTAACACCATGACATCAGCTAAACCATGGCACCAAGTGCCACATCCAGTCTTAAACACCTCTAGTGATGGTGACTCCACCACTTCCCTGGGCAGTCCCTCCGAGTGCCTAATCAGCCTTTCAGTGAGGAAGTGCCTCCTAATATATAACCTAAACCTCCCCTGGTGCAGCTTCAGGCCATGTCCTCTTGTCCTGTCACTGGTTGCCTGGGAGGGGAGATCAACCCCCAGCTGACTACAACTTCCTTTTAGGTAGTTGTACAGAGTGATAAGGTCCCCTCTAAGTCTTTTCTTCTCCAGGTTGAACAACCCCAGCTAAAGAAGAATAATGACAGTACTTTAAAGACATCACCCATCTGTTGCCTGTGGAATATCTGAAGGGAGTCTTTGTAGTTGCTCTAGGAAGATCTCTGTACATCCTCAAAGCAATTACAAGAGATTGTTCCAGAAGTTCCCACGTATTGTGGTCTGCTAACTAATGAATTCAGATTTTTCTGCTTGTTTTAGTCGACATACTTTTCTTGATTTCAGTGGACTCATGCCAATTTGTACAAGCTGAGGATTTGGCAAGCCAACACACAAGAGAAATGTAAAAAAAAAAAGTATGGCCCTGCACATCCTACATTAAAAAATGAAGTCAAAGGTGGATGACACACTTGGGGGAGGGGAAAGAGAGAAACAAAAGAACATGTATTTGAAAAAGCCAAGTTCCTACCTACACAGAGAGCATTTGTGCCCACAGACAAGCTGTGGGTGGCTCTGGACACAGCATTTGGAAGCATAACTATTTGATTTGTTCAGATTACTGCTTTGCAGGTGCAAATAAGGAGTTTCGAAACAACAGGCGGGAGAGTATTTTGGGGTAGAAATGTCACACCCACATTATGATAATCTGGCCCTTGCCACCACATGACAGTCTCCTTTGCTTCATGAAGCTTGAGGTGCGTGGGTGGGAAAGAGCTCATAGCATATTTTTGTCTGAGGATGGCTCCCACAGCACAAGTGTACATACTTGAAGCAATGGCAGCTTGTTTCCCATCCCTCCCTTCAGGTTGTGCACTTCACAGAATTTCTTATTATTTTAACACAGAGCTAGTAAAACAAAGTCATTCACTGGTAGCATTTGACGGGAAAAGTAAAACAAAACACACACACACACAAAAAGTAGAGGCAGAATATGATTACATCACTTAAGGTGCCTTCTCTCACAACAGCCAGGACTTTTTTTCTCTGGCCTAGAACTATGTACTTACTTCAGATTTTTATCAGCCTTTACAAGAGATGATTTGTATTCTACACAATTTTAAACTCTGCAGGTACATGTACAAATGATTGTAACTTCTGACTGGGAGTGCCTTGTGGATCCAGATGGCAGGCATCAAGAGTAAGATAACAAAACCACAGGGCCAGTTAAATGAATACCATAATATGACTGTTAAGAGTTAATTCTTTAAAAAACAAACAAACAAAGCCAGAAAAACAAAACCAACCAACAAAACTCCCAAAATATCAACAATAACAAAAAAGACCAACAAGCAAACAAACAAACCATCAAATAATCCCACCCCCCAAAAAAACCACAAAATACCTGACCAACAAAATAGACAACCCAAGCCAACAAAAACCACTACACACCAAAAAACTGGTGTGAATGGTTGAGGACAGAAGGGACCTCTAAAGGTCATCTAGTCCAACCTCCCCACAGTTAGCAGGGACATCCCTAACCAGATCAGGCTGCCCAGGGCCTCATCAAGCTTCACCTTGAATATCTCCAGGGAAGAGGCTTCAACCACCTTCCTGGGCAACCTGTTCCAGTTCCTTCCTCTTCTTACCCTCTCTCCACTGCTACACCCCCCTCCCCCCGCCAAAAGCAGGATCACCTAGGTTAGTTCACAATGGAATGCACCCAGGTGGGTTTCAAAAGCCTCTAGAGAAGACTACACACACACACACACCCTGCAGCCTGTTCCAGTGTTCTGTCATCCTCACTGTGAAAAAGTTTCTCCTCACATTGAGGTGAAACCTTCTATGTTCAAGTGTTTGAGTTTTTTTCCCCATCTTTTTATCACAAATGAATGGGTATAGGTCATACCTACAAAGAAATTCTGATTTGGATGCCCAAATCAATAAGATTACATAAGCTATTTGTTGTGCTTGACCTTACAGGGTGCTGATGCCACCATCCTCCTCATAACACAAATAGCCAGTTTTAACAAGTGCTCCTAGCTTGTTGAGCATTAAAGCTGATATTTCTGCATTTCACATAGATGAGACTCATTGATTCCTGAACTGACTGCAGCTCATGTACCTTTATTGTCATCAGAAACTGTTAAAAGTCAAATCAACACAGAGCCTGCATCCTTACAAGCACCAAATACTGCAATATGTGCTCAGGCTCTGTGTTCACTTTAAGATTGTTGGCTGCTGCATTTTATCAGTTCTTTTAAAAATGAGGTTGCTCACTAACTGCTTTCCCAGCTTTCACATATGCATCACTCCCATCAGCTACAAGTGTAAATTTGCAAGCAATGGTAAGACACACACATGCACACAGTCTGATGGAATCTGTGTAGAAGGTAAAGCTGTCACCAGATGGCATTTTTAAGTTTTGTGTGGCCAGATATTCAGAAGCAGCATCTGAAGCATATGAATTTTGGATGCTTCACTTTTTTTTTTTTTTTTTTTCTCCCCACCCCCCCCCCCTTTGTTTTTTTTTGAATAGTCTCAAAACACAGCATTTTGCTCCTAGAAATAACTCTCATGCTATTTTGTGGATAAACTTCTAACAGCTCATTTTGCGTGACTGCATACCTAGACTATAAGACCTCTAAATTAGTACTTGAGTAGAGACTGATCAAAAATTCAGTCCATAATGTCATTAAATAAACATTTTATGACTATAATTTTGAGTCAGCCCTAAAAGTAGCAAAAATAAGTAGGTTGCTTGTTCCTTTCCTACAGGGAAACGTTGCCAAAAATATATAACTGTCACTTTTCATCTTAGGAATAATGTTAGCTACTGGAAAAAAAAAAAAAAATAAAAAAGATTCACAATGAGCAATTATGTCTTCAGCTTTCATGTCATTTTACATCATTCCACTATCAGCCCTGCTCAAAAGCTTAGAGGCAACATTCTAGGTCAGTGACTTTTGCAGACAGTGTATTTGCTGTTTGGTAATTAAATTAGATACACTTTAAATACTCAGATTCTGAAACAGACAGCCACTTACAAACACATGGCCAAATGTATCCCCAGTGCTGTTGACACTGCATGAGGAAAATTATACATGTTAGCAATCATTATCACTGAGGATTATAAATTTAAGGATTATGATATTAAGAATAAGTGGATCAGCAAATCACTGCAGAGAAAAATCTTTTAAGATGTAGCTAAAAGCCAGACTGAAGGACTGACCTACTTTTCATCATCAAGTTTTATTTATGTGTGGAGAATTTTTTTCTTGTGTAATGAATATCAAAATACCTTTTACCCAGAAAGCCCTCAACTATTAATAAAACTAAACAGAGAATTAAATACCGCAATGAGTGCTCAGCTTTTACTTTTAATAAGGCTTTAGACTGCATCTCATGCAAATAGTCCCTAGTTGTGTTGCAGATAAAGCTTTAAACAACAAAACTGAGCCATTTTCACATTTTTGTGAGACATATTTCTGGGTAAAGTAGGATATTAATTCTTGGAATTAAAAAACAAACAAAAAAACATGACTATTTCATATCATGCTCAGAGAAGGGCAACAAAGCTGATGAGGGGTTTGGAACACAAGCCCTATGAGGAGAGGCTGAGGGAGCTGGGGTGCTTAGCCTGGAGAAGAGGCTCAGGGGTGACCTTATTGCTGTCTACCTGAAAGGAGGTTGTAGCCAGGTGGGGGTTGGTCTCTTCTCCCAGGCAGGCAACCGGCACCAGAACAATAGGACAGAGTCACAAGCTACACCAGAGAAAGTTTAGGATGGATTTTAGGAAGTTCTTCACAGAAAGATTGATTTGCCATTGGAATGGGCTGCCCAGGGAGGTGGTGGAGTCACCATCACTGGAGGTGTTTAAGAAGAGACTGGATGAGACACTTGGTGATGTGGTTTAGTTGATTAGATGGTGTTAGGTGATGGGTTGGACTTGATCTTGAGGGTCTTTTCCAACCTGGTTAATTCTATTCTAACTACAGTGTAAAAAAGTGTGTTGGTTTGCTATTTTTTTTCAAGCCTTGCATTTTGAAATGAACATTTTAAAAGTCAGAGAGACATCTGATGGGTGCTATATGTTCTAAGACCAGTTCTCACAAATCAAGGGATAAGTAGATCTTTTATAAACAAACAAAGCATTTTAGAGAGATATTATTTAAACAAACCAACCAAACAAAAAACAAATATTTGTCCCTCATTTTGTGCATGTTTAAGGAATGATGTTAATAGATCACAGTATCACAGTATAACTAAGGTTGGAAGAGACCTCGAGGATCATTGAGTCCAACCTGTCACCACAGACCTCATGACCAGACCATGGCACCAAGTGCCACGTCCAATCTCCTCTTGAACACCTCGAGGGATGGTGACTCCACCACCTCCCTGGGCAGCACATTCCAATGACTCTCTCGGTGAAGAACTTTCTCCTCACCTCGAGCCTAAACTTCCTCTGGCGCAGCTTGAGACTGTGTCCTCTTGTTCTGGTGCTGGTTGCCTGGGAGAAGAGACCAACCCCTTCCTGGCTACAACCACCTTTCAGGTAGTTGTAGAGGGCAATGAGGTCACCCCTGAGCCTCCTCTTCTCCAGGCTAAACAATCCCAGCTCCCTCAGCCTCTCCTCATAGGGCTTGTGCTCAAGGCCTCTCACCAGCCTTGTTGCCCTTCTCTGGAGGATCAAGACATGCAAATGATAACAGAACCCAGAAAGAACACAGCTTCAAGATGGTGGTCTGGTAAATCATGGAAGTGGTTCCACAGCAGAGGTTATTGAGACTCCACTGCTTTGGGCATACTTTCTTCAGCCCACCCAAAACATTAATCTCAGAGGTTTTGCTAGCTGAATTCCCCTGCCACCTTTTTCTGAGGTGAAGTCCTCAATTTGGCACAAACAGGCAAAAAAAAAAATAAAAATTCCAAATTTAAAATTCCATGTTGTCTTCTCTTCTAGAGCCTGACCAAGTGGTCTTTTATTTCAACATAGACACAAGCTACAAAGCATAACCAACAGCCACAGATTATTAAAATATCCTTGCCCACCTAACTGTGCCTGAAATATCAGTGTAAGGGCACTGTATCATAGAATGGGCTGGGCTGGAAGGGACCTCTGAAGGTCATCTAGTCCAACCCCCTCTGCAGTCAGCAAGGACATCCTTGACTAGATCAGGTTGCCCAGAGTCTCATCGAGCCTCACTTTGAATATCTCAGGGATAGGGTCCCAAACACCTCCCTGGGCAACCCGTTCCAGTGTTCCACTACCCTCGTGGTAAAGAACTTGTTCCTAGCATCTAATCCAGCCACACAAGCTAAAGATGACAATAAGATTGTAGGATTGCCATGGTTACTTCCGAAGTACTGATCTGGAAGATTAGACTTAATGTTTGCAGACATTGCTTTAGCTGAACTGCATGGAAAAACTAGGTTCAAGAATGAGAAAAACACAACCATCACATGTGTATTTGTGACTATTGTCAAACATAAGACTCAATAATGATCTTCTGTGTCCCTTCCTTTAACATGGGTAGAGGTTTGCAGTAGTGTCATAGGCAGCTGCCAGCAGGTGTTGCAGTGGGCAGCCATGCAAAGCATCTATTCACTGAACTCTGTCATTCCTGTTAGGTGTTCTTTACGGCAAGGAAAACAGAGAAAACAAAGAGGCTGTTGTGCTTTAACTTCAAAGCTTTCATAACCCTAAGTTTCAGCTCTGTACCTCAGGCAGAGCAGCCTAGAAGAGAGGCAGTATAGTCTCAGGTACAGATATTTTTCTGCTCCAATAACTTAGTCTCTGTAATGCTTACAAAAGAGATCAGATTTGACTTTATAAAATCTTGATATAGACACAATGATAGCAGAAGGTCATCTGACATTTGTCATTTGACTGACAAGTTAGTTTCATTCTCAAGCTTCTCAATTTCACAGGAAGGTTTTTTTCCTGAAACCTTGTAAAGGAGTCATAAGTTTATCCAAAAGCTCTGCAATGCACAAAAGTTGGGAGATATCTATCGATCTTCCCAGTTTATAGATCCTGTTTGAGTTGTCACTCTACAGTTGCACTAATTTCCTCTTCATCGGGGTAAAGCTTTTATGAGATCCCCAAAGCCTGTGTGCAGTATTTATTCTGTTAGTCTAATTAAAGGTATTACTATGTACATAGTTAGTGGATCTGTCCCCAGAGGCACTTCATGTCATAAATAACAGATGTGAAATGTACTCCTACTGGAACAACCACTAGTATCACTTATTCTACTGTCTCTTTAAACATTACATCATCTCACCATTCTTCAGGATTTCTCTTTAAAGGAAAAATAGTACCATTAAGATAATATTAGTCTGGGATAATTAAATTTATGAAATCTTCCTGGGCCCACAGGAAGAAAATATAATTTTCAGATGCAGGTACTTTGGTGTGGTGTAGAATTAAACAGTTAGTTATACAATGCATAAATTAGCAGTACCAGATTTCTGATGTTTAATTGCATGGGACTGGGACAGCTTTAAATATACATTCAGAAGTTCAGAAGGCTTTTTTGTCATTGCATGAAAGATTTAGAAAAAAAACCCCAATAATCTGGTCCTTCACTCCAAACATTCAAGGTAGTCAGACTATCGATTTGGATCTGTCCACCTGCTTTATAGTCATAGAATGTTATAGGTTGGAAGGAACCTCAAGAGATCGAGTCCAACCCCCCTGTCAGAGCAGGATCACTTAGGGTAGTCTGCACAGGAATGCAACCAGGTGGGTTTTGAAGGTCTCCAGATGAGACTCCACAACCTCACTGGGCAGCCTGTTCCAGTGCTCCATCACCCTCACTGTAAAGAAGTTTCTCCTCATGTTGAGGTGAAATCTTCTATGTTCAAGTTTATATCCATTGTTCCTTGTCTTATTACTGTGCACCTCCAATTGGTCCCATCCACTTGACACCCACCCCTCAGATATTGATAGAATTTATAGATATTTACAGATATTTATAGAATATGTAAGCATATGTACTTTCAGTGGGAAGGAAAGAAGTATTTCACTACAGACTTGAATTGTCTTCTCAGATCCACATATATTCTATAGTAGATAATCAACTTATGCGTGTGTTTAAAATACTAATTCAGCTGCTTAAGACTAAGTCAGTTTCCTCAGATCTCTAAGCAGCAAATCATCAACTGCAATAAGCATGTCCAGCTATACTACTCACTCACAAAGGTTCAACATTGTTAAGGAGGTGTGGTCCAATATTATGTCTGAAATGTTATATCAGAAATTGTACACAAAATCATCTCTGAAAATAAATTATTTTTTTAAACATCTCATAACAGTTTTCTCTTTATTCTGTATGTATACAGTTGTGTTTCCCTCTGAAATTACTCTATTTTACCCTACATAAAGAGTATATGACATTTTGAAACACAAGGGAACTTGAGAAGTCTCTCCAAGTCCATCTCATTTCTCATGCTATGAATAAGCCTGTAATATCATTCCAAGAACAAGTTCTTCCTCTTCCTATATGGAGGAATTTTTTATATCCTAAGGCACTCCTCTCCCACATTCCTTGTCTTACGTCAAAGCATTCAGATTTTTCTAGTGTAGGTACCTGATATTTTGCAATGAACATTTTTCGCTTCTTGACAGATATGAAAATAGAATCATGGAATCACAGAAACATTCAGATTGGAAAAGACCCTTATGATTACCAAGTCCAACCAATAACCCTACTCTATAAGGTTCACCCTTAAACCATAGCCTCAGCCACCACATCCAAACCCCCTTTAAACACATCCAGGGCTGGTGACTCCACCACCTCCCATGGCAGCACATTCCAACACCTGAACACTCTTGCTGGGAAAACTTTTTTCATACTGTCCAGTCTGAACCTACCCAGCCATAGCTTGAGGACATTCCATCTTGTTCTATCACTAATTACCTAGGAGAAGAGACCAGCACCAACATCTCTACAATGTCCTTTCAGGTAGTTTAAGACAGCGATGAGGCTTCCCCTCAACCTCCTCATTTTCAAACTAACCATCCCCAGCTCCTTCAGTTGCTCTTCATAAGATTTTTTCTTAAGGCCCTTCCCCAACTTCCTTGCTCTCCTCTGCACTGGCTCCAGCACCTCAATGTCTCTCTTGTATTGAGATGCCCAGAACTAAACACAATACTCGAGATGTGGCCTCACCAGAGATGAGTACAAGAGGGCAATCACCTCCCTGCTCCTGCTGGACACAGCATTTCTGATACAAGCCAGGATGCCGTTGGCTTTCTTGGCCACCTGGACACAATGATTGCTCATATTCAGCTGCTTGTCAACTAGAACACACCAAAGTAATTTGGACGATGCTTTACTACTGCTAACTATAGTGAATAGACCTTCCAACCATTTCCTCAATTCCCCCAACATACTTGCAGCCCCTCTTTTCCCAATTTAATTCCTCTTTGTAAAGCTAATGAAGATGCTCAAGTTCAGCACTAGTTTCTTAGGGAAGCTGCTGAATAGTCCTGGACTTGGGTCTAGAGTACCATCTGGACACCACCATTCAATAGCTTTTCATTTTAAGAGTGAATAACTGACAACTGCCTTGAACTTCACTGATACAAGGATAAGAGTTATTGTTTCTCTGTTTTCTCCCAATCCTCTTATCCAATTGTAAAGGAAATTAATTTGACAATTTGCTCATTAGACATCCATTATGACTGCCATTCTCCTCACATTTCAAATTTTGAAGGCTGGACCATTTATTCCAGTATTAATTCCACGAATTTAACTTCAGCCAGCAGACCAACAATTCTGTGACAACTCTTACCATGTTCACAACTCTTAAAGATAAGAAAGATTATCTTTTTTTTTCCCTTTCTATCTATCATCTCTCCTCTACAAAGCTTTTGGATCTTTCCTTGGAAGCACATTTTTTGGGCATTTTTTTCAGGAAAAAAAATAAATGTAAGAGAGAAACTAAAGAGTTTTACATATGATTGACACTGTAAGCACAGGACACTTGGCAGTTAAAGAGAAAAATTACTTGAGCAGAAGTATACCAGAACTAAGAAAATCTTGTAGACAAAAATACATGACCCAGTTTCTCCCTACAGACCAATAATAAAATGGAACAAGTGACATTTAGTGTGATGCAAGCCTGAAGGGAGGTTGGTCTCAGCTAGCCTTGCTCTGGGACAGCACAGGTCTGATTGAGAAACTTAGGTCCTGTGGACACTGATGACACAGGTGAATGACAGCAGGGTTTAGATCAGGTAGGAGCAGGAGAAGGAGGAGACGTGATCAAGATGAAGGAAGTGTAACACTGACAGATAAGAAAAGAGCTCTCTGTAGACAGATTCCAGAGAGAAAAATTTTGGAAAGGTTATGTGAAATTAAATCTTCTTAAAAGTCATACAAGTGAGAATACAGAAGCATCAGATGGTGTCTCAGTATAAATCAAAATATAATTCAGCAAATGCTGGAAAGACATTTTGCAGGAATAGCGACAACAAGTCAACAAAAGTATCAGGAAAAGAACCATGGAGGGACAGGCCACAAATAGCATGCAGCTGCTGTGCCCCTCTTACTCACTTCCATATTGGATAACAGCTCTTTCCAATCACAAATTCTTTTAACAGTTCAGAAAAAGATCATCTACTGATATCCAGCTGGGCTTACCTCTGCATGGATAGTTCTACAAATCTAGATATCTGCCTTTTCCAGCCCTCCTTGTTTTCCAGGTTAGCAATCTGGCCAAGCAGTTTTGCTGAAATTTTACAAGGCACATGCTGGAATGAACTGGTGACATCTAACATGTTATTTGCCTTAGTCCCCTACCAGCAATAAAGGTCACAGTATCATGGTATATTAGAGGTTGGAAGGGACCTCCAGAGATCATCGAGACCACCCCCGGCTATCAAAACAGGATCACCCAGGGTAGCCCTCACAGAAATGCATCCAGGTAGGTTTTGAATGTATCCAGAGAAGGAAACTCCACAACCTCTCTGGGCAGCCCGCTCCAGTGCTCCATCACCCTCACTGTAAAGAAGTTTTTCCTCATATCGAGGTGAAATCTCCTGTGTTCAAGCTTGTACCTGTGGTTTCTTGTCTTATTGCACACACTACCAAAAAGAGCTTGGCCCCCTCCACTTGACACCCACCCTTCAGATATTTATACACATTGACGAGATCTCCTCTCAGCCCTCTCCTCTGAAGACTAAACAGCCCCAGGGCTCTGTCTCTCTTCACAGGGGAGATGCTCAAGTCCCCTAATCATCCTCATGGCTCTCCATCGGACTTTCTCCAGCAAATCTCTGTCTGTCTTGAACTGGGCAGCCCAAAACTGGTGTGGTCTCACCAGGGCAGAGCTGGGGGGGAAGAGAACCTCCCTAGACCTGCAAGCCACACTTTTCTTGATGCACCCCAAGATACCATTGGCTGTCTTGGCCACAAGGGCACTGTGCTGTCCCATGGAGAACTTGCTGTCCACTAGGACTCCAAGGTCTGTCCTACTCCACTTGCCCCATGAAATAAGCTTTCCTGTTTCTACAATTTAAATAAGAATTGAGAGTTAGATGGATAAAAAAAAAAAATATAATTAAAGTTTGCTTGTGTAACTATTGTTTTTTTTTCTCTGTGTATTTTTCAAATAGAAATGTTTAGCTGTTTTGAAGGAAAAAGTGTCTCATAAATTCATTGTGAATTCTGGCAAATAAATATTAATCCATTTGTAGTCAGACCCAGGATAAAATCTTTAAGCATTTAGTTGTTCTCTTTATTTATTGAAATGCTTTGTTTCTGGGTGGATTTTTCAAAACACTCATTTTCTGCCAGTACACTGAGACAGCTATGCCCATGCACAGCTGCTGGTTCAATGTCTCTGCCTGCACTGCCGCATCAAAACATATAATCCAGATTTTTATTTGGTTCCCCAATTTGTTTAATAAATATTTTCTTGATTATTTTGTTTTAAGAAAGAAGTACCTTTTGGGGCTGTTGATTGTAAGAATTAACATTCCCAACACTTCTCTTATAGCAGCTCTTCAATTTAGGATCTTATATGCACAAGAAAATTGACCTCATCCAGAGAGCATAGCCTGTGAAAGCTCACTGGTTTTAGGCAGCAAGCTGCAGCAGTACCTGGCTAAATTCTTAATAATATTTTGAAATTTCTCTGTCCTATGGCATTAGAAGTCAGACTGCTCTTACTTTCTACTTCAAAACTTAGCAAGAACATAGGAATAATGAAGGCATGTGTGATATTCTTGCAAGTGACAAAATCTCTTTTCTAGGAGTTAATTTTTTTAATCTCATTTTTCTTTGCTTTGAGCCAATTTTCTTTTTCCAGACTGTCAGAGTTCATTATATACATACATATATATATATATATATATATGAATCTTCTGGCTTCCAGCAAACTTATGTTCTGCTTTCATCTAGAAAGGCATGGATGTGTTGAGCCAAAACCACAGTATGCACTGCTGTTTGAAACAATCTGTGTAGCTCTTTTACATCCCTATTTAGAGTCCCCTACAAAATTCAGTACAGTAACCACAGCACTAACCTTTCCAACTGTCCACACACATCATCCCCTAGGTAAACAGAGCAATATATAGCATCAGACTGTGAAGCCTTTTACAACTGGGATCAAAATAGCTCCATCAACTAACACATGCAAATACTGCTTTTATCATCTAACCAAGTGAGAATCCAAAATTAGAATTACAGGGGTATTTCTGCTGATCCAAAAGACTTAACATCTCTTTCCTCATAAAAAATTCTATTTGAAATTAAAAAAGAATGTTTCCAAATCTAGTACACAATATGGGGAAGAGACTAAATTGGTATCTCGATACACTTTTAAAAATAAAATTGAGCCACAAAAACCCCCCTCAGTTCCCACCAATGAGATATTGGGGGGAAATTAAGATAAAGTTGTATGACAGGTTCTGTATCACTTGATATGGACATAGCTGATGGACATGAGGATGATTAGGGGACTTGAGCATCTCCCCTATGCAGCAAGACTGAGGAACCTGGGGCTGTTTAGTATTAAGACTGAGAGAGGATCTCATCAATGTCTATAAATATCCGATGGGTGGGTGTCAAGCAGAGGAGGACAAGCTCTTTTCAGTGGTACACAGCAGTAAGACAAGGAACAATGGATACAAACAAACATAGAAGGTTTCACCTCAACATGAGGAGACTCTTCTTCACAATGAGGGTGTCAGAGCTCTGGAGCAAGCTGCCCAGAGAGGTTGTGCATTCCTGTATGGACTGCCCTAGGTGATCCTGCTTTGGCAGGGGGGTTGGACTTGATGATCTCTGGAGGTCCCTTCCAATCTCTAATGTTCTATGATTCTATCATTCTGTGACTCTATGGCCAGTGCAAGTCAAATTTAGAAATCATTCTTCCCTCAGATCCTGGACATGCAACTGCAGTTAAACATGAAATAAACAAGCCAAAGCATTCAGTATAACAACTGGATTTCCCAGGATTAACCATAAAATACACTTGCTCAAAAGAATAAGCATTTTGTGAATTCCATTCAACATTCATTATCAATGTGTACCAAAACACAGGATAAAAATTGGGAGAGTGATTTGTTTCAGCATTTTCAAGGAAACAAACATTGAACAGTATTCATTAAAAATACAATAAAAAACCCCAACAAAACAAAACTTTTAAATTATAGATTAAACAAGCATAAAATAATTCCTAAGTTAAAACATAAATTTAAGACTACATATCTGGGTTTACCCAAAAGAAACTGATGGGAAACCTAACCTCCAGCTTCTTCCATCTGGTTTGGTTTGTCCTTAAACCATTTCCCCTCTCTTCCTTTCAAATGCATTAATTCAATCACTGAACTGAAAAAGTCCAGCTTTATTGAACAGCTGTGCTTTGATGCACATACATATGACCAGAAGACTGCAAAGCCTTTTGCTAAGCAGTATGTAGTTATAGTGCAAGGAACATCTTTACCTTTTTTTAGGATTTTATTAGACATCAGAGGTCATATAACAAACTGGTAAGCTGGGGACACAATCCATTGTAGTTTTCTCTGTGTACCACTAACAAGGAAATTTGGCAGTGCATAAACCATCAATCAATTCAGGGAACCTGTTGCACAATAAATCCAGAAAAAACTAAGTCACTTTCTTGCTCCTTTTACAGTCCTGCCACTCAGTAGACTTTGCCACTGTTGTCAGGAAGAGGCCCATAACAGTTCTAAACCCCAAATTGTGTAATACCTCCTAAAGCACAAGAATCAACATCCACGTTGAAAGGCAGAACTATTTTCACTTAGACAAATCAAATATTCTGTGGTGATAGCTGTTTCATAAAGGCTGCAGTTGAGGAAAAGGAAGTAGATGCCCATTTACCTTATGAACATTATGTTAGGTTCAATACAGTATGGAAATTAAAGTCACAGGATCACAGGATGTCAGGGGTTGGAAGGGACCTCAGGAGATCATCAAGTCCACCCTGCCTTGCCAGAGCAGGATGATAGAATTCGGCATAGATCACACAGGAATGCATCCAGATGGATCTTGAAAGTCTCCAACGAAGGATACTCCACAACCTCTCTGTGGAGCCTGTTCCGCTGCTCTGGGACCCTCACAGTGAAGAAGTTCCTCCTCATGTTGAGGTGGAACCTCCTGTGCTGTAGTTTATATCCATTACCTGTTGTCCTATCACAGATACAACTGAACAGTGCCTGTCCCCTCCCTCTTGACCCCCATCCCTCAGGTGTTTATAAACATTTATTAAATCCCCTCTTAGTCTTCTCTTCTCCAGCATAAACAGCCCCAGGTCTCTCAGCCTCTCCTCATGGGGCAGTGCTCCAGTCCCTTCATCATCCTTGTAGGCCTCCATTGGACTCTGTCCAGTAGATCCCTGCTCCTCTTGAACTGGGGAGCCCAAAACTGGACACAATATTGCAGGTGTGGTCTCACCAAGGCAAACTAGAGGGGGAGTCTAAGGTCTCAAAATCATAATTAATGTCGTATAAGACTTCCTCTTAAAAAAAAAAAATTCCTACTCTTAGACAAGCCTAAGAACTTCCCAAGGACAGAAAATGACGCTGTTAAAACACAGCTATAATAGGGATCACCCAGCTTTCAAGTATTATCTAAACACATGGTGCGTTGAACCGGTTGACTGGGAAGCCAACTCTGTATTGGATTGCACACCAGGCCTCAGATTAACATTATTTAAAGTCATTCAAATAATAAATTAGGTGAAGTCACAGCACCGCCAATTATTATCAACTCCAGGTACCAGATTATGCAACATTATGATAAACTTTTACTCAAGAGCTCATGAGTTCCTCGTCACTCATCAGAAGTAGGTGTTAATTAAGAAAGTCCTCACACAATAGGAGCTGGTACAACTTAAAAAAAAAAAAAAAAAAAAAAAGTCTTTAAAAAAGAGAGAATTCTCACTTGGTACTTTAAGCAGTTGTTAAAGACAGGGTCTCATTTCTAAATCTGTATTCTCAACAGCTCTCGGGAACAGTGATTGGTGCTTCATATCATATACTTCACCCCTTAAAGCAATCTTTCACACATTGCTTTATGCTTATCTATAAATATAATGAGCAATCAGCTCAGCTCCCACAGTGGTGCCTTGCTGTCTGTCTTGAACTTCTATTGTAAAATGTTCTGACAGTGCTTTTGCCCATTAGTAAGCAAAGCAACCAAGCCTGCTTCTTTTATACCGTCTGAATCTCAGAATCTCTAAGCTGCACACAAACCTGTATATCTTTACAAGCAAATATTTGGCACAGAAGTGAACTTTATTAAAGATCTGAATTTCAAGCTACAAATCAGAAATGGGCTTTTTGATGGGGTTTATTTATATACATAGTACAAAGTACACCATTAATAAAGAACCATATGCCCTGAGTTCCTAGAGATAATCAAAATCCACCTGGATGCATTCCTGTGTGATCTGGTATAGCTGATTCCGCTCTGGAAGAGGGGCTAGACTCCTAACACTCCGTGATTCTATGGTTCCTAGTCAACTTTATAGTAAAACTGTCTTAATGAACATAATCACAGAATGACAGAAACATTCAGATTGGAAAAGACCCTTATGATCACCAAGTCAAATCAATAACCCTGTTCTACAAAGTTCATCTCTAAACCATATCCCCAGCCACCACATCCAAACCACCTATAAACACATCCAGGGTTGGTGACTCAACCACCTCCCTGGGCAGCACATTCACTCTTTCTGTGAAAATTTTTTTCTTAATGTCCAGTCTAAACCTACCCATTCATAGCTTGAGGCCATTCTCTCTTGTTCTATCATTCATTATCTGTGAGAAGAGACCAGCACCAGCCTCTTCACAACACTCTTTCAGGCAGTTGTAGAGAGCAATGAGGTCTCCCCTCAGCCTCCTATTTTCCAAACTAAACAGCCCCAGCTTCTGTTAGGTCTCTGTATTGGTTTTCACTGAGCTGGAGTTAATTCTTCTCAAAGTATCTTTCTAGTGCTGTGTTTTGCAATGATTTAGCTGGGCGTTGATAGCACACTAGTGTTTTGGCTACTGCTGGGCAAACACCCAGGCTGTGCTTTTCCATTTCCCCACCCCAAGAGTATGCTGAGGGATGGGCAAGATCTTGGGAGGGGACACAGGCAAGCCAGCTGACCCAACCTGGCCAAAGGGGTATTCCATGCCATATGATGTCAGCTCAGATATAAGAACTAAGTGAAAGAAGGAAGTGGGGTAGATATTCGTCAGTGGCATCTGTCCTTCACTGAGACCAACCACCATCTGCTGATGGGCAGTAGAGAATAACCTCTCTTTTCACTTTTGCTTTCTGCACATGGTCTTTGTTTGTGCTTATCATTATTATTACATTACTTCCATCTTATTACTGGGTTTTGTTATATTTTTTCCCCTCTCCCTAGTCCATCTAAGAATGGGAGTGATAGAGCTGCTTTGGTGGGCATTTAGCCCCTAGCCAGGGCCAAATCACTACAGCATCCCCACCCCCAACCCATTCCTTACTAAAGAAGGTTATGTAGCAGAATACATTGGCATCCATATTGCCAGAATATACATAGATATGTTAGAGACTACTGTAAATGCGTAGTCACAAAGATGCCTTCTGCTATAATGCCTATTTTCACAGCAGATCAGCTATCTGCCTTTAAGGCATCACAGTTGTGAATCTTATCTTGAGCTTGTCCATCCAGGTTCTAAATCAAATATCTGCTAGAAACTTTTAAAATCTAATCCACAAGGGGCTAAGAAAGATCTTAGGAAGAGATCTTTCAAATTTTAACAGTTGGCAAGCTAACTGGTTCCAGGAATATGGGCGGCATATTAAGTATTTACACCAGATAAGGACACAATCCCATTTGAGTCAGAAGCTAGGATGAGCTACAGGAAAATGCTAATGGGCAAAGATAAAGTCACTGGATTCAAGCAGGGCAGACATTCAATGCAGCTTTCCACTTCTTGCAGATGCATTGAGGAGAGGCACCACCTGTTTCCCCAGATGTTTACATGATCCTTTAGAAGATAACTAATCAACCAGCTAATCAGCTATGATTGTGGTATGAGATTCTTACAATTAAAGGATACTTCACACAGAAAACAACCCCTAAACCTATTGTATTTCATCTCTCCACAGTAGCCTCCTGATTTTATGACAATTACAATTGCATCAGGCTTGGGAGAAATTATCCTGATTCAACATGGAAGAAGACAAACTGAAACAAAGCCATTGAAACTTTTTCAGGGAAGCTATGCTTTATGCAAGTGGTTGTGTAACTTCACCTTCTATTTACCAAAGCGTTTTCTAAACACCAAGCCAGTGGTGCACTAATGGCTTTGCAAGGACTACAATTGCATAGTATATCCTGGTTTACTCACACGTCTTGAATTCAGTGAAATTCACCATTTGGCTTACACAGCTGCCCACTTTCTTTGTCCCTCCTATTAAAGGCAAATCTAAGTATATGATATAATGAACTGAAAATTGTGGTTCATTATTAAATACCTGAAGAAAACACAAAGAAACAACATCAGATAAATCTACAATACATATGCTTAGGTTTACTACAAGTGCTTCTATTAAAAGAATCCTTTAGGCCCTGTGTAATAAAGCAGGCAACTTAATAAACAGATATGCGAAGAGCTGGTAGATACAGGGGTTCATACATATGCAGTTCAAACATATTTGCTAGCTTATATCTAAACTGATCTAATTCTATTATTTTGTAGAAAATAGCAATCTGAATATATAATTGGTGTTTGGTTAAGGTTATTTTTGCAGGTGTTGTTATATAGTTTCCACTTCCTGGTTATTTTTTTTCTTTTTACCATCCTTTACTCTAAGGGGCTAGAGCACAAACTGAATGCATACCCCGTTATCTACAGAGATTTTTGTGTGTTTCTGTTTATAACAAGTTTCTAGTTGAAAGGAAATTTAAAATATTTAGGGAAATATAAATAGTTATGGAAGAAATAGCCCTTTTCCTCCCAAAAGTATGTTTTCAGAAACAGGAATACTCAGGTTACATATCTGATTTTTTTAATCCCTATCTCCTCTTTTTTCTTTTCTTTTCTTTTTTTTTTTTTTTTTTTCTCAGAACACTTTTCTGTTCCTCTTTAGGTGCTGAGTCCTGTTTTATTTTCCTTTCATTTCTCCTAAGCAGGAAACAATTTTATTTGGTTTTGCATTTCAGTCAGACTTTTAAAGTCTTCACTGCCAAACTGGGCTGAAGATGAAATGTAAGTAGATTCCCATGAAAGGAAATTTTCTTCAAGGTCTGTATTGAAGAGCCACAGATTTGACACTCATAGACTGTTTGTCTTGTATATTGCATGGTCCTATTGCTAAGAAAGGAAGATCTACCAAGACAAATTACCTATACAATTGTACTATTAACCTTATACACCTTCTAGAAAGAAAGCCACAGCACTGAAGATTTCTTGTCCTTAAGCACTGAACACCTGCCGCTATTTTCAGAGCCTAGTTTGGCATAGGAGCAAAATTTTACTCTATCTCATGGTCTGTGGCAACAACAAAAAAAGAAACCCTTGTGAGCCAATCAGTGATACCAAGAGCACATATAATATCAAACCCTTTCCTTAGTTTTCCTATATACACCATTTAAAGGCCCAAGCCTCCTCTATGCATCACAGCACACGTGCACAGCCAGAGCATCCTCAAACAACAAAGCAAGCTGAGTGAAACAGAGCTGGGGAACAAGAGAGAAGAGATTGCATTTCCACAGAGGAGTTTTCAGAAGCATACAACTGCAGCAAAAGCAGCAAAAGGGCAGGAAATGGAGAGAGCAGAATTAGGCTATTTGCTTGAGGTGTCAGCAGGAACCAACCGAGCCAGCAGGCTTCTAAACCTACAGCCAGCTGAGATGTGGAAATGCCCAGGCCAGGCCTTGGACAAAGCAGATTGCTCTGCCAGCCTTTGGGATGAGTCTGTGCATGTTACCTGAAGGGGTGTGAGCAGAGAGATGCAGCTTTGTTTATTCTTCAGGTACTGCATAAAACAGATACCAGGCATGTTTCTGCCCTTGATTGACTGCAAGGGCTTTAATTATTTTATTTTATTTTGAAGGCAATTGCAAAGTCTAACGTCTTCAATACTGCAAATCAGCTCTGTGTCATATCACTACTTGTGCTGGTTTCACCATCCTTCAGCTAGCTGCTATGTAGCGGTCAACTAAGGTGTATGCTTTTTCACAAGAGGACTTCCCTTCTGCAATCAAACAGCAATAAAAAATAAATAAATTGCACAGTAGTCTATAGGTACAGTAAGTCATTAAATGATTTTAGAGCAATTTTGGATTCACACAAAGAATTTCACCTCCTAGTCATGCCTCTTTTTTTTTTTTTTTTTTTTTTGGTCATGTGATCAGTCTCTAGAGTTACACCCATTCTTACTTAAATATGTGAAGGCTACATTGCTTAGCAGCTTTACTCTACTGAGAGTTTAGAAAGTATCAATTCAGTTTTATCTTTTTTAAGCACTGCAAAGAATTCAGAAAGTTTCTGCTTCTAATGCTCAGCATCTGTCTAGAAAACATATCTATCATATGATCACAAACAGCTGTTTCATCAGACCTTTAATCATCCATGATTTTCAAAGGAGACAAAGAATGTTGGAAGGGATAATGGAAAGTTATTGCAGAGAATGCCCTACTTGAGAATTCCAGAATCCAATTTTGGTGAAACAGAACTTTACTAAGCACTGTAAAAACCTCTTCATGTGTAATGTATTATAAAACAGACAGCAGAGCTCTCTGATATAAATAAAAACAAAATGCTCAGACACAATGCACATACAAGCAAAAGTGTAAAAGGTGCCCCAGGCAGGTATTTTGTTATTAAATAGAAAAGATACATAGCATTAGCTTGCACAGACTGCAAAGAATAAAGTTGCTGCCCAGCAGTTAATTTTCTCCTCAAGCTATGAAGTCTTATTGGAGACACAACATATCCCTTTGCTTAGGAAATGCTGATGTCCAAAAATGGCCAATTTTTCTTCTCAGTAATGTTAGTGTAAATCTGTGTTAGCTCTCTTGGACTCAGGAGACATTGCAGGGTAGCTCCTGACTAATTTTTAATAGAGCCTGCCAATTTGAAATAGTAATATGACTACTCCAGGTTATCCATCTGCCAAAACCCCACAAGATTGAAGAGAAGAGAGAGTACTTCTAGAATGGCTTTGTTTTTTAAAAAAACTCCAAAGCCCCTGACATTCAACTATTATAAATAGCTTCATAAAGTACTAGAAGGGATATATCACACAATCCCTTTAAAATACTTTTGAGTCTAAAGCCTGAGGGCATCTGAAGCACATTCACACTGGGAACATTAGGCACAGTGTTTGCTCCACAGTCAGCCTGCACAAGCTTTTATAGGGTTTGGCTTGATTCTGACTCATCTCCTGACCCCTGCCTGACTTAAATGTTGCCTGCTGACCCCTTTTTGCCCAGGAACAAGGGCGCTCTTCTGTCTGCAGCAGAGGTGAATGCTGCAGAGGCGGGTACAGCTACTTGGGAGCCGTTGTCTCCATGTAAGGGATAAATCCTGGGTCCTAGGACAAACAGTGAAAAGACGTAACGCGAATCAGTAAGTAATATAAACTTCCTGGGAAAAGGCAAAATCTTTTACTGTTGTCTAGCACCATGTACTTCTACTTTCCTTACTCATAAGCAGGTGAGGACTACCCATGCTTCTTGGGAGGATGCAATGTGCCTTTTGCTTCCCTTTCCAGATGGTTATTCTTGCTGTGCCCAATAGCATTTCAAGTTCAAAGCACCATGAATAACAAAGGTTATGTTTGAAGAAAGTTTCTGTGAGAGGGGCAGGACAGACACAGCAAAAAACTGTATCCTACAGCAGAAAATAAAGTTACTTTGTCACACCATCATTTGTGCACAAATCTAAAAGAACCTCCACAGGATCATGGGGTTCTGTGAGCCTGACACAGACACCAGAAACAGTCACTTATGACAAGCACTATCTAGAAAGTATATTATAGGGAAGACTAGGACCCAGAAGTCTTCTACTGTCTGCCCAGTTGAGACAGCATTAGCAAACTCTGAAATGGTCACAGAAACCCAGAACATGTGGTGGTTTGACTTTGGCTGGATGTTGGGTGCCCATCAGGTGTGTTCTAGCACTCCCTCTCCTCATCTGAACAGGGGAGAAAGTATGATGAAAGGCTCATAAGTCTAGATAAAGATAAGGAGACCGCTCAGCAATTTACTGTCACAGGCAAACCAGACTCAGCTCAGGGGAATTAACTTAGTATCAAATCAGAGTTGGGTAGTGAGAAGTAAACTCAAATCTTACAAATCTTTTCTGCCTCTCCTTTCTTCCCAAGCTCAACTTTACTCCCAAATTCTCTACCTCCTCTGCCTAAGCAGTGCAGAAGAAACCGTGCTTCCTTCCTTTCTTCCTCCTCAGGGAGAGAACTCCTCAGACTTTCTCTGCTCCAGTGTGGGGTGTGTCCCACAGGAGACAAATTCCCCAGTGTAACCCCTTCCCATGAGCTGCATTCCTATAAAAACTGCTCCAGTATGGGTCCCCCACAGGGTCACAATCCTGCCATCAAACCTACTTCAGCATGGGCTTCCTACAGGATCACAGCCTCCTTCAGGCATTCACCTGCTCTGGTATGGGGTTCTCCATGGGTTGCAGGTGCAAACCTGGTCCAGTGTTAACCCCATGGGTGGCATGGGGACAGCCTGCCTCAGCATGGTCTTCACCATAGGTTACAGGGGAACCTATGCTCTAGAGCCTGGAGCACCTCCTTCCGCTCCTTCTTCACCAACCTTGGTGTTTGCAGAGTTTCTCATATTCTCATTCCTCTCTCTGGCTGCAGTTTCTGTTGTGCAAGTTTTTTCCCCTTGCTTAAATAAGCTATGCAGAGGCACTGCCACTGCCAATAATAGCCTTGCCCTTGGTAGGTCCATCTTGCAACCAGCTGGCAACAGCTTTATTGGACAGAGAGGGAGCTTCTGGCAGCTTCTCACAGAAGCCATTCTTGTAGTCCCCTGGCTACCCAAACCTTGCTACACAAACCCAATACCAATAATAAATTATAATGCCATTTCTGATGCTATTTCTTCCACAGAAAACACTGCCGACAAAGATTCCAAGTACTGCTCAAATACCTACTCAAACTTACTGCACATTGCAAACAATCACGTGAAAGACAGATGGAAAACTCATGAGAATGAACATTCCCTTATCCTTCAGAGGTTTTACACACAGGTCCTAAATAACATGAAATTTCCAAAGTGTTCCCAGGCACAATTTTAGTTAACACTATAAATCAATTGCATAAATAAACTTGTAGAATTACATAAGTGTGGAGTACAGAATGATTTAAAAAAACACCCAAAACAAAAAAAACACCACACACCCTCCACCAGTGTTCAAACCTTATTAACCTGGAGCTACATTACCTGATGTGCCTGACTGGCCAGAGTTCTGGTACCAGCAACAACTATTTGCAGAGTGCTTTCTGGAAAAAGCACTCCACATATTTCAGATGTTATCTGGAGGTCTGAGTGTCACCATATTCACTGGCCTGGATTCCTTGTTTCAGGAATGGGATAGAGTAGAGTAGAGTAGAGTAGAGTAGAGTAGACCAGACCAGGTTGGAAAAGACCTTTGAGATCATCGAGCCCAACCTATCACCCAACACCATCTAATCAACTAAACCATGGCACCAAGTGCCTCATCCAGTCTCTTCCTAAACACCTCCAGTGATAGCGTTTTATGATCATCAGCCAAAAACACCCTACTTCTTAAATGTGCAAGAAAATGTTTTTCAAAAGTCAGTACCATGAACCTCATATCTTTATATGCCATAGGTGAAGCTGGAGTGGGGCTACCTGACAAACAAAAAAAAATCATAGAACATTAGAGGTCGGAAGGGACCTCCAGAGATCGAGTCCAAACCCCCTGCCAAAGCAGGATCACTTAGGATAGTCCTCACAGGAATGCATCCAGGTGGGTTTTGGAAGTCTCCAGAGAAGGAGACTTTACAACCTCCTAGGGCAGCCTGTTCCAGTGTTCTGTCACACTCACTGTAAAAACCTTTTTCTCCAGGTCAGGTGAAATCTTCTACGTTCAAGTTTGTATCACTGTACACCACTGAAAAGAGCTTGGCCCTCTCCACTTGACACCTACCACTCAGATATTGATAGACATTGATCAGATCCCCTCTCAGTCTTCTCTTCTCTAGACTAAACAGTAAGTAGCTAAACTAACCACCTAACCAAGGGCTGCAGTCCTATATGAACTGACTAACAGAAAGCAACTAAACTGACCACCATTTTAACCTTTCCATGATAAACATTGCAAATAATAAGTCACCACATGAATTATACATCTTTGAACTTTGTCTTAATGTTTGGCATCAGAAGATCTACCTTTTCTCTTTAACCCTTACTTAGAATTCAGAGAAAAATTCCAGGTGGAAACACAGAATAAGGAAAAAAATATAATCAAATATGAAACAAATGAATGACTTACTAGCAAAATAACTCAAAGTTATTAAAAATGCTCAAAAGCCTAGTTTCCTTTATATCATGTGCTTAATGTTTCTGGATAATTGGAAAGGAGCAGACTAGTAAAGTACACAAAAATTCTTAACAGTCCTGCTTAATTCCCACTTCTGCTCTGCAAAGCAGCCCCAGTGAAATAAAGCAATTTTCTCAGGCACTGATCACTTGCATTCAGGAAATAAAATCCTATCATCATCTCTGTGGTTCCATTTACATTACAACTGATCCATAAATGAAGAACAATGTAGCACTCAGAAAAAAAGGAAAAAAAAAAAAAATTACAGGAGAGCATGAGTGTGTTTTCCCAGTACAATTAACATTATTGTACAATGTATCCACAGAAAAGCAAACGCAGGAAGACAGGAATGCCATATCTCACATATCCAGGGTCCAAGACAAAAAGCTTGATGTTGAAACAAAAAAACCCTTCTGCACTAAGAAGTATGAGATGATCTTTCTACTCTCTCCACTCCTGATTCTTAGATGACTTAATTGGGACCTCATTACATCTGGAAGTCATTTATGGTTTCCCTGCTAATGGGCATTGCTTCACACCTGTATCCCAACTGCCCTTCACTTCTGTTTACCAGTCCCCAGTTCTTCCTGACACTTAAGTCTCTATATTCAGCAAGAAATTAGACATGTTTTTCTTAGCTGTTAGTACTCACTAATAGTCATCTTGGAAATTTGTTACACCTGGGTTGCCAGCACTATGAAGCACATGTCTGTGACAGCCTCTTCATTTAGGTGTATTTTCAAGAAAAGCATGTTCCAACAGCTCCTGCCCACCCATATTAATGACATGAATCAGCACTCCTGTTCATGTGTCTGCCTATTAGTGTTGCTGTTTGGATTTTTCGACTTCTTTTGGTTTTGTTTTGGTTTTTTGTGTTGTTTCTTTTTTTTTTTTTTAAACACAGAATGCATCCAGCACAGTTTTGCACACAAAAGTATGCACATTATCTGCTACTTTCTGAGCTACTTATACACCTTACCCTGTATTTTTCCAGAGATTCCTGGTTGAGATCTTCAGTCCTGGATTTTTATTCCACTAAATGAATTGAAACAGACATGAAAATTTAATGGACAGCTTTGAAAGTCCTAATTCTGCACTCACACTGCCAAACTACTGCAGCATGTAGCCCTGAGTGCTTTATAATACAGCAGCAGCTGCATGTAATCTACAGCCATGAAGAATTCTCTATAGCTATGAAGGATTCTCACCTGTGAAACACAGACTTTGTTGTAGGATCAAGATAGAATTGTGCAACGTGAAGGATATAAGAGAGGGATACCTAGCTCTTTACTGTTCCCATCAGTTACAGGCATGTGTATACAAAACACTTTTTCTTACTCACATTTATATACTGTTTCCTCTTTGATCCCCACAACAACAAGCACATAACAGTATTTTTGCTAAAATGCTTGTTTGTTCCCCATTGTTGAAGATAACTTCACACCCTTTCAAGGCCAACACTCTCACAATAACACTATTTCAAAGTATTATATTCCTCACTTTCCAAACAGCTTTTGTATCTTATTTCCCAGAATTACCTGCCTAGAATCACAGATGAAGACTAGGGCAAAGGAAGATGCTAAGCATCCATCAGTGTTCCCTAAAGGATAGATGTCCTTCCAGGTTAGTCTTCCTTCCTTGAAATGCCCGGAAATAACAGCTCTGATCCAAGAGAACCCCATTAGATATGAGGCTCACATTACCTGGAAAGGTCTTAGCATCAGATTATGTTCCCAAATTCCTTTCTCCTGGAAGCTAATGCATGTGATTTTATATGCTCAACTTGACTTAGCTCACTGTTATTTAGCTATTTAGACATCTGAACTAAAATAGATTGGCAGACATGTGTTTACAGGATTGCATTAAAGTAAAATCTAATTGTTATAGATTGGTGAGGGTACAAATCTACCTTAGAGAGCTGTACTTTGATACACATCTCTGTTCCTACTTCTGTTTCCATTCTTAATATTTGTACATGCAAATGAGATGGGAAAGGGAGCCTTTTTACTACAACTTAACCTTTTTTTGCTGATGCCATAGATAAAGGCTTTTCAAGCAAGCACACTGAGGCTCCTGATTCTCTTGAAGCTGTAGGAAAAACACAGGAGCAAAACTGGTTTAGGTACAACTTTATGCATATGTCTTGAGACAAATGATCTAATAAATAGTGTGATCTGGCACCCACTGAAGTCAGTACAATTTTCTCATCACTGAATGCACTTCCATGCTTCTTCAAATAAACTTTTTCAGGTACTAGACTATGTAGCTGCTCTGTCGTTTCAGTCTGCCCGGGCAAATCTGTCCTGCCTCTCAGCCAGGCTAATTAATGCTGATGAGACTGCTGGAATAACATTGCTATGCTGCATCTGATTCATGGCTGCAAACTCACTGGTTCTGCATCGGCTGAGGAGCTCCTAAGCTGCATTCTGCTGCACAGCAGCTTCAGATACCTGCATTTCAGTGAACATGTTGTACCTAGACTCTTAATAATATTCAAGATTTTGACACTTTTGCCCTAGCTGTATAGAAGATAAATAGAATTTGCAAACCTGTGTTTGACTCATCACTTCCACTTCCCTTTCAATGAGTTCATTTCAGGCACATACAGGAGGCCAGGGAAGGTTTGGCACTTCATACCATGTTCTCCTCATCGAAGGCAACAAAGATCAAATATGATTCCACTTTATTTATGCAGAAAAAGCAAAGTCTGTTTGCCTTAGTAATACATTCTTGTTAGTTTTTTAATTTGGGGGTAAACGTTGGTGAAATTTAGTGCTAATAAAGTTGAGAGACCAAGCCTGGCCAAGGCAAGGTTTGGTGCAGCAGACCCTGCATATTCTCTCACACATGTCTCTGGCAATGCACCTCAGTCAGGAGTGCCAGAGAAACATGGCTGCAGTCCCAGGACTGGACCTCTTCTGAGGGGAGAGTGCCAAATCTGCTGTAAAGCTCAATGGTTTGCTTGATTGCAAATAAGTTTCAAGCCCACCAGAACAGCACATTTAATTACACTTCCCTGTTGCTTAACTCTGACACTGTAACAGGTACTTGTGTGTCCTCCAACTATGCTCATGTAATTGGCCCTATCCAAAAATAAGCCATGAGGTAGCAGAAGTGGTATCTGTGATGATGGGTTTCAGGATTATTTTTTATGATGTGCCAATTTTTAATTTACTGGACTGAATCTTGGTATAATAGAGGCCACTTTGAAGAGAAAACTCATGCTTCCTCTTGCCGCTTTAATCTTTTGCACGCATAGACACACAAACCCCACAAACAAACAAACCAACCCACACCAAAGCCCTGAAATGAAAAGAAAACCTGAGAAAAAACAGAGGCAGAGGAATAGAGCATTGAAAAAGAAACAAGTGTAAACTTCTGAAAAACAGGTCAGTAGGAATTTCCCACTTGCTGTTCAAATTGTGTGCCTGATTGCCAAGGAATCAAAGCTAACCACACAGTTTCTTCACTATATGCTGCTGGCAGGGATCTTATCACAGAGCCAAATTAGAAGGAAAGTATATTCTTAGATTTCTGTTGGCTGAGGACCAGTTTAACAGAGGGTTCCAGGTAAAACTTCAACAGATTATTATTTGTATCTTTTTTTCCTTAAAGAAACAGAATGTGAAAGTTAAATATTGAGTCCAGAATCCAAGAACTGAATTGTTGCAAGGCACAGCAGTATGCCAAATGCACATTTTTATGTAGATGACCTCTCTTTTTTCCCTTGTTTTGGGAGAGAAGAAAGAGCTTATTACAGGAGAGAAAATTTCTGTGCAGTGAAAGTATTTGTGAGCATCAATATCTCTGGTAATGAAGAACAAGGGAAAAAAGGAAAATGTATTCTGTTCATACTTGCTTTTCTTACTGAAGCCCCATCTTACTGCAAAGCAAAATCATAGGAAATAATCCCACTAATTTCAGTTCATATAGGACAGAGTCCTGGCTCAGAAGAATGGTATGATTGTATTGACATCACTGGACACTTTAAAGTAGCATTGCAAAAGCAGTCAGTCCATGGAACTGCTTTCCCTGTGCACAAAACATGTGTTGTGAGCACAAACCCAAACTAGAAAAAGTCAGGGAAGGCTATAACTCAGGGAATTGCTTACATATTATCCTACTGGGTCAAAAATTTTGTTTTTCAAGAGAATGTGAAATGCACTGGCCTTAAAAAGCTCTTGGCTTATATAACAGATGCCAAAGGGCAGCCTATTCATTAGCCAAGACATAAAAGTGAAAAAGGCTGCTCCAAGGCCTTGGGGCAGCACAGTTTCTTGAACTGTACTTCCTAACAGCTGTCTTCCAAAGCCTGGTTAACGTCATCAAAAATGCTCTTTAACAGAGGACTAAGATGACACGCTTCATTTTGCAGCATCCCCTCTTTGGACAGAAAAAGTCATCTGCAGTTTCCAGAGCTCTCCTTTCCAGTGCTGAACTCTGACATACTTTAATTTGATCTTTTCTTCCTTAGTATAACCTTCTGTTTTATTCAGTCATTGATAAACAATGGATGCTCAGATATTTGCTGCTGGCCCTACACTGTTCAGTCCTCTATGAGGAAGCTGCCTTGATCTTTTGAGGATCAGAGGGCAGCCTTACAAAATACACATGCTTCAGTTTTACAGGACAAGTACAGAACCAGCATGAAAGAGCAAAGGGAGTGAACATCTTCTTTCCAATTACACAATTTTATTTGCCATAGAAATGTTTAGTGTGTGCAGCAATTTTCCCTTGCATGCTGCTATAAAATTGTATAATTGTCTAAAAAAAGGATAATTAATTCTTCCTCACTGAATCTGATGTGCCCTTTCCAGTTTAGAAGTCCAAGAGAACAGCCAGACACCTGCAGTTATTTCTTGCATACAGCCCACTTCCCTGCCGTGCAGGCATATCCTGTTCTAGTTTCTGGGCTGGGTTACTCATGCTACCTTCTAACAGCCCTTTCTATGTGATTTCTGCCTGTGAGCCACTTCAGAGGAGCCTTCCACACACAGTTGTAGCTGTTCAGAGCAGTTACCATCACATGGTCACTCGCTTGTGTTTGTGATGTCTCTCAGCCAAGAGTGTCAGGTTGCAGGGGAAAGTACTGGCTGGGATGTCTACTGTAGATCAATCTCTTGCCAAGGCAACCTGAATAAACCTTATAAAAATATTCTTTCCTTCCTATTTATCTTAGATTTTTAAAACTTGAACTATATCATTTATCAAACTTGATTTACTGAAGTATTTACCTTGGATGCTGTTGTACTTGATGGTTTTGAGCAAAGAAACGACTAATTCATAATGACAGTTGGATGAAAAAAAAATATCGCAGCACCAGGAATCAAACTAAACAAACTCTTGGTTTATTTACATTCTTGGCTACAAGCAAAAGCTTGAAGTTAAGTTAATAGAGTACTACATGCAATTAAAACAAATGCAATGCAGAAAGGAACTGCAGCAAAAGAAGACCCCATAAATGTAAGGGGAAAAAAAAAAAAATAGACCACCTGCTCCATCCAAACACTCTGGAAGAGAAAAGAGAAAAGAGATTGAAATGGCTGATGAACAACATCTGTTTGATGACTCCTGAGCATTTCTTATAAAAAGAGCATATGAGTGTGGGCCATATCAGTTCAAGCTGCCTTACTCCTCCAACTGTGCCTCTTACTAGAAGCATCCTGTCATGAAGCTAGTTCTACCTCTGGCTTCAAGCTGTTTTGACTTAACAAAGCTCCTCACTATGAAGAGTATCATACAGGAAAACTATGTGATGTATCCCTCAAATAAAACATTTACAAGTATGCAAAAGCTTGTAAATGGGCTTGATGAAACCAATCCACACTCATTTGATCCAATTACACCAACGGCAAGCAGTTAATGGCAGAGCGCTGCCATTGCCCTAACACCAAAACTGACCCTTCCCACCTGTGAATAAAACTGAGACCACCATTTCACACACCAACCTCATAATCATGCAGCCATCTATGTATTAGATTAGAACTGTGGCCTGGGATTCAAGGTCTTTAAAGCTTAAAGTGACTAAGATGAAAAAAATTACTGTAACCAAAACTTAAGCATCTCTTTGTACTGTAGCCTGTCATGAGCTGCAGTGCTGCTTGGATACATACATTACTGGGACAAGGAGAGTTTTCTTCCTTTTTGGGGGGAAACAAACAAATAAATAAATCCCAATTCTCTCATTTATAAAAATAGAGAGACAGATCTCTCAGAAAACAACAGTAATTATCCAGCCATTTTACACATTTGTCCTTCTACAAGGGGCAAGAAAATGAGATGTGTTGCTTGTCTATTTCTGTGCAGCAGCGCACAGTTCATGACTTGAAGGAGTACTGAATTTGGAATGCAAAATCAGCAAGCTTGAACCTGTGATTTTGACAAACCACTGTCAGAAAGTTGTTCTTGCAAGATGGAAATGTTGAGAACAAGATACCTGGCTTTGGCTGTTTCTTTCCTATCTTGTCTAAGATAAAATTTCAGAATAAACCCTCAGCTAATCAGGTGACAAGAGGATTCACTTAGGATGCAGAAGATGCAGATGTAGCTTGCAGAGCAGAAACGGGCCTTGAATGAAAATATACATGAACATCCTATCTGTAAGTCAATGAACTGATCTAACCTGCTTTTCTCTTACCTCGTTATATTTGACTCAATGCTAAAATCTACACAGACCATTATAAACTAACACTTTTAATTAACAAAATTTCCAGTTTCAGTCCAAATAGTCAATTGACACTCAGCTTGTGGCATTGATTATGTAAGGGTCAATTTTCATATAATCTAAACATAAAAGACCTAAAACACCAGCAGTCTTCAGAAACAATAAAGTAGAGCCCATGGAATTCTGCCTCATAATACAAAAACTCAGCTGCTGAGGTCTCCTACCTTACCAACCAGGTATGAGGTCTTCATGAGGCTGGACTTGGTGATCTCAAAAGTCTTTTCCAACCTGGTTAATTCCATGATTCTGTTATTGGCCAGCATGTCACTGGCTCAAATAAGTGCCAATGACATATATTCAACCTCCACAATGTCTTGCCAGGTGGCATGGGCACTTTACATCACCAGCAGCTCCACTGTGGAAACCAAGACCACGAGAAAAGAAGACATACGAAAAACATGTGCTGTGGCATCAGACAGGAAACAAGAGGCATTAAGGTCCTGGACTCAGAGTGTAGGTCTGCCTGCACCTGGCCGTGTTCATGGTTGAGACAGACTCACCACCATGACTCCTGGGCCTCAGACCTGCTCCATCACTTTGTACTTGCCTGATGTGCAGTGGGCTGCTGTCTAATCATGGTTACTGTCACCAGATCTGCTGTGCTCACCTTGTCTGGGCACTGTGGGACTGCGTCTTCTCTGAGTGCATTTCCTCACTCTTGAGGAGGGCTCCACTTCTCTGACAAAGCAGCCAGGGCTCTTGCTGCTTCCTGTCACCCAGAATGGTGAGGAAAGGGACTGGGATGGGAGAGCAAGACTGTTGCAGAAAACAGGTAGATCTTCGAGTTGATGAAATGCTGAATCTCCCAAATAAGGAGAAAACCTAGAAAGTTGGTATGAATATCCACATAGGAACAGGCTGCCACTTGGGACTGAAGCAAAAGCTACACAAGAAAAAGACACAGGGTTCAACTACTTGGCCTGTGGAGAAGACAGTAGGGCTGTCTGCTGGGCAGAAGGGAGCTGTGAGCCTTGTCCACCCTGCACAGTCACCAAAAACATCTTTCTACTGTGACTGGAGCAGAGCAAGGCATTACCTGCTAGTGGAAACGTTTCACTGTCTTGTAAGGAGACAAAGCTCTTAATGGAATAATTTATTAATGCCATTTAAGAAATTGAATTCCTGTTCTGTGGGAATTTTATTTATGCTAAATCAATACATGAAGTCAGAATTTCATTTTGTTGCTGAATAGAAATTATATTAAGAAAGCAGCATGGCAAAAAGGAAACACTTAATGATACTGAACTGTTCTAGTCTTGAAGTGGTTTCAATGGCATAATGATATATTAAAAATAATATATCTAAATATTTCAGAACAGGAGTAAAAGGAAATACAGTGCTAAACTTAGAACAAGATATTGTTATTCTGAAAATGACATATTAGCATTGGAAAAATGGGATGAAAAGTCTTCATTATTACTTTCTTTTTTTTTTTTTTTTTTTTTTAATGGACTTTCCTCTCCAACTGTCTGCATTTAGCACAAATTCCAGCTTCCAGTGGTAACTTTCTGTTGTAATTTTCTCGGGATTTTTCTCTGCAGATGAATGACATGCACATTGCCTTCTATTGCAACACCAGGGGAGCTGACAAATCACTTTTTTAGTAGCCACTGATGCCAACACCAATTTAGTCTTGACAATAGGAGCACTCTGCATGCACACAGTCTCCTCTACCTCATCTGCAGTTTATTTTTTGCAGTTCTTCTTTTAAAACCACTCTTATAAAGCCCTTCAGCTACCCAATCCAATACCTTCTCACTGCTGCATGGTCCCACAAAGAAGTTAACAGAGGGCCACCACATCATCTGTGTTTCTTCTATTTTCCTTTTCAAAGCCAAGCAGCTGCCAAGGCAACAACTCATCGATTTTTGGTTGGGAATGTAATCTCACACTTACAGCTATGAATGACGCACACAGGCACTCTTGGTCTTGGATAGACACAATCTCTGCAGTGCTGTATAAACAAGTGTCATCTTCATTACCTCAAATGGCTCCACAGCACTGAAATGGAGCAAGCGGAATGCATTGCAGGAGGCATTGAGCAGAGCAAGAGGCATTTGAAGAGTTTCAGCACAGCCTGGTGGGTAAGCTCTGAAAAGACACCAGGTCCACACCAAGGACTCCATACATGGAGTATTGATGCTAGCAAGCTAAATGCCAGGCAAGGTCAGGCAGCCATAAAATTACATCTCCGAGACCAAAAATTTGATGCTGAGTACTGGAATTTCTTCAAATTAAAGTTCTTTTTAGTTTTCCTCTATTTTATACAGTGACACTTATAACTGCATGGTGGTGTGCAGCTGTGGAAGTCAACAAAACAACCCAGCTGTAGTTACCTGCCTGCTCATCTGAAAAATGTTTATGATAATTCAGTAGCATTATGCATTGCTGATGGTGATAATCCTGAAGACACAGCTATTTAATAAAACTCTGGGTTTCAATACAGTTAAAATGAGACCATTATTTTACAGTAACTTGCACTAGGTATCCTTCCTAAATAATCAAGATTTTGTCTCTAGAAAGGAGATCTTTTAGAATAAACTTGCATAGTCCTTTTGTAGCTGACATCTGCCTTTCAACAGCATTGAAAGGAAAGACTGACTTAAAAAGCTTTTGTAAAAAGTCCTATTTATGCATTGCTGTATCTTTAAAATTATTGGATTCTGTTCATCTTCAGAAGAGTTACATCTTTTCTGAAGTACAGCTGATGCATACGGAAGCATGCTGTGCTCTGTAACTGAAACTTTCCTTTTCTTCTATTTTGGTTTTCACTAGTCTAAAAGCATGCTGGTTCTTGGCAAACAGTTGCTTTATGTGTGGAAAAAAAAATAGCTGTGGTACAGCTGTGTAGAGTCCTAGAGGGGAATTCCTGATACTCCTCTGAAGGCAGTCTGGAGAATGTCCAATGTCAAACAGCCTGGGCCTTTACAAAAGCAAGATGCCTTGCTGAAGAGATAAGCATTGCTACTGGAAAGTTTTTCTGAGGAATGGTAAATAAAGGATATTATTCCCAGCCTAATAAGACACCTGTCTTGAGCCACTGTTCTCCCTTACTGTCCTTGCCATCTCACATAAATAAACTGCTCGTAATGTATTTTACTGCCCTCTGTAGCTCTTAGCTTCAACACTGCCATGTGTCATGGTCTCCAGCTCTGCTTCTGCCTCTCACAAGACTTTGCTTAGCTTTCCTGTTCTGCAGCAAGGCTTGAATCCCCTCCTGCTTTCTTCACTCCTTCAGCAACTACAACTCTTCAGGCAATGTCCCAACCACAGAAGTGAGAGGTGGGGCAGGAGCAGGGGCAGGTGGGGACATGCCAGGCCTGATCCAGCCCCTCAGGCTCCTGCTTGTGGTCACTATGTCCTTCCCAGAAGATCAGTTCAGAGCGAGGGAAAGAAATTTCTCCCTTCCCCATCAGGGAGTGAGCTCACTGCTGCTGCAGGCTGGGAGCTCTGACAGCATCATCCTGCTCACAGTATCACAGTATCATTAGAGGTTGGAAGGGCCCCCAAGAGATCATTGAGTCCAACCCCCCCTGCCAAAACAGGATCACTTTGGGTAGTCTGCACAGGCATGCATCCAGGTGGGTTTTGAAAGTCTCCAGAAAAGAAAACTCCACAACCTCTCTGGGCAGCCTGTTCCAGTGCTCCATCACCCTCACTGTAAAGAAGTTTCTCCTCATGTTGAGGTGAAATCTTCTATGTTCAAGCTTGAACCTGTTGTTTCTTGTCTTCTTATCACACACCACCGAAAAGAGCTTGGCCCTCTCCACCTGACACCCACCCCTCAGATATTTACAGACATTGATGAGATCCCCTCTCAGTCTTCTCAAGACTAGACAACCCAGGGCTCTCAGTCTCTCTTCATAGGGCAGATGTTCAAGTCCCTTAATCAACCATATGGGTCTCCGTTGGATTCTCTCAGAAGTAGAGAGGGTGAGTTCTTGGACACCAGTTGTATGCATGGGTGGGAAAAGGGGCAGGCACAAATGTATCCCACAAGAGCCCAAACACAGCAGTGGAAACGGGGGTGTGGGAAAGTAAACATCTTGACTGACATCCCTGGCCACCACAGCTCACTGCACCTCCCTGGAGGTGTTCAAGAGGAGATTGGACATGGCACTTGGTGCCATGGTCTAGTCATGAGGTCTGTGTTCATAGGTTGGACTCGATGATCCTCGAGGTCTCTTCCAACCTTAGTTACACTGTGATACTGTGATACTGATTCTTGTGTTGCATAACACTTATCCCAAGAATCACCACGTGGTTGATATTCATAAAGTACAGTCTCTCAGAAAGAGATTAATGTAACTACCTCATTCACTACAGAACACAAGAAACCTACAAACATAAAGAAAAGCAAACACAGTCCATTCCTCACTGCAGTTACATGATCAAGCAGAATCTTGTGGAAACTATGATCCTTCTTCTAGCCCATTCTTCCCACACCAGACGCTGCTAACACAGCACCGCCACCTTTTCATGTCTCCTTTTTCTGTCTGCTTCTACCCAGCAAAATGTGGGAGAAATCCACTCTCTTGGGTCATATAAGCCCTTGATTGCCCTTGTGTGTTGCTCAAAGTCCTCTCCCAACTGATATGTTGCTTATTTTTATTCTGGACTTCAGGTTATAAAACACTTTCAAGCTCTTAGCTTGAAGCAGGAGGTAGCAATTTTTGTGTAGTTTAGGTCTTCATGAGGAGATAAACATTTTGCATCATTTTGCACATTGCACACACATTGCATCACTTTGCAATGTGTTCCTCAGCTTTTAGGCTATGCCAAGTCTCCACACTATTACAATGTTGTTTTTGACCTAACAAAGCCAGAGCAATTTCCTAGCAGATGTTATTAGCTGGGGCTTCATGCCTCACCTAACATATGCTTCCCTGTCTTCCTGGGAGACATAAAATTAAGCCTAGAAGTGAATCACCAAATTACTATGGAGCATCCAGCACAATGATTTCCAAGCTCTGTGCCACCACCTTGTAGATATTTGAGATTCAAGTGACAATTCCAAAAGCAAAGAACCATGCCTGGTACATACAAAATGAGTTCCTAAAAGCAATCAGAACCTCTCAGCTGTGTTAAGACAGGCTCCTTCAGTTGTCACACTGGGAATTAATGAGATTTGATTGTACAAACTCTTATTTAATTTGAAAGTAATTAAAAGCCAAGAGCTCAGTTTATCCCCTTGTGACCAAAAAGGAACTCTAGTCCAAAAGTGTTTTACACTAGGCATATGAAGGCAGTTCTAAGCTAAGGCTCTGTCTCTCTAATCAGGCTCATAATGAAGACATGCATAAGGCAGAATTTCACCTAGTTCAGGACATTTCCTTTACAACATGTGCACAAATCAAGTGTTAACCTTGCATGGATTTAAAAAGAAATAATTTTTTTAGAAAAAGAAAGCAAGCCCCATCAAAAGCACATTGAAGTCCTTCTGGAAAATATTTTGAGCAAACCCAAACCCTCTAGAAGGCACATTTTTCAAGGAATTAAGTGTGTAAGTCCCCTCAGAGTTACACAAAATGAAAATGTAGGCCTAGTTTTTCATTCGGAAAACCTTATCAGTTATTCTTAAAAGTGTAACTAGTCCCCATTTCCACACTCTTCAAAGAGGTAGCTGCTTTGACCTCTTTATTATATTACCTGAACTAGATAGAGGGGATTTACAGTGGCCAAATCTTAGAAGACAATGAGGAAATTAATTGTTCTCTGCCCCTCAATAAGCATCAGAGGATTGATCTTCATCCAAGACTCTCAATCATTTTGATCTTCAAAATTATGTCAGATTTACAATCTTGACACTTTCCTCTAAAAACAGCCAGCAGCTTTGGGCCTACGATAATTTTAGAGTATCTTCACATTTAGTTTCATTACTTTTTCTCCACAAGTGACTCCCGTAGCTTTGTTAGTTCACCATCTGAAAAGGTTCTTCACTTAAAAGGCAGTTCAGCTGACAGTCAAGGGGAATTCCACTGCCTCTGTGACTCTTTGCTGCCACTTGTTCAAGCAAGACTGCCTGGGAGCACACACTGTTCTGACCTGATAATTGTGAATGAAATTTTGCAACAGCAAAATTAATGATTCAACAAAATGTGACTGTACATGGCTCTCTAAGTATTTTCAGTTATTTTCTGTGAAGAGGGATTAGGAACATGCTAAAGTAGGAGCGCGGGAGCTGTTGAATGACTGTTCTGTAATGACTTCAATCAAAATTAAATATGAAGTTTTGTTCCTCTGTAACAGGAGAATTATGACACTTACCTGGGTTCACATGTAGAGGGTAAGAACTAAACAGTGTGTTTTCCTATGGAAATTTGTAAACTCCATCCATGGGTGGGATGGCAGAAGATTTCATGCATTTAGGAGAAAATTATCAGTTCAACAGAATAAAATCATTTCCACTTTGTCACATTTAGTTATCTTATTTATTTGTTCTAAAATTGGTAGGCTAAAGAAATTGTAAAAAGATGGCAACTGTAACATACAAAATCTCACAATGAAAACAAAAATATATATAAAAAAAAATTTAATCCTCTATGTGTTAAAATCTACAAGTTTTAGAGGAAAAACATGTATTTTCCAGCTCTGGAAGCAGGTCAGATGCAATCATGGAAGCAATCTCTTTAAATAACACTAAGCATATGAAATAGATGTCCAAGCGCACAGCGGTTCCAGCTTTGAGAGTAAACAATGTGTTTTCTATCAGGATTGTCACAATCGTTCAAACACCAATCTCCAAACTCTTCTTTGAGTCTAACATTGAACTCTCACACTACCATGTGTGAAGCAACAAGGACACCTTGAGGCAACTGAGAAAAATGCAAACATTTGCAGTCCACGGTGACAGGGGAAGGACATAGAGATTCTAAGTCTGAATTCCTTGGAATTGTCAAATGATAACCTCGTCAAACTGTTTGACATCAACGTTCTGCAAGTTCCAGAGAATATTATCAAAGCAGTGCTGGTCAGCATCCCTGAAATGCTTACAGATGAATTTACTTGTTAATGGTTTTGAAGACAGACATGGTTTTTCCACACACTAATTTTGTTCTGAGCTGCTTTTTTCCTTGTCCCAGAAATAATAATTAAAAAAAATAAGTTCTACTCTTCAGCATAGTATTAACCTGTACATATTTTTTAAAGAAAAAAAAAAAAAAACATTAATAATAGTGAAAAGGTTTCTGAAGAATTATTAAATGCAAATCTACACAATGATTGAATTTTCACAGTTCTTTGTCACTCTCTCCAAGTTTCAAGTATTCCTTTAAATCTGTACCTTTAAAAAACTGATACAACAGTAAACAGTTAAAAAAAAAAAAAAAAAGGTGGAAAGAAGATGAAATCTGCTGCTTCTTATTTTGTTTAAGCTATTTTGCACATGTAAAAGCACTGGGGTTTATTTATTTGTTTGCTTTTCAGTATGGCCTCTAAGTTAGAACTGGAGCTGTGGGGCCATTTGAGGAGCTTTCTGTTCCCTTAGCGCTGTCTGCAGCTTTGGATTCATCACATCCTTCAGAAGGCTCCTTTTCCTCTGGTGTTGATGGGGTAAGATCAATAGTGATCAAATCAGTTTCCTGATCTGGTTTTTCTACTTCACTGCAAAATTCAACCTTATCTTTCTGCTCGCTGTTCTTCTTTATCTGTCCATTCTGTGCAGGGTAGGTACTGGCAATGGTGTCATACAGAAACTGGTACTGTTCCTTAAATAAAAAGAGGGGAAGTTAGTATAAATGGGATGCCTGGAGCTTAGGAATACACCCATTCCTTCTCTGTTTTCTTAACTATTAGAAATGGAACATGAAATTGAACATGCTGCAGATGAAGCAGCTTCCAGCTTCTAGTGTACAGATTGTTGTTTCTATAGTTGATTCTGGTTTCATGTGTATGTAATGTCTCTGTAACTGCCTGCAGCAGACATTTGAAGGTGTCATTCAGTATCATTTTGGTTCACAAAGTACCAAAATTAGGGTTTTTAGAGTACCTAAGTTGTATACAACATGCATTGTAAGAAGTCTAGGAAAGTAATCTAACAACTTGCCTCATATCAATGACACCGAGGTCCAGTTTGTCAGTAAATGCACAGAGTATGCTACAGAGACACAATTCATCTGGAGGACTTTCAATAAAACAATGGCTGATAGGCTGTGAAATGGAGAAGTTAAGGGGCACTGTGCACATAGATCCCTGACACGACTGCAGAAGCATCAATTTATGCTATTGGTAATTTTATAGTGTGCACCTTTCCAACAAAGGCATTACAGCATTGCAGCTCTGGACAGCTCACAGACTCCTTGACTCTTATCAGTAATAGCCAATTTCCAAGTAGTGGTCAGTGACTGTGAATGTGCTGATTGAAGTTAATTTTCCCTATGCAGAATTGGTGCATAAAATTACAAAGGTATTAGTGACCATGATAAGTAATCTCTTTTTTGTTATGGCAATTGGTATGATTTACTTACATAGGTAGAGACCACTCCCAGCCTGGAGCGACGAAGAGCTTTTACCACTTGGAAAACATCTATTACTTCTTCTATCTCTGCACTTTCCAAGAGGGTCATTAAAGCACAGAACACACCAGTCTGCTGTGATCCATCACTAGAAGATGAAGCAAAACATACATGGAAAATGAAAACATAAAATCAGCAAGTCCTCTGACTAAATGTTTATGATTTATTTCAAGACCTACATAATGAACTAAATTTCCAAAACATTTTTTACTGGGCTGAAGTTGTTACAATTAAAAATATCTGTAAGAGACATACAGGACAATTTACCTAGGGGCCACTTAAGGGGTAAGAGAGAAATTAGAAGCTTCAGACTTCCAGTTTCAACTACTGTTAACTGGATTGTCCTTCTCTTTTAGATGGTATGCAAGGCTATTCCTGGAAATGGTCTTTAAAAGTAGGCTTATGTACTGGAGCTAGATATGAACTAAATCTTTGCTGAATCCTCATTAGCAGTATGCTACAAGAGCACTCTGACTTAGCATTTCCTCTCAAAATATCCATACCAGGCAAGATCAGGTAGTTCTGCCTACCTACCCTACTGCTTACGCTTGTGAGAGAGCAGTGTGCTCACTTTTCATCGCTACAACCAAAATGGGAACACTTTAAGTCATTCAAATCTTCCAGGGACAGCTGAGTCTCCAGACACATGAAAAGGCTTGTGGGGAAATTGTAGGCTTCTCAAAATTGTTGTTGCTATGCATCCCTAAACCACAGAACTAGATTAATATATGTGCTGAATTTAGACCCACCGACAGTGGACAACAAGGGGGACACTGCGGTTGCTCTTGTCCTCAGTGGCTGCTCTGGCTGGCACTCTTTGTTTGAGGTGAAGAATCATGCTGACTAAATCTTTGGGGTTTTCTGGAACATCCAAGGCACTCCACTTGTGATACTGATACTGATACACCTTCTGTGTTTCTTTCATCTGAAAAACAGCAGTGAAGATGTTGTCAGTGTTGTGGTTAAAATAAAGATTCACACAGTGCATCTTTTGCAGCTGATTTACTGTGGCAGTTTCAGCCTAATGCCTAGGAAATTTTCCACAGATTGAGTAGAAAGTGATAGAATGAAAATAAATTACCATTGGATGTAAAGGGAAAATAATGATAAAGTAAACTAACTTTTTGCTCTCTTTTTGGCTTTGTCACTCCATCAGATACTAGCTGGTTGCTTCTGCTGGCTGTTGCTGACCTTGGTTGCTTTCTTGCTGTGGATAAGTACTAACAAGCTACTCTCTGCTTTTCTCCTCTCTTTTTTCCCTAGTATACGGGTGGGGAAGGAGGCAGACAGGGGGAAGCTGTTGGTAACCCCCTGGTTTTGTCCAGGGGGGTTCTTGTGTTGTTTATGAATTGCAAATACATGTCAGTATTGTATATTTTGTACATATTAATTGTGTTTCATATTTCTAGATAGTAGCTTTGCTTGTAAATAGAGCTGCATTTGCTTCCACTGAGCTAGTCTGGCAATTTAATTTTGGGGGCAATTTCAACCCAGCACATTTACAAAAGAAAATTTGCATTCCTGAGGAACCGCACGTTGATGTGAGTTCTACCTCATGAAGGTGAGGTAGAAAAAAACCCTAGCTGATCTCCTGAGACTCCACTACCACCATCTCAGCAATTCACCAAATGAGAAATTTGAGCTCATTTATAGCATTTATCATGACTGACTAATCTGAAAAATAAAAATATTTCAGTTTCTTAGAGCAAATGATAAGTGCAGGGGAACCTGTTCTTTCTCTTTCTTTAGGCTAAGTTTAAGACAGAGAAACAAATGTAAAACTTCCTCTTGGAATCTGCAAAGAAACCTTTACCTTCAGATGTGTAAGGTCAAACGCACGTATGGTATAGCCAGGACAACAGCTGGCATCTGTCATTTGGACTTCTATGTCATCATATGTTTGTTTTTCTTCTCCCCAGTACTGTGCACAGAGTTCCTAAAATGGATTAAAGTACAGGTCAGTGCTTACCATTCAAATCTCCTTTTATTTTATCTTCCACATAATCTATTGACTTTAATGTAGCAGGAGTGTCATAGTATTTTAAAATGCAGCATCATACACTCTTCCCCTCAAAAATTCCTTCAAAAGCAAATTAATAAGGTAAATAATAGAACAAATTAAATGTGAATCCCAATTTCCTCATCCTATAAAACAGGCTTAAGTGGAAGAAGGGAATGAGAGAATGCAGTGTAGTGTTTCCTTTGCAGACAGAAGATCCTTAATACCTGCTCTCCTTCTTTCAGCTCTGTCAGCATAACGATGACTTTAACTTTTCTTTGGAAGACCATTTGCCAGAAGTCAGAGATAGTCTCCTGCAGTGGTCCCTGTGTGGCAATCATGGCTTTTGGACCCCAGTAACCCTATAAAATAAAATTTTAATTTTTTTTTTTTCTTAAAATAATTCAAAATTATTGTCATTGCCAAGCAACAGAACTCATTGTCATTTAAAGAGCCAGAAAAATAAACTAACAAACACTTCTGTTTACAGGGAAAACCTGCTTGTGGCATTAAACTCAGTCCTCCTAACAACAGTCAGTTGCAGACTGACAACAAGGTACTTGCATGCTGTAGTGCCTCATATCTGCCCTTTACTGCAAAGCATATTTTTAAGGGCTAAAGTGTTTAATTCTACATAGGTGTTTAGCTTGACCACTATGAAAATTGAGTATGTACCACACAAACTTGGTGCAGCAGTTAGAGTATATTGAGCTACACTAAAGTAAAAAAATGTTTACTCTGAATGGATATCTTAACTCTGCAGCACTTTAAAGAATTTGGATGAGTTTAGCTAGTAAACTCTGATAAAATCAATTACTTCATTAGTGACCAATAAGTGCTTGACTCCTTTTGGAGGCATAAATGATACCAAGAAACTGGTGGCTCCAATTTTCATTAGTAGGGTTTTGTATATGTCAATAAATATACTCACATTTCTCTAACAGTGGAATAATTACAGAATCACAGAATTGTCAGGGTTGGAAGGGACCTCAAGGATCATCTAGTTCCAACCTCACTGCCATGGGCAGGGACACCTTCCACTAGATCAGGTTGCCCAGAGCCACATCCAGACTGGCCTTAAAAATTTCCAGGGATAGAGCTTCCACTGCCTTTTTGGGCAACCTGATCCAGTGTCTCACCATCCTTATAGTGAAGAACTTCTCAATGTCTAATCTAAATCTCCCCTCCTCTAACTTGGATCCATTCCCCCTATTACTACCCAATGTCCTAAAACATCCCTCACCATATTAATAGGGATCAAATTGTAGGCAGATGTCCACCAAAAGAAGTACATATTACCATGAAGACGGTCTGAAAGCTAATGGTTTAAAACATAAAACTCATGAAAAAAGTGTTACTCTGTTTATCTGAGAATTGCACAGTGTGTGTAGGATCATGTAACGGAAAAAGATCCATCTTATTACTGCCGCAGCAAGAAGTAGAACAAAAGTAGATTTTGATGATTAGAGCTATAAACAGATTTGGCAATAGACTGTTAGACCTTTTTCCCCTGTTCAGGTAAATTCTATTCAGTTTGCGAAGCCAATAGAAGAATAAGAGCTCAAACTAGAACAGAGGTTTAGCTGAAAGCTTGTGGCATACTTAAGAGTGAAAACTCTAAATACATACAATTATGAAGGAGGCATTGATGTATCTGCTTGATTCTTCACAGTCACTCTCCTCATCCGAGGAATTATCTGAATCATGTTCACCCTCCTTACTGCATTCATCTTCCTGCCTGATTGGCACTCGGTTAAAGTCATCTGCATGAGACAAAGTGTCACCATCACACTACACTACCACTTAGGCACTGCACTAGAGCAGAGCTGTCCGCATATGTGCAGAAGAAAACACAAAGAGGAAAAGGCCAGTCCTTTCACAACAGACTGCAGAACAAAGGAACTCCATTTGAAGCAAAGACTCCCAATAATTCAAGTTTTTTAAAGACATACAAGAAGTGTTTCTCTGTTTATTCAAGATTGCACAGTGTAGGATCAAGCAACAGAAAAAGGTTCATCTTATCACTGCAGCAAGAAGTAGGAAAAAAAGTAAATTTTGATGATCAAAGTTGTAGTATAACTGTGAAAATTTTCAAATATTACAGTGTTGAGAAAACCAATCAGTCAAATACGTCTCAGTAAGGTTTTCTTACAGAAGATAACAAATTAAACAAGGGAAGGTTTATGAACAAATCCTTACATGGAATTATGTTGGTATTCCTATTTTTGCTTTTATTTTCCTCACGATTCCCCGTGTTCTGTGTCCGCCACCCCTTATAGGAAGGTAATCTCTGAGGAAAGAAGATGTTTGCTGTTATGCTTGGTTAAAATGTTTCCTGGGGTCATTGTGTAATGGTTTAAATCAAAACAGTGGGTTAACCTGTCTGCCTCCCCCAGCATAGAACCGAGGGGAAAAACAACTCACAAAGAGACTCCTGGTTGAGTCAAAAAAAAAAAAAAGGCGAGATAGATACGGGTTTCCTGAGCAAAACCAGACAATGAGAATGCAAATGCACAATATCTCGGCCTATTTGCAAGCGGGAAAAAAGCACAGCAGAAAGCAGAGAAGCAAGCAAGCTAAAAACCCAAGCCAGGGAGCTCCATCCCTCCCTGTCCTGCTGCAATCTCAGCAGAAGAAAGCAAATATCCATAACCCATAATGAGAATCAGAACCAGAAGCCTCTCGTTACAATCTGAACTTCAAGCCCCCTAAGACTTTGCTCCAACCAGCACTTCAATTTGAAGATGGCATGAGGCAGGGTGGTATGAATAGCAGCAGGCTAAAACTCAGCCCATGACACATTGTCACCTCTGGACACCCACACTCATTCTTCACTTTCCAGCACCTCACTTGTGACTTTAATTCATTGAACTTTGGTCATATCCAGACTGTGTTTTAAAATGCTTGCTATACCATGAACAATGGCACAGGAAATCATGGGCACAGACACAAGTAATGGTTCTTTCACAGAATCACCGAAATATTCGGGTTGGAAAAGACACTCAGGATCACCAAGTCCAACCCAGAACCCTACTCTACAAGGTTCACCCAAGCACCACATCCAAATGACCTTTAAACACATCCAGGCTTGGTGACTCAGCCTTTGTTAAAAATATTTTCTTAAAATATCTTAACAATATCAAAGCAGGAATAGAATCCCATTAATCCTCAGATTCTTTTCTTGACGGTAAACAAACTGTTTCTGTGCCAGAGAAATAAACTAACACAGAAGTCATCTATCATGTACAGTATCTCTATCTCATCACTATTACGCAAGGCCCTTTCTAGTGTAAGTGGGAGGTATGGGCACTAGAATGCAGTGCTTACTTACCTGAAACTCTGCCTCCAGCAGGGAAGGATCACTTGGTGGGTCTTTTCTTTTCAGATTTTTAAGATAAGAATGCAGTTCTGAGAGACTGACCTCTGTTTCTCCATACTGATTGTATTCCACAAGTGCTTGGTGGATAAGGATATACTGTGACTGATGTTTCCCATTTTAAGGGGTTGAAAAAGAAGTTAGTAAAGAGAGAAAAAAAAAAAAATCAAAAAAATGTATAAAACATATCACTTCTTAAAAACCATTAGAAGAAAACACATACTCCCATTATATTATTAGTGTTAATAAAATTAAGAATTAATATTAAATATATATATATTAGAATTAGAAAATCAAGCTTGTCTATGCAAACTCAACTCTGTATTTATGAACCATATACCGAAAACTGGATTATAAAATCTAAAATGTTCTGCTTGGCTTCTTTTCTAAAAGCCTAAAGGTAAAGAGTTGACATTTCTCAAAGTGAAAAACTGATTTGGAAGTTTTTCTCTCTGTTAATATTTTTCAGAGTTATAGAATCATAGAATACATTGGGTTGGAAGGGACCCTTTCACATCCTCTCTGTGGTAAGCAGGGACTTCATTAACTAGATAAGGTTGCTCAGGGCCCCAGCAAGTTTGACCTTTAATGTCTCCAGGAATGGGGCATCTCCTACCTCTCTAGGAAACCTGTTCCAGTATTTCACCACCCTCATGATAAAGAGCTTCTAATGTCCAATCTAAGCCTACCCTTCGCTAGCTTCAAAACACTGCCCCTCACTCTATTGCTACCAGCCCTTCTAAACAGACCCTGCCCAACATTCTTGTAGGCCCCTTCAGATACTGAAATACCACAAAAAGGACTCCCTGGAGCCCTCCCCTCTCCAGGCCAAAGAACCCCAAACTCTCTCAGCCTGTCTTTGTAAGAGAGGTGCTCCAACCCTCTGACCATCTTCATGACCTCCAGTACCCAAGAATGAGCAATACATTTCCGAGGTGTCCTGATCAAGCTCTATCAAAGGAGAGTTCTAAGTGGCAAGAATTTTAGTGAGATACCTCTACTTGAACCATGAGGCACCGCTGCCGCCGTAGCTTCACAACATAGCCATAAACATCCACTCTGCCTTCTGCATCCAGCCCCTCCAGCATGGCATCAATTCCTATGTATGTCCCGGTGCGACCAACACCAGCACTGCAAAGCACAGAGGGATCTGGTTATAGAGGGGAAATGACACATGCCAGCCCTATTCTGAAGTCAGTGAGAGAGCAGAAGTGAGAACATATAACAACAGGACATGAAGCAACTGAAAACCATTCTTGCTGTAAAGTAATTTGCAACATAAATAATGAGTTCGCATTTTAAATATCTTGTAATAATACTAAGGCAACTATTGCTTAATGTAGTGGCTATAGCCAGAGTAGTCCAACATTTATCTGGCTGTCTTCCAAAAGTCTGTGTATCCTTGTGTTTTATCAGCCTGCATATCCTTAGTTCCTTCAGAAAACAGGCCCTTTGATGTGTCTTGTCTGCCCCACTCTCAAGTAATCAGGTCACAGGAATTGGGATCAAGCAATTACCTTTGTCAGCTCCCTTTTCTGAATAGCTTCAATTCACTTTCATTTAACATTAACAAAAAAATTTAAAATCTTATCTATATATATCTTACCTGCAATGAACCACTATTGGGCCACTAAAAAAGTTACTGAGAGCATTAACTCTGCGTCTGAGCTTGAGAAGAAGATGTGGATCCTCAGGGACTCCGTGGTCTGGCCAGCTTGTGAACTGAATATGAGTCACATCTCTTCCAGATGTCCTTTCTCTTCCCTGGAAAGGTGAAGTGTGAGGATTTTTAATGTATAGAACTCTATATGTTTGTATATAGACACACAAAGCCAAAACTAATTGCAGATGCACAGAAGAAAAAAATAAGGGGAACAGTCAAACATTGAAACAGAAATGTCAAGGTGTGTGCTGTAATGGTGCAATCTCAGTGGTCTCTCAGGTTATGGCATTTTTCATATTGTATTTTAGTTTTAAACTATCTATGAATCAGGAATATACAATGACCCCAACAGAGCCCAGCTAGGATGTTCAAAGTGTTCCTAAAAATACTTCCTTATCCGGTTAGCCTATGATCCAGAATGTAATGTGTCTACCCACTTTGCTCATAAACAAAATGGCCAGAGCATAGCCCTGCATATTTCAAGGGATACAGGTTGGTAATTCTCTTATGTCTGTAAGCAGTAGCCTGATGAAGGGACAACACATGTTATTTTATTTTTGTATTTCTTTTAAAATAAATTTAAGCTGTAACTCAAGTTTCTACCATTTAGAAGTAGATACAAGAAAACCTATGAATTTCAATGAGATTGTCTCTCTTCAGTCTCTTGATTAAAGCTTAAAACATGTCAAGTCTTAAGTCCTACTTTCATATGCTAGTTTAAATGAGAGGACATACATGTTGATAACCAAACAATGTCAACAGGATAAAATGAGAAAGACATCTTGATGGCATTTTATTATTACTGACCAAGAATTAGTACGGCTCTGTGGGCATTTCCCCAGTATTTGTTCTCCAAATTCTTACTCAAAGCTGAGGTATCTGGTTGTGGCATAGCTGTTGATACAGTTATTTGCCATTGTTTTGGTAATTATACAGCACTATTCTACCAGAACTGCAGAAGTCTCCATTTTCACACCAGGGACCACTCTTAAATTCCACAAACAATATAACTTTTTAGGTATATTAATATGATGTAAGCCAAACAGAAAGCAGACAGCTCTAAGCTTATCAGTCCTCAGCATAGAGCTGACAGATTGTTCTAATCACAGAGCAATGCCTTTGTTAATTTAATTATTAACATCCTAATGTTCTCACTGTCTCTGCAATGTCATAACATTATTTTAATTAGGCCACATACTAAGCAAGTTTTAATTACAGAATCACAGAGTCTATCTGGTTGGAAGAGGCCTCGAAGATCACCCAGTCCAACCCTCGACCCAGCACTGAAGGGTCAAACACTAAACCATGTCCCTAAGCGCCAGGTCCACATGTTGCTTGAAAACCCCTAGGGATGGTGACTCCACTACTGCCCTGGGCAGACCCTTCCAATGTGTGAGAACTCTTTCAATGAAAAAAGATTTCCTAATATCCAACCTGAACCTCCCTTGGCACATCTTGAAACTATTTTCTCTGGTACTGTTGCTTGCCACCAAGGAGAAGAGGCTGCCCCCTCCTGGCTCCGACTTCCTTTCAGGTAGTTGTAGAGAGCAATGAGGTCTCCCCTCAGCCTCCTTTGCTCCAAATTGAACAACCCCAGCTGCCTCAGATGCTCCTTGTAGGTCATGTGTTACAGGCCCTTCACAGGCTTCATTGCCTTTCTCTGGACATGCTCCAGCACCTCAATATCCTTTCCATAGTGACAGTCCCAGAACTGAACACAATTCTCTAGGTGTGGCCTCACCAGTGCTGAGCGCAGGAGAATGATCACCCCCCTGTTCCTGATGGCCACAGTATCTCTCATACAAGCCAGGATGCCATTGGCATACAATATGAGATAGCAGAATAGGAGTTTCAGTTTCACTGAAGTATTTTTGCAAAGGGCCTGAGAGGAAGATTTAGCCTTAGAAGGCAAATTTTGTTGTCAGTTACACACAGAGCAAGTAATATGATTTCAGATACATAAAAGAGAGCAATTAGCCAGCCTTAATCAAATGGTCATTTAAAAACACTTATGTTTATAAATGCATTTGAGATAACTAGAATTTGTAATTGTCCCACTATACAATTATCACAAAGGAAGATAATGGTGCTCTATGAGCCACATTGACTTTACTTGCAGAAGCTTATGCTGAGATACACATAAACCTGTAAAATTTGAGTTAAAGAAACTAGATATTCAAGGAAACCAGGGTGTATTAAGTTTTCCATACTTAACAGCATATTAACACTTTCCTTTTGAATCTAGACTCCTAAGGAAAATGCATTTTTAGGGTGGGAAATGTGTCTATCTCACATTTCTTGTAAGGAACAACACCTACACCTCTTTTAAAATATCTGTTGCATATGGAAAAACAGCAGATCATCTTCCACTCATAGTTGACCCTTCTTCTCTTCAAAGAAGCTCTCAACAATACCTACATACTCCAAACAGACACTCCAGTTCCAGTCTTACACTTTTGAACCCACTTACATTTGTGATGTGTAGTTTCTGAATGATGTAGTCTGGACATGTTTTACTTTCCTTGATCTTCACAATAATGTCCCCATATGTTGCAGAGCCATTCTCCATTGATGGCCAGTACTGGGCGCATTTGTTCTAAGATAATATGAAGTTAGGTGAGCAGCATGACAGCAAAGTGGCAGATAGCCAAGAGCTAGAAGAAAAACTAATTTAAAATAGACAGCAACTCAGTATAGTTTTTCCATTTTTTTTGTTAGAATATTAGTGCTAAATACCAACAATTCAGATCTCCAACCTGAAGTTTATGCCCATAGAAATTAACTTGGTACATAAAGTGGGGGAAAAATCCTGTACAATAATTGAAAAAGTGAACAACTACTGTTGTCACTGCCTGAAGGCTGTAGAAAAGTTTGTAGCTACTTCTATGGCTTCTTTTTCAGTCTCCAGCCTCTGCCTGACTCTTTAACTTGGGGATGCTGAATGTTTATCTTTAAAAGCCATTAAAACAAGAGTTCTCCTTCTTGCTGTTGTACCTGGAATAAGAAACAAAAGAAAAATCTCCTGCCTAGGATTTAGTGAGGGCATTGTCAGGATATCATTGACAGGTCTGTGAGGAGCTACAGTTCTACCCTGAATCAAAGAATGGTCTGGGCTGGAAGGGACATCCAAAGGTCATCCAGTCCCACCTCCCTGCAGGCACAGCAGGGACATCCCCAATTAGATCAGGTTGCCCAGGGCCTCATCCAGCCTCACCTTGAATATCTCCAGGGAAGGAGCCGCAACCACCTCCCTGGGCAACCTGTTCCAGTGTTCCACCACCCTCATAGTAAAAAGCCTGCTCCTAACATCCAATCTAAATCTGCTCTTCTCTAGTTTGAAGCCATTGCCCCTTGTACTGTCACTGCAAGCCTTTGTAAACAGGCTCTCTCCATCCTTCCTGTAGCCTCCTTCAGGTACTGGAAGGCTGCTATCACGTCTTCCCAGAGCCTCCTTTTCTCCAGGCTGAGCACCCCCATCTCCCTCAGCCTATCTTCATAGCAGAGGTGCTCTAACCCCCTGATCATTTTCGTGGCCTTCCTCTGGAACCTCTTCATCAGGTCTATGTCGTTTCTGTATTTAGGGCTCCAGACCTGTACACAGTACTCCAGGTGAGGTCTCACCACAGCAGAGCAAAGTAACAGAATCACCTCTCTGGATCTGCTGGCAATGCTGCTTTTGATGCTGCCAAGGATGTGATTGGCCTTCTGGGCTGCAAGCACATACTGAGCCCTTTTCTGAATTTGTTATCTGCAATTTGAAGCTCACCCTCTGCTAATTACAGCTGTGGCTAGAATGATATTCTCTGATAAAGCTGGTAATTTCATAAGTCAGCACTGTTTCAGCATGCTTTCTAACAGAGATTTTGCTACAGTGCGACAACAGCAAAGAATGAAAAGAAAGTACTAAGGAGCAAATGTAATTCACCACAGTGCAGCAACCTGCTCTGCTTTCAGACAAAAGAAGGATGGAAAGGTGGTTGGATGGATGCATGCATGGATGAGTATCTCTCACCCTCTTTCCTTCCTCACAGCGAGTCACCATGACAATGATTGTTGCCTTCTGTTCCCAGATCATTCTCCAGAAATCATCTGTGGTCTCATCCTTAGGGCCTAGCAGGAGATATTTTAAGGGAATTTTTCAGAGTACAGCTACATGGAATAAAAAAAAAAGCCTTCTTGATATGCTTAGCAATGCAGTCTGAAAAACTAACCAGCTAATCATGCAAACAATAGCCACATACATGATTTCTTTATGACTGCTACCATTAGGCTACAACACTTCAGAAGTCTCATCTATATCTTTAGTGCATAGCCATGAAATCTAAAAACTTTTGGTGCAAAATTATACATCATGAGAAATTTGCCTTTGAAGAACAATTTTTTCAGCTTCAGGAAATTCCCTAAATATAAGTCCACTGGCAATTTTTTCACATGAAATTTCAAAGATGTCATATTTACAGTTTTTATTTACATTTACTAATTTCTAACAGCAGCAACAACAACACAACAAACAAACAAACAAACAAAAAAAAAACCACCCCCCCAAAAAAAAACACTACTGAGACAACAAAACAAACGTATTCTTTTTAAGGTCAGAATTACCTTGTGCAGCAATGTATTTTCTTGGTTCTTTGAAGCCCTACAGAAAATGACATTATCAACTTTTAGAAAGGAATCACAAACGGTTTAAAAGATTTGCAACTTTGACAAAATTAATTAAATATTCAATAGTCCAACAACACCAAACAAAGGTGGTAAGAACCCAAATGGAAATCCTGAACGATCTTTGGTGCATGAAACATTGACACTACATAATTTTTCAGTAGTGCCCAAGAACTTTCTTAAGTAGAAGACACTCACATCAATGTAACTTGCATTGATATAGTCTGACCCTGGATCTCCTGGCATCTCTGAGAGCTCAACACGGTTATGATCATCTGTTTAAATAATTTAAAACAAAAGAATTATATTATCTCAAAGCACTGAGAAACCAAATATGTATGAAATCTGCAAAAATTGTTAACAAATACTCACATGGCAGGATATCAATGTAACGGTTTTTGTTCTGATTATGGCTTTTTCTGGCCTCCTTTATTGAAAATTTAGTGAAAACTCTAGGAATACTCTGTAAAATACAGTGTTTCTTTCATTAGGTAAATATATATTTTAAACAGCTTCCACTTACAGTCAAATGCATATGGAAATATTTGATACTACTGGGTCTGGAAGATAACATTCCATTTCAAATTATATCACTTCAGGCATTTCTTACACCTAAAATAAATTATTTTTTTTTTGCCCTGAATATAAAAAAATAATCTATATGTCCATAATTATATTTTAGTTATATCTCTATGGCTATGCAGTAATAAAAATATGCATTAAAGGATCCTTTCAATGAGAAGTGTTGAGATTATTTTATGCCTATGCTGAAAAACACCTTCAGAAACAAAATTAATTACCATCATCTTATAATGAGAAGAGCTTGGTCATAAAAGTGAAATCTATTTGACCTTAAATGAGAATTCACTCAGGCTTCCAGATTTTTTTTTCCCATTTATTTATAACCAACACAAATACTTCAAAGACACTGTTGAACAGGGTTCTTCCAACCACCTATCTACAAAGCTGTGGTATATTTTGAGCCAGTGACAAACCTGAAATTCTTCCAAGAAGAGTCGTCCTTCATCAGCAATCTTCCTCTTGTACATGTCCAGCAAGTTCTCCGAAGGTATTGGCTCTATGTTCAGAAGCTGCCTTTCATCTATAACTGTGTGAATACTTTATCAGCACTGACTTCAAAGATGTAAATTACCTTTCAGTAAACGTGGTTCTTGAATGGCCAGATAAATTAACTAAACAACAGACCTGTTCATTTTCACTAAGCATGCCCATTTTTCAAAGAAATGGTGTTGCCTGGGCCAGCTGTGAGCAAACAGGCCCTGGGGAGAACAGAACTTGCTCAGATCTGCTGACCTCATGAGGAGATTACATACAGCAACACTGCATTGATAGCATTTAACAGGCTCACAGGATGTTAGGGGTTGGAAGGGACCTCAGGAGATCATTGAGTCCAACCAGAGTAGGATCTGGCACAGATCGCACAGGAATGTGTCCAGATGGGTTTTGAAAATCTCCAGAGAGGGAGACTCCACACCCACTCTGGGGAGCCTGTTCCAGTGCTCTGGGACCCTCACTGTGAAGAAGTTCCTCCCCATGTTGAGGTGGAGCTCCTGTGCTGTAGTTGATATCCATTGCCCCTTGTCCTATCACAGGGTGCAAGTGAGTAGAGCCTATCCACTCCCTCTTGACCCCAGCCCTCAGATATTTATAACTGTTTATTAAATCCCCTCTCAGTCTTCTCTTCTCCAGACTAAACAGCCTCAGGGCTCTCAGCCTCTCCTCATCAGGCAGTGCTCCAGTCCCTTAATCACCCTGGTAGCACTTTGTACTTACTTACAAAGTGGTAATTGTCATATTCAGGTGACAGCAACAGCCCCAACACCATAATAGTTACATGGCCTTGCCCTGTACTTCAATTCTGATTGTTTACCTTTAATGATAAAGTAATGATTGAACAAGTTTTAACATTCCTAAGTAGACATGTATTCGTTTTCCATTTACATGGAAAAGTGGATTGGTGTTTTTTTTTTTAATGATCCTAACTAAACAAATGGATTTGAATATCAGCGCAGTATTACTGCCCACTTAAAGCACTTAATTTATGTGGGCTTGAATGCCATAATTTTTTTTTCTAGAAGCTTTCTGGCACTGGCTGATTCTATCTTTCTTCACAGTCTTTGAAATCTTATGCAAAAAGTGACACAATGTTATTTCAGTCTCTGGGATGTGAAAGCCTTCAAATTTTTGTAGTAAAACCCAACTGTCTTATGTTTAAATTCTTACATTGAAAAAGGTGTACAGGAAAGGGAAATTCTGGATGAAACTGCATCTGGTTCTGGACGTACTCTCAGGGTTAAACACATCACACCCATTGTCTGGGGTAGCAACATCTGGTTTGTACTTAAATAAGGATTTTTTTCCAACACTGATAAACTTTCAGTTCATTTGAGAATAAATAGTTCTCCTGTCTATTTACTGAAGTTTGGGGTTTTTCCTCCAAGTGAGGCCTTATCATGTTCATAACTGTAATTTATACATACAAGCTGATATCTGTAATCTATGTATATGACCTAGAATGCAAACAATCCAAAGGTGGCAGCAACTTGCTAAATATATAAAGAGACTCACTTGGAATGAGGTCCACACCTTCAGAAGAACTGCTGTAAGAAGAAAAGGCAACTGTAAAACCTTTGACTACTAAGATGTATATATGAAAATCAGTAAAATAAAAGTAGTTGTGTGTGTGAACACCAGGATTGTTCAAAACCAGCTGACTGCATTACAAGCTCCTTATGAAACAATATCGCTACAACCGTGACTTACAGAGGTGATTTGGATCCTTGTCTTCCTATTTGGAGCACTATTGAGGAGGAGAACCAAGGGAATCACATCAAAGAGCTTTACAGCTTGCATAATGTTGTCCATATCACCTGCAGCAAATGTCCTTAACTTCACTGAAGTGATTGCTCACACCCTGTGTATTTCTCTTGCGCAGCAAGTGACAAAAAGCTAACCCATACATGAAATACAACAAAATTACATGTGAATACTAAGTAGCCAAGAACAACCTGGAATATGGAGCTATACAAGCATAAAAGTTTGCATCTGAGCAAGAACTCCATATCACCCCTAAGGGGAAGAGCAGGGTGAGGGAAAAGGATCTGGAAGTGACAAGTCATGAAGTTCTCCAATTGCCAGAGGGCTGAGAGGTTTCTAACAAAACTGTCTTAACTCCTCCATCTCCATCAGCAGCAAATGCTTACATTGCAACACCTCTCTCTACAGCAATAGCAATAGCCTGGCTTTCCAGGGCACTGGCACAGTCACCAGGGAAGGCAACATTCTTGTGTTGCCATCCACTGTGAAACAGAATTGACAAGTCACCTAGAGAGACCTACAATAAACAAAGCCTCCCTGAGATACTATTTTTGGGTGACTAAGCATTTGAAAGAATTTCAAGAAAATGGGTATTATTTTCATTGCTCTTAATTTAAATCATGAAGAAAAAGTGTTCCAGAATTTTTTGCCTTTTATTTTTTTCTCATGAAACTTATGCCAAATCATTTAGTTCTTCTAAATGCCCTGAGAAAGAGCATAGCAGAAAGATCTTGAAGATATTTAATTGTGTTTGCCAGGCAAAACAGCAAAAACTGAATTTCTTTTGAAAAGATTAAAAGTTAAAAGAATGTCTTCCTCCTGGCACTGAAATACCCAACTTGTAACGCTTTTACACTACCCATCAGGAAACCTCTCAGAAAAACAGAAAATACTTCCTTGCCAATTATGTAAGATAGGGAGAGAAACAGGAAGCTTACTTGAGCTTTTTTTTGTGAAGATCATAGATTTTGTACAGAACCAGCAGTAAAGCAATCGATGTCACAACGATCAGGAACACCAGGAATATAATCAGGGCTTTAGAATTATCTAGCAACAGAAAAAGAATGCATTCATTATTTCTTGAATACATAATTAATTGATTTTTTAAAATTACATTTCTTTTTCTTTTAAAGCTGTATAATTCCTAGAACCAGGGCTTACTGATATTTTATTGCTTTGTGTGTGGTGCGAAAAGAACTAAACTATTAAAGTGTCTAGTTTAAGTTTGTTATATGGAAGTGCCAAAACCTTAAATCTTACAGAAAATGAAGGAATTTTATTTCTTCATTAAGAAAATTTGCACTCAAACTCTCCTTGACCACCTGTCAAAATGCCACACTCACTGGTTTTGCATTACCGTGCCTGTGCTCTATTTGGCCTGTAGACCTGAGCAGTGGAGCTATCAGATGCTCCTGGACTTCAGCAAGGCCTTTGACACTGTCCCCCACAGCAAACTGCTGTCTAAGCTGTCAGCTCGTGGCTTGGACCACTACGCTCTGTGCTGGGTTAGGAACTGGCTGGAGGGCTGAGCCCAGAGAGTGGTGGTGAATGGTGCCACATCCAGCTGGCAGCCAGTCACTGGTGGTGTCCCCCAGGGATCAGTGTTGAGCCCATTCCAATTCAATATCTTTATTGATGATCTAGATGAGGGGATTCAGTCCACCATTAGTAAATTTGCAGATGACACCAGGTTGGGAGTAGGTGTTGATCTGTTAGAGGGCAGAGGGACCTTGACAGGCTGGACAGATGGGCAGAGTCCAACATGATGGCATTTAACAAGTCCAAGTGCCGGGTGCTTCATTTTGGCCACAACAACCCCATGCAGCACTACAGGCTGGGGTCAGAGTGGCTGAAGAGAAGCCAGGCAGAAAGGGATCTGGGGGTACTGGTTGATAGGTGGCTGAACATGAGCCAGCAATGTGCCCAGGTGACCGAGAAGGCCAATGGCATCCTGCCCTGCATCAGGAATAGCGTGGCCAGCAGGAACAGAGAAGTCATTGTGCCCCTGTACTCAGCACTGGTTAGGCCATACCTTGAGTACTGTGTCCAGTTCTGGGCCCCTCAATTTAAGGAGGACATTGAGACTCTTGAGCGTGTCCAGGGCAACGAGGCTGGTGAGAGTTCTCGAGCACAAGCCCTATGAGGAGAGGCTGAAGGAGCTGGGATTGTTTAGCCTGGAGGAGGCTCAGAGGAGACCTCATTGCTCTGTACAGCTACCTGAAAGGAGGTTGTAGACAGGTGGGGGTTGGTCTCTTCTGCCAGGCAACCAGCAACAGAACAAGAGGACACAGTCTCAAGCTGTGCTGGGGAAGTTTAGTGTAAAGGTGAGGAGAAAGTTCTTCACAGAAAGAGTTATTGGGCATTGGAATAGGCTGCCCAGGGAAGTGGTAGAATCACCGTCCCTGGAGGTGTTCAAGAGGGGACTGGACATGGCACTTGGAGCCATGTGTTAGTGAGTCATGATGTGTTGGGTGATAGGTTGGACTTGATGATCTCTGAGGTCTTTTCAACCTTATTGATTGATTCTATGATTCTCATCTGGGAGTTCACAGGATCACACCGGATCATAGGATGTCAGGGGTTGGAAGGGACCTCTGAAGATCATCAAGTCCAGCTCCCCTCCCAGAACAGGACCACAACCCACAGCCCTCAGATATTTATAAACATTTTTTAAATCCCCTCTTAGTTTTCTATGCTTCATTCTAAACAGCCCCAGGTCTCTCAGCCTCTCTGCATAACGCAGTGCTCCAGTCCCTCAGTCATCCTGGTAGCCCTCCATTGGACTCTCTCCAGCAGATCCCTGTCCCTCTTGAACTTGGGAGCCCAAAACTGGATGCAATATTCCAGGTGTGGTCTCAAAAAGGGAGAGTAGAACCTCCCTCGATCTGCTGGACACACTCTTAATGCACCCCAGCTGGGTATCCCTGACAAGTCATGGATGTTCAGCTCCTGCAGTTTAGGATGTGTGCACAGGAAAATACTCATAAAGTGAACAATTTAAGTTAGAGAAATTAATTTCTATCTGCATTCAAATATTTCCTGAAGAAACTACAGCTGTATTATAATTCTGAATTACAGTCAATTACTTGTCAACATGATCTGTTACATAAAGGCTGAATGAGGATATGGTTTCAAATGCAGATTAACTAGAAAACCAGACAGTTTGGATCTTTAATCAGGAGCAATTGTAACAAAATTCATGATTTACACTATTACTCTATACTACACTGAATTCTAAAAGTAAAAATACTTTATATATTTACTTACATCTGGTTCTTATACTTCTCTTTACTGGCTGCCCTTCATATACTCCATTGAACACCGAGATCTGCATGCAGTGGGTGAAAATAACAGAGATTTTAAGATATAATAAGTAAAACTTCAAGTGAAACACAATGGATATTTGAAATACATTCAGCTATTTTCAATGAGTCAGCATCATTGACAGCAGGATCTGTTGTCAATCTTTTCTAGTGCAGCTTAGACTTCCAACAGTTTAAGCAAGATCTAGATCCAAAAATACATAGGTGACTGGGGAAAAAGGTTAGTAAGGTAGGAGATATCTCACAAAATCAAAATCAAAAGTGTCTAAAAGAAAAAAATCAGATCTATTTTTTATAAAATCAAAATAAAGTCACTCAAATCTGAAAAACTACCATGCAATATGTAATAAACCATCATTGTTTTATTTGCTTCAATAGTAAATAAACAAATAGTACACTGAACTGGATATTTTTCATACAAGTTCCTGTATGGGAAGGAATTAAAAGGTTAAATTATGGAAGTCAAAATAAACTAAATAAGCTGCTTTCTTGTAATGTCAGACATGGCACTTGAAGCCATGGTTTAGTTAGTCATGAGGTGTTGGGTGGTAGGTTGGACTTGATGATCTCTGAGGTCTTTTCCAACCTTATTGATTCTATGATTACATTTTGGGTACTTTAACTGGTGTCATAATACTAATTTTGTTTAGATGTGTTTACATTTCATACTATAATTTACATTTATCCAATCTTTTAAATTTCCTGAACAGAACTTTCTATCAGATCAAATAGGCAGCCTGGGGTTTGTACATTGAATATTTCATATTTTTCATGCGAAGAAAAATTAATCTTATGATTAAACTTAGACATTTAATAGTAACAAGATTGAATAACAGTGATTTTAGTTGTCATATTCTCCTGCTTTAAATAATACAAAAGGGAAGAAGGGCTTTCAGTACCATTGCTGACTGCGGGCTGCAATAAATGACAAAAAGCTGAAATGCCTGAAAGAGAAGATAACAGGAAGCCTTCAGGAAAGTGCAGCTTGAAAACACTTGAATAGGCTCCCAGGGACATAATTGAGTCACCATCACACTTGGAGGTGTTTAAAAGACAAATAGATGTGGTGCTAAGGGACATGGTTTAGCACCAGACAACTGAATTAGATAATGGTTGGACTTCATGAGCTTAATGGTCTTTTTCAACCTAAATGATTTTGTGATTCTATATATCTTGCATGGAAACAACGACTGGTTGGTAAAAGGCTGTTATAAGAACATGCAAAAGGATCTAAACTGCTTTATACTGACTAGTCCTTGAAGCATCACAAATCTTCATAGTGACAAACTCTGAGCAATTTGTTTCTCAACAGCTGCCTTCAGTTTTAAATCACGCATTTATCCTCAGATCAAAATGATAGTCGCATAGTCATTAAATGAAATGTGCATTAAACACTAAAATACCCATTTAGTATTAAAAAAAAACTATACAAAACCCCCCATAAATAAAAAAAAAAAACCACAAACCCCCAAACCAAACAAAAAAACCCAACCAAACACCAACTTACAGGAATTTCAAATTTCTCTCTGCCCCAAGTACAGTCTATTCAGATTGCATCTTTTGTGCTGTCGAAAGCCATGTGGAACAGCACTGGGATTGGTTTATTGGCTAGACACACATTTTATTTCTGAAGTAATGGATTAACTTTCCTGCTATCACATTTACCTTTTTAACTAAACCCAAGTAGAATATGCTTAAACCATGAATATATGGCAATACTTTATATATTTAGTTTAATAAGGCTACTTACCGCAAATGAATAGTTTGTCAAGTACAAGAGATTTTCTTTTCTAAAATCACAACCAGTTTCATTGTAGACCTTTGTTCCATCATTCTCCCAAATCAGTTTAAATACTTTTAGTCCTCCATACACTTGTTGACTTTTGCATGTGATTTGGACTGCATTGTCATCTATCAGTGTAGCACTAACATCAGTCACTTGCTGTGGTTCTGTCACAACAGAAGTGTTAATGGCTCTGTGTTCATCAATTCAAACCAAACATTTCAATAGCTGTATGTGTTCATGTCTGTCTGTCTTCTCTCTTAATTTCATACATTTACTTCTTTAAAGTTCTTACATGTCCATTTCTACACACTTTTCAGGAGTGCTTAAAGTGATGAAGGATTTGATTACTCTGGCTGTTGGCGGGGGGGATCCCCACTTCAAGCTGGCATTACATCATCAGCACAAAAATATTTTTGTTTCCACTACAAATAAAATATTTTGCTTTTTAAGTGAAATTAAAGAAAATATGTGATACATACCACAATTGTTTCCCTATAGCTGTATCTCTATATTAGCTGAGTCTGGAGATGGTGGAAGTAGAGATAAAACAGTACTGGAAGAAATTACACAAACTTGTTCTTAGGGCTCATTTTGTTTCATTTGTGTTTTGTAGGGGGGTTTTAGTTTGGTTTATTTTGTTTTGTTCTGCAGAGAAGTAATTAAAATCATCATCATGGTTCTCCATTGGACTCTCTCCAGCAGGTCTCTGTCTCCCTTGAACCAGGGAGCCCCAAACTGGACACGGTATTCCCAGTTTGGTCTCACCAGGGCAGAGCAGAGGAGTAGAAGAACCACCCTAGACCTGCTGGCCACACCTTTCTTGATGCACACCAGGATACCATTTGCTCTCTTGGCCCCAAAGGCACATTGCTGTCCCATGGAGAACATGCTGTCCACTAGGATACCAAAGTCTTTCTCCATAGAGCAATAACAAAGTGCACATCCCCTGTGTTAGTATCAGCCTTGTTGGTAACAGCAGAGAAGAGCCTTACCTGCTGACTCTGTTCTGAAGTTGCATGTAGCATTTTTCCCCATGAATGTTTTATCATTTTTGCTCTTTGTACATGAAGCCACAGATACAGAACCATTCCTGTAAGGTTCTAATTCATGGCAAGTAAACTCAGTCGTATTGACACATTCTGTAGCTTTAAGAAAAAATGAACAATTACATTAATTAATGACATTTCTGTTATGAGAGTAGGAACTCCTACACTTCATCAGAACTACCTGAAACCACTGTCACACATATTTCTATTTCTTGTACTTGGTTGGTTTGTCTTGCTTACTAATGCTAAGTGAAGGCTCAGGAGGAAGAAGAATGCATTCCCCAATCAAGAAAGTAAAGCTGAGGTTTAGTTCTGTTTCAGGTTTTTTTTACTTACTCAGTATGTCATTTAAACAGATGTAATTTAAAACTAACCTAAAGGGCATTGATAAAGAGGGTCTGATACTTTAGAAGACACTTTTCAGTCACTCTGCACACTAGGCAGGTCTGTTCTGCTGTGATGCAACAGACCTGATGTGCTTCTGGTGTAGCTGCAAGCAGGGCAGAAAGAAGCTGCATGAAAAGCAACATGAGCAAAACTATTACCACACTACAGCTGGGGCTTTGATGCCTCAGGAAACAGGGGAATCACAGAATCATTGAGGCTGGAATAGACCGCTGAGATCATCAAGTCCAGCCTACGACCTAACACCACCACATCAACCAGACCATGTCACTAAGTGCCACATGCAATCTTTTCTTAAACACCCCCAGGGATGGTGACTTTATCACCTCCCTGAGCAGTGTCTAATTCCCCTTTCCATGAGGAATTGCTTCCTAACATCCAACCCAAACCTCCCCTGGTGCCCTCTTGTCCTGTCACAAATTACATGAGAGAAAAGCCTAATGCCAACCTTACTACAACTTCCCTTCAGGTAACTGTAGAGTGAAAAACAGTCTTTCCATGCTCCCTTCTGGCTGCTTCAGATGTGACCTCACATATGCCCAGCATATTGAGCATATCTGTCTCCTGTGCTGGCCTAGCCAGATCAACCACAGAAACTAGTGCATGGGACTGCTGCCCTTTCGGGTAGTGGTCAAATTAGGGGCATGGAGAATGGAAGAGATAACTTGTGTCTGGGGAAAACGGGGACATGATAACCTTTAGTTCCTGTGGCACTAGAGATTTACAAAACATGCAGTAAATGAACAGAAAGAAATCATTAATACAAGACTAGTTTAAGCCTAAATATAGTTCCTGGAATCATGTGTCAACATCTTCATTCCAAGCTCACACCTGGAAAACATAGCCCCAGTATAACAGACTTATTGTAGTGGTTTGACCTTTAACTGGAGTTTAAGAGCTCAGATGGTAGCAAACTGAGAATTCCTCTCTTGCCCTCCTCCCCCCTTTTCCCTGATAAGGAAAAAGGAGAGAAAGAGAAAAGAAAAAAAAGTGTGTAGGGGAAAAGAGAAGGAGGTAAATCTACCAAAAATAATCTGGAGTCAGTTTGGAAATAGGAGAAGTAAATTTTTTAACTATATATATATATATATATATATATAGTAGTAACAGGGAGGGTTTACAAGTGTAAGGAATAAGGATAAATAGGAAACTATATAAAACCAAGCCTGGATGGCCTTGTGTTTCTGTGGATTTTCTGTCCTTTAGAGAATTGTGGATGCAGTAGGGAGAGGCCAGGCCTGACCACATGGAGGAATCAGAAGATGGGCTGCAGCTGTTGGTCCTCTCAAGCAGAGACACAGAAGAAAAAGAACAAATGGCAGCAATGTCCTCATTTTTATAGGCTTGCTGGACAGTAAGGGCAAGTGGAATAGACCTTCTTTGACCCAGGGGACCCCTTCTCCTTGGAGGGGGAAACCAAGTCCCTCTCTGTTCAACTGGATCAGGTTTCTTTTGTCCCCTGGGGGAAGCAGGGCTTTCGAAGCCCTCCCCTCAGGATGGGTGTAACCCAGCACACTTATCTGTCTAAATGGATAAACCAGCATATCTGAAAGGTGTGACCATTTAGTAGAAGACATACCACCTGGCTTTACCTTTCTAAACATGCAGATGCTAACTGCTGTACTCAAGACCCCTGACTTTTACACACATAGTTGTTACTCAGAAGGTGGGTCCAGCTGAGGGAGCTGGTGTTGTTTAGCCTGGAGAAGAGGAGGCTCAGGGGAGACCTTATTGCTTTCTACAGCTACTTGAAGGGTGGTTGTAGCCAGGTGGGGTTGGTCTCTTCTCCTGGGCAACCAGCAACAGAACAAGAGAACACAGTCTCAAGCTGTGCAGGGGGAAGTTTAGGCTTGATCTTAGAAAGAAGTTCTTCCCAGAGATTGCCCTTTGGAATGGGCTGCCTAGGGAGGTGGGGCGGTCATCGTCCCCACAGCTTTTTAAGAAAAGGCCTGGATGAGGCATTTAGTGCCATGGTCTAGTTGAATAGATAGAGCTGGGTGATTGGTTGGACTTAATGATCTTGGAGGTCTCTCAACCTGGTTGATTCGGTGGTTCTATGATTCTGTGATTGTCTTCTCAGACAATATCTCAATCAGCTATAACAGAATTTCTGAGACAGAGGACATCATGCTACAAACTAATCAGGCAACTGGTGGTCTTGTCATAACTTAATACAAGAAACATAAGAACTGAAGGGTGACAGAGTTGTGTCTTTGTGATTAATACAGTTTTAAAATATTATTTATGAAAATATATTAATTACTATTTTATTTATTAATATACAAATATTAATACTCTTTTATCAATATAAATATGCAGATCCTAGGGCATGGTTGTGGACATATCCCATAAACTGGCACAGTATAACAATTTTGAACCAAATTAGAAAAATACAAACCAAGAAGGATATGAACTGAAGAGTGACAGAATTGTGTCCTGAAATGGCAAACTGAACAACCTGATGGTTCAACTGGAACAACCAAAAGGGAAGAAACTTTAATGTCTGTACCAAGATAAAATAATAATTATGCACAGTTTGAAGAGATTCCAATATGCTCTGACAGTGTATCATGCGTGGTACTCTGTAAATATTAAATCATGGAATGAATTATTTAATACTGGAGGAGAATATACTTACTTGTGCCGTTGCATATCACTGTATAGCCATATATAGGACCCTTTGAAATGTCACTAGGTTTCTGCCATTTAACCGTTACATTTCTTTCACCAGGAATTACTGTAAGGTTTTCTGGTGCTTCTGGAGCTGTTGTAAAAGAAAAACAATGGGGAGGGAAGAAAATCTTTGAATGAAAGTGCAAATATTCCTCTTTTTACCTACTTTGATTAAATTAAATTATATTGGATAGTAAACCAACATTTTTCATAGTCTATTTCATTTAAAGAAACTATACCTTTTTAACTGCCTATATATACAAGCATCATACTGCAGCAATTTTATACATTTAGTTAATTCAGAATAAGGTGAAAACAGCAAGAGAGTATTAAAATTGTTCAGTTTTATTTTTTTCTTGCAATTTTAACAAACTTTAAATTTTTGGCTTGAGTTTTTATTTGCAGGTCACTTGATTGAAGTTGATTTCCTTTTTAATTTAGAAAAACAGGAAAGCTATTTCCAAGGACTATGCTTTGAAAAAAACACATAATTTTATCTGGAGATAGGCTTTGCAATTGTATTATCACATCTTTCTTTAAATCAATAATTTTGCACTTGGTTTTCACTAGGTCTTCACTTCTTTTTTTTTTTTTTTCAATCTTCATCCAAACCTCTATACACTTGGGCCATGTTCTCACCCTTCAAATATATAATCACAGTCTCTGAGAGAAGGAGAGGAAGACCTCAGACTGGAAGACTGAAACTGAGGCTGGAGACTGCAGTTGAAGAACCACAAGAGCAAGAGACTGAGTAGGAAGAGTTGGAGGAGAACCTAAGAGGGGCTGAGCATGCTGGTCAAAAATTTCTCTTCAGCCCCAGGAAGCGCCAATAGTAGGTTTAGAGAAATATGTAGAACATAAAGCAAAAAATCATCATTTAACTTACCACCATAATCTGTTGCTATGGGAAAGCTGTAGTTAAAGTTCTTTCCAAAAAAATGTATGACCCCAGTGCAGCTGTACTCATGGTTGGGTAATAAAGCACTCTGTTGTTGACAAGTTTGATTTGAGTCTATAAAGACTGGTAAATCTTTAGACACAAAAAGAGTTTTATTATTTTTCACAACTCCAAAAGTACATGGTATTTTTAGCTGGGATTTTCTCTACTGTATTTATTCAATACAATTTGCAACAAACTATTATAATACTCCAAACAGAAGTGTACAACTTAATCCAGCGGCTAGGTTTTAGATTCTTTTATACTGACTCAGTCTGCATAGAGCCCATATGATTTGTAAACCATTTACCCACAGAAATCAAAACATTTTCATGGGAGTCTGGCAGAACCCTGGAGTGATTTCTTAGATATTCAGCTCCCTGAAGCATGAAATCTCCAGCTCCAGACATTCATCACACATTTTTTCTAGGACATATGAGGACATCCAGTGTTGGTATCATCACACCAGCTGCCATTGAGCAAGCATCCCCTCAGGCTGGCCAGCTCAAACGGCCAGCTGCCTGGGTAGTCTGTAAGGAATCAGCTCGCAGCACAGCCACAGACTGAGTATTTCCAAAGTCTCAGGTCATCTCTAGATCATCAAGCAGGATCCCCAAAGTCTCCAGAAGTCTATAGTTTGTGAAGTTAGTAACTCAGTAAATGAGTTTGCTGTGTTTGAACTTTCCCTGGACCTGCAGTGCATACGCTTCACAGGATCACAGGATGTTAGCAGTTGGAAGGGACCTCCAAAGATCATCAAGTCCAACTCCCTGACAGAGCAGGACCATAGAATCTGGCACAGGTTGCACAGGAATGCATCCAGATGGGTCTTGAAAGTCTCCAGGACTCCACAATCTCTCTGGGGAGCCTGTTCCAGTGCTCTGGGACCCTCACAGTGAAGAAGTTCCTCCTCATGTTGAGGTGGAACCTCCTGTGCTGTAGTTTTTATCCATTGCCCCTTGTCCTATCACAGGGAGCATGTGAGAATAGCCTGTCTCCTCCCTCCTGACACCCAGCCCTCAGATATTTATAAACATTTATTAAATCCCCTCTCAGTCTTCTCTTCTCCAGACTGAAAAGCTCTCAGCCTCTCCTCACAGGGCACATGCTCCAGTCCCTTAAATCATCCTCATAGCCTTCCATTAGTTATCCCCAACCCGGTGATCCCAGAAATTCTGAACAACTGTTCCCTCAAAGTGGCACAACAAATTTAAATCTGCCTGTCTCCCATCAGAAGACAATATCAACATTGCTTTTAAAAATAAACAAATAAGTAATTCCACTTCAAAAATATCTTCCAAGTGTCTTACCTTTGCAGTTAACAGTCATATTCACACAGTCAAATGAGCTGGTCCAACATACTTGTGCACAACTGCTGGTTGTATCCACAACTTTGAAAGGATTCTTACTTTCATCTGAAAAGCATTCATATATTAGGTCACTGTGACCTTGGCTATATTGATTCTTTAAGTGCTGATTTTTCTCTTACATGTGTTGACTTGTTCTCCATTATGAAGACACAATTGGCACAGAATAATACACATAGAATTTAGAAAGAAAGATCAAATACAGACTAACAAAAGCCCACATGCATGGAAGACACTGTTGGCACTCAAATAATAAATGAAACTTTTAATATAACTATCCCTTTAGTGAATAAAACAGCTAGCACAAATAGTGTCTGGCCACTCTTGTCATTGTTTATAGTCCTCTATATTGCCAACACACAAACACACACACACACACACACAAAAGTTCCCATTACAAGCTCCCTTTACAAGGAGAAAATTCTTTTGTCTTGCATCCTACATTAAGAAAATACCAAGAGATTTTTCATATGAAACTTTAAAATGCAATCTTACAAACCAAGCACAAAGTAAGAAAACCATCTGTCTGATACTCTGAAAAGAGACAAGAATAGACTAAGAAATCCAGAAAAACTGAATTACTGCATGGAAAAAAAAAAAAATATAAAGATGAAGCTTTTATACCTACCAGGTGGAATATCAAGATGTTGTTCTGGGCAATCTTCAGCTTTGACTGTGTATCTCTGGCATCTCTGGAGTTCTATTTTGTAGTTGCTAGAATTCACAGGTATGATCTTGTTAACCCCCAAAATCTTATATTCCCTGGTCTTGCTGGGGTTTTTCAGTTCAACTGTAACCATGCTCTCTTTGCCTTGTACATTTCCTGTAATACGATGCTGAAGATAAACTAAAAGAGAAAGGTAAAATAGCAAGTAGCGATTTTATGACAATTTTTAAGAGCCATCAAACGTTTTATGACACCCCCAGCCCCATGCGTGTTTTAAGAGTCAGAAAACATAGCAAAATTAACGGTGATTATTGTTTATTTTTACTTTTTATTTGTCTTTAAAATATTGCTTAGTCAAACCAGAAAATTTCCTTGGGGGGAAAAAAAAAATATTTTCAATAATTCTCTAGTTAGGAAAACTGAGGAATTAGAAAGATAAACTTTCCTAAACCAGAGCTGCTTTAATTTAAAATGTCATTTCAATGTGAAATATTTTGCTTTGGCACATTAAATCATTTGTTTGAATAGAAAATTCAAATTTTCTTATTCATAACATTTAATAACCACATAGTAAAACATGATTAAAGTTTACATAGGCTATGTCCAGACTTCAGGTTTGCTTATGAATTGCAATTTGCAGCATGCAATTAGTAACATTGATGAGAAGACATTAGAGAAGGCTTAGTGTCATGAAGGCAGGTCTCTTCTGCAGCCCTGATATCAATAACCTAGAGCAGAGCAATTCCACTGAACAGTAAAAGGAGATGAGAAATGTTAATAACTTTGAACTTATTATTCCAAAACTGTGAGACAGTTTCTAAAATAACTAGGAATGCTGGGTTGGTCAAATGTCAAGTCTGAGTTAAAATAAGGGGTTTGGTTCTTACCACAGGGTTCTTTAGTTGTCCATATGGAATGATCTAAAAAACAAAACAAAACAAAACAAAAACCAACAACATGAAGGTGTAGCTCAGCAGATTTGGTGGTGGTTTTTTTTTACAGAGAACAACAGTGACCCTAGTAAGAGGGTAAACTGAGATGGTCCAGTGGAGTGTTATCGAGATGATAAATGCTCAGTCTGTGAACAAGCAGATGGGAACCTACAGGTACTTGAATGGCCCCAGAATGATGGTAAGAGTTCAAATTCTGGATGTGCTTTACTGAAGCACACACATATATTTTACTGACCTGACAAATTCCTTACGGCCCAATTTCAATAAAAATAATGCAATTGCTTGCAATAATAGATATCAAGAAAGTGTTAATGCTGAGTGAAACAAAATGGACGACACCGTAGAACAGGAAAACACACAGATCTTCAATGTATTCTTTTTTGTTTGTTTGGTTTGGTTTTGCTGCTTGGGCAAAAAATGTGAATATCAAGAGGAGTACTGACATAGCAATTGACACACCTATCTTCATACTATGCCACTGTGTGGAAATAATTTTCATTTTTCACTTGCTTGACAAGCAGCAAATCTGGTATCTCTAGTATTACTCATAAACTATCAGCAAGATTCCTAAAAAAAAGCCCCTGAAGTTTAGTGCAATTGTATGACTAATTTCTATGCTTAAGTTTGATAAAAGAAATTCAAATTGAATTCCCTCATTCTATCCCATTTTCTGTGCTTGCATAACTGTGAGAACTGTGTGCAAGTTTGTCACCTATTTGGGGAGTAGGGGTGATCCCAGTGCTTGCTGGCATGCTGGCTGGTGAGAAGGTGCTGTGCAAGGATGATGAATAATCTGTAAGGAAATAAACAATATATCAGCATTAAAAAGTGAAATTATTTCCTGTGGCTACACTATCAAAAACATATTCCAGTCCTTTTGGTTTTGTTTGGTTTCATTTTGGGGGCGGTGTAATTTTTGGTTCTGGTTGGTTGGTGGGATATTTTTTTTTTCCTTTTTTTGGTTTTGTTTGGTTTGGTTTTGTAATTTTTGTAATATAGAGAAAAACAGTGAAAGAATTGTAGTATCTCCAGTATACATAATATATCCAGAAATATAATGTATCCAGTAAAATAAAATTTAAAAAGAGAGTATTTAAATAGAAAGTTGTTGGGATTTTTTAATATACTAATGAATTTTGTAATGTGCGAGGAGCATCCAGGATGGGGTCACCATAAAAATGGCATTACTAATTGTGAACTGGGAAAAACTAAAGCATTTTACTATATTCTTATGGTAGAACACAATTACAACCAGCACCTGTGCTTTTTTCAGGAACAAGCACTCCAGTAGCACCCACTTGCCTTGCTCACTATATTACTTACTGTATCTCAGTATTTGCCTCCCTGCTTATACAACACTGGCAGGTTTCTACCTTCTCTTTTAGATCCACTCCTATTGCTCTTGCATTCACACAAGTCTTGTTGACAGCAGCTGGCATTTTCATAGAATCATAGAGTCATAGAATTGTTAGGGCTGGAAGGGACCTCAAGGATTATTTAGTTCCAGCCCACCTGCCATGGACAGGGACACCTCACGCTAGATCAAGTTGCTCAAAGCCACATCCAGCGTGGCCTTAAAAACTTCTAGGGATAGGGCTTCTACCACCTCCCTGGGCAATCTGTTCAGTGCCTCGCCATCCTCATGGGGAAAAATGTCTTCCTAACATCCAATCTGAATCTACCCATTTCTACTTTTTTTCCATTCCCCCCAGTCTATCATTACCTGACACCCTAAAAAGTCCCTCACCAGCTTTCTTGCAGGCCCCCTTCAGATACTGGAAGGCCACATAAGGTCTCCTTGAGGCTTGTCTTCTCCAGACTGAATAGCCCCAGCTCCCTCAGTCTGTTCTCACAGGGTAGGTGCTCCAGCCCTCTGATCATCCTTATGGCCCTTCTCTGGATATTACAGTGATAGCTACCGGACGTGGACACCAGAGCCTGGAAAAAATCCTGGTATGGCCTCTATGCCAGATTGAAGTTACCTTTTCTGATTGGTGATTCATAAGCTGTAAAAGTCTACCCTGAGGCTGAATGCCTTAGTTTTCCCCTGAAATTCAGGGAGCTTCTAAAGCAAGATGCAAACCTGATAAAACATTCCTGAAGGCAACCCGGGGGGGGGGTGTGGGTGTGGGTGTGTGAGGTGAGGTGAGGGCAGCAGTGGTGCTGTGTGGTAAACTGCTGATTCCCATGGCAGGGTTGGAGCCTGTGTGCATAGAAAGGTATGGGCTGTCTGCAGGAAAGACACCTGTGGTGAGAGCACACAGCAGTTTCAGTAATGCTTAGGAAGCTGCTTGGTCAAGGAGGGACACAAAGCTACAACACAGGACTGCTGTGCTGGAGCACTCTTGTACTGAGGGCACTGTAAATTTGTTAACAAGCAAAGGCATATCCTACACTCAAGGTGTTTTGGGGTCCAAGAGGCATCAGCTAAACATCCAGTAAGTATAATTCTTGTCAGCACTGACTTCACCTCTTTAATGTTATAGAATCATAAAACTGTTAGGGTTGAAAGGGGCCTCAAGGATCATCTAGTTCCAGCCCCCCTGCCACGGGCAGGGACACTTCACATTAGATCTGATCACTCAGAGCCACATCCAGCCTGACCTTAAAAAACTCCAGGGATTGAAGCTAAATGCTGCATTTTAAAATATATTCATATCCATGACTCAAAAACAGTCTTGTCTGATATTCTTGCCTCTTAAGACAGCATTTTTTTTTTCATGGGGCAGAATGAAAAAGCATTACACACTATGAGATAGCCGTGTACAGGAAAATGAAAGAAGAAATTATCAGAAGAAAAGATGTCAATGCAGTTCTGTCATGTAAGTAAAAAGTTTCTTACCAGGTGTAGTCGTGGCTGGCTCAACCCCTTTAAAAGAGGAAAAGACAGAGAAAGTGCAAATTAAACTTTCAAGGAATTAAATACAATCATATGGCAAAAATATAAAAAGCAACATTCTTTCCTCCCAAGTATCAGCTGAGCTTTCCCCAGGCATTCACACATTTTTAAGTAGTTGCACATAGCCACAAGTAGACCCTCAAAATATCAAGTATATATTATGTGGACTGGCACTGTCCACATGACAAATCACTTTTTCTTGAGCCAGAAGTCTGTGCTGTGCAGCCTGAGGGATGGCAACAGCAAGAAGGTGGCTCTGGTGGTTGCCAGCTCAGCAATGCCATGGTCCCAAGTTCACCATTACCTTTAGCAGTGCCTGGAGGTGAGAGTGATGTGGAGCGTGCAGGTGGGGTTGGCGTAAGGGATGGAGAGCTGTTGTTTGCCATAGTTTCATCTCCTGCTGCACAGTGGGGAAAAGTTACCAGGTGAGCAATGCATGAAGGTGAGAAGCTCATTGCAAACAGAAAGGCTGCCAGCTGCTCTCTGAGTTATACTTCCCCTCCAGCACTGGCAAAATGTACACATTTTCCACTGCTTTCTAGTTCCTGCACAAGATGTGCAATGCAGCTGCTTGGATTTATTGCAAGAGCATGGCTTGTATTCAGGTCTGCAAGACCACCAATGCCAAATTCCCATCAATTCATCTGGAGTGCCTCCATGGCAAAGAGATTCAATCATCCTTTAGCAAGATGTGTGGGATGCACTGATTTCAGATGTTCAAAAACACTATGCCAATGGGTGACTTAATGTACACTTGCACAAAGCCCAGATTCATTTGTTTCACATTGTTGACCACAGAAAGGATCCTCATCCCACAGCCAGCAGATACTGTTGTGGTGCTCAAGGAGCTCTGCATAAATGGCAAGAAACTCACAGATCACAGAATCAACCAGGTTGGAAAAGACTTCAAAGATCATCAAGTCCAACCTATTACATCATATCTAACACCTCATGACTAACTAAACCATGGCTTCAAGTGCCATGTCCAATCCCTTTTTGAACACCTCTAGGGATGGTGACTCTACCACCTCCCTGGGCAGCACATTCCAATGGCCAATCACTCTTTCTGAGAAGAACTTTCTCCTCACCTTGAGCCTAAACCTCCCCTGGCACAATTTGAGACTGTGTGCTCTTGTTCTGGTGCTAGTTGCCTGGGAGAAGAAACCAACCCCCACCTGGCTGCTCTCTACGACTACCTGAAGGGAGGTGGTAAAGACTTCCAGTTTCTCCTGTTTGTTACCCATACTGCATGCATTGGTGTACATGCACTTCAGCTGGGCTGCTGATTTCTCATCTAACTCTAGTTTATGTCCCTCTCTCTGCTCTCCAGAGAGACTGGTTTCATCACCCACCTCCTTCAAAACTAGTTTAAAGCCCTCACAATGAGCCCTGCCAACTCTAGTGCTAGAGCCCTCTTGCCCTTTCTGGATAGATTCATCCCACCTAGGTCCAGCAGGTCAGGTGTGGTAAAAGTTGCCCCTTGATTAAAGAACCCAAAATCCCACTGCTGGCACCATCCTTTGAGCCTCAAGGTGTCTCTCACTAACACAACCTGCTCTCCTTTCAACAAGGAACAAACCCTCTTGCTCACATGTTTCTTGCTGTAACTGTCAAAAAACTTTCAAGCTCAGGTTTGGCTCTCCCTCTCTTTTTTTTTTTTTGTTTCTTTGTTTTTTTTTTTTTTCCTCTCTCCTGGTTGTTATCCACTATGTTTCTTTCCTGGATGTTTTATTTAGCATGTTTTCTTTCATGTGGGTTGTCTTTTTGTTCCAGATAGTGTATCACAGTTTATAATTTTTCTGTTACATCAGCATCCCTACATGTTACTTCACAACTGAAGCTCTATTCTTTGGAAAGTAAGGTCCTTTAAAGTAAAAATCTGGATTCATGTGAAAAACTGCCCTAGTTATGAAGAGCACAAGTTATGTTGTCCTCTCCATTTGCTTTCATCAAAACCATGTCTCTCATCTCTGACAGAGAAGCTCAGCATAGACAGATCTCACCAGCCTCTGCCTCGTAAGGTTAAGGCAGAGGCTTAAATATAGCTTGAGGCTTAGTGCTCACAGATGGTGACAGATGCTAAATATTACACACAGTCACAGAACTCGAGGTTGGAAGGGACCTCAAGACCACCTGGTCCAATTGCCCTGCTCAAACCAGTGCCAACTACAGCAGATTATTTCTTAAGTAATTTGGAAAATAGTAGTGCTAGATAGCTCTTTCACCTTTCCCCTCCTCCCCCCGCCTCCAAAAAAAAAAAAAAAAAAAAAAAAAAAAAAAAAAAAAAAAGTACTGGCATTTTAATAGAATTTCACTGCATTTTTTTGTCCTTCTAAGCATTTTAAAGGTCTCCTGCTCTGCTATGATTTATTACAGCAATGGAATAGGATGCAATTGAAAAGATTTCTGTAGGTGGCACCAGAACACCAAAAAATCCTCTCAAAGAGCAAAGCAGATACTTTTCCCCATATAACCTTACTGAGACATACTAAGCCAGCTGAGGGGGAAATAAAGAAGGATCCCAGCACACCAGACTGTGTTACTCCAGTATTAATAGGCCTATTTTTACAATTATTTTTTTCCTCCAAAAATATTGCAAAACTAAGCATGTCTCAGCTAACCGTGGGCTAACAAAATGAACCCCAAAGTCAAAACTGCCTACTCATGTTTATATTCTAAAACAAAACTCTGGAACCTTCAAGGACTTTATAAAGATGTCCAACCCACACCCACAAAAAGCCAAAACAAAAAAAAAAAAACAACAAACCATGCTGTGCAGTATGAAAGCCTGACAACTACCATATCAAGTAAGTTGGTCTGGGTTTAAGTATTCCAAATTTTGTCTCAAATTTCAAACTGCATCCAGCCATAAGATGTTTTAAGCACAATATGGACAGGATAGGTTCAGAAACCCCCGAGTGGATGAATTTAAAGTAACAAAAAGTTTCTGCTTCTGGCAGAACTTCTCTAAGCTTCCCTTCCCCTTCTTTTGATTTGGCCATCGGCTGGTTCCTAGTGACTTACTCAAAAGATCTGCAACCTATCAGTGATGGCTGTGGCCTTAGTCAAGTGTCCTGAAAAAGATACAGCCACTACACCCCATGGGCAGATAGGAGCTTGGCTAACCACTTTTGTTCTCTTTTTAATTTGGCTGTCAGCTAGCAGAGTGAAGCTGCTGCTTGAAAGAAGAGCTGCAGATGGAAGGACAGGCTGTCAACAAAATTCACCTAAAATGGATAAGTTGACCAGCCTTGCTCCTGAAAGCTCAAAGATATACAGATCCTGGGAATGAGACATAGGACTAGTGTATCTTGAAGAAACCTTTCCACATCCAACAACAAAAGTGAGTGGGGAAACTGTGAAAGATGCCAGGCCACAACAAAGAAAAAACAAAACAAAGCCAAACAAAACAAGACAAAGCCAAATAAAACAAAACAACCAAAGCCAAACACTTCAAACCCCAAGGAGAGCAGGAGTCCCATGTGGAACTACAGGAGCTACTGTGTGTACTGCATCAGGGACTCTGTACTCACTGCAGTGAACTGTGGTTGCACTCACTTACTGTTCACTGCTTTTCTGTCATGAAAGACAGAATAAAGTGAAAATGCTTTCTACTTGGCAGGACCAAACAACTTAACAGAAGACAACTCAAACCTAAAATATATTAAAACACACCAAGAAAGTCCAGGGTCTGAGCTTCCTGTGCAGAAGGAAGTGCCAGTACACATTTCCTGTGCACATGCATTAATAAAGGAAACTCCAGCTGGAAAGATGGAGCTACTGTTGAATCTGCATTAAGAGCCTAAAAACATTATTATGTTTATATGGGCAAAACTAGATTAACTGGTGTCAGGGAGCATGCCTCATAACTCCATTATCTGCTGCTTAATTTGCACAGTGAGTAAAATGGATCCATGTTTGTGTTTCCTGCTGGTCTGGGTAGGGGCTTGCACTTGCCAGTACCTCTGACCATAGGAGTGCTGCAGTATCACATTCCTTGATACACACAGTGTGGAGAAATGTGGAAAGGGGGATACCTTCCTGCCAATAAGGTATTTGGTTTATCTACTATGACACCTACCATACCAGATGGCTCTTCAGATCCAACTGCACTCCACATGTCTTTGCCAGACCTGGGGAAGGGGCAGAGGAAGTATCCCTTCCTCTGAGCCTCATGTCTGCAAAACTCTTTGCAGCCAGGTTTCTTCTGCCAGGAAAACTGCGTAGTGATTTTGCAAAGCTGCTGCCCTCTTCCTTGGGTATCTCCATGCTTCGACATATTGGACAGACCTCAGCATCTCCCACTAAGCAACACTTTGCAAAAGCATCTAGTACAGGTCCCTCTTTTTACAGCTGAACAGCACTGCTTTAGCAGGGTCAGGGATATTCACATCTGCACAGAAAGCAACAGGATGTGGTCTACTTGTTCAGATGGAGTAAAGCTCTTTGAGGGGGTCTTATAGCAAACAGCATGGAGATTAGTCAGCTCTACTGCAAGCCAAAAAAAGAACAGTTCCTGGTGGGAGGTGAAGGGTGAGTAAGGCAAGGAGCCTTACAAAATGCTGCCAGCCACCCTTCTTTGATTTATTTTTAAACTTGGAGTGGGATAGGATGTAATTCACATGTACTTTAAGCCTTCCCTGTGCTGCCAGAACCAGCTAAAAGGATCTTAAAGTAAATGAGCATCATGACCAGAGATCTTACTGCTTCTTTTTGCTGCAAACATGAAATAAAGGGAACCATTGCTACTTTATAAATAAATCTGGGCAGAACTGTGACTAGGCTAGCAAACACTTAAACATCTGGGTAATCCTATGCCACAGAGGACCCCTCAAATTTTATAGGTAGGATCATGTGTGTTGAAGTGTTTTTATAATCACAGACTTCAGAATTACATTTTATTCTTTATCACTAACTCTGGGGAATGAGAAAAATGAAAACCCTTCCCAGTCTCTGGACAAACTGTTCCTTTTTGAAAATTGAGTAGAAAAATCCCATATAAAGTTCACATTAAAATTACATGAAATTTTGCATGCTCCAAGCCAAAGAGCAAATGACACATTTAACATGCAGAAACTTCTACAGCCACAAAACCACTTCAAAGTAATCCATAAAATAATAGGTAAAAAGATTCATAGCCCTACAGTCATCATAGGAATGATATACATTTACTGTGGCTGAGAATTAAAACTAAATAAATATTAGAATTTCCTTTCCCATAGTAGCATTCACAATATTTACTTTCATCAGAAATTAGGGATAAAAACCTGAAATTGCAAATTTTGGTTTAACAGCTATTCTAAAATGTCTTGGTTGAGAAATGCTAATTCTTTCCTTCTGTTGTCAAGATGTAACTTTCATTCTGACTCTTCAAAATTATAATTAAAATAGTTTCCATTTGAATGTCTCAAAATGTTTCCTTTTATACAAGCTCATTAATAATTGCCCCCCATAGCGACTCCTTAAAACACTGCAATCATTGTCTAAGAGTCTGATCCTGTCATTCTTTCCTACCATCTTTGATCTTTCATTATGATATCTATCTTTGGAGCCAAAGCCTTTTTCATTACTGGTGCTCTAGACCTGACCTGAGCTGCAGTGTGGAAGCTTGCAGTCTTCCTGCAAACCACACTTCAGGAGTAAGTGCAGGCCTAAACTTCAGATGAATGTGGTAGGAGGGGGCATACATTTTTAATAACAATTGACCTATTACATTAATGCTTGTTCTTGGTTCCCAACACTGATGACCCACTCCTTGCTGTCCAGATTCCAGAACAGGAGTTGTCTCTATCCTCAGAATCAACTACGAGCATTAAACAACATTTACATTGGAGAAGGAAAAAATTCCACATTAACCAGAAAGAGATGGAATTAAGAAGCATTTATAGCAAATAGATATAAGGAAAACCAAAATGTTGCAGGCCCAGGAAAGAGGAGAAAAGACAAACTTCATACAAACTGCAGTTTACCAACATTCAGCAGCCAAAACAAACCCAGCATAACCTCTGCTAACTTACAGAGTCTGTCTTAAGGAAAAGATAGGAAATGCACAATAAATCAACTGAAATACTATTTTTTTGTCTTGACTACCCTGAATTGAAATGAAATATTTCTGACCATTTAAACAAAATGTCCAAAAAAAATTTTCTATATTTCCAAACTAAATGTAAGAGTTGGTGTGTTTGTTTGTTTCAGAGAAAACTAAAAACACAGAGAAAACCAGAAATTTTCCTCATGAAATATTAATTTCATGGGAAAAACCCCATTTGTCACCAATGATACATAGAATTTCTCACAAGCATCGATCCGAAATAGGATAAAACCTAAAACTAGCAATTCAAATACTGTTTGACAAGAAAAAATAAATATCTAGGAATATTGTGTACTTAGCAGTCAGAAGGAAGGCATTTGTGTTGATTGCCCTGCACTTTAAATGACATTCTTAGTCTTCATAGCAGGACTTTACAACTACAGTAACCCACTTGTACAACTCCAGCTAACAACGCCTTTGCTGCTCTGTGGTTTCTCTCATGCTGTTTACTTCTGTTTTTCTTCTACAGAACCCTACTCAAAAGGAAGAGGGTGCAGCATACTGTGGTTTAGAGCTTAAGTGCTTCCAAATGGTGAAACCGAGTTACCATAGCACCCACATGCTCAAGCAATCAGACCCTATCTTAGCGCTAAACCACAACTTCTCTAGCCCAGTCATGAAATTTCCCTGTTAAAGTTCTTTTCACCAAATTTGCATCTGTAATTATTTTTAGTTGTACAGGCTGATTAATATGAGACAGGGGTGGGTGGCAATCTTTGGGATATAGTCCAGGCTGTTATGTATGTAGGGAGTACTTGTCACCATGTAGCTTGTGAATACCAAACCCTTATGCAACAGTTACTTCAATTGTGAAACTCTGGCTCCTGTCCACAGTTATTAGAAACTCAGAATCACAGAATGGCAGAAACATTCAGGTTGGGAAAGACCCTCAGGATCACCAAGTCCAACCCAGAACCCTACTCTAAAAAGTTCACCCCTAAACCATATCCCCAAGCACCACATCCAAACCACCTTTAAATACATCTGGGGTGGTGACTCAACCACCTCCCTGGGTAGCACATTCCAAGGCTTGACCACTCTTGCTGGGAAAAATGTTTCCTAACATCCAGTCTAAACCTACCCAGTCTATTCCTTTTTGTTCTATCACTAATTACCTGTAGGAAGAGACCAGCACCAGCCTCTCTACAATATCCTTTTAGGTAGTTGTAGAGAGCAATGACATCTCCCCTCAGCCTCCTCTTTTCCAAACTAACTGTCCCCAGCTCCTTCAGTTGCTCTTCATCAGATTTATTCTCCTATATTGGACTGGCATCTTTGTGCTACATACAAAAGAAAAACTGTTGATGTTTGCTTTGCTTTTGTATATTTTTCAGTATCTGTTCATGTATAAAGTCAAGAGCCATGCTAAACTTGCCTGTTGTCAAAAGGCCTGTCCATAACTTAGATACAATTTTTCTAGTCCTGTTGTACCTTCCTTGATCTTCCTTTCCTACATGTGCAGAAAGAAGCACTTGCTCCATATTGCTCTGCTTAATGATCCTGACAGGCTGGTTCTGAATTTGCTGAATGCATATTGTTTATGACAAACATAAGGAGCAAAGAGCATGCAGATACTACATTGTCCATTCACTTCCCACTCCCATGTTTTTGCAATTGCTGATTCTATTAGTCCTGAGGAGTTATTGAGCACAGCTGAAGGCAGCTCAATTCTTATGAATGTTGACCAGAAAAGAAGGCTGCAGCCAAGAACTGATTGACTGACTATTGGTGAGAATGAGGTAGGGGTAAACTTCAACTCAGAATATCACATCAGACCATGGTTTATTTGAATATCTGACTTACTTCTCTATGTTATTCTGAGTTCCTTCAAGTTGAAAGCATTATCTGGTATTGGAGATCACTTCCTGACTGCACATCACTTTCCACATAATTTTACCAGCAATAGAAAATGGGTCCTTTGCCCCGAAAAGCAGAAACAACTTGGTAACATTTCTCTACCTTTAATTAGAACAAATGTCAAAACATAAACAGTTTAGTACTGTATGAATAGTGGCATTTTAGCTGCTGATAATATAAAGCCTGATGAAATCAGGCATTTTCTGTGTTTGGTAGAGATCTGTTAGCATGAAATCCTTGGATCAAAGGCTCTGTACTTACAGGGAGCATCACATTGTGGGGGGACTCCAATGGATGATTTTCAGAAAGATGCAGGTAGTGATTTTTTCAAAAGAAATTAACATTTCTTTTTTAAAAAAATATTTTTTTCTATGAGCTTCTTCTCTGACCTTTTGCTATGTTAAAGACCCAGAGAAAAATAACTAACTGTCCTGGGGAAGATGAGGAAGGAGTGCAAATAACAGGGATAAATAGTTGATGCTCAGGTGCTCTGAATATTTATGTCTCTGACACCACCCTGAATTTGCAAACACTTAGCTTTCCTACACAAAAGGGGAAAAAATAAAAACAAAACCTTAAATGAATGTTTTATTCCAAGGCATTAAATTAAATTAAAAGGAAGTAACTTCAAGGTGAAGTTACTTCCTCTTAATTTAATTTTATTCATAAATATAGAAATATCAGTGTTCCTCCATCCCAACCATAACTGCTTGGTGCAACATTCTATGGATGGTGTATAAAACAACTTATAGATTTGTAGAATTGTTAGGGTTGGAAGGGATCTCAAGGGTCATCTAGTTCCAAGCCTCCTGCCATGGAAAGGTTTCAGTCAGACAAGACTGAGAAAAGGAAAGAAACATTTTCAATGTTACAAAGGGAATATTAAGATTCAAAACCAAACAAACCACAAAATTTGAGGCAAGCATTCACAAATGTTTAGAAAAAGTATCTACAAATAACAATTTAGTGCTCTGTAAATTCACAAATCTACCCTTTTACTATCACAAATGGCTAGTCCCTAAAAAATCATTCCTTCATTTTTTATGTGTTGCAGATTATTTTTAAGGATGGGGGGGCGGGGGGAAGAAAGGATACATAAATGTATCACAGGAGTACCATGGCTTCACTTTGGCCGAGTGAGGGCAGACCAAGCAAGGAAGAGTGGTAGTAATGAGTCCCTATTCCAGCGAGATCAGATTGTGAACTGCAGAGCAGAAACCCACCAGAGAGCTACCAAGGTGTAGTGAGGTATTCCTGGGTGCTGTTCTGACACTGATAGCACCTGGCTATTGAGACTCTAAAGCAAGAGGGGCTGGGGACAGAAAAAAAAAACCAGAGCCCCACATCTCTCCAAAGCTGCATTCACAGAACAGTACCGAGATAGGTTAAATTCACAGGAGCAACTACACTGTTCCCACAGGACAGCTCATCCCCTCACCAAGATGAAACTCTCAGTAATTCAGTATTGCTGAAAACCCCACATATTTCATCTGGTGCCTCAAATACCAAAACTCTCACAATTGCAGGAGATGCCAAGTGGATGACAGGAGAGGTGATCTGAGGACTGCAGTGACATTTGCTGCTACTAAAACAGAATTACAGAGCCCAAGGCTGTTACAGAGCCCAAGGCTGATGGGAGTCAGCTGATGTCTTTTATGAGAACAGGTCCTGTGGTTCAGATGAGCACACTGGAGTCAGAGTGAGGGTCTGACTTTATCTGCTCACAAGAATGACTTGACTGTTTAATTGACTTCTCTGGTGATTGTGCAGTTCAGGCTTAAAGAAAACTAGCTGCTCTGTTACACAGCAGAGTAAATGCATCTGTCATTGCTCAGTACCTCCAGTGCACAATCCTGGGTTTTACTGTACTCAGTTACTTACTCTGCCTGCACAACCCCAGCCTTTGAAAGATCCTTAACTACAGCAGGAAGGCACAAACCAGAATAAAGGCATGGCACAAAAATTTCATTGTGCAGCGATCTGTCATTTGTAGTTCTACAGGTTCTTGCTCCAAGCTTAACAGGACCCTCAGCAGTCTCTGTGCTCCAAGAGCCAGAGTCCCAGCCTCACATCTCCAAGCAGCAATGCTCTAAACTATCCTGCTAGTCTCAGTCATCTCCGATGACCCAAATTTCTTCCAGCATGAAGAGAAGATCCTAACCAGCACTGGCTGATAGACATCTAGCTTCTGTTTCTTAAAAGGATAGAGAGTACAGAGAGGGGGGAAAAAATCATCCAGCTCAGAGGAAAACTGTTCCTGTACCAACTCTGCCTGCTGGGCAGCTTCCTCGCTCCCAGGCCTGGCAGCTGCAGCCAGCAAACTCTTTGTTTCAAGGGAGAGTGATTTTACTTGGTTACTATCCTGACTGTTTTTTCCCTCCAGAAATTCAGGACAGAAATGATCAGAACTAAATATCATTTATCAAATAAGCTACTGACAAATGTGTTTCAGGGTTTTTTTCCCACAAAATATTGTGACAAACAGTATTCACTGATTAACAGCTAAATCAACTGTATAGTTGTTAGGGTGCAACTTAAAACACAGCAAAATACACACATAAAATGTTGATAGGAAACCTCATAGAAGGGTCAGACTCTACCACTATTGTTCATGGCAAAATTATTTGAAAAGTAAATCATTCGAAAAGTAAATCATTCAGTGAAGTACATAAATAGCTTTTAGGAAAACTGCCTGTTAAAAATTATTTGTGTGTATGTCCTATATAAGAAAACATAGAATCATTCATTTGTAATCAAATTATATTTGATATAACATGAAATTCATCTTGTACTTAGCCAGTGTGAGTAATATTGCGACTGTCATAGACCAGGTCCTACCAAGGGATTCCAGATTTTACTACTGGGTGAGTGGCAGGTCGCACCCTCCATCTCTGTGCCTCTGTAACATTCCATGCAAGGTGGACATGCTGGAACATGTCCAGAGAAGGGCCATGAGGATGATCAGAGGGCTGGAGGTCCTCTCCTGTGAGGACAGGCTGAGAGAGTTGGGGTTGTTCAGTTTGGAGAAGAGAAGGCCCCAAGGAGACCTTATGGAGGCCTTCCAGCATCTGAAGGGATCCTACAAGAAAGCTGGAGAGGGACTTTTTAGGGTGTCAGATAGTGTTTGGACTAGGGGGAGTGGATCCAAGCTAAAGGAGGGCAGATTTAGACTAGATGTTAAGAAGAAGCTCCTCACCATAATGGTGGTGAGACAGTGGAACAGGTTGCCCAGGGAGGTGGTAGAAGCCCCATCCCTGGAGGTTTTTAAGGCCAGGCTGAATGTGGCTCTGAGCAACCTGATCTAGTGGAAACTGTCCCTGCCCATGGCAGGGGGATTGGAATTAAATGATCCTTGAGGTCCTTTCCAACCCTGACAATTCTATGATTCTGTGACATAATGTCACTATCTTACTAAACCACCATATTGCAATTAAAAAGTCATTAAAAATGATAACGTTTACAGATTAACTATCTGAAAGTGCGATTCAAACAAACAAACAAACAAAAACAACAGAAAAAAACCATCCAAAACAATTCTCACATCCATCACATTGTATAAACAGGAACAGTCATAGGGCTGCAGCGAGACAAACTACCACCTGAGCTCCCCAGCAAAAGCTTCTCACTATCTCAAAATCTGGATAGCAAAACCTGAGCACTGCCCTCTTAGGGAAGCTGACACAGTAGGAACCTGTACTTCCTGCCATGCCAGAAGCAGTGATGAACTGATTTCAGAAGAGATCTGAGCTTGCACAGCTGCTGAATTAAATACAAATTTGAGTGAAAGTGCTTTCTCAATCTGCTTCCCTCCTTTATTTTGCTTTTGATAATGAAATCATCCATTTTGATGCCCACATCTGGGCAGTTGTCTGCATTTTAAATATGTCCTTTTTCTCCCTTTCTCTGCTATTTTCATTATAACAAATGCAAGACATGAGCCCCGTATCTCTTTAACTTACAATCTATCTGATAATCATAAGCAAAAAATAAAAAAGGAGAATTATCAAAAAATGGAGAAAAGTGTTCATCTGATTTTGCTTTCAAGGCTGTGCTGACCATTCTCTCTCCACAGGGATTGTGGTGCCTCACAGTCTGCTAAACAACCTGCAAAAGCTATCATTCAGGCTCCTCAGGTTTTGAAGACTAATTTCAGTCCTGATTTAAATAATTCAAGGCAAAAGAAACATAAACAATCTGTATTCCCATCTTTTTTGTGTAGCAAGTAGTTTTCATTAGCATTTCACAAACATTTTCATTTTTTATAATTTTAATTTTATTGTTATTTTAAAATATTAAGTGAGAATGAGGGGGGGCAGGAATAAAAAAGTAAAATCAAAGATAGTAGGCAGGAACTTATATAGGAAAATAAATTTATGGACCTTCCAAAGTATAGGGACCCAGAGAAAGCCCTCAGGCTAAAGCAAAGAGAACATCAAATTTCATGCTCCAAATAGTTTTACACTCTTGATATAGGCACAGCAATGCACAGGTCAGGAAATTCAGCAGACCTGTAAACACTCCTGATGTCTAGTAATATGAAAGATGTTTATTAGTATCATTACACATCTTATGACAATAGCAAGAACAACTCCCACTTGGAAAGCAGGAGGTCAGAAACCTGATTTGATCTGTAGAACCAGTATCAGTTTGTATACACATAGAGCAGCTTGGAAGTAGCATCTGTAATGTCTTCTGTGAGGACAGATGGAAAAGCTGAAGCAGAAAGACACACTACATGCAAACATGGGTAAGGTTTTATTCTTTCAAAGTCTATACTTGAACAGCACTTTCTTGAAATGCTGATTAATTTATGATCACATGACCTGGTAAAATAATCAGCTTGTTCCTTTTAAACGAAGGGAATATAACAGATTTTTTTTTCAGCTGTGTAGATTAAGGCACTTGGAGATACTATTTAGCACCTATACAGCATTTCACACATATGCTGCACAAATATGAACAAACAAAAACACACAAAAAGTTCTGGCAGCACTCCTGCACACAAAATCATCATTGACTTTAGTAGGAATTAAGTTCACAGCTGTAATTAAGATGATGTTCTAAATCAGAACTGCTACAGAGTCCAGCATTTAAGCATGTAACAGATCTCTAATATCACTCCAGCAACAAACGCAAGTAGGAAGTGAGGACTAACAGTGTTTAATTCAGCATCAACACTACTGCTTGGAGAAGGCACCTGTGCCTTTTTTCTGCCTGCCACTTGGTACTCACAGACCAGCTCCTGTGAGAAATCATCCGGCTTTCCAAGGATGGCTCTGCACCAGCATACCTGCTGTTGGGAGTACTTGGATAAACTGAACTATGACCAAAATCTTGCACAATCTACAGCACTGATAGCCAAACTCTGTCAGTGTGACTGGTTTTGTAACATTTGATACTGTAAACCAAAAATTTCAAGGCAGTTTCATTTGTATTGAAATTATGAAAGATCATTGATAATGGTGCCTGGCATTAGCAAAGCAATTAAGGTCACCATAGCTGAAGACTCAAATAGCATAGGACCATAGGATGTTAGCAGTTGGAAGGGGCCATTGGAGTCCACAAAGTCCAACCCCCCTGCCAGAGCAGGACCATAGAATCTAGCACAGGTCACACATCCAGATGCATCCAGATGGGTCTTGAAAATCTCCAGAGAAGGAGACTCCACAACCTCTCTGGGGAGCCTGTTCCACTGCTCTGGGACCTTCACTGTGAAGAAACTCCCCCTCATGTTGAGGTGGAACCTCCTGTGCTGTAGTTGATATCCATTGCCCCTTGTCCTATCACAGGGTGCAAGTGAGCAGAGCCTGTCCCCTCCCTCTTGACCCCCAGTCCTCAGATATTTATAAACATTTATTAAATCCCCTCTCAGTCTTCTCTTCTCCAGACTAAACAGCCCCAGTGCTCTCAGCCTGTCCTCATAGGGCAGTGCTCCAGTCCCTCAATCATCCTGGTAGCCCTCCATTGGACTCTCTTGACTAGATGCCTGTCCCTCTTGAACTGGGGAGCCCAAAACTGGATCCAATATTCCAGATGAGGTCTCCAGGGCAGAGTAGAGGGGGAGGAGAGCCTCCCTCAATCTGCTGGACACAGTCCTCTTAGTGCAACCCAGGATCCCATTGGCCTTCTTGCATTTCAGTTAGGGTTTTCAAGATTACCTAGACATTATTAAAAAGTACAATTCTACCTTCTGGATTCCCACTTCTCTGAACAAGATTATTTTGTAGGAAATTCCTCTGCTCTGCCCATTACCACATCTGCTGCAAAATCAATTGACTGTGCATTGTTAACACAATGTGATGTCTTTTTTTACTTTTGGGAATAAATTATGTTCTTTGTATAGATTTATACAACCACAACCTAAATAAATTGAAGACAGGCCAACAGTATCTGCAACAATGACAGTGTAAAGCAATCTGGAACATTGCAGTGAAAAATAAGGCTAGAAGCCACCAGCTTTCTTTAGGTAGATAGGGCCAAAGGAAGCAGCCTGATGTAGTTGGGGATGTCCCTGCTTACCGCAGGTGGGGTGGACCTCCAGAGATCACTTCCAATCCAGTGCATCCTATGATTCTACAAAAAGCTGTCAATTCATTTTGGCAAATGGCTGGGACAGATAGCTGTCCCCAAGGAACATGATTCTCTGATGAAGGAAAATGGAACTTCTACAATAGCATTCTTCAAAGATTGTAACAAATGTCACTAAAGTCTCCAACATCCTCTACACCCAGGTGACGTCTCCCCTGCTCACTCCCCCATCATGGGTGAGTGGGAAATTGACTGTAGCTGAGGAGCTGGCCCTGCTCCTCGGTGAGTGGCTCACGGCTGAGCGGGATCCCACCGCACTTGGTATTGTGGGGAACTTCTCAAATTAGCCCAATTACAGCCTATTTTAACATGGCTTTCTTCCTGTGAACAATGGCCTACATTACATGAGGAATGTGGGCCTCTTGCCAGAGCATCTGCTTTCCAGCTAGGAGTGCAGGTGCTTTTACTTGTGCAAAGGTACAAAATGCTAAAATGGCTTAATCACCAAGCATATTTTGTCTTTCAGTTTTAAGTTATTGGCAGTTGCTAATGAAAGTCATCTTCTACCTCATCAACGTTAATGAGCTTTGGCACTATGCTACCAAATGTGGTTGTAAAAATCCTGCTTCTGCAGCTAGTTTTGTTACTGCTTGTTCAGGGGCCTCTCTGTCTTGCTTTCCTGTGCCCTGTAGTCACATCCTTTTTGGCTATGAGTCATTACAGTTAATCAGCCATATGGTCAAGCTCCCATTTCAGTAAAAATCAACTTCAGTTTAGATTTGAGTGGCTTAACCAGAGAAGGGTTCCCATTGTCTTGTTAAGTTTCTGCCTTTGGACCTTAAGGGACAAAACTGAGAGGTCAATGTTGTGTTTATCTATTAGTTCGAAGTCTCACTCTTCATGTGCTGGTTTGAGAGAGATATAGAGATACCACGCAAACTAAGTAAGACTGCAATCCACCATCTCACTTGAAATGTGCAGAAGAATTGTTTGAACAATTGAAAGTAACAAATCTGTTGTTAAATGTGTTTGGTCTCTAATAATAACTTTGTCCAACAAAATGTTTCCATGTGTTCCTTCCCTGCCTCTCTGCATTAATGCTGATACTACAACTTATGATGCAGTGCTGCAGCACTAATGGGCTAAGAGGCAGGGCTGGTGTTAGATGCCCCATTGCAGGGCTCCTCCATTGCTTTCTGCTGGGAAGCCTAAAATTGCAAAAGCCATATGTGATTGGCTACCTTTTATTAGCTGCCTCCCACCAGTGGTTAGAAGTTTTCTCTCTGATTCTCTACTGCTTCTGAATCAGTTTCAGCAGCCTATGTCTAAACTGCAACGGTCTTATGTTCAAGGGGATGATCCCTTCTTGCATGGCTCTGTTACCTTAACGTGCTTCTGCTTATGTTGTGTTCTAGGAAACTGTTCTGTGACTGAAGATGCCTCCACAGCACAAATATCTCCATCTAAAAGATGTGTCCACCCTCTGTATTCTAAACATGGATCTCTTCTTACACCACAGTTTCACTGTGAACACACAGAGGATTCAGAACTGCCACCTAGGTTGCCTATTTTGGGATGCCTTAACAGTTTGCTCTCTCTGACAACTTGATCAGAAATTCTGAGACTCATAGGTGACAAGATCAAAAAGACTGGTTCAGCCTTCTACAGAGGAAATAATTTAGATCTGCTTGCCCAGAAAGCCTGTGACATGTGACCATGGCACTATACTTATCTCCTTACTCTTGATCAGATTTCACTGGGGGGAACTTTGACTTTAGGTAAACTAGCAAGCTTAATGAAAATGTATGGTCCCTTTCAGATGATAAGACTCATTTCAGAGGAATTTCCAAAGTAGACCTGGGTAGCCCAGTTTAACAGTCTATTGCTAAAGACAAGTGGATAAATAAATATGTACCATTATTCCTACCAAATACAAGAATAAAAAGAAAATGTCTATTTCCACCTAGTCTATAACTTCATCTGAAATGTGTTCCAGAAATAGAACACAGCTGATTTTTTTTTTTTTTAATAACTTAAGGCTCCATTTTTAACATGTGATGAAAAAGGATATGAACAAACACAGAAATTAACAGCAGTGATTATAGATCTCCAAGAAGAGTGCCATTACCTATGGATTATGGTCATGCCCTCATGCTCACCTGCAAAACTAATGTGGCAGACAAGTAGCTAGAGCTGTTACCACCAGGAAGAGGGTGAGTTGCATCAGCAGAAAATCTGGAGCACAAGGCACACTTTTCACTGTACATGGTATAAGGGAAAACAAGCTCAACTCTTTAAGCATTTTGATGTCTTAACAGGGTCTGGAACTAATGGGCTTCTTTCAGTTTCCCAGTAAATGGTAGCCTGCAAGAATTATATGGTGTCACAGGATGTGGGTGCGTTAATTTTATCTTCATTTTGCAGAGCACTGGTCTGTATTCAGCAAACCAGCTCTCAGCTTGCATTGTAAGTAAGCACCTTCCCGTTCCCATGGTGAGGCTGCCTGTCAACCCACAAATGAGTAAACTTCCTCTCTGAGGTAAGGTGAACAGTAGCAATATTAATACTTCAGCCTACATCAATTGAAAACATAGACTTTTGCAAAACTCCCAGAAAGTGTAATTGTCCTAATGATTCATCTTTCATTTTTTGGCATGTTTATTTGACTACAAAAACACTACACAAGCAGCCTCTACAGTGCCACAAGCCTTATCGCAGGATCACAGGATGTTATGGGTTGGAAGGGACCTCCAAAGGTCATCAAGTCCAACCCCCCTGCCATGGTACAACACAGTGTGAGGCTGTTAATATCAGAGAAATAAGGCAGTTCATACTTCACCTTCCATAAGCATTACACTGTACACAGAAAATCCAGTGACTGTCCTGGGTCAAGATGATCTGAATTTCCCAGTACAAAGTAGCTTTTCCTTTAATAGCTCTGCTATTGCTATTTCAAGCATTCTTTAATTACTGAAGGTTCATTGATCTAAAGTCCAAAAATCCACTCTTAAAAAGATGATTACTGTAATACACTGACTACCTTCACTATAGCACTTGATGCTTACAATTGCTTTTCATGTTTATTGTAAGTTCATAAGTCCTTCAAGAAATTTTCAGTGAATCCCACATCATTCACCTCTGAAGTTTACTTCCTCAAGACAACATTCACAAGCTTTATGAGGTGAATTTTAAAAAAAATTAATTAATAGCATTTAATAAATAAATAAATTAAAAGGCAACAGGTCCCATTTCTGTTCTTTCCGGCTGCTGCTCATAGGAGAAAACACCCTGTGCTCTTACACTGCTGTGTCAATACACTTACAGTTTGTAGCCAGCCCTGGTGTCTAACACTGCTTTATACTCACAAGCAGTGAACCTGAATCTCTCCAGGGCCAGCTGCATGAAAACTTTGTAAGAAGGCAGCTTTAGCCTTCTGTTAGATTGCTCATATTAATTTTTAACCACCTAGCAGACCCATCAAGATATTCACAGATTTTCTCATACACTGGAATATTTTCATTTTATTATGGTTTATGTTATTTTCTAAATTGAATTCTTCTTCATTTCAGTCATAATTACTTTGAATTTCATCTACAGCAGTTGATATTACTTTTAGTTAACATCATATTAAATGGATTTTCAGCTTCAGAAGAACACCCTCCGTACCTAAACAAACACTCATAAACAAGCTTTATGTTGGGCTTTTTTTTTTTTCCTCAGGCACACATTTGCACAGGGTTTTTTTTATATACTTTCTTTCAGCTCAGTCTAAAATGCTTTCCTCTAGAGCTAAATTCCAAACAACACTAGTCCTAGAGAACACTAATCCTCATATTCTGCAGAAAGACCACTAAGGATCTCAGAGGAAATTTACTGTGTTTAAATCATACCTCAAAGATAGCATATTTATTTGTAAGACATTATATTTATGTATATTCTCTCAATTTGTAATACAAGGGTGCACAGATTTTTGTAAGACTACCTCCAAATACATAGTTAGAACAGAGGAGATCTTCACAGCAAATCTCTACCAAGACTTCAAACAGTGGTTTGGTAGGAAACTGGATACAACTGTGTGAACTAACTTTGGGGGGTTTTATGCCCATTTTCCAGTCTAACTTGGTGGTATTTGCAGTGAGACTCTATGAATATGTGCCTTGTCCTCACAAAGAAGAATATAAACTCAATTACTGTGCACTTCCAAATCACTGTGAATGAGATGGAGAAGGATTTTTCAGACCAACTTCAACATTGACAGAGGTAAAAAACAAATTATCAAATCTTCATATTGTTACTTGTGCTTTTCTTAAAATGGAAAATATACTCTGTAAAATAGTGTCAGTTACAACACAACATTAAGCTGCCTGTGTTTAAAGTGCAACAAGAGCAGGACAATAACTGGAAAAATCATACACTGTCTATCAGGTTTGGACACAGTATGGCAAAAGGCGTCCATGCGGCTTCAGATTTCACCCTTAACTCAGCAAGAGAAATGGATTAGTTTCTCTATACCAACTGATCTCAAAATGCTTCCCAAAATTACAGTTCCAGATCAAGCATACCAGACACCAAAAGCCAAGCACCTCCATCTGCCATACTCTGGTTGCTGCACGAAGGAAGCCCAAACCTGCAGGAGGGATGTGAGCAGCAACCTGTGCCAGAATGTTCCACCAGACAGTGAGAGGGTGAGGACTGCAAGAGGCAATTCAGAGAATATTACTGCCTGCAGAACAGATTCAGTCAATTCACATCTTGAAGTCTCTTACTAAAGCTGGTGAGGGGTTTGGAGCACAAGCACTATGAGGAGAGGCTGAGGAAGCTGGGGATGCTTAGCCTGGAGAAGAGGAGGCTCAGGGGAGACCTTACTGCTCTCTACAACTACCTGAAGAGAGGTTGTAGACACGTGGGGGCTGATCTCTTCTCCCAGGCAACCAGCACCAGAACAAGAGGACACAGTCTCAAGCTGTGCCAAGGGAGGTTTAGGCTGGATGTTAGGAAGAAATTCTTCATAGAGAGAGTGATTGTCCATTGGAATGGGCTGCCTGGGGAGGTGGTGGAGTCACCATTACTGGAGGTGTTTAGGAGGAGACTTGATGGGGTGCTTGGCGCCGTGGTTTAGCTGATTAGATAGTGTTGGATGATGGGTTGGGCATGATGATCTCGAAGGTCTCTTCCAACCTGGTCTATTCTATTCTATTCTATTCTATTCTATTCTAAAGCAATTCAATTCAAATTTTAAAATAGCCAAACTTGCATCTTAACAGAATTATGAAAATTAAAGAACAACAACAAATTTGCTTATTTCAACAATGTTACCTTGACATGCTGATCGTAAGTGCCACTGAGAGCATGGGTTCCTACCTCGTATTAAAGGTATATTTATTTACAGAAATAAAGAACATTAATTCTGATTAATATTAGTCTGATGACAGTACTAACCTAGTGTAACACACCTTGATGTATACTTGAAATGCCTCTGGGCTTGTAAGCCAAGAAAGTGTCAGGAATTGGGATTTGCAGAAGATGAACAACCCTTACATTTTCAGGGAATCATTTGAATCCCTCCAGATCTGGAGAATTTGTACTGTATCATGTCTAACTTTTTTTTTTCTTTTTTTTTTTTTCTTTTTTTCTCCATAGTAGCTCTGTCCAAGCTGAAAAACTCTAAGTAATCTTTTTGACCTCCTCTGTTTTCCTCACAGCAAGGCTTCACCTATGAAGGTGTGAGCTGGGATCATGCTTGCTAGTTTGATCACTAAATTAATAAATGCATCCAAAGCATTATTAAAAACATGCATCAGTAAGACTGCAAGCATTGTACACTTAAATACACTTAACTATTAAATCAAATTATTTTTAGCAAGAAGACATGAAATAACTGAAACTCAGGAAACACTTTGTATATTATAACAGCAGGCATATAAAAAGCAGGTGTACCATAGAGATAATGAGCAGAGAGACCACACTCAACAGGCTGGACAGATGGGCAGAATCCAACGGCATGAGATTTAACACATCCAAGTGCCAGGTTCTGCACATTGGCCACAACAACCTCATGCAGTGCTACAGGCTGGGGTCAGAGTGGCTGGAGAGCGGCCAGGCAGAGAGGGACCTGGGGGTATTGGTTGATTGTAGGCTGAACATGAGCCTGCAGTGTGCCCAGGCAGCCAAGAGGGCCAATGGCATCCTGGCCTGCATCAGGAACAGTGTGGCCAGCAGGAGCAGGGAGGTCATTCTGCCCCTGTACACTGCACTGGTTAGGCCATACCTTGAGTACTATGTCCAGTTCTGGGCCCCTCAGTTTAGGAAGGATGTTGAGTTGCTGGAGCGAGTCCAGAGAAGGGCAACGAAGTTAGTGAGGGGTTTGGAACACAAGCCCTATGAGAAGAGGCTGAGGGAGCTGGGGTTGCTTAGCCTGGAGAGGAGGAGATCAGGGGTGACCTTATTCCTTATTACTTTCTACAACTACCTTAAGGGAGGTTGTAGACAGGCGGATGTTGGTCTCTTCTCCCAGGCAGCGAGCACCAGAACAAGAGGACACAGTCTCAGGCTGCACCAGGGGAGGTTTAGGCTGGATGTTAGGAAGAAGTTCTACACAGAGAGAGTGACTGCCCATTAGAATGGGCTGCCTGGGGAGGTGGCGGAGTCAGCATCATTAGAGGTGTTCAGGAGGAGACTTGATAGGGTGCTTGGTGCCATAGTTTAGTTGATTAGGTGGGTTGGCTTAGTTGATTAGGTGGGTTGGCTTAGCTGATTAGGTGGGTTGGCTTAGTTGATAGGTTAAACACGATTATCTTGAAGGTCTCTTCCAGTCTGGTCTGGTCTATTCTATTCTATTCTATTCTATTCTATTCTATTCTATTCTATTCTATTCTATTCACAATTGAACTGGCTTCTTCTCCAGCAACTGCATAGTGAAGCTTCTAGATGAAATCAGTGGACAAGAAACCAATACCCAACACTTCAAATACTCAGCGTCACACACTGCCTGTCATTCCCAATGCTCTTCATTATGAGTGAAATCTATCTCAGTATAAGTAGGCGTCCTAGGGATTTGGGCTTGAGTTTGATTTTGAGATAAAAGCTCTGAACCACTCTGTTTGTTTGTTTGTTTCTGAAATTAATTTTATGACAGACCATTTCCCTAATGATTACATTTCCTCTAGGGAGACTCCTTATCTGCCTCTGTGACTGCACCAACCACGTGCCTTCCACTTCTAGTGAAAATGCTCTTACATGCACACAGGCTGAAACAGGACTCACAGATGTGTCACTCTGACCTAAGACATAGATTAGGAGTCTGCATCACCAGCACAGCTGAAATATTTTGATCTGGGGGTTTGATTTCTTTTACAAGGAGAGTAGCTGGCAAGTCTTACAGAAATCTGTCTCAATAAAGTTTATTGTAGTCCTGATCGTGCTAATTCTCATTTGCATTGGCCTGCTCCAATACCACGGTAATTCCAGATCATAAAATCAAATGCAGATGCTAAAGGTACTGACTGCTGCTGCAAAATCACTGGTGCATTATAGTTATTTCCCTACTCTTGATTTACTCTTGCTCATGCTCCAGAACATCTGAAAGGTGCCACCCTTTGATCTTATCCAACTGTCCAAGCAACACTTTTCAACACTTCTATTTATGCTTCAATGTGGTAGCCCTGCCTGGAAACAGAGAGATATCTTCTTTAAACCTGACAGTGATCTTGTAGGAAGAAAGATTAATACTCTCCTGTCTTCCTTCACTAGTCTTTGCTGAATATCAGATGAAGCTCATGTGTCCAGCCTATGCTTGGGTGACAGGTATTTTATGCAGAAGGTTAATCCAGGATTTCTGCAACTGAGGCAATATAAACCTTTGCTTATTTATTTTAAAGACAGGCTATATTTTTCCTTAGGCAAAACTCCCATAAACATAGTTTGAAAGATTCTCCAGGTAAGAACTTTCTGAAGGGACACCATAATCAATTCAGCAGTGCAGTTATAACTATTATTAAGATATGAATAAGATGCCTTCCTGACTGGGAAAAAAGTATATGTTTTTCTTAATGGGATGTTGTTTCTTCCCTTCTGCATTTGTTCTGCACAAATGTTATAGAAAAGAGGCATCCTCAGCAGCTTTTCTGAGCAAGAATTCCTTACCATCCCCTGTAAGAATTGCCTTTAATCTTCATTATAAGTGGAAGAATTACAGTTTTCTATCCACACTTCCTGGAAACTCAACCTAGGCCTCTTTGTCTGCTTTTATCAAAATATCCATCAAAGGTCAGGTAATTTTCCATATTCATCTAGAAACAAAGAAGCTACCTATCCCAATGATTCAATGCAAGAGTGTTAGTGCTTCTCCCTCAAAATGAATCAGATACAACTACTACAAAAATGGACATTATTTCTAGAAGTGTGCTCAGAATTTACAATCTTATCAGATTTCACAGATTCTTCCACTGTGGACCCCCAGCCCAGGTCCTTCCTTGCTTTGGAACTGGTGGCAGGCGACAAGGGACCAAGCAGCAGATCAGTCACTAGTGGCTCTGCACTAGTTCTGGAGGCTATTGGAAAGTATGAGGTCAACACCAAATGCTAGTTTTAAAAGAGGAAAAGAAAAAAAAAGTGTTCTTCATCTTGCAAAAAAAAAAAAATGCTGGAGATAAACCATTAGGCTTTCATTCTCTTTAGGCTAGCATGCAAAACTCTGAGCAGGGCTTCAGTACTTAATACTTATTTACTCCTTGCACAGGAAAAAAAAAATATCCTGATTAATTGGGGGAAAAAATCCCATGCAGTTTGTCTAGCATCAGGACTAGAGTAACTAATACAACTTATCAGCATCTCAGCACAGTCATTGTAAGACATTCAAAGGTCGAAATTTCCAAAAGATATCAGGGATTTAGGAGACTTAAGTAATCCTCAAGAATTCTACAAAACCAAGTAAGAAAAATAAATTACCTGTTACCAATAATACAAAGAAATTTGACTGAAAACAGTTTGAGTAGCAGGGATCTGAATGTAACCCAAAGAGGCTAAAATACTTTCTTTTATGACTTAATTCTTATCTTGGTGTTACATTAGTTACATTAGTAACATAAAATTTACTTTACATCTTAACTTAGAAAGATGAAATCATCAACAAATCAGCTTTCTTAATTCTCCTTGCACTTCTCTTACTGCTGAGCAAAGATATTAAATGCTTCTATACAACATTTTGCAGTTAAATTTTCTTTCAACATCCACTCTGAAAGTGGTGATGCTGGTGAAGGATGAGGTTACAGCTCAAAACAGATAAAACATCATACTTTTTGAGTGGGACTTTCCTCCTACTTCCATCTTAATTCTATGCTCCATTAGAAGGGAATTATCCTGCCTTTCACCTAAACTGAAGCCTAACACGTTCAGACAACTGTAAGTCCACATTTCCTGATACCACACAGATCTAGAGAAGATTGTTATAACTGTTATCCATAAGCATGTGATGTGCTTTAAACATAGCACCTACTTTAAAGTGTTTCAATCCATTTTGTATAGGACAGGAATCCCTCAGAAAGCAGCATTTAAAGCCCTTTGCAAATGAAATGACATCAACAAATGCAATTTCCATCTTGATGCCAAAAATTTTAATTAATGCAAAAATAATGACAGCACTACTATGACACATTTTCATAGTTATATATAGTGGAAACAATTGTAATCCTCAGAAATAAGTAGGAAAGAGAGCTACCAACATGTGGCCCTTGGCCACAATGTTTGGTACTACAGCACTGCTAGATCACAATAGGTGTTTTAGCAAACAACAAACCAACCAACCCTAAAACAAAGAAAATAAAATAAATAAATAATAATTTAAAAAATAAACCACATCAACACACAACAAACTGGAATTTCAGTATTAGTTCTTCAATTCTATCCTGAATATTGGAAAAGGACCTATGAAAAAGCTTGGTTTGCTTCATTTACAACACTGCCACAAGAACTTCAGTGCTTTCAGGCTACTTCGCGAAAACTGAGAAGTTAGCTTTGCAACCTTTATATCACTCTGTTAGATTGTAAAAACATCCTCCACCCTCACCAAAAAAAAAAAAAGCAACCCAAACCAAAAAACCAGAAATTCTATGAAAGGTCACAATACTGCTCTCTGGGCTTTATCAGCAGGACTAGGAAGTGTCTATCTTCTTGCTTAGTTCTGCCCCTTGGGATTAAGAGAGTACTTGCAGTATTAAAACATTTTCATCTTCTCTGTAGGACAGTGCTAGAAGATTTTCATCAATGAGTTTTGCAGATATTTGTTGACAGCAGCAGAGTGATGAAACTTTGGCTGCTATCTCAGGCCTTGCAGTAGTGATGCAGAGGCTTTCTATCAGTTTGTCTCTCTTCCCTTCCTTTTCACTGCTCTACTCCCCACTGCCATCTCAGTCCCTTCTTTTCTCTTAAACCAGTTTCATCATCCTTCCTCTGATATTTTTGAGTAGCAATATCTGTGTCATCACATCCCAACTCTGTCCAACAACAATGATCTCCCTTCATCTGGCCTCATATTTAACTGAATTATCTTCATATCAGAACTTCTTTCTGAATGTTCGTATAACCACAGAAAATTTCACTAGACACCAGCTGCATCCACTAATACTGTTATGATCTGACATCAGCCATAGATTAGAAGATTTATCACTCTATTAGTCGTTGCAGTGCTTTTCAAAGACTACTACAAAGATCCTCAGTGATTTTTTAAAAAAGGATATAGTTATGTGCCTGTTTCCTTCTACCTATGGTTGATAACTGTGACAAGCTGACATAACAGATAGAGCTCAGATTTTACAAAAAGATAATATCCTTAAACATTACACAAAACATCAGCCTCATTCAAGACTATTAACACCTGTAATAATTTGTCTTGTGACAAATTACTGTAACAGCAAACTCAGCCATTCCAAACCTGTAGCGTTTTGCAACAAAATCTTTGCAGTCAAACTTGCAGTCAAACTTGCAGCCATCTAGAACCCAAAATACCTTATGACCCTGAGGTCCAAACCAGCAAATTAACCCCAACCAATTCCACACACAATAGAAAACCTGAATTGAGTCAGATCACACTTGTATTAGTTGCAGTAAATTTAAGAGCACTGAGAGATGAGAATGCTGAAAGAAGCATAAACATTTTCTGATCCCAACAGAATGTGGTCTCTCTTTCATATACAGATGCTGCTCACATTAGGTGTCTCCTGAAGACAGAGTATCTCCTACAAGAATTGAGAATCAGAGGGCTCAGCTTATATGCTCTCACACACAAGTGAGTGAATGTGTATTTCACTCACTGCTGAGAGAATGCAATATGTTACTGAAAGAATTAAACACCTGGAGAAAATAATCATTGCAAACAATAGAGCCTTTCTGTGTAACCTGTTTGTTTGTTTGTTTCTACACAGCAAGAGAGCACCTTTGGACCACTGTAAGTTTCTACCTGCAGCAGCTTTATCACTAAGATATGTGCATCAGTTATTGACACATAAAGAAGTTACAAGAGGACAATGCAAAATCTGCAATACCTATGTAAAAGAGTTTATTTTGGATTTGGGGAATCATTCATCCAGTTGTATGCTGCTTTGAATAAAATGTTCTATGTCCCTTTCTCATAATAGGAAATAAATAACGGAGGGGATTACACAAGCTTTTTGGCTGGGCACTTATGCTACTGCTAGCAACAAAATCTTTGTCCCTCACCTGTTCTTCCTCTTGTCTCTACACCATTTCTTTACAATATCCACCCTACACAAAATCAGCTCATAAACTATTTGAGGACAAGATCATATTTCATCCTATATTTGTACATCAGCTGGCCCAACAAGAGCTCTTGATTGTTGCTGTAGCCACTAACCATGCTGCACACACAGGTTAGACAGTCACATCCATGCAGGAGCAGCTCCCTGCCTACTTTCTAAGTGTTCAGTATTCACAACTTCAGGAAAAGTTTCACGACAGATTAACCTCCAGCTGAGCATTCCAGTATTTCACATCATCTCAGTGACCACAACATCAAGGTTTTCTGAAAACCTGCTCATTTTCTTCTCAGGTGCTTCAGAGCTTACCCCCACCAAAACTGGAGGTGCCTCCTCCAATCAGCTTTCTCAAGGCAGCTAACAGGAGAATAGAAATTTAAAGAAAGAAAAAAAAAAAATCATGTTCATTTACATAGCAAAAGATATTTTAAAAATACAAAGATGAAGTAAATCCCATAAGATACTTGAAAGTTTTTTCATACTTTCCACTTATGTCATCCCTGAGGTGAAACTTTGGTGTGCAGCAATTCTGTTGTGAAGAGAAACAGAGCACCAACTGCAGAGAGAGCAGCTGAAAATGGCATATCTGACATACTCTGTATTATTAAAATGTCTTCCTTGTTCAGTGCTTTTTAGAAGCTGTGGTTTGCAAGTAATCCTTCCCTTACCATTTAAGGCAAGCTTCTGAAATGGCAGCACACTTGTTGACATCTCTGCAGCAGAATCACTTCCACGTGCTAAATGGTTTTCTTCCCAACATCAATACAAAAACTAAACCAGTGACTGCACCAAACATTTTCCTGTTTATTCAGGGTGGTGGAAAACTGCATTTTAGGAGGCCCGTAAGACCAGTATTGATCACAGGAGGAAAACAAATGAATGCAGCTGTCAGGTTTTTGTTAGCTTTTGGAGAAATCTGATTCTCAAATCTTAGAAATTTTGTGGGACTTTTTCTCCTGAACTCTTCTGTGATTTCTAATGAACTTGACACATCCTGTGTTGATTCAAAAGGCATTTGCAGGTGAGAGTTCCATGGATGTTATGCCTCTATAAATACCATATTGCTACATATTAAATCTTATCTTTTTTTAGCACTTCAAAATCATCATTGCCAAACTGTCCCATCTTCACAGAACTATAAAGTGCTAAATTAAGGAGGACAAATATTACTGAATTTGATGAAAATTTCACCTGCCTCTCTCATATTCAAGACCATTCCACTGTATGGCTTCAAAACTAAAAGTGAGTAAATTGACACTGGGTTATTATTCCTGACATTTCCTCAGAGTGAGTGAGTGTATTGGGGAGATCTCAGAAACATTTCTTTCTAAGTTGTTTGATTTGCAGACTAGGATAGCAAAGTAAGAAATGCTACTAAGTTGTACTAATGTTGTCTCACATTTCCCCCTCAAACCTCAACCTCCTTTCATACTTCAGTCTAACACACTAGACTCTGCACAGCTGTGTGGAGGATGTAGAAAAAGTCTTTCAGTTCTGCTGAGGCAGCACAGTTGAGCAGAGAAGCATTACTAAAACTGCAAACAAGGGCAAGTATTTTCATGTACTTACTGGGAAGTCTCAAGTATTCTAAATGTTATACTTCCACTCACACACAGAGGTACATGGCACAGACATGTACATCCACACACATTATTTGGGAAGGAGAGAAATTTGTATTGACCTAGGGCAATAATCTCTCACTGCCATCAGGGATCAAGTAAAACAAACTGCATATAATTTTTTTTAAAATATGTCTCAGTATCATTAAATTCTTCCAAGAGAGAGGCTTGTGAATAATTAAATTAGCAAAGAATCATAGAATAGCTTAGGTTGTAAGAGATCTCAGAGATCCTCTACTCCAAACCCCCTGCCATGGGGAGGGACACCTCTCAACTAGGCTTGGTTGTCCAAGGCCTCATTCAATCTGGCCTTAAATGCCTCCACAACTGCTCTGGGCATCGTGTTCCAGAGTCTCACCACACTCGTAATGTAGAACTTCTTTCTAAGATCTACACTAAATCTACTCTCCTTCAGCTTAAAAACATTCCCTCTCATCCTGTGGCTAGTCACCCTTATGAAAAGACCTTCTCCAGCTTTCTTGCAGGTTCTTTTTAGGTATTGGAAGGCAGCTGTAAGGTTCCCCCTGAAGTCTTATCCAAGCTAAACAATCCCCGCTCACTCAGCCTATCATCCAAGCAGAGATGGTCCAGTCCTTTGATCATCCCTGTGGCAGGTCTGGAGAAATAAAAATGACTTAACACTTCACACCATGAGTTTATGAGACAGCCTGGACTGCAGCTAACTTCTGTCTCTCAGATCATATTCTAGAACCTTGTTCTTTTATTTATCTTATTCTTTTTTCCACCTACATATGTCTTAACTCATAAGCATCCAGAAACGATTCAGAAACTGATAGTATTTAAAATGTTCCATTCACAGCTTCTGTAATATATATGATTACCTGGAAAGACATTACTAGTCACATACACTAGTACCATCCCAGCTGAGGCACTGTATTAAACTACATTTCCCTGAGTGCAAAATCTTTCAGCTCATCTAGCACATATATGCCTCATCTACTATTTCCTTACATGTTGTGCAGAAAGATTCATTGTAGGGCTGCCTTTTCTTTTTTCTCTATGAGACTGCTAGTTTGGTTATTTCTCTTTTTGTCAAGGAAAGAACATATTTCAAAAGTCAATTAAAAACACTGCTCCATGGAGCCCACATTTTTGCAACAACAACAAAAAAAATAAGTCATTCATGCACAATAAAAGATACCTCTAGGGCTCTGTGCAGGGTGGTAGCATTAAGAATGAAGAACAGACAGATTGTAAAAGAAGTCTTTGAAACCAGAGAATAGAAACCTAAGCAAGCAGGCTAGCCGAGGAGGCACTGATACAGAGGGAATAACTGGAAGAACAGTACTGCAAAGTAGTGCTATAAAAGAAAGTGGATCCTGTTAGCTATACAACACTACAGATAACATAAGCTGGCACTGAAGTGCTCACAGCTAGTATCTAAAATCCTGGCACTGAAGGCCTCAAACTGCCTAACTTGAAAGAGACAGAAACCTGGAAATAGATAAAATAGTGTAATGGTAACTGAAACACCAGTGAACAGGATCTGTTTGCAAGTGTGGAAATACATTAGAACACACCATACAACAGTGTGAGAGAAAGGTAAAGCTGCAGGGGAAAAACAAAACAAAACAAACCAGCTTTTGCAGCTATATCTCATCTGAATCTTGACATTTACAGAAAGATTTCTGAATTTTTGCACTTTAAAGTTTTTTTACTATTTTTTGCACAGAAGTGCTTCAGTCCCTGAACTGAGTTTTGGAGAGTAAACTAATTCTCCTGAAAAGTATTGGATGTTCTGTACTTCATAAGTTTGCCTGAAAGAAATAACTGCTAGATTTCTAGTGAGATATGATTAAAGACGGATAAATGTGAACTGCAGGCATCTCCACGGCAAAGCTCAGGGGCAATCACTGTCTCCCAGGCAGGGCTGGCAGTCACATCCCAGCAGCCAGGTCAAAGGCCACATCTGTCCTGGGCACAGACATCCAAGCCCAGTCCTATCTAAGCCATTACATTCCTGCAATGCACATATTTGCTAGTGTTTGAAAGGGCTCCACTCTGCTGCAAAGACTAGCACGCCTTGCCCAGCACTTGACCCTTCTCTGCAGCATATCTTGTTCCTCCGCTGTCTCAGGTGCCACCTCTGCAGGCAACCCTGCACTGTACTCCCCTGTGGTCTCACCTCCAGGGCTGGCAGAAAGGAAGGAACAGCCACCCAAACGAAGGGGAATGACAGTGACAAGACTCGGCAATTCTGTGCTGAAAAGTGTAGGGTAAAGCAGAGACACTCATGCTAACTCTAGACAAGGTAATTGAATGAGTACGAAGAGAAGTCAAGCCACGTGACAGCAGAGTTCATTGTGGGGCAATTTGTTCTGCCTTCCTGGTGGGCTAGATGTATGCTTATGAATATTAACTCTTAAAACTAGATTAAGAATGTAAACAGAGGACAGAACATTTTCATGGCCTGCTGCTCTCCTTTCCTTGCTCCCAGCATGGCACAGTAAATATATATCACAAGTGCAGTCACACAGCAAAAGAAAGCAGGATCATTTTCATATACCACATAAAATGCATTCAGAATTTCAGTGAGGAGACTGCCTAGTTATTTATTGCATACACATGCTCTCAGGCAGGCAGCTCTGTAGATAGCTTACAGGAATAAGAAAAACAGAGCTTGATTCCCAAAACTCAGAACATGTTGAAAAGTCACTTAATTTTGTTTTCTACCCCTGCTCTTCTGCCTTATCTCATTGTGTATTCAACAATTGCTATTGATTTGTTCATCAGGACCTAAAAGCACAGACTTTAGTCCACCAACCTAAAACTAAAAGTAAAGGAAATGGTTCCAACACACCACACCAATGAGAGCTTCATTTTCCTTAGAACTAGTATCTGTATGGTAGTTTTTCAGCTTTAGGTCTATACTGGTAAAACATTCTCAGTGTGTCAGTTCACTGATGTGAGTGGATACCAAATGATTAGGAAATGTATTTTCCATACTATGTAAGAAACGGCCATTGGCCCTCCACCAATGATTTGTTATATTCAAAATACCACATCAACAACCTAACTGTTTGTTCAGTATGTTTGTGCAGGTCTAGTTAAAGAAAATTATATGCTTGGTCTAAATCAGTAGCTAATTCTAGTCCAGAAAGCATCTAGCTATGCTAGTGTGCTGCCATACTGCATCCAGTTCTGAAGTCCCCATCACTGGAAGGATCTGGACGTGCTGGAACATGCACTTCTCCTATGAGGACAGACTGAAAGAGTTGGGACTACTCAGTCTGGAGAAGAGAAGCCTCTGAGAAGACCTTATTGTGGCCTTCCAGTATTTGAAGGGGGCCTACAAGAAAGATGGGGAGGGACTTTTTAGGATGTCAGGCAACGATAGTACTAGGGGGAATGGAGCAAAACTAGAAGTGGGTAGATTCAGATTGGATGTTAGGAAGAAATTATTCACCATGAGGGTGGAGAGACACTGGAACAGCTTTCCCAGGGAGGTCATGGAAGCCTCATCCCTGGAGATTTTTAAAACCAGGCTTGATGTGGCTCCAAGCAACCTGATCTAGTGTGAGGTGTCCCTGCCCATGGCAGGGCGATTGGAACTAGATGATCCTTGAAGTCCCTTCCAGCAATTCTGTTATTCTATGACTCTGTGGTCTGATTAGCATGTGTCCTGCTAGTGGCTTAGGTGCAATGCCATAATGAAACTAAACAGCTCACAGTTTAGAAGTGGCTTGCATGTGATCAGCCCAGCAAGTGATCAGGACTGCCTACACCTCTGCACATGCAACTCTCCATCTCAGTTGATTTTGAATAAAGTATTGGAATTGTGCAGTATGTGAAAAGAAGGAAATTTATTTCAAGTGATTAAGAGGTCTCTGAGTGCAAGTCTCTGTGGTATATAGGAATCTGCAGTGAGGCACCCATAAGAGGAAGCCGTCAGAGACAGTGCTCTAAAGCCTTCACTTCACTTTCTTCTTCTTTAATACTAATTTTTCTGCCAGAGCAATTCCCCTTATCCTCTACCCTACACATAAAATTAGCCAATATGATTTCACTGCTTGAAAGGTAGGTCTGCCAGACTCTTGCTAAAGGAACAAACTCATCTGTGAGAATGAGTTCCACAGAAAAACATAGGGTGAGCTACAGTGATGTTGATGTCTATGCAAAGAAATCATAACACTTCCAGGTGGAAATCTCCATAGCTGCTGGGCATGGAGACTGCATGGCTTCAAGATTTCCTATGCCTGCAAAAGCTTCATACTTTTAACTTGAAAAATGAAAAAGTCGCACTCAAAATTGTCAAGCAATTATGTAGTTTCCAAAAATAAAGGAACTCAGAACTGGGTAAGGACTTTTGAAAGCTGTCAAATTGGAAACACTTTTGTGGAGGGTGAGGGAGGAACTTGAACTAATGATCTAATGGAAAAAAAAAAAAAAAAAAGGTGCTTGTCCTACAAGAATTTGGTCAATTTTTCCCTAAATGGAAACAAAGGGTTTTTTTTTCTGGGTTAAGGCTGGGGGTGGGGGAGTGAGGCAAGGTGTTGGGGACTTTGCTGGGATTATTTTGGTTTTGTTTTTTTTTTTGGGGGGGGGATGAGAGGGCACATTGCATAAATTAACATTGATGAATTGTATCAGGTATGTTAGCATAATTCTTTTGATTTGGAAATCATCCTAGATATTCACAAGAGTTAAATTATCAATCTTACACTAAAGATTTGAAGAAGCACAAGTCTGGCAACTAAAGATTTCTGTAAAGTTAGCTATTCCATGTAGAAAGAGATAAAAAACTAATGAATATATAGTGCACAATCAATAGTGCACAAAACATGCATTAATTTAATGGGATGCTTCAGCACTGCAAATATTTACAAGGACAGATCACACTCCAGGTTTGGTGAATATTGGTACCATACATTGGAATATATGTGTCATATAGCTAACATCCTCAAGTATCATTACTTGTCTATTTCTCACCAGGACAACCTGCTAGATACATGCCTTTTATTTGGGAGATTTGCACAGTGAAAAGGCCTTTGTGCAAGCTCTAGCTATGCCTAATTTCACAGTATCACAAAGGTTGGAAGAGACCTCAAAGATCATCAAGTCCAACCTGTCACCACAGACCTCATGACTAGACCATGGCACCAAGTGCCACGTCCAATCCCCTCTTGAACACCTCCAGGGACGGCAACTCCACCACCTCCCTGTGCAGCCCTTTCCAATGATGAATGACTCTCTCAGTGAAGAACTTTCTCCTCACCTCGAGCCTAAACTTCCCCTGGTACAGCTTGAGACTGCATCCTCTATTTTTGTTGCTGTTTCAATTTAATGCTCTTTAAAGTGGCTTAGCAATTACAGGAAATTAGAGATTTTTTTATAGCATGTTTGCACTTGGGGTGGAAATCAGACAACATTCAAATTTCTCCTTCTAGGTCTTCAGATTCACTAGGTGTGATAGGCTTTTGGAGAACAACAATAAATAGTAATAATAAAAGAAATACTAAAGTCCACCCAACAATACTAACAAGCACCTCAAAACTGTTCCTGCAGTAAAACCAAAGCCTGTAGCACATTTTCAAAATGTTGCTCCTCTATCAGCAAACACCATCATAGATGTCTGCCCAATCACCCACTGCTATGGGCAGAGTAATCTACACATCAAAGATTAATGGTTCTGTCACTCTGACAGGAGGCTCAATCTCTGTGCCAAACTATATGGTGAAAAGAGCCTATGAGATTGAATACTTGATACTACAGTGTGAAACTGCTAATTGTTTAAAGTACACTAGAGAGGGTGTAAAACTTATCATCTCTCTCAGGCTCTCCTGTTTAGTAAAAGTATGTAAGAGAGGAACTGGCTCATGCTAGACTACTGTGTGCACACGAAGAAAGTAACTTTTACTTGAAATAAAACACTGCTACTCCTCTTTCTGTCTTCCAGCCCTCTCTGTTAGCTAACACACTGACTGACTGTGGAGGTGGCTGAGACAGCAGACAGTAACCTGCCCTTTCTGGAGAAGAGGGAGCAGTGGGAAGTCTCAGAAAGATTTATAAAACGGAAAGTAGGACAGCAGATTGGGAAAAAAAAATATACAGGAAATTTTGTTCTTTTCCTCTACAGTACAACACTCGTTTTCTTACAAAATCCAGCAGCTACCAAACAGATTTATTCAGTGATGCCTCTTTTCAGAGACTTTGAAGGACAAGGGAAATAATGCTCAGGCTTCAAATGTTCTTAGCTGGTTATCAATGCAGAGCAGATAATTTTATTGCTTACATCTGTATAAACCTGGAGTTAGTATAGTGACAGGATGGCAAAAGCCTGCATAAGTACAGTGTATACAAAAAGAAATTTCAGCCCTGAACATTACAGGTTGGACTCGATGATCTTTGAGGTCTCTTCCAACCTTAGTGATACTGTGATATTGTGCTGCCATTCAGAATATATGTTTGAGGCATGTTTTAGAATGACTGTTACTTAGAGAAAAGCTTTTGTGTCTTCCATCAACTATCTCAGATTACATTAACTAGTTAGACGGATGGAAGGCACATACACATAGAATGCTGCGTATTCTTAAGTGTTTCTTAAACATAGATATATTTTTGTCTTTATAGAAAGTATCACATCTAACATTTTGGGGTGTTTTCTTGCTACTCACATTATCACAGTATCACAGTACATTAGAGGATGCAAGGGACCTCCAGAGTTCATCGAGTCCAAATCCTCTGCCAAAGCAGAATCACCTAGGGTAGTCCACACAGGAATGCATCCAGAGAGGTTTTGAACGTGTCCAGAGAAGGAGATTCCACAACCTCTCTGGGCAGCCTGTAACATATCTGTCGCATCTAGCATGTTTTGCGAGGTCAACCCCTTGGTCTCTTTCTCTTAAAAAAAAAATTAAATTAAATTTAAAAAAAAAAAAAAAAGAAAAAAAAAAAGAAAAAAAGTCAACTAAGAAATTCACCTGCAGTGGGGTGATTAGAAAATGAAGCATTTTCAAGGTTCTTTAAGAGGGAGTTTTTACAAAAATAAATAAATTATGTTTTATAAAAGCAGTATAAAATAAGTCTTTTCTCAGCTGTAGAGATTAATTTACAAAGTTTACTTTTTTTTTGTTAAATAACTCCACTGCAGCAAAAATCAAAATTTGAGGAACCATGAGCAGATTCTGAGATCAGGGAGTGGCTAAAATATGGATGGGAGGACCTTTCTTGAAGGACTTTAAGTCCTTTTTTGAAGGACTTAAAAAGAGAGTTGTGAGATGAAACCAAACATGAAGACTGTATTGAACAGGTTCACCTAAGAGATCTCCATGTATTCTTTTTCAAATAGAACTACAAACCTGGCTTGGCTGCTTTTTAAATGGTTCATATAATGCTCACATAGTGACCACACGGGAGACATTTTACCCTTGAAGATTATGCATCAAACTTCCTGATCAAGGTTCTGACACCACCACATCCAATTGCATTCCAGTTTCTGAACAAAGATGTTATTTCTCCACCTTGCAAAGTTTTTCATTCATTTTTACTTCTACAAAAGACATTCAGGCATCACAATGGGAGAAAGAAATACCATTTGCTACCTACCTTCGGCAAAAGCATCCAGTCCCAGAAATGTAACCCCAAACGCTAAGAGTTTAAGCCACAAAAACATGGTTATTTCTGGAAATCAGGCGTATCCTTACAAAACAGCATGTGTCTCTCTCTCTGGAAAGCAAAATAAGTGTTATCTGTCTGCAAAAGAATTTCTCAGCAAAACTTGAAGAAAAAAGGAGAATAACTAGGCATGTACATTGCCCTGCCTGCTTATCTGTGAAGGAGTTGCTTCCTCTGTTACCCCAGAGTAACTACTCGCGAACTCGCTACGCAGTTCAGTGATGTCAGAGACAATTACTTCTTCAAAAAAAGATTCTTTCAGTTTCCAGGAAGTCAGAAGAGGTTTTTTCTGAAGTTGCTGCAGTAATGCTCAGTTTCCTTAATTCAAATTAAATAGAGCATTTGCAGACATTTCTTTCTGCTTGGAGTTAATCAAGACTAAACTTTTTAAAGGACTGAATTTAACAAGAGGTCAATCTTTCTTTCCATATTCACTTTTCCATTGCATACATTCACTGAGACTCTTTTATGTTATGGATGTTTCTTCAGGTTCTGTTGAGAGGAAGAGAACCTCAAACCAGCAGTCAACAAAACCATCATGTTGGCAACAAGCTCTTCATAAAAAGATGCATCCTCAAGTGAAGTGTCTACTGATCAGATGAAAACCCTTTAAATATGGGATATGTTTCTGAATCTCTCTGCAAGGATGCAGTTCTAAGTATGACAGTAAAACACAACAAATGGATGGAGGCAGTCTAATTCTGTTTTCTGCAATGTTCAGTTCCTAATTAGATAGCTCAATGCAATTCTTGACCATGATAATGTGAGAGGATTATGGCCCCTTTCCTGGTGTTTATGCAAGGTACACCTCACCACATGCACTGACATGATACTCAACAATTTGATAACTTATGCCCCTTACACAGAAGTTTATAAGAGGAATGAAAGGATAGCTTCTCTTATTGGAAGTTTCAAAGGTTTTAAAAGAATCAGCAGAATCTGCCATAAGACAGATGAAGAAGGGAAGAGAATACATTTGCATTTGTTCTTCATATTTTAAGTCCTTTGAAGACTTCCTAAGCACCACACATGGAGAAGTTGCACAAATTCACATAATAATTCAGCTGGCACGAGCAAATCGAAGTCTTGATAAGATTAAACCCAGCTTCTGCAAGTCCAACTTTGAGTCATCTTACAACACAGGCCAAAATCTTAGCTTGCATTAAGCAGTATGTCTCTATACAAAGTGGCTGCAAAAATAATTACCTTGTAAATGTGTTCAGAACAGAACTGACATAGCGATATCACTCCTACACTCTAGAGACTCCAACTTTGATATACAATAACTTCATCATCCTGGAGCTGTTGCAAATTGAATTTGGACTCTAGCCATACACTGTCTGCAGCACTGACATCTTAGTTGTTGTTATCCTAGACAAAACCAGGATAACAGAAGGGCTGAAGCGTGCCATCTGATTAATAGTATGCATGATGATCCTGTGGAGAATTTCACATAAAGGTTCCCAACAAGAACCAGGCACCACTTTTACCTGACCTTCCCCAGAAGTTTTCTACAGTATCCACTCAACTTTTTAGGATGTGTTTGCAAGATATATTCTTGAAGAGTGGACTTTTTCTGGCTGTGTGATATTTACATAGCCTCCCTAGCAACATATTACCTATATTATTCAGTAATAACATCACACACTCTACCCATCACCCCATTCGGGTTTAATATTATCACACTTATTTAACAGTTGAGAAGCCATAAACTACCAGCTGTTAAAATTACCGGCCAAAGTTACGTATGAAACTCATGGAGGAGTCAAGACTCAAGTTGCTTATTGGAATAGGCTGCCCGAGGGGGTGGTGGAGTCGCCATCACTGGAGGTGCTCAGGAGAAGACTTGATGGGGTGCTTGGTTGCATGGTTTAGTTGATTAGGTGGTGTTGGATGATAGGTTGGACGTGATGATCTTGAAGGTCTTTTCCAACCTGGTCCAGTCTATTCTATTCTATTCTATTCTATTCTATTCTATTCTATTCTATTCTATTCTATTCTATTCTATTCTATTCTATTCTATTCTAAAGTCTTAGTGAGGCACTAAGAGGTGCATTAAGAGAAATATGTCCAGCAGCCCAAGGAAGGTTCTCCTCCCCCTCTACTCTGCCCTGGTGAGACCTCATCTGGAATATTGGATCCAGTTTTGGACCCCTAGTTCAAGAGGGACAGGCATCTAGTCAAGAGAGTCCAATGGAGGGCTACCAGGATGATTGAGGGACTGGAGCACTGCCTGATGAGGAAAGGCTGAGAGACCTGGGGCTAATTCAGTCTGGAGAAGATAAGACTGAGAGGGGATTTAATACATGGTTAGAAATATCTGAGAGCTGGTGTCAAGAGGGAGGGAACAGGCTCTTCTTACTTGTACCCTGTGATAGGATAAAGGGCAATGGATATAAACTACAACACAGGAGGCTCCACTTCAACATAAAGAGGAACTTCTTCACAGTGAGGGTCACAGAGCACTGGAATAGGCTCCCCAGAGGGGTTGTGGAGTCTCCTCCTCTGGAGACATTTAAGACTATATGTATTCCTGTGCAATCTGTGCTAGATTCTATGGTCCTGCTGTCAGGGGGGTTGGACTCAATGATCTCCTGAGGTCCCTTCCAACCCCTTAACATCCTGTGATCCTGTGAAGCATTAAAAAGAAAAAAAAAAAAAAAAAATCTTTCTGTGAGCAGATTCCACAATCAGCAAATTATTTCAGTACCCATTTTCTGTCAGTGAGCCGTTGCTCTGTAACTGAGAAAGACCACCTTCACAGAAATTACATAATGTCTTTGATTTCAGATTACTATCAGATATTTTCATATTCTCTGCTTGTAGTGCATCTAAACTACAAATCCCAGTAGTCTGTCAATTAGATAGTTGTCTGTAAGCACAAGTAAGGAAGAAGTAAAAGATATTCTGGTACTAAAAATTGGCTTTTCAAAGACTAATTATGAAGCCAATATTTTTACTGAGATATGTCATATACAATTTAGCCACTAAGTCATCAAAACAGCTGCATATCTGGCCTAAGGATGAGGAAGGAAATGTGTGACATAAAGCAAACTCTCTCAAGATATCTCCTCTCATCATAAACCTTTGAAAGCAGTTAATTGTCAACTACACAAAAGAAGCTAGGAGTTATACATAAGAAAGTTCAGATTTAAACAAAAAAAAACAACAAACAGAATCAGCCAAAGGGAAGAAATATACTCTGCTAGTATTTTCATTAGGCAGAAAAATCTAAGTGTCGTGGGATATAAAGCTGTGCATGTTGGAGAATTTCAGAACTGACAGAGCAATCTCAGCTCTACTGATTAACAAAAGAGGGCAGTTTAGTTCCTTTCAGCCATAGGGAAGGTCAGAAAGGGGTTGTTGTAGGCTTGCTGTGTGGAAAATATGGTCCATAAAAGCAGTTGCTACAGATAAAGAAGAAGATGATTTGAAGGGGAAACTCCAACTATGTAGGGCTGCCTAACGGCCAGGATGTAAGTTCTTCTGTTTCACTCTTCTGTCAAGCAGAGGTTGCTTGGTTTTGCTAGCTAAGATCACAGCACTGTGAGTAAGCCAAAGAAAAGACTAAAAGAATGGAAATTCCAGTTCTAGTGTTGTTCAGACCCATGCTAAAAGCAGTACTATAAATATGCTATAGTGCAATTTTACACCTATCATCTTATCTTGAGTTCTGTATCACAGAGAATCAGTCTGTGGCTTTCTAAAAGTTAATTTTGTAGCTACACCAATGTATTTAAATCCCAAGAATTATTTCCTATTCATGGCTCACCTAGAATAATTGTGATATACAGGAATATACACAGGTTATATTTGGCTTCAACACCTAAAATACAACATAATGGGATTTGATTGGCCATTGCCCCAAACTGTTTGGTTCTCCTGTGAGAATACAATTCTCAAAGAAAGAACCATGCTATTAGATCCTATATATTCAGATCATCTATCCTTGCATAAATTTATGAGAGAGATCATGTAAGGAGGGAGAAAAATCAAATTATTCTGGGGAAAGATGCAGTGAAATTCCTACATTTTTTGATTTTCATTGATTTACACACAACTAAGATATTCCATAGGAAAATAATAACTGATGAATAAGGAAATGATGATAAAGATATCATCAACCTTCATTCCTATTCTCTTTCTTTTCCACCTCTGCAGTCCTTTGCTAGGTCTAGTAAATGCTCCTAGCATTTGATATGAGCCCTCAAACCAAGAGTGCCCCTATGCAGATAGATATTTCCCTTCTAAATACATATTTCACTATCCCTGGCAGCTTGACTTAAATTAGATGGAAAAAGAAGTCTCATCATACTTGGCTTGGACCTTTCAGTGCCATCCCTAAACTGTCTCCCTAAATGGGGGATGGGGGCAAAAACTGTACTTCTCCCAAGGCTGTCTTAGCCCTAGAGCTAGTCAATTGTTCCCCTGGTTGAACCAGGATGGAGGTCTGGTCCTCTCACTGATAATGAGAGAGCAGCATCAGAGCAAACAGTTATGATCCCTGAAACATGACAAATGCCCATCCTTCTGAACAACCTCTCATAACACGTCAGGTAAGAATGCAGTAATTACTCAGTGACTGATTCTAGGTAGTCCAAAAGCTCTGCCCAGATCCCAAGCAATCTTACACTTTGCTGAGAGACACCAAGATTTCAAATACCCTTCACAGTCACTGCCATTGCCAACTTCCTTTCTATTAGAAGGAGTTTCAGTAGCTCTCTTCTGTAAGCCGTGCTACACAAAGGCATCAGATCACAGGAGTGCACTGGGCACGATGTGATCCTCAAACACTACAATGCAAACCATTTTATATTTTTGGCTTCTGAAGGCACCGTTACTTAGTGGTGGCCCTGCCTGGCCAAGTCTTATCACACTGTGTAGGCAAAACCAAGGCAGAGTAAGAAAAAATTCAGCTGAACTTACTTGACACAAATAGAACCAAATGGACAGCCTGGGCTGTACCTGCTCATTCAGCAGCTCACAGGGCATGAAGTCATTCATGAAAGCAATTGTGCTCAAGTGCAAAACTTTCCAAAACGGGCCACAGCATTTTCAATACATATAAGAAAGGGGAAGGATGAGCAACAACTGGATAGTACAAAGGTACTCATGTAGGCTAGATAAACATTAGGACTTCTGCATAGCCCTGTGCTCTACAATAGTTTTACCAGGAGGTGGTTTAGCATGTGTAACATCTTGGTCTTTTCAGTCGAGATTCTTGCCTTATTTTCCCCTTCCAAGTAACACTGACATCTGTTTCTCTGCGTGTGTGAGAAAGCAGGAAGGAGGGAGAACTCCATCACATGCTAATGCAGCTAAAAAGTCCCTTACTATTCTTTGGGGCAAAGCCAAGAAGCTGGTTCCTATTTGAATGAAAGGCAGGGAAAGTAGAGAATAGCCATAAAAAAACCACCACTATTTACGCTAGAGGCAGGAACAGCATGAACTCTTCATCCATGGAAGTGACTTTGAAACTTCGCTCATTCGCCACACAGAATGCTCCCAAAACTGTACTGCAGGGCTAGGAGAAAACAGTCTGGAAAGATGGAGGAAAGGCAAAAGTATCAGTAGCAAGTATACGAGCAGTAGTTTCATACAGACACAAGACAAATAAATTTCTGGTTTTAGTTGGATTGTTGCAGACTACTCCCAAAAGATCAGGCCTCCCTGTATCTACTATAAGGTATCAAGTAAAAGCTATGGTTACCCTGCATGCCAATACTTGCAGGGCCTGTGCCACCCAAAAACTATCATTCCTGGTGCTTGCTGTGTTTGATACTATAGGAACTGTGTCTGGATATGCCAGTGTTCTCCCTTCATATGATTTCATGCTGCTTGGTTTCACTCTGTGTTCACTTCCCTAAGATTTTACCCAAATGATGTGGCATTCATCTTCCTCAACCAACACAATTTCCAAATCCATATTTTCAAAGTTAATACGGTGTCACTTTGGCATTCATCACAAAGAATTTTATCAGGGTTGCTCCTTTGATTTTTTTATTGTTATTATTTATTTAATTCTGATTATGGTACCTTCTACTGGTACCTAAACCTGATGATTCTTTGTGTTATTGCATTTTCAAAGTGTTGTATAAAATAAGGTATTTTTCAAGAAATGTATTGTCGGCAACACACATTTTTTAATTTCTCTTTTTTGTCCAGAGTCTTTGAAAGAATAAGGCACAGACTACAGAACTCAATAAAAATTAAATTCTCTACATATTCCACACATTGCTTGGATGTAAAGTTATGCAGACTTACTCTATTTTGCTTCATTTTCCTCGCATGGAAGTCAGCTTATATGGCTCAGCTCAGTTACGCTGATATTCAGCATGGCTGCATATCAGAATTAAGCAGTTCCATGGACTCTGAAATCACACACCTTAGCAAACACTAATGTACACAGGAGAAATTCATCCCAAGGGCAACTCTATTTAAACCAAGGGAGATACCTCCATAATGAATTTCATCTTGTAAAATTAATCTGACAGCTTTATTGTGGAAATATTGTTAATGCTAAAGAATATTTGTTACAATACTTCTAATTTTTTTTGTTGAATATTTGTTGAGGAATCTATTTTGCACATGCTTTTTCAGGCTTGTTTGCAATTGCCAAAACTATTTCATGAAGAAAGAAAATATTTTTACTTAATATGTCATATTGGATCAGATTATTTTAAGGTCAAGAGTAAACAAAACAGTTCTTTGTGCAGGCATTCTGCTATGCTGCTATAAACCCTCAGGCAATAATGATTTGACATCTTCACTTCATATGTTGCCTGCATGATCTATGCTGTACCTGCTCAGGACAGAGGTCTTTTGGGATCCCTGAGGCACTGTTCACAATCTGGCCCAAAATGAGCAATAACTCTATTATAAGCTCTCAGAAGTGCCAGACAATTACTTCTTGCTTACCCATGAAATCATTCCAGGATAATCCTAGGCACAGCTACTGTGCAATGAATGCTCTTGAATAGCTGTGTTTAACATGCCCCCTTAGAATATGCTGCACTTAAACACTGGCAGCGTACCCACCAAGTCAGATTTGTGCTGAACATCTGCTCTTCCTCAAGGTTTTAAATGAATGCTGGATGCTGAGAATAGCTCAAGATTTATCTTCATTTACAGCATTCAAAAACTGCACAATTAATCAATTCATTTCACACTATGAAACACCAAATGAACATTTTTACCAGTAGTGTCTTTTCTTCATATCCTTCCATCTTCTTTCCATCATTCAGTTTGAAATGGAACATGAAAAGGAGGGACAAGATTTATTTGCTAACCATGGATTACTCCTTGCTGAACTCTCATTTACAAGAGTCCTTTAACAATGGTAGATTTTTCCCTCTTTTTGTCCAATTCTCCTTTTTTTTTATTTTCCTTCCAGTTTCAGTTCGGCTACTAACCTCTAGATGATCATATGACTTTGTCTCAGCAAATGAGCAACCACAGCTTTAAAAAGCAGGGAGCTGAATGCCAAGCAGGGAGCTGCGCTCTGCACAGTCACACTGAAACTCAGGGAGATTACCGCAGCTGGAGGTATTGAACAAGTTCCTTCTGTGCAAGCTCCCTCTATTATCTTCACCAAACCTACCCTGCCCTTAGCAAAACTGATTACTTGCTGATTTTTTTACTTATTGGCTAATCTGTGCCTTCTAGTTAATTTATCCCAAATTATATGCAAAATTATACACAGCTAAATGACAGTCTGCAAGAAATGTTTTCTTACACCTGCACTGTGCAGAAAGACATAATTGTGCCATATTTGCAGAAGGCCTCACAGAATATGAGTCAAAGGAATAGTAACACAAGCCAACACTAAAGATCCCACACAGAAAAAGAGGAAAATGCTTATAGCAACAATCTTTCCCAAAGTATTTCCATGATGGTTTCAAAATAGCACTCGTGCTTCATTACAATTTGTTGGATATTTCTTTATCTCTTGGACTCCATTTCCTGTGTGCTCTGTAGCATACTTAGAGACATGTCTGTTTGTACTGAACCTAGTGCTTGAAATAACCACACAGGGTGGGGATTTTTAACTTCTTTTTTGTCGTTGCTGTTGAAAGCACAACTGATGCTGAAGCAAGTCAGGACCAGCGTTAGGGTATCACAGTATCACAGTATAACTAAGGTTGGAAGAGACCTCGAGGAGTCTACTGAACCTGTGTTTTGGACTATCCTTCTACACTGATACACTTCTGAGAGAAACTACCAGTTAGTATGTGTCATAAATGAGTAGACCAATTTGCTTTCTGTGAGTTCTCTGTCCACCTTTTATTTTTTCCCAAGTAAGTACCTTCTGTGACATTATGTATTGCTTGCTTCCAGCAGTGTGTTCTTCTTCCTTCCAGCCTGCTTCCCACCTAGGATGCCTGATTCATTGTCATACACTATTAGCTGTGGTCTGCATGTCCTCACAGTGTTTTGCTATCTGTCAGATGACAGTGCTTATATCCAAGAGTATTTATATTCATTTTTGCCAGGGAAATAAGGGATAACTTTATACCAAATCCTTTCCTAACATCCAAAGTATTACTTCTTTTTTTTTTTTTTTTTTTTGATGGAAATGTATTTCCACATCTGATTGTAATTATTATGATACAAAAGCACAAAAAAAGCCTTTGAGCAAGGTATTTACAAGCATAAGCCACAAATATTTACCTAGAAGGCTGGTCTGCTTACAGTGATGCTGTTGGCATCTTCTGATAGCCCATCTCTTAGCCTTCTCCACATTTTGACATGATTTTTCTCTCTGGGGCTGTCCAAATGGGTTAGATAGATGTCTCCAAAGATAAGCATGTGGCAGGCATTACTTCTTCCTCAGTGGCTTGTCAAGAAACTACAGCTATAAAGCTAAAAGAGTACAGATCTCCATAATCATAACTCAAAGATCCATTTTTTAATTTGGAACCGTTAAGAAGCGAGACTGGACCAACAGACTTACCTTGCACCTCACAGTCTATGCCACATCTCTCACCCACAGTTTCCCCACCTGTAAGTTCTTGAATTTAAAAGTTTCACACACAGAGTGACACATCATAAACCATCTTAAAATGTGATAAGTTCATAATGCTGACTCTCAGGAAAAGTCTCTCTGAAGACACACTGGTTGCCTGTGTTTCTTCTCACACCGTAAAAACAACAAAATATTTAGCCCATGCAGCAAATTAGAAATTTCTTTAAAGAAAAGGACTTATCAAAACTGGAAAAAAACATTGACAAATTGGTCACTATTAGCAGAAGCAAACTTTTCTCAGAGTTTTCTGCAAAACTGAAAATCCCATGAAGCTACATCCTGGGACATACACTTTTTTGAGATGTATTTTAGAAGTCTTGTCCCAGAAACATTTTCTGTTCAGCCTTGTGAAAGTCCACATTCCTTGCTTATTTGATCCTTTAAGTAGAAGTGCTAAAATATATGATATTACCATCCACCTTCCTTGATTGGCATAAAATGAGTCAGTGTTTAAAGAAAGAAAAAAAAAAGAAAGATATATTTCATACTACAGGTAAGTAATGGAGGAAGTGGAAGGGGGAGATGTGAAAATGTATGTGATGCATTGCAGTAGCATGAAAAGAAGGTTACTTGCTGCATGTTATATGTAATTCTGGGTCAAATTATTCGTTGTCCGTAACAACGATTACAATAAATCCAGATTTACCAAATTTTCAGTCCTCTGCTGCCTCCAGACTGACTCTATCCTTTCTTTTGATCAAGGATTTTATTTATCTGGGGACACAGAAAGCACTTACTGCAGATTTAAAATGACAATGGAAGAGAGAATCTGAAGACAATACCAATTTATTCAGGAAAAATGGTATCTCCAATTAGGATCTACCAATTTGAGATGTCCTTGCTGATCTTTTTAGATGACATTAAATTGATTATTGTAGCACCTCTGCCAGAAGGACAGGCTGGGGGAGCTGGGGCTGCTCAGCCTGGAGAAGAGGAGGCTCCAGGGAGACCTAATATTAGCTTTCCAGTACCAGAAGGGGGCTACAAGAAGGATGGAAAGAGACTATTTGCAAAGGCCTGCAGTGATAGCAATGGCTTTAACTAGAAAGGAGCAGATTTAGATTGGATATTAGGAACAGGCTCTTTACTACGAGGGTGGTGGAACACTGAACCAGGTTGCCCAGGGAGCTGGTTTAGGCCCCATCCCTGGAGATATCCAAAGTGAAGGTCAACAGGGCTCTGGGCAGCATGATCTAGTTGAGGATGCCCCTGCTGACAGCAGAGGGGGTTGGATTGGATGATCTTCAGATGTCCCTTCTAACCCAGACCATTCTATGATTCTATGGTTTAGTCTTCTCCAAATTTCCAAATTTCTACAGTATTCAGAAAACTCAGTGAAAAATCATGCTACTTGGGTAGCCTGGTATTTAGTCTGAGTGAGGAGTGCAGGAAGTAAATCTGAGTAAAAGTCAAAGAGAGACACTAGCATTTCAATTTCATTAAAAGAATTAAAATCAGTATTATATAAAGTGATTTATGCAATTTCAAATGCTTCTCTATCACTTCTTGCTAATGGGAATAATTAAAGTCAGCTAACAGAGGAGCAGAAATATTGGAAATGTATACTTTTAAAGTAACAGCCAGGTAAACAGTAGGCTCTTGTGTGAGAAAAATTGTGGCAGAGAGCCAAGTAAATATTTCTGTGATTTAATGATAGGTAAGAGAAAAGACAGGAGTGGGAAATTAAACACTCTGAAGTAAAAATATTTGGTTTATTATTTTTGGTTTATAGCTTATTTTTATTTCACTGTAAGGTATTTTGTAATAAATAAAGACATTTAGCACAAATTGGCTATTTTAACTTGGGCAGAAAAACTCAAGAAACTTATTGCTGGGGCCTTACAGATACGTACAATCTGTTCATTGCCTACAATGAAAGGGGGTAGCCAAAAATAGACAAGAGAGGATGGTGGAAGAGAGAAAGCTTGTAATGTGTCATGCTGAAAGAGTAAAACACTATTGGATTTCTTTAGTTTAATTTAAAAAAAAAAAAAAAATTACCCTTTCCTACCTCAAAGAAATAACACAATTTCACAACAGCTAATTTTCCAATTTATGTTCATGTATACACTGCCAAAAATCTAGTCCCTGTCAGAAAATAAAAGGCCTCGTATCCCTATTGTTTCTTCAGTTTGTTTTAAAATCTGATTAAATGTTTGTGATACATACAGGCATAGCAAGTATAGCTCATAGCCGCCTTAGACTCAGGCTGACATACTGAGGCAATGTGCTCTTTCCCTCCCAAGATGAGCATAGAATACTTGCACATCCTCTTTCTGCCTCACAGCAAGACTTATTTCCTATGCTCAGTACATTAGGAAATATCACAGAAGACGAAACTCCATGCAACAATTGTTTAGCAAGAGGCTCTGCCTGGTGTATTCTGCTCATAACAAGACCTGCTTTAGAGTTTATGAAATTCTGGGATAAAACAGAGAGGCACTGTTTATAACTGGGGTTTATGCAAAACAAGATATTGCCAGTTCCTAGAGCAAAGTCAGTTTACGAGCTTCTAAACTGGTAAATGAAAATAAAGGGTTTTCCTCCAAAAAAAAATGCATAATGAGAAAGATATCAAGCACATTTCAGTTTGACATCTCAGCTTTATTTTTGGTTTGCTGATTTTCAGCAAGCTGCTCCACAACGATCAATGGAGATGAATTTTGGAGGGGTGAAGTTTCTGACAGATTTTATCCCCTCCTCCAGCATATTGTCATTTTAGGTAGAGGGGAACAACCACTATGGAAAATACAGATTCACAAAAGAGTTTTTGTAAGAAAAGCAATTAATTCATTCATTTTCCTTTCCTCCTCCTACATAATTTAAAGGCAGATGATGATAGTAAACAAAATAAGACCAGCATTGCCTCCACAGTCTCTGAGCCAGAAAATTCTTTGTGCTATTTCTTGCTCTTGGAACCTTCCCTTCTCCAAGTTGCCCACATTACCCTGAAAAAAAAAAAAAAAATAACTAGTGATGTCTAAACTTTCCCTCAGATAGCTCATCTTCTTAAATCATAAATTTTTAAGGTCAGACTTACACTTCCTTCCAGCTGGAAATAATATCTTTTACATACTATAATATTCAGGCAGTGAGACTGCCAGACACCAGTTCTGAGAAAACTGAGCTCCAACCAAGCCCTCAGCTTTGGAGTGATGTGGAGTGTTCAGTCTTCGTTCAATTTTGCTTGCATGAGGAACACAAGTAGGGTAAGAAAAGAGAAGTACCAAAACGAAGTGGGAAGAGCCTTTCTCAGATTTTCCCTGTTGTTTCCACAATAGCCTGTGTTCTGCTCTAAGGGGTAACAGGAAGTAGAACAAATGGTTTCTGAGAAAGTCTGGGTGTGATATATATATGCCCTAGCTCAGTGTTAGAAAGTTGGGCAGGCTCCAAATGCACAACCAGCCAACTGTGTGAACACTCTGAAGATCGTGCACCCTTATTTTTTTACCTATTTGAAGGAGTTTCATGGTTCCATTAATAGTCAAATTCATTAAGCTACGCTACTGCCAGCACTATTTTTTTATGCCGTGTTTATCGATAGTTTAAGCATCAGAAGCAAGTTTTAACTGCAACATCAGATGTTGCCTTTACTGCCAATTACACCACAAGAGATCAGTAGCACTATTTTCAATACTGTTAGATTAAGACTATTAGACCAAAAAAAATATACAAATTAAGTCAATATAGCTGAAAAATAATAAAAACTCCTGACATTTGCTTTCTGTTTTTGCCTCAGCTTGGCCTGCAAAGTGATACTTTGCTCAGCTTTCCAATCTGGTTTCACTTTCTGGTTCCTGTATGATAACTAGGAAGGCTCAGCAATTGGGCAAAGCTGCAAAATTCATAACTGAGGGCCTGAATATATTGTTCTTTTCTGGCTAAGTGAAATCTAAGCTGCATCAGTGAAATCACAATTTCACCCTCATGTTGCCTCTGGGAGATCACTTTGAAGATGGACTTTCTGAAGATCAGCTGAGGAATTTTGATGAAGCCCACTGTTGGTCCCTGAAGTTAAAAAATACTCTAGGAAAAGAAAAAAGCACCACTCCCCCACTCCTCAATCACAGTCTAACAAATTGATACCCTTTATGCCAGTGCATGTCTTCTTACCTTTGGATTGCTTGGATTAAAAGACTGTTTTCATGTTGTACATCAGAGGTACCAAGCTCCTTGTCAGCAGCCTGGCTTTGTATCTCAAGTGCCACAGGAGCCAGCTATTCATTACTGAAAATAGAATGGCATAGTGACAGACAAATACTAGCCAAATTCTCATCTAAGGATGACTTTAAAGATTCAGAAAAACTTTTTCAGTCAGTTGCCTCAGGTTCTTCTAAATTGATAAGCTGGTTTCTTAGCTCTTGTCATGATACATTGGATGATTTGAGGTTTGCACTGAACTAAAGCACACATGACACTGACTCCCAGGTCCTGCAGGACCAATGAACCCTGCTCTGGGGCAGTGGAGGGGTTGCAGAAGTGTGCAGAAATGTGAAGTTCTGTCCAGTCCAAGTGCTGAGAGCACATCTCTTGCTCCATCTGGCCCCTGACATCTTTTTCAGTTTTTTGATGTCTTCCAGTTGACAAGGCAGGACTTGAACATGTCATAGAGAACAAAATGGTCTCCATTAAATAGCCCTCCCTAACACCACTTTTCAGCAGTAGATTCAATGGGATGCACACTATGCCCTCAGTATGTTTTGGCTTGTGGTTCAACCACACATTTCAATCTACTTATTGTATACACAGTTAGTAGGACTTCTTCCTTCCCTTAACATTTAATAAGGTGTGAGATTGGATTTTCTACATTTCAAAAGTCAGAGCTGTGGCTTTATGGCCATTTCTGCAGCAATCTTTGGAATAATTTTAACATTTTTGTCTCTGACTACTTGACCAGTGCAGGAATCTACATTGTTCATTTCCTCAGATGGGACAACTACTGACAGCATCTTCTTTTTTCACCATGCGAGAGAAAAGTAGAGCATGAAGTAAAAAGTGGTGATAACAGAGCACTACAAGTGAAAGCAAGATGCTGGTAATAATCTCAGCAGTGAAAGCATGAACACTGGTGCAATGTGCTTCACTATTTCCAGCTCCCTTTAGCTGTTACATCGCTCTTCTCTACGTATGGTTCTACAAGCATTCGTGAAATCCCAAGCAGTGTTCCAAAGGAGCAGTGATACACAAATCCTCAGTATGTGTGTAGGTGTATATAGGAACATATCCACAAGTATATGCACATGTATGAAGCGCAAAATAGTTGTCATCTTTTAGAAGGAAGTGTAAAAGGTTCCTTTTGTGTTCCATGTTCCATAAAATCCTTTGTTTTAAGTAACTCATACTGCCCCAACTCAGCAAGGCTAATGTTCACATTTTGATGCTATAATTGTAGATAGCACTTAAACATTTAAAGCATCACTTCATGGGGCTTTAAGCACCAGAGGAAAATGCATATGTAGCAAGAGAACTGGTAACTAAGATTTATAGCTTAACCTTGAATTATTGGGAAATATTTTATAATATTCTGGATTTATGATTCTCCTTCCTGGAGACTTTGACTTTAAAAAATGAGGCTGGACTTCAAGAAGCAAGTTCACTTCTGGTTTTCTTAACAAGATGGTGTCCTTGAACTGTAGGAATCTTCTAACAATATGACATAAACCAGACAAGCCTTCAAGTAATCTGGGTGCTCCCTTAATTGTCTTACAGCTGAAGGCTTTGACTCCAAAATGAGGTACATGCTTCCTTATATCTGCAAATGTACAGAGACACTGAATGAAAATTCTACCTTGTATTGTGAAGCTTACTTAAGGTTAAGATATTCCTTTCCTCTGTATCTAAACTTTCAAAATACCTTTTCTGTTTCCAGATTTGTAGCATATGAAACCTTTCCACTCTAGAATATTGTAATTTTCTTTAGCTAGAATAGCCTTTCTTAGCTACAGAAAAAAATAATTCAGAGGCAAATTCTTTAAAGCCTTAAAGTCTCACACCGCACTTCTTCACTGTGAGGGTCACAGAGCGCTGGAACAGGCTCCCCAGAGAGGTTGTAGAGTCTCCTTCTCTGGAGACTTTCAAGACCCATCTGGATGCATTCCTGTGCACCCTGTGCTAGATTGTATGGTCCTTCTCTGGCAGGGGGGTTGGACTTGGTAATCTTCAGAGGTCCCTTCCAACCCCTAACATCCTGTGACCCTATGATACGTGAAACAGATTCCTTGCCCTGCAGTCTGACATATAACTTGTTCTTCAAGCTTACATACAACTATTCATTTGATGACTTAAACTGATAGACATGCTTATAACAAACTCTTTCCTCTATTTAGGAGTGAAAAACATGCCTATAGGCTATTACATTGTTTTATGTTACAGACCTTTGCACCTCTCAGTTATCTTAGTTATAAAAATATAGAGAATTGGAGCACATGATGAAGCAACAGATATTGAGAAAATAAAGTTTTGTCACTTTACACACACACACACAAAATTGAAAAGAAAAACAAACTAAAAGGGGCTGTTATTGCTGTTTTCAATTACCTGGTGGGTGGTTATAGAGAAGACAGTCAAATATTTCTCAGAATTGCAAAATGGAAAGATGAGGAACAACAGGTACAAAATACATCAAGGAAATTTATGTCTTAATATTAAGAAACAAATTTTCACATGGACAGTCATCCAATGGAATGAGTTGCCCAGAGCAGCTGTGGAGCATCCATCCTCAGAGCCAAAACTCAATTAGAAAAGGCTGTGAGCAACTCCCACTGAAGTAAGCCCTGCTCTAAGAAAGAGATACAGGCAGATGATGTTCTGAAGCTCTGCTAGCCTAGGTTTCTCTCTAACTCTGAACATATGAACCAGAAGAGTTTCAACAAGTATTTGGGGAAAGAAATGGGGGTTTGGTTTCTGAAATCTGGGGGTTGGGTTGCTTTGGGGGTTTTGAGAGATTGTTTTTTTTGTTGGTTGGTTTGTTTGTTTGTTTGTTGCTTTCAATAGCTTAAAAACTTGAAAGATTATTTTACAGCTACTTTCCTTAGTGTCCAGGAGAAACTACAAAACTCTCAGATTTTTTTGTGTGTGTGGGGGGGGGGGGGGTTGTTTGCTTTGTTGGTTTGGTTGGGGGATTTTTGTTTGGTTTGCTTTGCTTTGCTAGGAATAGATTTTAAATTATCAGAGGCTCCCTTTCGTATTTAGGGCCACTAACTGATCAGACAAAGAAAACCACTGAGGCATTAGGTGTATGTGTTTGAAATACCTGATATATTGAAATTCAAACAGGTTTTTTTTCAAGCAGAATTCCTAAGAAGGAATTGTGACAGGGAGTCTACATTATTTGCTTTGAAGAAAAAATTATGAGACCCATGAACCTTCAGAAGAACAACTCCTTCAAAAGGGCTCACCTCATGGCTGTATGGGATTTTGCAAAGTTAATGTATATACGTAAAGTGGAAAAACTTGCAAACTGTACTAGGCAATTTCTGGAAACAGTGGTGTAGTATCGAACAAAATGCTCCTGATTTTCCCTTTTTTGTTTTTCCCCTCAAAGAAACCCATTATTTCTTTCATCTACACTAAAACTATGGGCCAAATCCTGTAGTCCTTAAGAAGAAAAAAAATTAAAAAAAAAAAAAAAAAGGAAAAAAAAGGCATTTTACAGACCTCCTGCTGGTCTCCTGTACAGAGTAAATGAGTAGTCCAATGAGGTGAAGGGCACAAAGAAAAGGAGCTTTAAAATACAGTCCATATGGAGAGAAAAACTGCATATGAAATGCACCAAATAAACACTAGAGATCTATCAGAGCGTATTGGAGCAGCTTTTGCTGAGACACATGTAGCAATTTGTATGCACATGCCTACAAACACACTTCATTCCACATACAGCTACCCAGATTAAAATGCTTAAGCCCGTCTTGTTTTTAGACATAACACATTGAAACCCACATACCCTTTGACATGATTAGCAGATAGTTGCCTTGAGATAGTACCCTATAGTCTCTTATTGTTGCATCTTTCAGATCAGCTTTACAAACATATCAGAACTATATTCAGGAAGAGAAGGGCAGAAAAGATAAAAGATACAGATAAGCAAAAGTATCTACTTAGTCAGATCAAAGTGATCATTGCATGTATCATTTGGGGTTTTTTTCTTACAAAAAATTCACTTCAGTAATTCCACCTTTTGCAGCCCACCTTTATGTTTCTCCTTACCTCTAGAGTTAGCCCTAAGATGATACAGGGACAGGGGAAGAAACTTTAAAACTGCTTTTGCATTACAGAGTAGGGCTGATAGTGCTTTTTATCAGCATGTGTGTGCTGGACATTATGAAATTTTTTTTCCCAGCAAGTGGTCAGGCATTGGAATGTGCTGCCCAGGGAGGTGGTTGAATCACCAACCCTACATGTGTTTAAAGGTGGTTTGGATGCAGTGCTTGGGGATACGGTTTAGGGGTGAGCAGTATATTTTGATCTGGCAATGCTTTCCGATGCAGCAAGAACACCTAAAAGGCAAGATAAGGCTACCCAACATCTGCATTCATTCCCATTAAACTCCTTTAGTAACTAGGAATTTTTAATTAACTAAAAATTTGATTCCTTTTTAAAACTACAGTCAAGAATTTTAAAATATTACTATCAATCAGTTTCCTTTAAGTAAATTATGGAAGCCAAATGCTTCATACTGTTTAAAATCATGTTTCATACTTGAATAACAAAAATAGAAGAATCGAATTTTCCATGCATCATGCTCAGCATACAAATGCTATGAAAAAAAAAGCAAAGTTCTGTAGTTGCAAATATCAGCATAGCTGACTAAGAAAACTACAGACATGCAGACCTTCTAATTATTCTATGCATACTTAACAAGTTAGCTCTGAAATGCTAGGACTCTGTAGAGAAGTTACTTCTTGTGGATGGTGAATTCTGAGGGTGGCTGTGGGTCAACACAGTCTCAAGCTGTGCCAGAGAAAGTTCAGGCTCGAGGTGGGGAGAAAGTTCTTCATTGAGAGAGTCATTCACCATTGGAATGGGCTGCCCAGAGAGGTGGTGGAGTCACCGTCCCTGGAGGTGTTCAAGAGGGGATTGGATGTGGCACTTGGTGCCATGGTTTAGTCATGAGGTCTGTGGTGACAGGTTGGACTTGATGATCTCTGAGGTCTCTTCCAACCTTGGTGATTCTGTGATTCCATAACTGAATCCAGTTTTCTTTTAATATCTGGAGTTTATAGATTTGCATACAGAGCTATGACTGAAAGCAGTTTGCAGAACTGTGCATGAAGTTTGTTTGGAGCACCTTATGTTTTCCTTTTTGTCTTTTCTTGAAAATCCAGTCCTCCATAACTAATAGTATGTTTTTTTAATGTCTTTTTTTGCCTTAAACTTCCATTTGCTCTTTTGAGTTTTGTAAAATAAATTCTTTGACAAGGGAATGTATTAAGATGTTATTAATATTTGTGGGTGCAATAGTATCACAACATACATCTAGCCGCAGGCAGAAGTTTATTTTCCACACAAACCTTTGGTTTGTTGCTAACAAGCCTATCAGATACTGTCTACGGAGGGGGGAAGGCTCCCATAGCAAAGTCATCCCTTTATATTTTTAATCTGCAAATTGCAAAACAGCAAAAAAAAATTATAGAGGAAGTTAAAGTTACTGTAAAGTGTCAGGTTTTTTAACTTCTTACCGTAGCTCCCTTCCCACCCTTTGATTCACATACCTATTGACACAACTTCCTACGCAGTACAGCCTTTTTTGTCTTTAGTATCATTCTTGCTGTCATAACAAGCATTTCACTGGAACTGGAAAACATAAAAAGATAAAAAGAGTGAGAGGACCAGAAAAAAAACACTGATGTCAGATAGTACAATGAGAGGAGGTAGCTGTGGTAGTTTTAGGCTGTACCTTTAAAATTTTCCACAGATCTTGAACAGACAGTAGTAACATGTAAATAAATCACTATTGGATGTAAAAAGGAAAACAATGATAAGTTCTAAACAATCCATTAGACAGATAACAAATGTAAGCTAGTAATGAAAACAATCTTTCTCTCTTTTTGTTTCTTTGGCTCCAGCTGATGCTTCTCCTGGCTTTACTGACCTTGGCTGCATTGCTTTTGTTGTGACTGCTATTAACAACTTATCTGCTCGCTCTTTTGTCACTTTTGGGTCCAAGGGGAGTAAAGAAGTGGGGAGGGTGGGGGAGACAGAAGCTGTTGCAGCTCCCCTGTTTTTTTGGCCCGCAGGGGGGAGCTTGTGCTGTTTATTAATTGTAAATGTTGTATATTTTGTACATATTCATTGCTTTCTCATTGTAGATTGTAGTTTTGCTTGTAAATACAGCTTCATTTACTTCCAACTGGGCTGATCTGGCAAATTTCATGTTGGGGGGAATTTTCAACCCACCCCATTAGTTTATGCTTAGAAACAACAGGAAATTGATAGTGCTCTACTTGTAATGCTTTATACAGTCCCCAGTGTAATAATTGGACTATATAGGACATTTTTGGACGTATTATGCACATTATGAAAAATACATCAACCTGTTGCTATTAGAGCCAGTTTGCACAACATCCAAAAAGCCTGACACTGTAACACTAAACAGATATCATATGTACACATGTGAGTTTTTCCCACCCTACCTCACTGTAGCTCACAAGCAGAAAGCCTTGGCCTTTTATCACAATTTCCATCCTTCTTCCTAGGTAGGACTATAAAAGTCTGGCTAAAGGAGCAAGTAAGAGAAATGGCAGTGCTGTGCATACAGATGAGTGCAGTAGCCTGCCTGAAGGTTGTACTGAACATAAGGCTCTGGACAGCCAGCACAGAGAAAGCTGCTGTCACCTACAAAGTGCAGGTGTGGCTCTCCATACTATCACAGGCTATTGTACAAAGCCAAAGTCATCTTTGATCTGAAGGCAAGGAGGAGTTGAGTGGCCAGAAAGAGTCTGTAAAAGAATAATTTCTGAGATTCTGAGTACTTTGGAATAAGGTATTCACTCCTTCTAGAAAAGGGAGAGAAGTAAAATGGGCAGCTGAACTGCTGTAATATTCTGAATTTTAGGGCACACATCTATCAACACCTCTGCTATTAAGAGGAGGATCTCAGATGGCCTGGAAGGGAAAGATCCAAGAGGTCACACTGACAGAATAAAAGCTATTACTTGCTAGGCCTTTACTAAAGGATTTCAAGGGATTTAATTTAATTTCAAGAGGGCTTTGAGAGCCAATATTGTGTAGTCTTTTATCAAGGGATGCTTTGCCACAAGCATGAACATTCTTTTCTTTTTTAAGGTATCTTTTGAAATTTTTCAAAGCAATGATTTTTTCTTTTGAGACACTTCTGTTACAGCTTGTGCCATGCTCTGGGATAGAAGGTTTAATCCATGCTGCTTCTGCTGTCACCTTTAGTTTCAAAAAGGAACAGTGCAAATATCTACAATATCCTTAGGACAAAATACAGAGAATATTTTTGCGCTAATTCCAATTGTTTCTCTAGAAAAAGAAATCTTTCAGGCAGTTATTTCAGAGACAAATTACACAGAAGCTCAGAACTACCAAACTGATGATAATTTGTCTGCATTGCTCATGCTGATCACTTGCTAATTCTGGTTCCATGTTTTCCTCCACAAGTTCTCCCATAACATTTCCATCTTAAAGAGTGCTATGTACATAAAGCAATGATTTCAAAGCGATAGTAAATACTGATCAGTGGATGACACATTATGACATTGCCCAAAATATTCACCAGAGCTGGCTCAGAGAAAATTATCTGATGCAATTTTTTCTCAGTGGCAGCCCTGGAAATATAAAGTCTTAGATACATCTCTTTGCTGGACAAAGCAGCAAAACTCCTCACAGTGGGAAAATGTGAAAGGTGCTGTGCACAGACATGCTGGCATTTTTTAAACTCTCCACAGAGCAGCGTAAATCAATTGGCTTTTAAAGTAGTCTGATACTAGAAATCAAGACACATCTAACATGCTATAACTGTTCTTAGTTTAGCTAAGCTCTGAAATTAGTTGCAAGTGAAGTGTTTGACAGAAAACCAAAACTAATGGTTGATCACCTTTTTTTTCCAAGCTCCTAAGAGGGTCAAGTGCTTTAACATGATCCTCATCAACAGAATTATTTTCTGCAATGCAAAACTCAAACTCTTATGAGTTACCCACACTCTGGCTTCCCAAAAAAAAGAAAAAATGTGATTACTGCATGAAGCCTGACAAGAAAAGTTCTTTCTCCTCTAAGATGAGGAACTGCCTGACAGGCAAGATTTGCTACTCTTATAGCCATGTGAGGAGTGAGAGAAACAGAGAACAGAAATACCAGAGACATGATGTGGAGTGGTGAATAGGCTAAAATTAGCTAATGTTCCAATTTCTTTTATAAAGGGAGGTTATGTTTTCTGTTGTTGGGGGGGTGGGTTTGTTTGGTTGGTTGGTTTTTATTAAACCAAAAATCCTAGAAGACACTAAGAGATTTCATATCTCAGTGCACAAACACATCCTTGTGTATGTATGCTTGCAATAGCATAAGCACATATGTATGTTTCTTGGTTTAAAAATACCAATTTAAAAGCAGGTCTTACAAAATAAGGAGAAAAACAACCTCATCAGCTTCATAATTATATGAAGAACAATATCAGGAAATTTTACAGACTAGCTTAGCTAAGGCAAACCTACTCTGGCCTTAAAGACATATTGCCAGGATTTATCATTTTTGCATCCAGTTTTTGTGTCTTAACTTTCCAAACAATCACCTGATTCATGAAGGAAAAAAAAAAAAGGGGGGGTGGGGGTGGGGGTGGCGAAAGGCAGCAAGTTTTCCTTCTTCCTATTGTAGAATTAGTATTTTCACTACGAGGAAAGAATTCTTGTTATTCCTTTTATTCACTTTCAGTTTAAGCTGGTGTTGCTCAGCACTGGAATGAAATACAATGAAATGACTGAGTAGAAAACTAAGATTTTGTCAAAGGTCAGAAATAAGCCAAATGACCTTGATATATATACAAAGCAGCAGCACAGAAGCGCAGTACAGAGGACTTCAGGTTCAACTCCTCTAGGCTGCAAAGTTGAACTGCTTTCTTTGCAGCATCTTTGTTTATCTTGGTAAATCTAACTTAAGGCAGCACTGAAACTTTCTGATACACTACACTTGGTTTTCTTCAAGTGCATGCTGAGCTGTGACACAGTTGCAAGTTGTTGGTTAGCCTACATAGTTCAAAATACACCTACATGACTCCCCACTTCCCCTCCACGCCTGCCTGCACAAACACACACTGGTGAAGCTGAAAGCTTCTTTCAGGAAGGCAGCAATTCTAAAAAGTCATTGGGAGGATGTAGTAAGAGAAGAGGCATATTCTTTCTGCAGAAGGATGAGAAAGAAGCAGTAAATAGTTGCACTGAGAAAAAAAATGTAAAAAGAGAAAACATTAACTGAAATGAAACATTGCATGCTGGGTTGTGGGGATTGGAACAGAAATGGCAGATGAAACAAACAAAGGAGACTGCGCAAGTAAGCTCAAACCCTTGAAATGCGGTATAAAGACAACTTACTATCCAAGACAGTCCTAACTTTGCAGATAAGAAAGTAGAAAGAATTTAGACTAGTGAAAGGAATGCATGTTTGTTATTCTAGTGTAGCAGCAAGAGTGTTATCTTTACCGAAGTATTATGTCAATGTTAGAATAAGCTAATTGACACAGTTCTGGTCTTTGTAACTTTTATGCATTACATCACCAATCTTCAGGCAGGTATATAAGGCCCTCAGATGCTCTAAATAAATGTCTTCAATTATCACATTAGAGTCTGTGACCAGTCTGCCATGTCACTGGGTCTGGCTGGGATGGAGGTTGTGGATTTGTGACTAAAATTGTGTTGATAGCACACCGATACTTTAGGTGTTGCAGGGTGTCAAAACTTTCTCTGTTCCTCATTCTGCTCTCCCCCCAAGAGCAGGATGGGGTAGGCAAGAGGCTGGGAGCCAGGACAACAATCTGGGCTGACCAAAGGGGTATTGCATGACACGCAACTCCACACTCAGCAGTAAGACTCGGGATTCAGTTTTTCCACAGTAGCCACTACTTGGAGGCTGACTGAGTGTTGATCTGCACGTGGGAGGTGATGGTGTGCGTGGCCGTTGCATCACTTGGCCTTTCCCCAGCCCTTTCCCTGCATTTTTATTTAAGTGTTTTTATCTTGACCAACAAGTTTTCTCTCTTCTGTTCTTTTGATTCTCTCCCCATGCCACTGTGGGGGAATGAGCAATCTGCTGGACAGAGGGAGGCTTGCTTGCTGGCTGGGGTGACCATACCATACACTGAGAATAGGAAATAATCACAACTATACTAAAGGTCAAGTTAAAAATTAACATGGCCGTTTTAGGGACTGTGTAGGGTTTTTAACCTTTTTTTTTTTTAACAGTATTTACATTACCTGAATTATCACATGGGTTGGGGGTGGGGAGGGGGAGAACCCAACTTTTTTAAAATTATTTTTCTCCTGAGAGTTGAAGAGACTTACAAAAAAATAATTAAATACACAATTCATAGTGATTTTCTGTGAAAGTTATACCTGCTATAGTTTCAAGCATAATTACTCATATCCAGACACAGACCAAATTTAGGAAAAACTATGAGCTGGCTTTACAGGTATGTGTTCAATATAGGGTAAACAGACGCTATGCCAGATGAAGCTGGGGCTGTGTTGGCAGACTTGGCCAGCAGTCAATAAGCTCACCCAGACAGTATGGCATCAACCTTCCTTTGGCAATATTTTAATATTTATTCACTCTTGCTTACCTATTTGTTCCTCTGTTTTTCAGGCCTCTGAGTGAAATTCAGCCTGCTGAGATCAACTGCACTGATGCCAACAAAGCAAGACCATCACTGTCAGAAAATGCTGTGGTGAGAATCCTACCTCACAGACATAAGTACAACCTCAGTACAAATTTCACAACTATTTTTATTTATTCTTGTTGATGTTATTATTTAACATAAGCAAACATGATTATTTAATTCAGAGAGGAGAAGCCATGATATTGAGAAATGTGTGATGGCTTTCACCCCACACACATTAATTTATGCACCAAGACCTTTTGACCATAATGCTGACAGAAGCCCTCTACCCTTTCTCAAGATGGCAGATCTTACACCATTTAAAGATGCTCCATTTTCATCAGAAAAGCAGGCCCCATCATGATGTACAAAGCTACACAGGTGTGCATCCTGCTTTCCTTACTTAGACCTTTCTAGAGCAACAGAACAAAAGGCACACACCGACACACAAAAGCACCTGTGCCAGCTGCCCTATTTAACACATTATCATCAAATCAGTGTTGTTGCTTTGAAGCTGTGGCCTGAACAAAGCTTCTACTTAGTAGTCATAGCATCTCATTTGGAAAGAGTGTTATATTTTTATACAAAAAAAAAAAAAATGTTTATGCTTTGGGAAGCACAGAGTCACAGAGGCAATGCATGGGAGACCTTCAATTTAAACCCATTTCAACAAAAACTCTGCCTGCTCCCCTCCTACATACAGGAGAACCAGTTCATGCTTAAACCACAATAAAAAGGATGTCACAGCACTACCTTTACTGCTCAGCAGCAAATAGACTGAGAAGCTATATTCATGATCGGTAAGGCTCGATCTGAGAAACAGCAAGCAGTTTTTCTTTCTCTAAATAAAATAATCTGAACTACCTGGAGGCAACTTGCCTGCTGGCCCTGACTTTGCTGTTGCAGAGGGGAGACAGGAGCTGCACAGCCTCCATCTAAACTCGAAATGCCTGATTTAGAGTGCTTCTGCTGATTAAGCTGTGGATGAGCAGGGGAAGCTCATCAGGCTCTCTCACCCCTTGTAAAAGTCTTCATTGCCTTGTTCTAAGGCTTTGCTTTGGTGGAAGGAGAATGCCAGAACTGAGCCCATATTTCCTTTTCTGTTGGTGGGGATAACCAGAAAAGGTTCAAGCAAATTCTGAGGATCAAGATATCTGGATGAAATGCTGAGAAGAAAAGAGACAAGTCTTTAAATACATAAGAAACAAAACCCAAAAAACAGACAAAAACTTGTCTCTGCCCTCTCTCCCTCTGGTAGCAACTCTCCTCCCCCCATCACCAGTCACCACATCAGCTTCTCTTCTCTAATTAAACAAGTCTGGAGCTGACTTGGAAAGAAAGCCAGCAACTACTACACAGAGAAGTTTATTAGCTTGTGTGATGAAGTAGGAATCTCTTTGGTCAGTTGGTGGCTTAACCTACTTCATTTTAATGAACTATCCATGAAGTGGGAGACACAGAAGTACCATGTCAACATAGTCTGAGATCATCACCATCATCATGATGACAAGCTTTGAAATCAGTTCTAAGTAGCAGTACTTTGTGTGCAGTCCAACAAAATAGGTACAAGCTCCAGCCAAAATAAAAAATCATCTCCCCTGCAGAGGTGGGGCAGTTTCACACTGATGCCTAGGAAATTTTCCATAGTAGAAAGTGGTAGAATGCAAATAAAATTACCATTGGATGCAAAAGAAAAGTAATGATAAAGTCTAAATAATCCCATTGGTCTGATAACTCACATAAAGTTAGTTGTATAAACTAACTTGCTCTCTTTCTCAGCTCTTCACTCTAGCAGATAGTAGCTGGTGCTTCTGCTGGCTTGCTGACCTTGGCTGTGTTTCTTTGTTGTGGCTAAGTACTAACAAGCTACTCTCTCCTTTTCTCCTCTTTCTTCTTGTCCTGGGGGGCGATGGGGAAGCTATTAGGTAGTCGCTGGTTTCGTCCAGGGTGGTTCTTGTATTGTTTATAATTGTAAATATAGTATATTTTGTACATATTCATTGCATTTCATATTTCTAGATGGTAATTGTGCTTCTGAATAGAGCTTCAGTTGCTTTCAACAGAGCTGGTCTGACAAATTTTATTTTGGGGGTTAATTTCAACCCACCACAAGAGGCATTCTAGTACCTGCCTGATGCCATGAGGAGAGTCAGCATGGCATGTCACCACATTGCACATGAACTAACTACACAGAAAATTATAAACTGAGATTTTATTTTTTTTTAAATTCAGAAAAATATTGGAATTTGTGACCTGTAATACCTGCAGTTCAGCTGATCTGCTTAAGAAATATGTGGCTTCTTTAATAATGGAAAAGCTTTGTAATGTGTCCAGGGGTTCATTCTTTTTTCCATAAAAATTCACCTTATAGAACTATTTTCTGTGAAATATTAATTAAAATCAATAGCCTGTAAATATAAATATTCAGATCACTACTGAGGCCCACATAACATAATTACAGTATTGACAACTGCTCTGAAAAATCAAATGCTCTGACCTCTGATGCTTTCAGCCAAGTCCAGAGATTCTGAAACAGTTTTGTTTGCTAGAATTTTGTAACATTTCTCATAGCAATGAGACTTGCTTGACAAGACCCCTTGCCTGCAATGCACTTTTGATGTCTGAGACAAGCCTGACATTTCCACTTCCTATTTAATTTTTACGCTTTGAAGTTCTGAGACCAAGTTTCCTGCCCCAAGTAAACCAAATCTCTTCATTTTTTTACTTTCATTTTCCACTTCTGCATTTCTTTGACAGTCAGAACATTTGGAGCTGAGCCCCAGTGACACAACAGCCTTCCTAGCTCTACAGTTTCCATATTTTCTCTATGACTGATAACCACTGCTTCTTTTATGTATGAATAAAATAAACTTCAAGGCTGTGCATTAAGTTCTTCTAAAAATAGTGCTGTGTCAGCTACAGCAGACCTCTGATTTCAGTGCTGAAGATGAGGAGGTATCTCTCTCAGGTTTTGGATGAAGGAAGAAACCTGATGACTAATATGCTGTAAGAAACAGACATTTTCCCAAGAGGAAGCCTGAGTAGAATTTGACTACGCAACATCACGAATCAGAAAACAAAACTATTTCCTTTTCAAAGTTTTAGGGCTGCTGTGATTCAGAACACAGATGAAAATAGTAATAGGTCAAGATATTTCTCCCTCCTTTTTGCCTGAAGCCTGTAGCTACTGTAGGAGAAAAAGCCTCCAACTTCATAACAGTACAAAGTCACTCCTAAGGACCAGGTAACAGCCTTGCAGCAAGAGAGTACCATGACACAGCTGCCCTAGGAAGGCCCAGAAAAGAAAGGACCATTAAAAGAGAGAACCTAATAATCTGTATAAGTACACATTTGATATTTTTATGTATAGATAAACATATATATAATTGCAGCCAGAAAAACCCATTTCCACGAGAAGGTGATCTCTCCTACTCATACTATGCAGTATTAAAAAAAAAATAAAATAACGATCTATTTTAATACTGTATCTGGACACATAGCCCTTCTGGGCAATGTCCAAAGTACCTGTGACAAGAGGATTTCTTGTTTGGTTGGGCTTTTTTAAAAGAGGGATTCCAAATACAAACATGCTGCTTATTGATGCAGAGGCTCACAGGTATTCTTTCCTAATGCAGGGAACAAGATATGCATCCACAGCCATGGTTATGTATTTATTTGACTGTTGTATGGCTTAGGAAGACCAAGAACACAGAATCATCCCAAAATTGTCAGGGTTGGAAGGGACCTCTAGGATCATGTAGTTGCAAACCCCCTGCCATGGGCAGGGACACTTTCCACTAGATCACGTTGCCCAGAGCCACATCCAGCCTGGCCTTAAAAACCTCCAGGGATGAGGCTTCTACCACCTTCCTGGGCAACCTGTTCCAGTGTCTCACCACCCTCACGCTGAAGAACTTCTTCCTAACGTCTAATCTAAATCTGCCCTCCTCTATCTTGGATCCACTCTCTCCAGTCCTATCACTACCTGACACCCTGAAAAGTCCCTCATGAGCCTTCTTGAAGGCCCCTTTCAGATACTAGAAGGCCACACCATCAGTCAAATCTTTCAAGAGTCTGGATCTTAGAGCTAATCCCATAGCATCCCACCACAGCACACATCTTCCTCATGGAAGATTACACCTCAGCCACCACATGTTCTTTTAACCCATAGTCCCCAGTGGACTAATTTCCAATAAAGATTGTTGTGCTTTTGCTTTTTTTTTTTTTTTAAGTGAATAAAACTCTAAGAAATTATGCCAAGAACACCAAAGAGAAACCTACAACTGGTTCATTGTGTTCAACTAAAAGTACTTGTTGACTGAGTCCAATTCTTCACAATCCTGGGAAGTTTTATTAAGAGGACATTCCAAGAAATAATGGGTTTTATTTCCTCAGTTTCTCTGACAAGATTACCTATATTCTGTTTCACAATCAAAAATCAAATAAAACAAAACACACACACAAACAAAAAAAAAAACACCAACAAACAAGAACAACTGAATCAACAAATCCCCATTAAGCTACGAGCCATTTGGAGTGACTTTCTTTTCTTTTCCCAATGCATTAATCAGGCAACAGCTTTTCTGTGACCCTGAGAAGAGGAGAACCTTCCTTTCAACCTTGCTGCTGTGTTTACCTGATTGCAGTAGCACCTAGCAGCAATCCAGGCATTGCTGGCTGGTTTGGTATGATCTGGAAGGCTGTTGTAATAACAGACAGTAAAACAAAACCAAAACAAAATAAAAACAATTAAAAAAAAAAAAACCAAGAGCATGGCAGATGTATAAAACTCCCTTTAGCTCCAATCCCTGCAGAAGTTCAACAGCCTCAGCAATCAGCATGACCAGCCAGTCCCAGGGAATCCAGCAGCTGCTGCAGGCAGAAAAACGTGCCAAGGACAAACTGGAGGAAGCAAAAAAAAGTAAGTAACTGGCCTGCTTTTACTGCAGTTTTTAACTGTAAGCTGCTCAGAATCAAAGTGCTCAGACAAGACATTATTTCATCTGTGTGTCACAGCAGTGCTGCTCCTGCTTTTCCTTCTCTCTTCCACTAGTGCTGTGCCTTGACTGCAGCCAGGCATTTAACCAGACCTGAATATTCAGACTTGGCTTAAAATTGTGCACACACATACCTAATTACATTGAATAAGGTTTTCTTTGTTATACTCATCCTGACAACTAGATTAATTCTTGTTTATCTCAATGCCAATAGTGTCATTATCGCCTTCCTCAGATATTTAAACCAGGAGCCTATGTGCCCCTGGCTGCCAGCTCTAGAGGATGAGATTCTAAATTTTCTATTTCTCTTCATAGGTCTTGCATAAATTTTCCAGTGTTCCTCTTTTCTTACAATATCTAGTAACTTGCCTTCTAATCTCAGCTGAGCTTCAAAAAATATGTATATGAAAACAAAGGGAGAATTCAGAACAATGAGAGTAATTAAAGTCTTGAAACCACAAGCACTGTCAGTGCTGTAATAGGTCGTTAATATAAGTCTTATTACATGCCACAAGTAGCCAGTAAGTGATTAAATGTTCAATTTAAAATAAACACCTTGTTCACCAAATGTCTAAGTGCTCATGGCAAAGCATGCAAAGTTCTCCAATACTAATAAATTCAAATATATTTATTCCAGTCATATATAAGCAAAAAGTTAATAAATATGAACAATTATGGTGTCTGCTAGGATTATTTAAATCAAAGAAATAATTCTCTTGGCAGAGTCTTTCCATTACCTATTTCCTTCGTTTTCTGCATTCACCTCCCAGTGATTTCATGCAAACTATGATGACCTTATTCTCCAGAATGTAGGTACCAACCACATGAGTCACTGACCTGCATTAGCACTGAAGCATTAATACTGTTCCATGGAGTTATCTTGATTTAGAAGCTAGCAGCAGGAAACAACATTGTCCTGCTGGACTCAACTGAAATGTATGAAGATAATGTGTGGAGCAAGGCTACAAATGTAAAAACTTGTTTAAAAAATAAACAATCAAAAAAGAAAATGCACACACACATAAAGGGGGGGAAAAAAAGGCAAAATAAAAAGTTTCCATGACATCCTTGAATGTTTCAATATTCAGTATTTCACTATTTTCTAATAGTAATGTCACTATGCCAGCTTGGACATTTAACTATGCCAGAATAATTTAAACAGTTCCCTGGGAGGACAGAATGAGGGAGTTGGGACTGTTCAGTCTGAAAAAGAAAAGGCTCTGAGGAGACCTTATTGTGGCCTTCCAGTATCTGAAAGGGGCCTACAAGAAGGCTCATGAGGAACTTTTCAGGGTGTCACGTAGTCATAGGACTGGGGGGGAGTGGATCCAAGATAGAGGAGGGCAGATTTAGGTTAGATGTTAGGAAGAAGTTCTTCAGCGAGAGGGTGGTGAGACACTGGAACAGGTTGCCCAGGGAGGTGGGAGAAGCCTCATCCCTGGAGGTTTTTTAAGCCAGGCTGGATGTGGCTCTGGGCAATGTGATCTAGTGGAAAGTGTCCCTGCCCATGGCAGGGGGTTTGCAACTACATGATCCTTGAGGTCCCTTCCAACCCTAATAATTCTATGATTCTATGACAAGGAGAAAAGCCTATTTATGCCAAGTCAGAATTATTTCATAAGTCTCTTCTCCAAAATGAATCTGCAGTTAGATCAGCATAAAGGATTGTACACTTTGTCTCTGAGTAAAAAAACTCAGATAAAAGGAAACACACAAAATGCAGCCAATATAAACATTTCAACTGGTTAACCTCTACACACAGTTTGGTGAAACAAGGCAAGAACATACTGCTTCAACCCGGCAAATGCGAGCCCAGATCCACCTGTTACTGGTTAAGATCAGCAGCTTCTGCTCCAAGCCTGGCACTCTGCAGATCAGGGCTGCAAGTGAAAGCAATGAACCAATCCAGTAAGCGCTAATGCAGACCCATGCCTGCTAAAGTGTACCTATGACCTCCTTTGCCATCTCAAAGTCACTGCACAACACCACCAGAGGAATGAGAGGAATGAGTCTGACTATTCTCTTTACACTGTCACTTGAGAAGAATGAATAGCAGATTGTTCACAGGCACAACCAGGAAAAGTCATGCGCAAGAAAATGTGGTTGGCAAAACTCCCCTTATGCAAACCCTTTGGTGTTTACAGTTGATACTCACACGACCAGATCAAACTGTAGTGTGAACACACACCAGATTATATATAAACAGATAATGGGCCTAGGTTTTGCCGATGTGTGCAGTTGGTCATGATGCAAAATCCCCCTTGGACAACTGCAAATTCGCAAACAAAATTATAGACATGAAAGTAAGTGAAAATACAGTGTTAGGGCTCCTCTGTGTATGGCTTTTTTTTCCAGACTTCTTGCTCATTAACCTTTATCCTGGCTTGTAATATCTTTGCTATAATGTTGGCCAATGTTATTCATATCTGACAAATTATTCAAGGCTTGCTGGTAAATGCACACAGAAAAGGCTGAAACTTTAATTTAATTTACTTTAATTGATTCAATATAAAAAAGAGTCAGTCTGCAGTCCTTTGGCCTTTCATGCAAGGCACTGTCAGTTTTACTTTAAGCATAATTTGGACCCTGGAAATAACCAAGAGTTGTCAGAGCCAAGACACCAATTCCTGAAAATCATTTTGGGCAAATCAAAAGAGTGACTGAAGGAGCAGAGGAGGGCAAGGAAGCTGCTGGAGGACCTAGAGAACAAATCTTACAAAGAGTGACTGAAGGAGCTCAGGCTGTTTAGTTTGAAAAAGAAGCTGAGGGGAGACCTCATTGTTGTCTACAACTACCTGAAAGGACATTGTAGAGAGGCTGGTGCTGGTCTCTTCTCCCAGGTAATTAGTGACAGGTTGGCTTGCCTATCCTCCTGTAATTCTTGCTGGTTTTGTATGATCTTGGCTGAATTTCAAATCTTCGCCACCCAAGTGTGCAAGGTTGGATTTTTGACTCAGCTGTGCTCTAGAAAGAATCCCTTCAAGATCAGTAAAGACTTTGAAAAGGCAATCCTGTATTGCAAACAAGTGGTTAATAACAGACTGATTAATTAATTTTGGTTTATCTCTAGTGAGACAGCAGGTTAAGCTCTAGTTTCTGCTTAACTTGATCAGGTGGAGCATATGCACCAGCACATATGTTGGCAGTTGCCTATTCTGCCCACAACATTGTTGAACTAGCAGTAATTTACTCACAGCTTTTTCCACTTAATTAAATAGGAAGCAGCACGTTCCTGCTGTGCCAATCCTAAAGGCAGCAGGGAAAAATGAAATAGCTGCCACCCTACAGTGAAACCCTATAGATTGTGCTTCCTCCAGTGCACTCTCAAGATCTGACATGTATATATACACATACTTTTTGGTGCACTAGCTGTGCTGTCAGAGGCAAATTAACTGTTGTTTTCCAGTTAATCTCTTTCCATTCTCTGTATTGGAATGGATGTATTTATCTATCTGGTGGCCAAATATTCAACATATTTACTACAGATGGCCCCCCAGATGGAATTTGAAATTAAAATCCCACTGATTTTGAAATAATTTAATTTGCTGTAGAGATCCAGTTCCTCAGCTGGCAAAATTGGCAGAGCTTCACTGTAGTCACTCCTCCTCGCAACTTCCAGCTCCAGAGAATCAGCCCCCGGCTTAGCTCCTGAGGAAAATTCTATAAAAAGCTGATCAGCTCCAAATTTGGAGAGGAAAATAAGGGAAAGTTCAAAATACAGAGCTAAACCTGCTTTCAAGTTTTGCTGTCCAGACCAATGTCAGGCTCTTACACAATCCATCAGTTCACACCTACTCATCCCAAGACTTCATATACTGAGTGGCAGAAGCTGAGGGAATAGGTCCTAATGAAACAAATTAAAAAAATCTAAGAAAGTACATTCATGGTTTTAAACTGCCTCTCTGCCCCTTTAAAAATAATCACAGTGCCTCCACAGCAGAAAGACTCTGAAAAATAATTCCCTACACAAGAAAATACTGCACTGATGAATCAAGAGTCAGTAAAGCTATCTAGTTCCTCACTTGATACACACACACCCAGGTCCCATAATAAGCAGAACCACAAAATCAGTCCAGGAATCAAGATTTTTAAAAGGAAAGTCACATTTCAGGAATCTCTCTTTTTCTACTCACCCATTTGCAGATAATGACTTCAGAAGGAGTCATCAACTGGCCAAATAGTTTACCACTGGATGAGGCTTTCTACCCAGATGTATCAAAACCAACAGTCTTCCTCCCAAGATTTAGCTTCCTCATTGCACCGTGCTCAGTGGAAGTGTGCCACATCTGATAAGGTTTCAGAAGGCCAGCAGAGCTGTAACCACAGTGATGTATGAGCCTGGAGAAAACAAATCAGAAATACTAATGCTTGTCTCTCCTTTTACCCTTATCCTTTACATAACATCCCTGCTAGACCTAGGAACTACCTTATGCTCCATGCTTCAATGACTTAACATAGGCTTGATTTGACAAAACCTTAGGACTTTACTTACTACAAAGTTCACTTCACAGTGAACAACATTAAGTATGTAAACAACCCACCTTACAGATCACCATCGTATTTAAGAAGAAAGGGGGGGGAAAGACTTTTAAATCACTTTCATATTTTCATGCATTAGCAGAGAATACCATTTACCTCCTTTTTGCTCTGAATCACTTGCTTCTGAATTTAATAATTCTTAGGGCAATAGGGTGGGAAAGAAGAGGACAAAGCCTGAAGGTTGCAACTTGGTTTGATAGTAGTGAAGATATATCTTGCACACTTTGGAAGTCTGCCAGCTCTAAGCAGAATCCAGTTGGTGTGGGATTAAGGTATGCTGGCAACCAATCAATACAGCAAATCTTACAGAATAACGTCTTTTCCCCATCAGTGACAACTAAAATCTGTTTTCTAGCTGCTACTAGTGCTGATGAAGGAGAGAGAGAGATGTATTTAAACATCACACTGTGGTTTAAAAAAAAAAAAAACACACACAAAAAACCAACAACAAAACACCACACACACACCACACCCCAAAAAAAACAATCCTGCATTTGTGTTATGAGAAAATGTGTACTTGCAAAAAAGACTTCTGCTGTTAACACACCAAGAAGATTTTCATTTGATGCGTGCTTTCACGCAGGGAGCTGGTCTCTGAAGATGGGTACTGGCATGACTGGCTTTCAATCAAAAAGTACCCTGCCTAGATCACTTTGATGCCTCTGACCAGTTTTGTAGAAATAAAGCTGCTGATGACTTTGCTCAAAGCTTTGCCTTTTTTTAGTATGCTACATAAAATATTCTGTCCCTTTTTCCTGTGGAAAAGGATTTGGAGGTGATGATGAATGAGAAGCTGGTCATGAGCAGGCAGTGTGAGCCTGAAGCCCAGAAGGCCAATGGCATCCTGGGTTGCATCAAAAGATGCTTTGCCAGCAAATCCAGAGAGGTGATTCTGCCACTTTATTATGCTCTGGTAAGACCTCACCTGGAGTACTGTGTGCAGGTCTGGAGCCCTCAATATAGGAAAGACATGGACCTGATGGAGCAGGTCCAGAGGAGGGCCACAAAGATGATCAGGGGGTTAGAGCACCTCTGCTATGAGGACAGGCTGAGGGAATTGGGGGTGTTCAACCTGGAGAAGAGGAAGCTCCGGGAAGACCTAATAGCAGCCTTCCAGTACCTGAAGGGGGCCTACAGGAAGGATGTGGAGACTGTTTACAAGGGCCTGTGGTGACAGGAGAAGGGGCAAGAGCTTCAAACTAGAGAAGGGCAGATTTAGACTGGATATCAAGAAGAAGTTCTTAACTGTGAGTGTGGCGGAACACTGGAACAGGTTGCCCAGGGAGGTGGTTGAGGCCCCTTGCTTGCAGATATTCAAAGTGAGGCTCAACGAGGCCCTGGGCAACCTGATCTAGTTGAGGATGACCCTGCTGACTGCAGGGAGGTTGGACTGTGTGACCTTTGGATGTCCTTTCCGGCTCAGACCATCCTATGATTTTATCTCTGTTTTAGAGAGATTCATCTTTTGGGATTCTATGACAAGTGTGATGTCACTGTTTCTTCCAACCATTAGGAAAGGGAAAAAGGCTAAAGCAAGCCAAAGAAGAAGCCACAGCTGAGATAGACCACTACCGCTTGCAGAGGGAGAAGGAATTTAGAAGCAAGCAAACAAATGTAAGTAAGAAACCTGCATGTGTTCTTTAGTTGCATCAAGCTGCTCAATGGGAAAACCATTTGATTCTAACAGTTTTACATGGATTCTTCTATAAACCAACATGGTCATACTGATTAAACACAGGGATATCACCTATAATATGTATAGGCTTCATCCTGACTTTTTTTCCCAGGATTTGTAAGCATTTATAGAAGGAATTGTAAACTTTCACCACTCAAATTCAGATTGTATATCTGATTCATGCTTGAAGAAACATCTTATTTAAGGAAAAAATATCTCTGGATCCTCTTTGGATCTTCAGACCTGTCTCGGTCTGGAGACACAGTTCTTTTAAATATTCCCGTGTTGTGAAATTAGAGGCACAAACGAGGCCAAAATATCAACAGCTAGACTATTTATTACATAAACAAAGTGGAAATAAGAAGGGGAGAGGGAGAAAATGGAAAGGGAGAGAGAGAGGGAGAAGAGGGAAGGAATTAGAGTGAGAGAGAGAGAGAGATAAAAGGAGAAAGTCAGAAAGAGATTATATTACCAACAGTCAGGGGTGGAGAGAGTCCAAGGTGTGTTGTGTTGCCCCGTGATGTTCCAGCGTGTGGTGCCATCTTCTTTCTTCTGCTTTGACAGTGTCACTCAGGTCTTTTAATACAGTTTTTAGTCCTTAGGTCTGTATCCAAGTATTGTCCCTCAGGAATTCCAGGGGCAAGGAAATAATCCTTAGGTAAATATCCAGGTATCGTTCCCCCGGAAATCTTTCTATGTATTTCTGTGTGTTTGGGCAAGGTTCTGGATGGAGGTGGGGGGCCTCTGCCTCCTCCGTCTCCATCCAGACAAGCCCCCACACTCCTTACACATCAGGAAACAGGTGGTAAAAACCATTGTGTCACCCTTCCCAGGGTACTTGATGGGTGGAGATTATCTTGCCCTGAAGGCGTGATGGCTGAGTCCTTGGGTCCATTGTTGTAGTCCAGTGTTATCATGATGTAATCACAAGCTGATTTGCATCCAGGATTGGTAGACAGGATTCTTTGTACCTTCCTTCCAGTGGCTCTGCCCAACACATATCAGCTATTCTCTCAGGGAAGCAGCAAGTGATTTTATCTTTGTTGAGTCACACCAGGAGAGCCAACTTTTAGTCTCTCACAAGACCTCATTCCCATCTTGAAACCAGAGGTTTCAGCAAGGTGTATATTTCTGTAGAATCATAGAACCATAGAATTGTCAGGGCTGGAAGGGACCTCAAGGATCATCTAGTTCCAACCCCCCTACCATGGGCAGAGACACCTCATATTAGATCAGGTTGCTCAGAGCCACATCCAGCTTGGCTTTAAAAACCTCCAGGGATGGGGCTTCTACCACCTCCCTGGGCAACCTGTTCCAGTGTCTCACCATCCTCATGGTGAAGAACTTCTTCCTAAATATCATTATTATTAACCTGTTCCTGGAAGGCAGTCAAAGATTCCTGCTAAGCTACTGCAGAGGGAAGCCTGATGCCAAATTCAGTTTACTGGCTCAGGTAGTCAGACACAATTCTTTCTAATTCTTTGTCACGGTCTTATTTATCTATTCTTCCTCTTACTTTATGGTGCTATATCCAAACTGGTGGGTGTAAATTTTCTCATACTAGGAGACATTCTATATCAGTCCATAATGAACTAGAGCAGCAACAGAAACAGCTCTCTTTACAGAAGAAAAGTTTAAGGCCAGATTTCCAATCAATTTTCTTAGCATCAGTGGTGTTTGCACTCAGGTCTGAGACCACCAAATGCCAGAGGTGTCCTAGTTCTGAATTTTGTGGATTCCAAGGCATGTAATGTCTTAGCAAATTTAGAATGACATAAAACTGGTACGGCCAAGATAAGTGACAGACCTTCAAGGTCAGAGGAAATCATAGACTAAGCAGAGCATCATCTGCATGCTGACAAGGAGAAGGTCTTTTAATTCAGCTAAAGAAAGGGGTGGGAGAGGGAGGAAATTAAAAGAGTGAGAATGAGCTATCTCAATTTACAGTATTAGTACAAACTGAGAAAGCAGGTTCCCAGTCTACAGAGGCTCTTTTTAAAACTGTAATACTTTTCTTGAGGCTTTAAAAATTTATTTAGTAGCTGGATAACATGCAAGCATCTGGGATCTCTGGAAAGTAATTTTCCCCAGTTGGGGGGGGCGGGGGGGAAACAACAACCAAAACCAGCTTCATGAATCTGGTCTAAGCTATACAATCTTTTCCACATGGGACCCTTACAACTTGTCTAAAAGCTGAAATACAATGCCAGCTAAAAATAGTTACTGTAAAAAAAGCTATAACCTTTTCCTGATATTTACAGTTATGTCTATGTCTTGTATTTCTTCCAAATCGGAAAGTGTTTTACATCTGGACTGTAGACAACATTCTTACTGCATTGCCAGGTACCAATAAGTAGAATTGCAAAGGTAATTTGTGCAAAAGTCCAAAATTCAGTTTCTTCTCCTTCCTTAAAGGCAAATTTGGGCTGAAATTACAAGAAGAATAAAGCTAATGACTCCTGCCTTTTTGTGGTCATCCTCTAAGTATCTCAGTAACATCACAGGTTACCTTCAGTTGCCATTCCACCCCAGAGAACCATGGAAGGAACAAGGAGAATACATTACTTATTCCTTTCTTATTCTGTCAGCACGTCTTCTCTTCTTCCCTGTGGAATTCTTCAGCTGGAAGCCAGTTTCTCTGCTGATATCTGAAAGACTTTTCCATAAGGGAAGAATTTGAGGGATGTTGGGGCAGTGGGGGAGGAGAGAACAAAGTCATAGATTTGGAACGTGTGCATCTGTTTATAACATAACCTTGCTAAAATGTTCAAGTAAGTCTAGAGTCAATTAAATTCTAAGCGAATGTCCTGATATTAACTGTGCCAGAAGCTGTCTGGTATGTCGCCAGATAAGAAAATGCAACATTAAAAGACCTTGTCTGAGGCCTGTTGAAGGTTATACATCACTAACTGTTGAAGACATTTCAAGTATTCTGAAACTGTAATTATGCATTGTCAGGAAGGCTTTCCCACATTTTGGTCCTTACCCCCATGCACATTCACTCTTAGTGAGCCCACTGGTGACGGAACTTAGTTGACTAGTCATTAAAAATAGAAAAACAAAATAAAATGAGAGCTAAAAAAGATAAAATGTGTGCAGTGTTGCTCCCACAGCAAGCTGGGAAACTTTCATCACAAGGGATGATTCCCACTGCTAACGAGCATATGAAAAGATTCCCTTTAACCTGCTTTTGTGCATACAGTTCAACCTAGATCATACCTTACAGTTTATGACATGTTTGTGTTATGTTTATGCTAGATGATGAAGAAAAGCACAGTAAACTTGGTCATATATTACCCTTCATTTTGCTCAGAGGACTTTTCCTTTCCAGGTAATGGGCTCCCAAGGTAACTTCTCTGCTAAAATAGAAGACCAAACGACAGAAACCATCCAAACCATCACTAGCAGCTACCATAAGAACATGGAGAGTGTGATGAAAAAGCTTTTGAGCATGATATGTGACATCAACCCTGAAGTACACCCAAACTTCAGGCATGCAATTTAAGATCCACTGATATGCTGGGAAAGGGTGTTAGTAAAAAAAAAAAAAAAAACAGCCTTCCTTCTTAATTGTATAAGTATTTCCTCATTTATTTCGTGTGTACATGTGACCAAAAAAAAACAAAACACCAAAACCCACAACACTAAAGCCAAAAGCACACGGCTCCACACAGGCTTTTGATGTGACAAGAATTTTACAGGGTTTCACAAGATTTGCTGGAGTGCTGTTGGTAGCTAAGCCCCTGTCATTTAGATGGGAGCAAGTCAGCAACAGCAGAATAAATGATTATTGACATCAGCAGCTTTTCAGTGTGAGTCTTTATTCCTTTTCTCTTATAAAGTGTTCTGTCCCAGGATACAACCTTGTATAAAGTTTGTTTATCCCAATTTGTTATTGTGCTTCAGGTCACATGAAAGAGAACATCACAAAAACTTAAAGTATTTCCATTCCCTGATGCACACTGTGTTCAGGTTATAGAACACATGGGAACTCTAGTTTTTATCCAAAACTAATAGGTCAAAAGACTTTCATGTTTTGTGTGACCATTTAAAGCAAAATATAGCTTCCTTGTACACAGTTGTGTTCAAATTCCATTCTCCAAGTATTGTCCTGTTGCTTAACTACACCACAAATTTTATACAGATTTAAGTCTGAAAAATGAGAACAGGAACAATCATTACATACAAAATTGGCCTGGTTCAAGGTGCAGAGTAGCACATCCGTCATTACCTATAGAGTTAGGTCAAAACCATAGGAATCCACTGGCTCAACCTCTACACCAGTCATACTAAGTGTTACCTTATTCCACAGATTGATCATGGAAATCATGTCACTTAGAGCTCAGTTCTGCTGCCCTAGGTGACCTTGGGTAATAGTACCCTCTGCAGTGGCACAGATTTCCCTTGGAATAGATTCTAGTAAGTTAGGAAAATACAATATAGTCTGGTGCTTTCAAGGTGAAGTCCATTAAATCTGACGGAAGGCACTGACAAATAGATGTTAGTCAATTAGAGGGTAGAAAGGCTCTGCAGAGGGACCTCGACCGACTGGAAAGATGGGCAGAGTCCAATGGGATGGCTTTCAACAAGTCCAAGTGCCGAGTGCTGCACTTTGGCTATGGCAATCCCATGCAGAGGTATAGGCTGGGGTCGGAGTGGCTGGAGAGCTCCCAGACAGAGAGGGACCTGGGTGTGCTGATCGACAGCCACCTGAATATGAGCCAGCAGTGTGCTCAGGTGGCCAGGAGGGCCAATAGCATTCTGGCCTGCATTAGGAATAGTGTGGCCAGCAGGAGCAGGGAGGTCATAGTGCCCCTGTACTCTGCTCTGGTTAGGCCGCACCTTGAGTACTGTGTCCAGTTCTGGGCTCCTCAGTTTAAGAAGGACATTGAGACACTTGAGCGTGTCCAGAGAAGGGCAACAAGGCTGGTGAGAGGCCTTGAACACAAGCCCTATGAGGAGAGGCTGAGGGAGCTGGGATTGTTTAGCCTGAAGAAGAGGAGGCTCAGGGGTGACCTTATTGCCCTCTACAACTACCTGAAGGGTGGTTGTAGCCAGGAGGGAGTTGGCCTCTTCTCCCAGGCAACCAGCACCAGAACAAGGGGACACAGTCTCAAGCTGCGCCAGGGGAGGTTCAGACTCGAGGTGAGGAGGAAGTTCTTCACCGAGCGAGTCATTCGGCATTGGAATGGGTTGCCCAGGGAGGTGGTTGAGTCATCGACCCTGGAGGCGTTCAAGGGGAGATTGGACGTGGCACTTGGTGCCATGGTCTAGTCATGGGGTCTGCGGTGTCAGGTTGGACTCGATGATCCTCGAGGTCCTTTCCAACCTAAGTGATACTGTGATACTGTGACTGTGAAATAGGGGGTCTGGCACATACCTGTATGATGAACCTCATTCAATGCCTTGTCACCACTACAAAATTACACTGAATTAGAAACGAAGCTTGAGAAATTGCAGTGACTAGCAAATAATAGCAATGCTTTTCAGTTCAGGTAGACACAGACAAATCATTTCAATTTCACAGCAGTTAGTCATAGACAATCTCCTGTTCCAGCAAGGTTTACACAGCTGACATGCTGTCATGTGTAAAATGACCATAAAGCTGTAGTCAACTTAATGTCAGCAAACATGGCTCCTCAAGGCTGTGCCTGGATGCTACATAATCTCTAAGCACAGGCTGCAAACAGTCCCTTGTATTTAGTTATACTCTGGGGACAGAAGGATGCTGAGGAATGGGGAAGAGACTAGAAATCCTACAGACATCAGCTGAAAGGCCCATTTATTTAGGAGCACTTGGAATCAGGCTGCAATAAGCTTTGTTTTAATGTGGGGATGAAAGAACTCCAGTCCCTCTCTGCACAGGAGCCAAAGCAGGCACCTTGCTGCACAGCACAGGGCACTTTTCCTCATGGTCACACATGCCTCTGGTTTGGGTCACAGCTGCAGTCCCAGCACAGTGCTCAACTGTGAAGCACATATTCTCTGTGAACTTAAAGCAGTCACCAAGATCACAGAATCACAGAATCAAACAGGTTGGGAGAGACCTCCAAGATCATCAAGTCCAACCTATCACCCCACCTTATCTAATCAACGAGACCATGGCACTAAGTGCCTCATCCAGTCTCTTCTTAAACACCTCCAGGGACACTGACCCCACCACCTCCCTGGGAAGCCCATTCCAATGGCAAATCTCTCTTTCTGGGAAGAACTTCTTTCTAAGATCAAGCTAAACTTCTCCCTGTAAAGCTTGAGACTGTGTCTTCTTGTTCTATTGCTGGTTGTCAGGGAGAAAAGACCAACCCCCACCTGGCTACAACCTCCCTTCCGGGAGTTGTAGACAGCAATAGGGTCTCCCCTGAGCCTCCTCTTCTCCAAGCTAAGTAGCCTCAGCTCCCTCAGCCTCTCCTCACAGGACTTGTGCTCCAGACCCCTCGCCAGCTTTGTTGCCCTTCTCTGGACCCATTCAAGCAACTCAAAATCATTCTTAAACTGAGGAGCCCAGAACTCAAGGTGTGGCCTAACCAGTGCTGAGTACACGGGCACAATGACTTCCCTGCTCCTGCTGACCACACTATTCTTGATGCAGGCCAGTATGCCATTGGCCTTCTTGGCCACCTGGGCACACTGCTGGCTCATGTTCAGCCTACTCTCAACCAGTACCTTCAGGTCCCTTTCTGCCTGGCTGCTCTGCAGCCACTCTGTCCCAAGCCTGTCCCTGCTTATCTTTCACAAGGACTCGCTGCAATGATCAGGACTGTTCTGCTTTCCCTACCAGGCTACCCCAGCATGCCTTCCACCAGTTTTCACTTCTAAACATAGGTGAAAGTTGCAGGTTCAGCTGCAGAATTCAGGAGGCCAGTGACCCAAATTGCATCAAGCCAAGCTTTGCTTCCCTCCATTGCCCTGCTTCTTTTTATAGTATTTCCCCCTTTCTCACATTGACCAAATCTGCTCTCTGTCACCAACTGCTTCTCTTGCAAAGATAGAATAGAATAGAATAGAACAGAACAGAACAGAACAGAACAGAACAGAACAGAACAGAACAGAACAGAATAGAATAGAATAGAATAGAATAGAATAGAATAGAATAGAATAGAATAGAATAGAATAGACCAGGTTGGAAGAGACCTTCAAGATCATGGTGTCCAACCTATCATCCAACACCACCCAACCAACTAAACCATGCAACCAAGCATGTCTCCTCCTGAACACCTCCAGTGATGGTGAATCCACCACGTCCCCAGGCGGCCCATTCCAATGGGCAATCACTCTCTCTGTGTAAAACTTCCTCCTGACCTCCAGCCTGAACCTCCCCTGGTGCAGCCTGAGACTGTGCCCTCTTGTTCTGGTGCTGGCTGCCTGGGAGAAGAGACCAACCTCTGCCTGTCCTCCTTTCAAAGCTACTCTCTACTCTTCTGTTCCTAACTGCCATAAGGACATCTCTTATTTAAAGCTTCTTTAAAATATGTTATCCCTCTAAAACACCCTCCTTGAGAGAAACCTGAGCACATGGTGGGGAACAGCACAGGACAGTGTGAATAAGCTCTGTCTAGAAGGGACAGAGCAGCTGTGCCATCTCTCATGCAGTGACACTGCACTGCAATCATGGCAATGACTTGCCTGTGCCCTAGCTGTCACTGCATACTTGATACATAAATTGGGTCTTAAGTACCCAACCTTTCTGAATGTGATTATTTTCTTTATCTGTGGCCAGAATTATGAGCTATTGCTCATGAAAAAGGAATTAATTTATTATGCTTGGCTCTTTGATCTTGAGAGATATAAATGGGAGTGCTTCAAGCACTCTGTGTGTCTGCTTTCTTCTACATTCATTTCTATTTCTGGACAAAGAATTGATGGTTATGTCACCACTTTCAGCTGGGCAGAGGTGAAGGCCAACTTAGATTTCATCTCATTTGTCAAGTTATTGGCTTTTTTTTTTTAATGAAAAGTGTGAAGTACCAGCTGCATCAATGGAATATGGGGGTGCCAAGAAAATGCCTGCTGAATTTACAAGTGCACAAAATCTGTTTTATGTGATATTTGCATATCAGAACAATGGCAAATAATCATTCCATGCAGAAGAAAAAGATACTATAGAAACAAGGAGGTTTAATTTCAAAATGCTCTCAAATGTATAATGAAGCAAAACTGGTTACCTGCCATGGATGACTGGTTAGGTCACCCTTAAGCCAAACAAGTCGTCAAGGTTTAACCAAACAAGAGTTCAGTCTGTAAGGGCTCTGATAACACACGCCCTTCCTCTCCTCTTACTGTGACTCACGTTCCTACCTTGTACTCAACCTGTTGCAGTGCCCAGGGAGGTGCCCAATGTGTGCAGTGTTGATCCCACAGCAAGCTGGGAAACTTTCATCACAAGGGATGATTCCTACTGCTAACGAGCACACGAAAGGATTCCCTTTAACCTGCTTTTGTGCATACAGTTCAACCTAGATCATACCTTACAGTTTATGACATGTTTGTGTTATGTTTATGCTAGATGATGAAGAAAAGCACAGTAAACTTGGTCATATATTACCCTTCATTTTGCTCAGAGGACTTTTCCTTTCCAGGTAATGGGCTCCCAAGGTAACTTCTCTGCTAAAATAGAAGAGCAAATGACAGAAACCATCCAAACCATCACTAGCAGCTACCACAAGAACATGGAGAGTGTGATGAAAAAGCTTTTGAGCATGATATGTGACATCAACCCTGAAGTACACCCAAACTTCAGGCATGCAATTTAAGATCCGCTGATGTGCTGGGAAAGGGTGTTAGTAAAAAAAAATAGCCAGACTCAAAGGAGTAACTACTGTCCTTCCCCCACCAGTAATAACTATATATAGCTATTAGCATTTACAGTATTTCAGTTAGTATCATCTTATTATCAATAAATCAATAAACAATGAAATTAATGGAAATTATTCAAGGTTTATGTCTAATTCCATCACAATCAAAGATATTCACAGTGTTAGGACTGAAACAAGACAACTGGAGAATTTCCTAGACTGGATGAAATGTACACTGGCCTTCAAGAGGGGGTTAACAAGGCTGTCACTGTCTGAAAAAGAGTTGTACAGCTTCTAAATCCACTGATTATAAAGTGCCTAAAACAATGAGTAGTGGAAACAGACTAGAGGAAAGTGCAATAATTGTTTTACACAACTGGGCTGAATTTCTCTGACTGTTTTTCCCTCAGTGTTCTCCTGTGTGTTATAATATATGAGGATGTAGTAATGTGATTCCCATTCACAGGTCATGAGGAAAGATCTCTGAATCCATGCTGGTAAGACTGAATTCCTTTCAAGTCTAGATAAAGCAAACCAAAACAGACAGAGAACAAATTCTATGCTCTATGTAGAGGCTTTCTATTGAATTTCCCATGGATTTCTGAAGAGTTTGGAAGCTGAGATTTGGGAAGAGAAAAACAGAAGTTAGCCTATTACATAGAGTAATGTACTAACTGAAATTAGATTTCCTTCCCTGTATATGGTTGCATCCATTACTTTTTCCATATCAAGATACACTTAGAATCATGGAATGGTCTGGGTTGGAAGAGACCTCCAAAGGTGATCTTGTCCAACCCCCTCTGCAGTAGGCAGGGGCATTCTCAACTAGATCAGGCTGCCCAGAGCCTGGGCAGGTTTATATAATCTGTAAAATGTAAGCCATTCTTGTAAATGATCACATACAAGGAATAAGCATATGTGCAAAGTTCTTGGCAGGACAAAGTATTTCTGTCCATGACTTAAAAGGTTTAGCAGTTCAAGGGTTGTGAGCAATGACTTCCTATGGGACAAGATGACTTGCTGTTGCAGAGCTCAGGAACTTCAACAGGATAGAATCACATAAATATTTGCATTGGAAAGGACCCTCAGGATCACCAAGTGCAACCCAGGACCCTACTCTACAGGGTTCACCCTTAAACCATATACCCAAGCACCACATCCAAACCACCTTCAAACACATTCAGGGTTTGTGACTCAACCACCTCCCTGGGCAGCACATTCCAACACCTGAACACTCTTGCTGGGAAAAAAAAAATGTTTCCTAATGTCCAGTCTAAACCTGCCCGGTCATATCTTGAGGCCATTCCCTCTTGTTCTATCACTAATTACCTGGGAGAAGAGACCAGCATCAACCTCTCCACAGCATCCTTTCAGGTAGTTGTAGAGAACAATGAGGCCTCCCCTCAGCCTCCTCTTTTCCAAACTAACCATCCCCAGCTCCTTCAGTTGCTCTTCATCAGATTTATTCTCCAGGCCTTTCAGAGCTTCCTTGCCCTCCTCTGCACTGGCTCCAGCACCTCCATATCTCTCTTGTATTGAGGTGCCCAAAACTGGACACAATATTCAAGGTGTGGCCTCACCAGAGCTGAGTACAAGGGGACAACAGACTGCCATGAGATACAACCACAAGAGATGTGAACCTGCAGATACAGCAGCCTTGCCCAGATACAAGCAGCCTTGCCCAGAAAGATTCTTAACTGCAGACAAAGCAGGAAAGTCATCTCTGCATAAGGATTCACTGAGCAACCCTGCAGCAAGGGTCCATGACAAACTATGAGAAGATAGCCAGGCAGGGTGAGTGTTCAGATTGAGCATGGGGATTAAATCTAAACATGTTTTTAGGCTACCTTCCAACATTAGCAGTGGCTATTTGGCCAGGTAGGTTATACTGTCATCAATTAAAGACATAGCTACTGTGAAATAGGAAAAGTTCTTCAAAAGGAACGAATCTTACCCCTATTGTCCACTTCATGGCAAGACATTACCTTCAACTGGAATGTCTCTTAACTGAGAGTACTTTATCTTTCAATTAGGGATTTGGGCTTTTTCTCAAATGTATGCAGATTAATCAGAGGTTACCTAAACACAATTATTCTTCAGCCCAGACATCTTTCAGGTTGATACTCTAGGATTTCCCCATCAAATTAACCCATGGAAAGGTACCTGTGTGGCATCTCATGGTCACTTTCTCCTTACCAAGGACATTCTCTGACTGTCCAACATCTGAACAGGGACCAAGGTGCTACTGAAAATAAACATAACATGAAGAAGAACTTTTTCACTGTGAGGGTTACAGAGCAGTGGAATAGGCTCCCCAGAGGGGTTGTGCAGTCTCCTTCTCTGGAGACCTTCAAGACCCATCTAGATGCATTCCTGTGCAACCTGTGCTAGATTCTATGGTCCTGCTCTGGCAGGGGGTTTGGACTCAATGATCTCCTGAGGTCCCTTCCAGTCCCTAACAACCCAAGCCTGTGATAAGAGGGAAGGATACTGGGCAAATACTTTGGGTTGAGTGCAGCAGTTCCGGTTCTTTTCCACCCCCAGAACACACCACAGTCACATGTTGACTAAGTAGGAAACCTGAATGTTGTGTGAAGTTCTGCTCTGTTTCATGTATGCCATGCATATACTTCACAATTATTTCCTCCAGCTGACCACAAAAATGGTGGAAATGCCTGTCACACAATACACAAGTGTCCTATATTCCTGCCAGGTTGACAGTGGCCTGTCCTTCACAGATTTGATTATTCCACATTTTATGACAGCATAAAGCACTTCAGACCCTGAACCTTCCCTGAGGAATGTTAACGCTTGTTGGAAATACATGACCCAACCAGTATGGCTACAGAACACTTGGAAAATGTTACATTGGAGTACTATTAACACACTCTATTGCACTTACAGGACATGACTGCATGTGGAAAACCTGATGACTTGCAAGCTTATTAACTTACTGAGGGTCCTCATTGCTTTTATGAAAGATATGCCACAACTACATTACCTGACCCAGGATGACTCCTGAAAGTCCCTCTTGCCCCAGGTATCTGATATATTCATAGGTACATCAGGCCCCAATATGCCCCCAAATTTCCATGTCACTTCTGGAAATGCAGAAAATTTGAGTAGAGCTGTACTCCAAAAACTGCTACTTCAGTTTAAAACAAGCTTTCCATTTCAGGCCAGAAAAATTACCTCAATATTATACAATCAGAGAATGGTCCAGGCTGGAAGGGATCTGGAAAGAGTCATGTAGTCCCATGCCCCCTGCAATAAACAGGGACGTCCTCAGCTGGACCAAATAGAACCAAATTTGCATAACCTCTTCTCTATATTTCAATGTAAATATTTATTTTACACTCTGTGGCACTGATTTGGTGTAGAAATAGACAGACAGGTAACAACAGATTTATAAAACAAATTGATTCAAACCACACACATGTCACTTTGGAAAATAATTACAGCATTTTGTGGCAGTGCTCCTTCCATTCAGACTTACTTGTGGGAAAGAACACAAATACATGAGTAATCTCATTGTTGGCAGTGGGATAATTCACACTTGTGCTTAAAACTCAGAAAAGGTGAAGTGTGGTGGCAGTTCAAAGCACAGAAGTGAGACATACTGTCAAGGACTAGAGGAAACGGTTTTAAGCTGTTCCAGGGTGGCTGGACACTAAGAAATATTTCTTCACTGAAACATCAAACCTGGGAATGGTCTGCCCAGGGCAGTGGTGGAGTCACCATGCCTGGAGGTGTTCAAGCGGAGTGTGGACCTGGCACTTGGGGACATGGTTTAGTGCTGACCCTTCAGTGCTGGGTTGAGGGTTGGAGTGGATGAGCTTTGAGGGGCTGCTGGCTTCTTCCTTCATCTATTTGTTTATTACAGGTTGCCCAGGGAGGTGGTTGAGGCCTCATCCCTGGAGATATTTAAGGTGAGGCTTGACAGGGCTCTGGGCAATCTGATCTAGTCAGGATGTCTTTCCTGACTGCAGAGGGGGTTGGACTGGATGACCTTTGGAGGTCCCTTCCAGCCCAGACCATTCTATGACTCAGTGAGGTCTCTTCCAACTGAATGTATTCTGTGATTCTGTGACAAGGTACCGGTACACCAGAGGTGCTAGAAATGGACTCTGATCCATACATTTTCTCTGCACCCTCTGCCTCACACTGGCACAACTTTTCTGCCAGCCCAGGAATGTATGCTGTGGCTTTTTCATAATCTCAGGAGCTACGCTGCAATCTCTGTTATAAATCTGGCTCACCATGCATCAGAAGGCTGCGCTTCATCTCTTACTTGTGGTTTCCTAGCTGATAGCAACAGTGAAGAATGTTTAATAAATTAAATAACCATGCCTTATATCAGATTAACACTTCTTGCTAACATATCTACTAATGCCGGTTTCAAGGAAAGAAAACAGCATTGTTTCCTATTAACACTTAGCTGCTCTGTCTGCATGAGCTATGGGAAATATTTCTCGTGGCACAGGTTGCCAAACCTGTTCAGCACATTTCTTATAATGGCTTTTCCATTTAGTTCTGGAGTAAGAAAATTAATATTCAGCACCTTTTTGTTTAAAAACCATTTTTCTTCCATATTGTTTCTTAAATACCCTTTGGAGTCACTCATAAACATTAAGTGACCTTAAGACAATTATTTGCTTCAAGATATAGAGTCTGCAAACTCTTCACACATTTCTTTAAGTACTTCAATTCCTACTAACTTACACAATTTTTACTTACAGATACATATGTGCATATGACCACAACTATTCCCATATGTATCACAATGTTAGGGTCTGGAATGGACCTCGAAAGATCATTTAGCACAACCTCCCTGACAGAGCAGGATCATGTAGATCAGGTCACACAAGAATGTATCCAAGTGGGGTTTGAATGTCTCCAGAAAAGGAGACTCCACAACTTTTCTAGGCAGCCTGTTCCAGTGCTTTGTCACCCTCACAGTGATTCCGTATATTCATGTGGAAACTCGTATGCTCCAGCTTGCACCCATTGCCTCTTGTCATATAGCTGGACATCACTGAGAAGAGCCTGGTTCCATCCTCCTGACACTCACTCTTCACATCTTCGTAAACATTAATGAGGTCAGTCTCCTCTTCTCCACACTAAAGATATTCAGCTCCCTCAGCCATTACTCATAAGGGAGGTGTTCCACTCCCTTTTACATTAAAAAACAACAAAAGAAAATTACAGTGGGTTTCACTAATAATTCAGTTTCTGGGGTTTCCCATTTTTTTTTCCCTACCCTAGGAAAAAAAGAAATAAAACCTTCTTTCCTACCCACTGTGCCAAATTCAAGTCTGTGTGAGTCATCAGTTTTCTCCATAATCAATCACTGCTAAAAATAGTCAGCGTTCACCATAAAGGTTTTCAGACCTGACCTAGAAGAATGATCTCCAAAGCTAAAACAGGTTTCTGGAAATACTCCTTCCAAACTTTTGGTTATCTGTAAACATTGTGAGAAAAACATCTTAAACTTGATTGACAGCTGCTGCCAATCACTGTGAGAGGGAGAATACCAAAAGAGAAACAATCAGTTCAGCTTTGTGAAAAATCCCAGAGTGCTGCACTGGTCTAAATCTCAGGCACTTACTGTGTTGTGTTGTTCCATAGCATCCCAGCACTTCTGCTCTGCTGATGCTACTGCTCCTATCTGAAATCAGATTCAATAAAAGACTGACCTTGGGAAGGAGAGAGTTGGCAGAGTAGTAAGACACGAGAATAAAGGTGATGTGCATGGTCACAGGTTGTGTTACCTCCAAGTGCAGTCACTGTCCCCCACTATCAATGAAACAGGCTGCAGAGTACACCAGGGCCTGAAACAATTTCAAAGCAGGAGTATCAGTAAAAAATGGCATTTTCTGAGAAAACTTTTCATGAAAAGCATTTTAATCAGCTCAAGCTCTAAAGTGTGATGTGGCACTATTCTCAATGAGAATAACTTTAAGGAAGAGCTCACTCTGAAGCACACTGTGATACCCTCTGGAATATTGCTTGCTTGAACAGAACAAATGGGTATGACCGTGTTCAATGCAACATGAAAATTTGTCACGGCTTTGGTCTGTACAGAAATTCAGTCATTCCACTGTATGTATTATACAATATAGATGTAGTATATATAACTATATTGTGTGTATATATATCATATGGTGCTTTAAAAATGTGGTTGTGGCTTGTTTGAGCACTAAGACCAATATTTATACTCTTTGGTGATTAAGAAAGATGTCACATTCAGAAGAAAATATGTTCTACGCAGAAGCATGTGGATTTGTCAGCTAACACAGAATACAGTCATATATACTAATACCTTATTAAATGATCTGTGCATAGTAAAAATCAAGTCCCCATTGTGCTTTCAGAATGAAAATATCTTTTCTCTCCTCAAAATGGTAAATAAAGTTGTATCCTACATACAAACATGGACACAATATCTTGTGCAGCATTTAAATTCAACTCGATATTCATTCTCTAATACTAGATGAGGAAAGATAAGTTTAGATGCATACTACTTAAGGCAGCATGCAATTAAAATTCAAAGCATTAACAAAAAGCTTCACAATGCTGTTTATGGCTGAGATGCAGGTATAAAGTTTAATGAGCCTCTTTGTTTTTGCAGCCCCCCGTGACTCGTTCCAACTCTTTTAACTATGCTTTTTGCCTTGTAAACTTCAGGTCCATAAGAGGTTAAGATCAGCATTGAAGGTACATACAACATAACAAGGGTGTCTGAATTTGTGTTTCACTGCCTTGGTTCTGCTCAGCTGCTCTTGTGAGGCGAGAGTCTTGCAGAGTACTAACAGCAATCAGGTTCAGAAGTCAGCCAATAAACTGGCACTGCAGCACTTACAAATATTTGCCTAAGAAAAACATTGGTAGCACATGCACAAGCATTTGCTGACCATATAGGCTGCTACTGGAGTTCAGATTTCAGCATGTGTATGAAAGAGCTGGGAACTGAAAGAACAATCTTAAGGGAGACATACAAACAAAATGAAGCACACTCCAACAACACAAGTTTGTAAGAGGTCCAACTCTTGGTTTAAAACCTGAGGCTAACACACTAAAGACATTTCTACAGGTGAAATATGCACCTCCTCTGCACTGCAGTGTCTTTCGCCAACTATTTGGGTGCTCTATAGATTTTTGTGTGGATTTGTTTCTAATACAAATGAGGCAGAGGACTTCTATTTTCCATGGATCACACTGCTGACATGACTGAAGAGCTTGAAGTCATCTCCATAATTATAGGAATGAATTTGTCTCCCTTTCACAAAATCCTTCCTCAAATTAAACATATCTACCATAGCAAGGGAGTACAGATGCCAGAGTAATTGATTCATTGGTTATTTTCCTTCTCATACCTACTACTGCCATAGTGAAGAAGGGGGGAGACGTAAGGGGGAAGGGGGGAATATTAAAAAAAAACAAACCAAAAACACACACACCAGCAAAACCCAAAAGACTCAAAAATTTTCCTGATGTTCTACTTCCATCAGGCCAACATTTTCTCTCACATGAAACACAATCTGCTTTTCTTTACTTCTAATGCATCCTAATTTAGTTCCACCATAACTTCCTCAATTTCTATTTAATGGATCTAGTAGCTGGATCCATTAAATAGACCCAGACTACTGACTATCATATTACCTAATAACATCTCAATAATGTCTCTCTCTTAGCCCTACTCATCTGCTGTCATGTTGTGCTACAAAATGATGGAAACAGCCCCTCAGTCCTGAGTCCCACCCTCACTGCAGTCCTGGACTATGACTGTGGCACCTAAGAAATACCAAACCCAAATTCTAACTACTAAACAACAGAGTCTGTGATTCTTGCGTGCCAAGCTCTAAACAAATTGAGGAGCAACAGTCCCTGCCTCAAGCAGGTTTGCAAGTCTGCTGCATGTGTTTGGGTGCCAAGGAATACATTCAGAGCATCAACCCCCTAATGCCTGTGCTCACCTGCCTTTCCTGAAGTATCATGCAACAATTGTTTACAGCCTGATTGTGCTGACACAGCTCTACCAAATTGCTTAGGACTTGAAGAAAATGTTTGCTAAAAATCAGCTTAGACTGCAAAGAGGAGCAGGCTGAACCGGGGCATTAGGCTTTTCTAAATTAAGAAGCAGTAGGTAACTCTAACCCATCTCTCTCATATACGGCAGGAAAGGAGAATATTCCTTGCATTTGTCCCTAGGGCAGGATTTAAAAGGCAAATTATTAACACACACACACCAAAAAAAAAAAAAAAAAAAAAAAGGAGTAAAATAAAATCCCATTTCCATTGTTTTTACCGAAAGACTTTCCTTCAACAAGTCTGACCTGGATTAAAAATAATGACCCTCCAAATTCCAAACCTTCTTCATATAAATACCAGCTATTCATTTATAGCATCATTTGGTTCAGTTCTCAACTTGTAGCTGGCTCCCCACCACCTGCCATTAACAGCTTGTGCAAAGCTGAAGCTAATTGCACAAAGAGAGGAGGAAATCATCAAAGTTAATTCTAAACCAACCTATCATCAATCGTGCCCATCTGTAAGCTGGCACTGCACTGCTGGTAGGCAGACTAACCTGTCAGATATATAAAGAACGGAAGGGTCTACTGCTTTGCCATTCCTGCTGGCCAATCTTATTAAAACAGCACTACCTGTACAATAATTAGATGTGGGAAATAATGGGTACTGCTCTAGGTCTGCCCTCTCTTTATCTGACTCAATATTTCAAGAGAAAATGATCCAGTGGCCTCTAGTCCTGACCTTCTATCAAGCGTTCCCAAGATCTGCAGCTCAGCTTTTCTAATCTTACCTTGACTCCTCTTTGGTGACCACCCCCCCCTTGCAGACTTCCCCAATTACCTCAATATTTGCAACATTCCCTAAAGCACCACTGCATGGAACACTGTTACCTCTTATCTATTTTCCTCTATTAACCTTGGGAACGTTGGCAAGCTATTATATGGGAAATCACTGTGCTTACAGAAAAGGCATTGTGCTTTAAAAGTGCATGTGGAAATTGTTTGCCATTTCACATACATTTTGCATTTTCTTCTAAAGGAAAAAGCACTAGAGATTTCAGAAGCAAAGCCAACATACCTCAATTAAGCCTCTTGGCTTTTTCACATTCAGTGAAGTATTCATACCTTTTTTAAAGACGTTTCTACTTGGTCATATCTTTTTTTGCCCACACATTTCCTGATGTTCATGTTTCATAGAGAGTCCTTCAAAAAGCAAAAGCCACCCAGGGATGAAGATGTCCTGAATCTCTAACTCAAGTTTTCCAGGTCAACTGCCAGATTCCTAGGTTGGTGATGCTGTGCATCTGCCTGGGGATGGGAAGCAGACTCCTGATGAGCGGGATACTTCAGGAGAAATAGATAGTTCAGCAGAGAAGGAGCAGTCACCACAGAAGAGACAATAATAGCATGAGACAGTAGTTAAAGCTGCAAGAGAGATCTGCAGGAGCAAAGCTCATCCTCATTCATGTATAGGCAGTAGAACCAGCAAACTATTCACATAATTATTTATTTTCTAATCAAAATGTTTTGAGATTTTAAAAATCTGAAATCCAGAAATAGTATCCCTTAAAGACAGGTGGAATCAGGTCTTCCCCCCTCCCCCCCCCCCCCCCCCCCCCCCGAAGATTTCAGGTTTTTTAAACTGCAGACTTGGAAGTGCAATCAGATTTATAACATTACTGATTCTGGGAAAAAAAAAAAGGGGGGGGGGGGGGGGGAAAGAATTTGTTTGCTTCACAAACAAACCATAACGTTTTGATCCATTGCTTTCAGTTACTGATTTATATTTTTTAAATGGAAATATATGTATATATTCCACAAGAGCCTTCCAGATTTCCACAAAGATCGAAATGGTTTTGAAAATTCTCTCTCTTTTTGAGTGGCAGAGCAGTGGCAGAGGTGTGCAAACGTTCTGAGCACAGAGGGAAGGATAAATCCTTGGGGCTATTCTGTACATTTGGGGCATGATTTCAGAAGCTGTGTTGTTTAGACCCTGCAGAGAAAAACACGGATCCAAAAGTAGTAACGGTAATTTAGAGGTGTGGAAAGCAAAAATAAAATCCAGCTATTTGGTGCTTTATATGTTTAAAGGTGTTATTTAATCACATAATTAAACAGTATTTTAAGTAATGCTATCCCCGACTAGTACTCGGTGGTGATTCCATCTCTAATCAGTAGATGGCACCAAGAATTCGTCAAACAGAACAGAGACCAGACAGGTATAAATGTATCGCAGAGGGAGAAAAAAAAAAAAAATAAATAGAGGAAAAAAAGCATACACCCAACTTGACACACATAAATCAGGAATTAAATTCAGAGGCTGTAACTTTCCTCCCTTTCCACCTCTCCAAAACCAAAATCAGCTATGGAGCACACTGTGCTACCGCCTGATGCACAAAGGGCAGCTATACCTAAATGTCCTCAGGTTTGCCCTGTCAGTGACCTACATTGTCTGACAACCTTCTGCAAGATTAAAACAAAAATAAAAATAAAAACAAAACCAAGCCCACAACCCCCAAAACCCAACAACCCAAACCGAAGAGAGAAAAACAAACAGACAAAAAAAACCCACTAACCTTGTCCTGTCCTCTGTCCTCCCCTTGCTCTGAATGATGGTATCTCTGGAGAGGACCTCCCCTCCTCTCAGCTGGAAGATGGACCCACGAGCAACCCTCTGGGGAGCTCCAAGGAGAAGCTGGCAGGCAGGGTTGCAGATCCAGCCCCAGAGTCAAGCTGGCATTTGGAAAGCCTCGCCTGGGGCTTCTGCTCCATGGACAAAACCCCTTCAGCTCTGATAGTGTAGTGTGCATGCACATGCATGCAGGAGGGCATGAGTCCATCCAGCCAACCACAACCTGTTAGCAACTTCTAGGCTGAGAGAAAACAGGTGTAGAAAAGTTTAAGATACTTTTTTTTTTTTTCTCCTCCCACCCATACAGCAAACTTTCTGCTTAGGATTCACAGGCTGGTAGAGGAAGTCTCCCTATCCCCCTCAGCAGCATCCTACATCCTGGACAGAGCAGGGTGTGAGCCAGCAGCCCCACATCAGAGCCTGCTACCTGTAGAGTGAACTTGCCAAGAGGCAAGCTCTCTTCAAAGGAGCAGTTTGGGTGTTTCCTTTTCCCCCAGCCCAGACGTGCTCATCCTAACCTGCACCGAGCAGACAGCTATTTTGGCAAGCACAGAGCTGGAACCCACCTGGAAACCCTTCCAGCCCCACACGCTCCCACAGTGCTTCACTGGTGGATGCAGAGAGCAGAGGGAAGGTGCACCCCTGCACACACGCCAAATGATGTGCAAGATGTGCTCAACCCCAGAAAAAAAATCTCTGCTGCCTTAAATATGGGCTTTCCATGTTCTTACATATGAACAGCGAGTGTGAAAATCCTGCCTGTCCATCTGTTCCTCAAAGATTTGTTTCTTTTGCTGCGTGTTAGAATTTCTCTCCAAACCTTCTTCAGCAGCACAAATCACATCATTGGCATTTATAGGTTAAGTGCATAGTATGCTGCTGACATCATCTAAGCACAGTAACAGGCACAGTTAGATTGTCTATGGATAGTTTTCATGCTATGAACTTCAAGCTCCATTTATCTTGTTTTCAATGAACAATAATTAAAGTCTGCAGTTACAGAGGTACTGCTCTGAAAAGCAATGGCTCTGCCATGTCAAGTACAGACATTTTTTACCAGAATAGAGTTCATTCAACTGTTTCAACCATGGCAGAGAAGTGAATACTCCAACATTTAAAATTTAGAGTGGCAAGCAATGCAATTTACTGCAAGATGATCTTGCTTTGCATTGCATGGCATCATCTTGTACCAAGCCCAAGGAAGAAATGCTGTAAATTTTTGCCAGCTCAGGCTCCGCACGTCTGGTTGCTGCAAAGTGATTTTTCTTCCTGGCCATTCTTTGTTATTTTCCTAGCCTGCCTAACAGACACAGCTCGGGAATTACCAATACCATGAACAGTGACACAATTGATTAAGTATGAGCGATACCAGCTTGGGTTTTGTGTTCAGAGCTCTGTAATGGCAGCACAAGGGGCTTGGCTTGTTGAGCAAGAAGGGCTTTGTCAGTTGTCCCTAGAGCAAGGCACAAGTGAACTTGATGCAGAAGGCAGTGAACATACTGTCAGAAGCCATATTCACAGGGGAAAGGCAGAAAAATAGAGATTAAATGACAATGCAGAATCAAGGAATTAAATCATCCCTGAGGCTCAGATATTCCAGGCTTCCCCGAGACACCTGCTAGAGGCACAGGGGAGGACCTGGAATGAGTCCCTGTGGAGGCTGTACCATCACACTAAGGCAAAACCTGCAAAATCAATTGTGTCTGTTCTAAAAATCTGGCCCGTCAAACTTTGTGTCTGGCTGCACGCCCACTTTTCAGCCTGTTATCCAGTCTGCAATCTGGACTGAAAAACAACAGTAGGATTGCTTTTAGTCCAACTTTTTTTCCACTGTTTTTCTCTCTGTGCAGGAGCATAACTCCTGCCTGGCATCCTGCTGCAATAGTGTGGTTCACTTCCAAGTGGTTACAAGAAGAAAGGACAATAATAGCTTGCTAAAAATTAAAGGAGGCTATGCAGACCACTTACACACTGCTAACTGGGTAACTACATCACCTTCCTGAGGGATGGGAGAGACCCTGCACCCATACCTGCCCTTTCAACAGTGGGCCCAAATCACTGCAGCAGGGTACTCTGCTCCGGAGCATCTTCACCTGGATGCTCTTCCAGTTTACATGGACTGGCGAAATATTTTTTGGCTGGGAAGACAGTAACAAGAGATTTCTGATTTTCACCTGGGAAATACAACCCCAGCTCCAGCCCTAGTGCCAGGGAAAATTTAAGTTTTTTCCAGAGAAAGAGCTTGAAGAAGAAAAACTGAACTGATCAGCTCAGTCTGTAGCAGTCTGAGACCTACTGTATCCTCCCAGGCTGACATAGAGACACCTTTGCTGTGAACTCTGGTCAGCATCAGATAGAAAGCTTAAAGCATGATATTATCCAAGAACAGCCTAAATGCTTGCATGAGAGTGAACAGCAACACTTCAAAGTCTTGGTAAATAAGCCCTAAATCCAATTACAGCAACTTACTTCTTCATTACAGCAAATAAGAAATACTTCTGTGGAGTAATGTTTCAGGCTGGCTATTGGTGTGGGAAACTTCTTGTTACTTTTGATGTAGTAATACATGGTGACACTGGACAGTGGTCACCTTATAGTGCTGTATGGCTCTTTCTACCACCACCAGCATACAGCCTCTTTGAAACATCCCTTGGGTTGATACCAAGCTCAGAAACCTTGTGCTCAGCTCTCTGTCAAAAACACTGCCATTTTATTCTTGAATCTTTACTTTTTTTTTCACATCTCCTGTCTGCAGAATGGGAGTGACAATAATAATGACTTCAAACGGAAAATTGTATTCATGGGTAGCCTCTCATTTTCCAAACAGCTTCAGGTACAATTAATCTGTTCTCCCGCTTCTCCAGTTATTTATTTAGCTCAGAAACATCAAAGCAGGAAAGGTTGCAAACAATTAGCATCGTCCTGTTGCCAATGTCCTATTGACAATCCTCTGAGCTCGCAAGGAGGTCCCTCCATACCGCTGATGCTCTCCATGGATACAGAGCTGTGACCATGCAACAGCAAGACACTAGCTTATGTTTGCATGATATCAGGGACTGTGGGGTCTTAATTAAAACCTGAGGCCTCTAACCCCCACCAGTATGAGAAATAATCCTTAATTGGTGCCAAAGCTTCCGCAGGCCATTTGCAATGTCTTCACCAAACTGGTTTCCTGTGCCTGCTTATAATAGAAGGGTGAGCTATGAAACAAGAGCCATCACCTGCTCACTAGTCCATCTGAAACACAGAAAGCCATGACTGCTGCTCTGCTCAAAAATACCAAACCAAACCCCAAACAAAAAAAAAACCAAAAAAAACCCACCAAAAACATGGAAATATCACAGAATTCAATATCAAGGAGAAAGCAGCCAGTGGCAACTTTAACAAATTAAGGTAATTCATTTCACTTGTTATCAATATGGGATTGTTTCCCTATATAATGTTCTCTTCACCAAACAAGTTTTCCTGTGCAATTTTCTCCCAGCTTCAAATGGGATATAATCTTTTATTAAAACTAGCTGCTTAAGTGGGTTGGGGGGAACAAAAAACCCCTAACTATTCTCTTCAGCATGGCTCAGAAAAATAACATTATTTGAACCATGGTGTATTAACAGAATATCATTGGGAATTTTGCTTGCCTAGAAAGGATACAGAATCACAGAATTGTCAGGGTTAGAAGGGACTTCAAGGATCACCTGTCTCCAACCCCCCTTCCACGGGCAGGGACACTTTCCACTAGATCAGGTTGCCTAGAGCCACATCCAGCCTGGCCTTAAAAACTTCCAGGGATGGGGAAGAACTTCCTTATGGTGAAGAACTTCTTTCTAATGTCTAATCTAAATCTGCCCTCCTCTAGTTTGGATCTGTTCCCCCTAGTCCCATCACTACCTGACATCCTAAAAAGTCCCTCACCAGCTTTCTTGTAGGCCCCCTTCAGATACTGGAAGGCCACCAAAATACCTCATTAAGACACCCAGTGTGCAGGTCTGCTGCCTTGTTTCTCGTGCACATCTTGCTTCTTCCTACAGGAAGGCCCTAAGGCTGGCACCACCCTGCTGCTTCACCACCTCGCCACCTCCCTTGTAATAGGCTAATATGCCTTCAGCACTAGTCTGAGAGTTTCACAACTGCTGATATTTTAGAGTTTTCTGGGTACCTGCAGCCAGTTGTTGTTTAGACATCTTGTATATTAACAGAGAGAATGACTGATCATGAGCCTGAAACACTGTCCGTAAGAAATGTTGTTCAGCCCTTGCAAGCAGAGCTAAGTAATTCAGGGAGAATGTTTGACAAATGCCAACATGGCATGTGTGAATTTTTGTTTATGTTTCAGATGAAGACAACAAGGCCAAATTAATCAGATATGTATTGCAATTTAGCCACTATCTCTGGTGATAACTGACACAGCTTTTACAGCAAACCCACATCTCTCTTCGTTTCACTCAGAGTTTAAAATTACCATGGGTAGTTCATGGTGAACAGCCTTTTGCTTGCCAGACCTTCTTCCAAGGGCTTATTTACATATTTTGATTTATATTTAAAGTTTAAAAAAAAAGTTTCCCTTTAAGTTCTCTACCCCTCATTCCTTGCTCTGAAATGCAGAGTCCCTCCAGGGCCCTTTTCAGCTAGTGCTCCACTTTCACACTGCAGCTACCCTTGTTTTTCTAGGCCTTTCCTAGAAGGACTTCACAAGGAATGGGAGGAACAAGTCACTTGGCAGCAGACACAGGGTTGACTGCATCCTGACAGCTGCAGAAGATGATGGAAACTAATCTCACCAGCCTTGGCAGGCTTGGGGTCTATCCACTAGTAAAACACAAATAATCTTCAAAGTATACCTGGGCTGTGGAGAAGCCAGAGGTTTGAAGTTTCTTCACAAAAACATAGGAGCTCTACCACATGTTAGCACCAGAGCCTGGTCAATTCTACCTGAGAGATGTGGACATCTTCAACCTATGCAACCTTGGCACTGTGAATAGCTGATCAAAATTCTGCATTTGATTGCAAGGAAGCACCTAACTTCTCAAATCAGCTAATGCCAGCAGGAGCCGAGAAAATCTGTAGCTGTGTAACAGCAATTTGAATGCCAATTCCAGAAGTAAACTGTATGTATTATACTAACAAAATGCACTTTTTGACATAGTCCATACTTAGACACCTCACAGACCCTTAATGTCTTGGGGTTTTCCCTTGGTGAGGGTTGTTTTCTGGGTTTGGCAATATTTAATTTACAGGAAGATTGAAGACCATATGCCAATACCCGCATTTGCACCACATTTCTTTAAATATGTTCCAGGAAATGCCATACTCATGAACTGCTCTGTAATGCAATGCTTCAGACTGGAGCAATTCATAAGATCTTGAGAACAAAAAATGCTTTTTCAGCAGGTATAGTTAATCAGGAAGTGAGTACATGCCACATTAGAATCCCCTAAGGGTTCTTACTGCTCAACCAGAGTATGGCCAGTTTGTTGTTTTGCTGGGAGAGCTGTCACGGGACAGATGTCCACACTAGAGCTCCATTTTCACATTCTCTGGAGTTCAGAGGAGAAGCTTTGCCATCTCTGCTATGAGACCTTTACTGCTTGCGACCCAAGGTGGACTCAAAGAAAAATTCTCAGCCCTACAGTCCAGAAAGTTCGCAGTGTAAGAAGAAATTCACACTAAGGATAAACTGTGAAATGCATTTTTAAAAGTGTTTTATTATCATTCTTTATTCAAGCCTGGTGCTGGAGGTAGACATCTACCTTTGACACAAAGCCCCTTGTCCCACTACCAGTCTGACAGCTCCAGGGACCAAACTGCAAATGAGGTTCCAAGTCTATTTTAGGAATGACTTAACAATGAGAAGAAGAAACATGATATTCAAATCAAATGGCTGAATTTTTCAGTACTAGAGATGATGTGGTGAGATCTGCTCTAACAGCACAGAATGAAGACTGAAATGCAAATATCCTAGTGCTCACGGTCTGTGCATGGTCCAGCACCTGCTGAAGTTATGCCTTTATACCTGTTCACTTTGGTACAGGAAAAGGCTGTAAGGGAGTTCCTAGAGGACAGAAAACTAGGAGGTTTGGACTGGCATCCCTTTCCTGGTACAGTACAGGCAGCTACGCAGCACCATGTGCTATAGTGGTTGATTATGTGCAGCACCCTTGCTGCAGCATGCAACCCTCAGTGTGCCATGAGAAACATCATCTGCCTGAAGGCCTTCAGGAAGATCATCCACCAGGGAAGCATCCTCGAATGAAGATCCCAAAACACAGTGAAGGGACATGACAGCTCTAAATATTGCACTTCCCTCCTCACTGCTGGAGCACACTCAAATAGAACAGGATGACAAATCACACCAAGCTGGCACATAAGGCAAGAACCTTCCAAACACAGCCATGCACCTCTTTGGAGCCTAGCAGGTGTCAGCAGGATGCGATGCAGACACTCAGGCTGTATTCCTGTGGTACTGCTGCACATGGCAGCTGAGTGGAGTCCATACAGACACTCAAATCCAGTTCCTCTCAATTCCGTCATCCAGATCATTGATATAGATTTTAAAGACACCTGACACAAATACTGAGCCCTGGGGAACACCACTAGTGACTGGCCACAAACTGGATTTAACTCCATTCACCACCACTCTTTGAGTCTGGATATCCAGCCAGTTCTTAACCCAGCTAACAGTCCACCCACCCAACCTGTGAGCAGCAAGTTTCTCCAGGAGGGTGCTGTGGGAAATGGCAACAATAGTTTTACTAACCTCCAGGAGAACAACAACTACAGCCTTTCCTTCATCCAGTAAGTGGGTCACCTTATCACAGAAGATGAGGCTCATTGTTTCCAGCATCTCCACTGTTAAGAGAATATAAATACACTCACAACATATGTAAGCAAACCTCAAGTTGTTTACAATTAGCAGAGAAAAGTTTCTAAGTGATTTTACTGAGCTGTTTTTGATTGGTGTGGCTACTTATTGCCCACTGGCAAAAATGGAAGGCTTTGAGATTGCCATAGAACTAAAAACAAACACCATCAGCCAATGGAATAACTCAACTGCACCAAAAAGAATGGAGCCACACTAATTTACATGAGCAAAAGGTTCTGCCTCCAGGGTCTTCTGTGTTTGCAGAGTAAAATGGATCCACTTCAACCTTTAGTCTGTAAGAGAGTAGTTGAATATAAAAAGTATTCAAAACAAGCTATGCCTTGGTGCTATCTTTTCTTGTGGAGCCCATTGCATTTGTTTTCTTGGCCCATTTCACTCAACCACACTCTGTGCAGCAGGTATGAAATTCAGCCACATGCTGCTCTGAGTGCTGCAAAAATCCAAATTTCAGTGTCATTGGCACTGGGGGCAAGCTGGTGTCTGCTTACAGGAAATCAGTAATGCTCTGCTTGTCTAAGAGTTTGTCAGCAGAGGGGAGATTTACCAAGGCAATTATCCTGCTCTCACTGAGCACTAAACCTCTGCAGTCACACCGATGTAACTCCCTAGTACTAAAGATCTTATTTGTGCTCCACATTAAATTGCTTTGAATGCAATATAATTATTATGCTGGCATAATTTTAAGAGGAAACATCCCTTTGCAGGCAAATTCTAAAAAGTGAAAGGCTCTTCTTCCCTGGAAAAGACCAGCCAGTTACAAATAATATAAACAATTTTATTTCTCTCTGATAATCTATCTCTCTGTTAACAGCCTGCATGTGAGGCAGCTTGGGCTAATGAACAGGACACAGCTTCAAGATGACTAGTGACTCATCTCTGGCTTCTGCATGTTGAGTGACATCAAGTCAGTCGCCTGGTTTTTTTTGCCTTTGGGTTTGCTGGCAACACCAACATTTTTTTCTGGCAAGTCAATAGAGGAGAAAAGGCAATTTAATACAGTCGCTGTCTAATTTTCCCAATTCAGGTAATGTTTTATTTTAGTCAGTGTTAAGAAGAAACAAAAACATCTATTGCTCCACTGTTCCACATTACCACACTCTCCACACAGGTATGATTTTTCTGCTTAGTGCATCTATGTCCTGACACTTGCAAAAGGTTTGCACATTTAGAGACTATCTGAGCTCAAAATGGAGTCCTTCTGTGTGGATAGAACTGCTGTAATTGTCCAGAGTTGGGGGAGGAAGAGCAAAGACATTTGAATACACTTCCTCTGAAATCACAAAGGAAGCAGCTCTCTGTTTCAATGTGGTGAGTGCCATCCCAAAGAGGCAAAAATAGGTCTTACAATACTATCTTGCTCTGCTGGGTGAATGGGGTACTCAGTAGCTACACTATCTGATATAATCAATCTTAAAATCTGTTTGCCAGTGTTGGTCTAGTCTCAAAAACCATGCTGCATGTTTAAAAGACTCATCACAACCAAAGGGGTGTGCTGTGCTACTGCTTCAGACCACGACAGGCTGCTGCAGAAACAGCAGCACCTTCCAGCCAGGCACTGGGTCACAGGAACTCATGTGCCTCTGGAGACCTCAATACAGTATCTCCTCCTCCTCCTCTGCCACAGCTCCCTGTTACCATGAAAGGCCATGTAAAGTGGTCTCCAAAGGCAAAAATCCATGGCCTAACTAGTGAGCTTTAAAATTTAGGGGATCAATAATGTCATGTATTTTAGGGCTGGATGATGCCTGGACTGTCAAAATTACTCCAGGCTTCCTTTGGGGTAGCTAAGTCAGAACTTTTCTTTTTCTGTGGATTTTTGTTTCCCCACTTGCTTAACTGACAGGTGGGAGCTAGGGGCAATCTTATTTTCAGGCACCTGCCAGCACACAGCAATGGGGACACAGCTGCTGGAGACTCCAGCAGGTGCCCAGCCCCAGTGAGAAGCAGCAAAGCCAGTACTCCTGCCTTTCTACAGCACCCACAAGACATGCTTGGCAGGGATCTTTACAGTAGGCAGAAGTTCACCTGACATCAAAACCTAATCTCCACCATCCTGAGGGCACCATACAAGGCTGCAAAGGTCCCTGTGCCCTCCATTTTGGGCTGGACCCTCTGAAGTGCCCTATGTTGATGATACATCGCACACTGCTCACATTTCACAAAGGACTTGGAGTGCATGAAGCATTTCAGAGACAGAAATTCATGAGCAACATGAAGGTTAATCAGATCACAAGTTTACATAAATGAGAACGATGGTAGACCTTCAAACTCAACCTCAAAAATCAGTGACAAAAGCCAGTGCTCCCAAGGCAACTGTCTGGGATGATCCAGCTTAAAAAGGCAGTGTTGTGCCATTATACCCTTGAGCACATAAGGGGGAAAATTTATATCCCAAACTATTTTTTAATGTCACAGAATCACAGAATTGTCAGGGTTGGAAGGGACCTCAAAGATCATCCAGTTTCAATGTCCCTGCCATGGGCAGGGACCCCTCACACTAGATCAGGTTGCCCAGAGCCCCATCCAGCCTGGTCTTAAAAATATCAATATCAAAGTATAAACCACGTGAAAATATAAATAATGTGAAAAGTATAAATCCTATGAAAAATATCAGTATCAAAGTATAAATCATGGGAAAAGCTATGTGTCTCCTTCTCCACATAGCTGGCACAGGCCCATGCTCAGGAAGTTACAAGAGGTGATGTATCCTGCAAAATGCCTGAGACATGAAATGTGGTGAAGGTGCCAGCCCACCCCTTCAGAAAGAACAGAGCCAGGCAAAACCACATTGGCACACAGTCTTTCAGGCACCCTTACTGTTCTCCAGAACCAATGTTATCTGGAAAGCGTTAGATTTTAACTGTCATCATCATCTTTCAGGAACATGGAACTATTGACCTTTTTTTTCCCCTGCATTACATGGAAAATTTCCATCCATACTGTCAACCACAAAACAATAAGGAAAAAAAAAAAAAAAGACCCAGGAACAGTTATGGCTAAATAAACAGTGAAGTGGAGATATAAAATGATAGATCTTGTGGTACCCACCTAGAACTTAGTCTCACACACTGAAATGTCTGCCTGAAGTCCTGGACTCATGGAGAATTGGGGTCAGCATTTTATTTGTCAAAAATACATGGAAGCATTACACATAAGAGAAAAGTTATTTCAAGTTTAACTCATGGGTGAAGATAACACTTGGACACTTTCTGTGTTCTCCAATCTTCCCATTTTAACATAGGATTCATTAGTACCCTGAAATGCTTATGTCAGCATGTCTTTCCAACATTCACAGCTTCATAAAGCAAAGCTGCCACATGCTGCAAATATTCACTTTGCATAATCCAATGATCAATTCACGATCTTGCAGGTACTGAAGTGTGCACACATGTCTTGGCTTGAGCAGACAGAAGGCTATTTTTATCCCCCTTCCCCAAAGGAGTAAAATAAAAATGTTCCACAAAACTGGAAAGTTTAAATGGAAATACTATTCACAAATATATGCAGAAATACAAATAGATATGTTCAGCCTCAGACCAGTTCTCCACCTGGGATTTATTCCAAAACCTCACCAGGCCAAAACCTTCCAAAACCTTTCACCCAAACAAGCCAAAAACCAAGCCTCAATGCTCCCCTACCCCATGCCTCCCTGGTGCCCCCTACTAGGCCAAAATTGCATAGCTAAAAATTAACTTTGCCAAGGCTGCAAACCTCTACTGCAAGAGACAGTGTGCTATGCTGGGAGCAAGGAGAGGGAGAAAAGGTAAGAACAGAGAGTGATGCCTGTTTATATAGGGGGTGCAGGATGATGGGAACAAAAATAAAGATTACACTTTCCTATACTCACCTCCTTGTGCTCTCTGGTACTTCTGGAGGACTTAACAACCTCTGGTTCTTAAACCCATAACAACACATTTAACTTATTTGGTTTATTTGTTTAATTTTTTAGATCCACATTTTACTAGCTGATGAACACATTTTTAAATCAGTGTTCATTATTCTCAGAGTATCAAAATGTATGACTTGTGCACGTGTCACATCACACTCCAAGAAGAAAAGGTAACTAAGTCTTCAGCTTCCCACCTGTGAATGAGAGTGCTCATATCTGCTAAAGTAAACATACACAACTCTGAAGGCATGGGGAATGATTTGAGGCATTAAACTGTGCAATGGGAAATGAGATTGCACAAGCAAGCAGACAGATGACAAAGGCACAGCAGATCAGCACAACACAGATATCTCACTTTTGGGGTACTTCTCTTAGGAGTGTTAGATCTTCAAGAGATACTGAATATTTACCTTGGGGGGGGTAGGGGTGGAGAATAATCAAGCTCATCTGAAGTTGTCCAACACAAAGATGCCCCTGTGATGGAAGGATTGAGTTTCACTTCTATTGCATGCCAAGGGACATTCTGCCTCACCTCAGCAAACCTGTAAAATACTACAATGGAAAGGGAGTTATTCCAGGGCATGTGGATATCACAACACTAGGAGTCAGATAAATGTCTGGAAGAGAGTCAGCCAGCACAACATGAACTCAAGTTTCCTTTAGGGTTTTTCTTCAGTTTGCTTTAAATTTGGGGCTTCCTTAATTATTGGGTTTTTTTAATCTCTTGCCCAGCAGCACTGAAGGAGCTGCAGTGTGGGTCATCCAGAGCAGCATCTTGAGCTCCATTGCTACAAGTGGCTGTTCCAGGCACCCAGAAAAGTAAGAGATGAAGGGCATTGTGCACTTTTTAGGTGCAGGTTGCCAGCAAAGCTACTGCGCGTGACACTTTTGGTAGGGGCACTCGTTCCTAGGAAACACTTTCGTAAACAACTTTGAAGTCAAAATGAAAAATTACACCCTGAGTGCTTTTCTCGCTTTTATCCTCCCTACCTTCACAACTGCACCAGTCCATTTAAATGGCAAAGCAGTGCTGCATGCAAACAGCCTCCTTCTGCAGGCTGTCTCCACAGTTCAATTACCAGTGCTTTACCGCCGCTAATTAGCATTCCTCAGAGCTAGATCTCTTTGAGTGACAGGTAACCATGGAGAGTCACAATCCTGTAGGTGATCAGCAAGAGTCTGACTTTTTCTTTTTAATTAAAAATTAGAAATGCCTTAAACAAAAATAATAATTCGCTGGTTTTTATGCCATTTTCCCAGGGTTGCTGAGCGGGTAAGAATAACATTAACGTGGTAAAAATGAAACCATTTTCAAATGAATAGTCTGGGGCGATAGAAAGGAGAGCAGGTTTATTATCTGCAACAAGAGAATGTACTCGTAAGGATAGTAGCAAAATAGTAGACACTTCTCCAGAGAGTTGGCATGGAGACCAAAAATAGGACACTTTCCTGAATGTGGGATGGGGTTGCCTCAATTTACTTTAGCTCTTAATTGGATAGATAGATAGAGAGATAGGTAAATACTAAGTCTGTTGCACAAGTAGAAATTTCACAGGGAGATATATTTGCAGTAAAACTTAACCATGAGTTTTAAATATATACACACACACACACAGATAGATAATATTGCATCTGGTCCAAGTGAGAGCCAAGACTGGAAATTGAATCAGCCAGATAATCAATTAGTGAAAATTGTTTTCAATGTAACTATGCCATTTCCCGCCAGCTAATGATCTACTTCTTTCCAGAAATGGGCTCCAGCAGGAAAAAAACAATAAATAAATAAATAAAAAGCAGTCCTAGTTTCAAAACCTGCAGTTTGTCCAAATCAGCAGTGTTGACCCAACCTAACCTGATGAAAATGATGATGAAAATCTGTTTAAGATGAGCTTGCCAAAGATGAGGGGGAAGGATATATGTACATTTTTAATCATGAAATAATTTATTAATACCTAGTCCTCTCAACTCAGCAAACTCATTTTCTTGTAGATTCTAATCATGATTGCAAGTAAGACAGTAAAAGAAAACAGAAGACTGAGCAAACATTTTTCTAATAACAGTGGTCACAGTTCAGAGCTCTAATCCTTGTTCATAGGTAAAACCACATCATTAGCTGAGAAGCGTAAAATACCTATTCAACAACAGGTTTTTAAAACATTTCCTATACGTTTTCTTTTCCACATGCAAAAAAAGAAATAATATAATGTCTTCAGATCAATGCGGTTCTCTCTGCTAAAGAGGTATTTACATCTTCAAGAGAGTAAAATTTAACTCTGTGTGGGAAAGAAGGGACTAAATGCTGAAATTCCTGTCAGATGGACCAATACTATTTTCTTTTAATATCAGGATGGTAACCAAAAAAAAAAGCGAATTTATACAAATGCAGGGAGGAACATTTCCCTAAAAAATACAAGTGAGAAATACCCAGAGAGATTTCCATCTTACCAATTCTGAATGTACAGTAGGCACTAGCAGCAAACGCCTAATTTTCAGCTCATTCCTTGAAATATTTTTAGCTCACAAAGGGAGAACAAAGCATCTATCTATAACTGTCAGGACAGGCAAATAGCCAGGGATAATCACAGTTTTACTAAAGCTTATAGTACAACCAGATTAAGGAAAATTTTAAACAAACAAACAAAACCAAAAAAAAAAAAAATAAGAGGAAAGATGTCTCAGTCTAGAATTATCTTTGGGGTTTTCCCACACTGACAAAAATATCAATCACTGACAGATTTTTTTTAACTCCACTGTATGCTCTGAACTATTTCTTTTGGAAAGAGGAATTATATAAGACAACAAATCAGGGAACTGGCTTTGTGTTGTCAAGAGACTCAAGGGCTCCCCAGCCCTGCAAGCTCTTATGCAAAGAGGAAATATCGGCAGAGCTTGTAGTGCTGGACTGATTCATTCTCAGCCAGCCCTGATGATTCCCAGTAAATTCAGTTTGACTCCTTACTAATTATCAACACACACACAGCTCCATATTTCAGGACTTGTAAACTTCTTAGCCTCATAGATCAAGGAAATAATGAATCAAGATTAGTAACAAAGCTGTTTGGTTCCAAATTCAGTCTGTTTAGGTATCCATGTAGGACGGTTTATTCAAATATGGTACATTTTAAGCAGCAGCACTGACAGAAAATTCTTAGGACAATTAATTGGTAGGACATCATTCTCAGAATTAAGGCAGCTTGCTTTTGGGAGTGGGTTCTTTGGCTTCTTTTTAAAGCTGTTCTGCTTTCCCTACTGCAATGCAAGAGCAACAGCCAAGGAGAAAGAGATGGTTTACATAGGAACAGGACAGGAAAATAATCCCATAACTCTCTGGAACAACTCTTCTTGTCCTTGCTTTTGGAAAGAAACTCTCTCTCTTATGGGTGTGCTAACCTGTCACCTACTATGAAAGTAGATTAAAGCAGCTACAAAACTTGCAAAGATTTGCATCAGTAAGTTCTAAATTTAAAGAATTATCAGAAGCTGTGCAGAGTTTTGACTAGAAATAATCACCCTCTGAAATACTAAAGAATATATATTTTTTTTTAATGAAGTGTTTAATTCAGAGTTATTTTAACTAAAAACTTTAAAAATTAAACCTTCTATATTATGACTCTGCTGTTTAGCAGTTTCTATCCTACTTGCTTCACTGACCTAAATAGCTGCATCCTGGCAAGTTTTAGGTTTTGTCTATACCTATATAGGTTTTGTCTTTGCAGTACTAAATCCCATTTGAAAGATGAAATGAGCTCTCTGATGAATATTAGCTGAGGGATGAAAAAAGAAGCTGATAAACTCCTCCAAAAATGGTTGTGAGAATTTCTCAGCAAGGTCTCTCAATAAGACAGTCCCCGTGCCTTACCCTGAAACTGTGGACCTGGAAGGGCTGCTAGCCCAAATCTCTTTTGTAGAAGTTCTTCTCAACCCTCCCCAAAAATCAATGCAATCAATGCCTTCAGTTCAACTTGTACCAAGACTTAAATGTGCTCCTCTTACTGATTCTGTGATTGATTCTGGTGGATATTTTGGTATTAGTAAATATTTATAACATTTCAGAATTTTATATAAGCTATTATTTCCTCTTTTTCCTGACAGAAACCCTCTGGCTATGAAAATTGAGTGGCATTTTTCTGAAGCCAGACTCTTTCAGCTCTCACCTCAGTCATCTTAAAAATTAAAATAACCTCAATCAAGTCCTGTATTTTCTGTAATCTACTTGTAGGTAGGCATCATAGGGTAACAAACAATAATTCCTTTTTTTTTTTCTTTGAGGAGTCGATAACTTTTCACCAGCCTTTGACTGTGGAAACAGCTCCCAAATGCATGAATCTCCACAGGTGCTGTTTTACCATGCTGCCCCTGCCCCTGATGTGATAATCTCACCTTGCTTTCACAATTTCTTTAAATTTTGAAATGTTTGCAATCCAATACAACCCATTTTCTGTAGAACATTACTTGGAGTACCAGGAATCTGCTGTTTAGGAATCCCTCTGGATAATGATATAATTAACATAAATATATTAGAAATGAAAAATAATTATAGAGTGGAAAATATTTCCTTCAAGATAAGAAGCAAAATGTACTGAAAATATTAAATATTATAAAGGTTGGGGGAGGATCGCTCTACTGAAAACCAGGGTACAACAAGAAAACCCATCTGCTTTGAAGTCATGTTTGCAAATTACCACTGAACGACACGAAGAATTCTATCACACATAACTGTCTACAAAGTTTCTGCTGGCTGAGAAGGGTTGAGGACTGCCCCAGGAAGGGCACATGCTGGTGCCGCTGCCCACGCTGCAGGCACAGCATGCAGGGCACTGGGGCTCTGCCTGCAGCCGACCGTGGCACGCAGGAGATAATCAGCACAGGCTGCTGTACAACATGTTGAAGTTCCAAATCTTGCAAACTGGTACCAGTACACAATCCCTACAGGGCTCTGTGCTGAGCCACATAGCAGGAGTGTCATCTGCTCTTAATCTAAATTATAGTAAAATATATTTCCCTCAACTCACAAGAGCCGTCAGGGGTATTCTACAGCCTGAACTCGGAAGCAGGTATGCTGTAGCTGATAAACAGTGAACTTACCTTGCCCCTGACTCAAACACAACCTAGGAGGTCAGAAGTGGAGCGTGGCACTCACTCTTATTTGTTTTCCTATTACATTTTGTGCAGGGTCCAGCTTTGAGTCAAAGACAGCAAGCTGAGCCTGGATTAATGATTTGTCTCAGGCTGCTTTGTGAGTGCACACATCAGAGCAGCATTCTTTACACATGGCTAAATTTCGTTTAAACATGCAGAGCATGAGGAAACAGAAGATGCAAGTCAGACATTCAAGAAATTAACTTTTACATCTCCTCTTAAAAGGAGTTGTTGAGAAAGCTGCTCACAGTTGCAGAAGCCCTGCCAAGTTTGGCTACTCCTTTCAGACTCAGCATCAAAGTGGGAAATTTCAGTGCTGTCCAGATGCACAGATGCTGCATCTTGGACTTTCACAGGAGCAGACTAGGAATTTGTAACTAATGAACATATACTATACTTTTCCCTTCAGCAGCAAAAAGGCTGAAAGACATCTGAAAACCCACACCAAGGAAAAGAAAAAAAAAAAAAAAAAAAAAAAAAAGTAGGATGCATCTTTGATTTTTTTGTTCCAAACAAGAAGAATCCCTTGCTAATAGAGGAGACAGTATGATATTTAAACTCAATATTGAGTTTAAAATGCACACATGCAGGTAGCTGTGCAGATACTATAATAATTTCAAATGCATAGGGGCTAAATTTCACTTTCAGTGATGTTAAAAAGCTGTTTGTTACTTATTTCAGCAGACCATCAGTGATTTTACATTCAGCAGAGCAGGACAGAATGTCTTTCTCTCCGGTACAGCAAACTATATATCTTGCAATGAAAGGCTGCATTGTTTTGTTCCAACTAAAGAGAAATAGTTGATGACTGAGAGCATGATCTAAAGCCTATTGAAATCAATGGAAAGATTCTCATTGACTTCTCCAGGCTTTGGATCAAGCCTCAAAAGAGCAGCGATTTCTCTCTGATACAGCAAGGAATCAATTCCCTCTCCCGGCGGTACTCTAAATAATTCAATATTTTGTCTCAGATCATTTCCTGAGAAAAATGATGAGGATGTTGTTTAAGCAGGTGATACCCTGAAGTGACAGAGTTTACAATACATTGAGCCGTGTAAAATCTCCTCTGTGTCATACACCCACACAAAGACAGGGTAGAGCCTAAGCATCCCCCCGATGCCAAGGAGTCCCTACCCACTCATGGCTGCAGGACACCACCCAGCCATGCTTCTCCTCTCACTGGCCAGCCATATGGATTTTACTAAACCTTGAGGAAGATCTCTTCAAAGAAGCAGAATTCTTCTTTATTATTTTTTTCCCTTTGCAGTAAAATGGCCATCTATTTGCACATCTTGTTTTAGAATCATAGAATTGTTAGGGTTGGAAGGGACTTCAAGGATCATCTAGTTTCAACTTCCCTGCCATGGACAGGGACACCTCACACTACATCAGGTTGCTCACAGCCACATACAGCCTGGCCTTAAAGACCTCCAGAGATGAGGCTTTTACTACCTCCCTGGGAAACCTGTTCCAGTGTCTCACCACCCTCGTGGTGGTAAATTTCTCATGGTGAAGAATTTCTTCCTAACATCCAATCTGAATCTACCCACTTCTAGTTTTGCTCCATTCCCCCTAGTCCTATCATTACCTGACACCCTAAAAAGACCCTCCCCAGCTTTTTTGTTGGCAAGAAATTGTACAAGATGCACACAAATGAGCAAAACTTGTACTGCTGATTGTTTTATTGCTTACCAACAGAAAAATTGCTTTCACCATTCTCCAAGACTTTTGCTTGATAGAGCATAACACAACATGGAAATTATATTTTCCTTTGGAGCTCTTTTGTTTGACATGAAAAAATTAGGCAGTAAAAAGCAAATCAGCATTAGATTGAGGAACACTGCCCCAAACCAGAGCAAAATTTTACTTATTTTTCATCTCCTGACATAATCAGATGGCTGCTTGTACACTAATTCCTCTTCCCTGTTGTCATGGTTTGGGAGGGCAATTCTCCCACCACGGGCAAAAATAACAACTCGGACAAATGGATTGCAAAAACTGGTGGAAAGTTTAAATGAAAAAACTATGAAAGTTTTATAGAAAACCACAAGCACGGTGACAAAGAGAGAGAGATCAAAAAAAAACATACCCAAGAACGTCCCATCCCCACCTTGAGGGTACACCCAAAACCCCCAGGGCTCTTCCTCCCGCTCCCAACCCAGCCTTGGGCAGGCCCAAGGGAGGTGGCTCATGCCATTTTACCTAGAAGTGAAAACCCCGCATGGATGTTTTATAGGGGAGCAGAGGATTGTGGGTGAAATGGAATGAAGCTGGAGGTGGGGAGATTCAGGCTGGATGTGAGGAGGAGGTTCTTCACCATGAGAGTGGTGAAACCCTGGAATGTGTTGTCCAGGGAGGTGGTCGAGGCCCCATCCCTGGGGGTGTTTAAGAGCAGGCTGGATGAGGCTCTGGCCAGCCTGATCTAGTGTGGGGTGTCCCTGCCCATGGCAGGGGGGTTGGAACTAGATGATCCTTGTGGTCCCTTCCAACCCTGAATGAAACTATGAAACTATGAAATACCTGGTTTGCTGTGACCACCCAGTGGGCTGGACCCTTTTGGGACCTCCCAGGTGTGGCCTGTGCAGTGGCATCCGGGCCAGCACCCAGCCTAAACCACCACACCTGTAAACTGGAGAACCATAAAATGAGTTGTTTATGGATGGTTCAAACACAAGCTGCAGCACTCGCAGAGTGAGAGAGGGGCACAGCCCCACTCGCAGTCACACTTTCTTTCAGCCAGCAGCAGAGCAGCACTGGGAGGTATTCTCCCCATTTGCACACAAGGACAGCAATTTGCAATAAGACCTTTAAATGGTGCTGAGAAAAACAAATAAATAAATAAATAAAATCCCACTTCTCCACTCCCACCAGGCAGCTACCTAGCAACAGCTGACAAATGAAGAGGACGAAATTGGTACTGAGCTACAGCTGATGCGATTATGCCCCTTCCCTATCACTTCTGATTGAGCTCCACCTGTGGGGAGCATCTCCTCAGCAGCTCCTCTGATGAGTGCAGATGTGGCAGCTCTGGCACATTTGCTCTCTTCCACTCCCAACACAAAGCACAGCCACAGTCTGGTCTTTCATTATCATCTGTGAAGAAATACTAATCAGCATGTGGTCCAAGCAACTCTACCAACCTCCTTGCTGTACGCATATGTGTGCTCATAGCCTTGCTTACTGTGCATTTCCATTGTGCTGGATTACAGACAACATCCTCCATCCCTGGGAAAATGATGGAGTGGCTCATTCTGGAGATCATTTCTAGGCCCTTGGAAGGGAAGAATGAAATCAGGAGCAGTCAGCATGAATTTATCAAGGGGAAATCATGCTTGACTACTCTGATAGCATTCTATGATGTCATAACTGAATGGATACATGCAGGGAGAGCAGTGGATGTAGTCTACCTTGATCTAAATAAGGCTTTTGATGCTGTCTTCCATACCATCCTTGTGAGCAACCTCAGAAGGTATGGGATAGCAGAACAGACAAGGAGATGGATTAGAAACTGGTAACAAAATAGAGTCAAAAGAGTGGTGGTCAGTGGTGCCAAGTCCAGCTGAAGAGCTGTAACTAGTGGAGTGCCCCAGGAATCAGTGCTGGGTCCAGTCCTGTTCAACATCATCATCAATGACATTGATGAGGGGACAGACAGACAGTGTCTGCTCAGCAAGTTTGCTGATGATACCAAACTGGGAGGCTTGGCTGATAGACCTGAAGGCTGTGTGGCCATTCAGAAACTTGGACAGACTGAGAGCTGGGCAGCGAAGACCCTAATGAGGTTCAACAAGTATAAGTGCAGAGTCCTGCCTCTGGGAAGGAAGAATAAACTGCACCAGTACAGACTGGGAGGTGATCTGCTGGAGAGCAGCCCTGTGGAGAAGGACCTGGGAGTCCTGGAGGATAACAAGTTATCCATGGGTCAGAATGTGCCCTTGTGGCCAAGAGGGCCAATGGTATCCTGAGATGTATTAAGAGGACTGTGTCCAGCAGATTGAGGGAAGTTCTCCTCCCCCTCTATTCTGCCCTGGTGAGACCTCACCTGGAATATTGCATCCAGTTTTGGGCTCCCCAGTTCAGGAGGGACAGGGATCTACTTGAGAGAGTCCAACAGAGAGCTACCAGGATGATTAAGAGACTAGAGCACTGCCCTATGAGGAGAGGCTGAGAGACCTGGGGCTGTTAGACTGGAGAAGACTGAGAAGGGATCTAATAAATGTGTATAAATATCTGAGGGCTGGGGGTCAAGAGGGAGGGGACAGGCTCTGCTCACTTGCACCCTGTGATAGGACAAGGGGCAATGGATATAAACTACAGCACAGGAGGTTCCACCTCAACATGAGGAGGAACTTCTTCACTGTGAGGGTCACAGAGCACTGGAACAGGCTCCCTAGAGAGGTTGTGGAGTCTCCTTCTCTGGAGATTTTCAAGACTCATCTGGATGCATTCCTGTGCCACCTGTGCTAGATTCTATGGTCCTGCTCTGGAAGGGGGGTTGGACTCAATGATCTCCTGAGGTCCCTTCCAACCCCTAAAATCCTGTGATCATCTGCTTCCAGGACCAGGCATTACTGCAGGTGCACCATGGTGCCAGCCTGACTCCCATGCAAAGCCTAGAAATCCTTGTGCACAGAGAGAAACCTGCTGCTGAGCAGGAAAAGACACAGACTCTTCCCCTTGCTCTGGGCTGCTCAGTGATGGCTTTCAGAGGTCAGCTGGGTATTTCTGTCAAAGCCTACATGGCTGCTTGGATGGGCCAGCTGGCTGCTGCTCACCACTGGCACAGCTGGGACAGCTACAGGGCAGGGCTCACTGCCCAAAACCACTTGTGAAATCATCCTCATGGGTAATACAAAATCCACCCGCTGGCCTCTCGGCCCCCAGGAAGCATCTGGGCTTGGCAAGACCAGGCACAAGGATCCTCAGCATCCCTGCTCTGCCCTTTGCCACCATATACAGCCTGACGTTTTCCCTTTGCTGCCACATACAGCCTGACATTTTCCCCATCCCCCTCCTTGAAGTGCTTCTGCTCAAGTGTTTGAGAAGATCATATTTGCTGAACTGAGCTGCTACCCAAACAAAGGGACTCAGAATATTTCTGCCACCTTCTTCAGCTTTGTCAGAAGATGCTCTTTTGATTTCTCATGGTGTCAGGACACAGAAGAAGGACAAATTTCAAAGATTTAATATACAGATAATGAAAAATAAACACTGGCTAATATTTTAATTAAGGAAAAAATTCTCTGTAGATAGATGAATGTGTTTCAGCAACTTCGGTTGTGCTTTTGTATCATAGTCAACCAAACTGCACTGAAAAAAGGCTTTTAAAAAAGGAAAAAAAAGGCAGCAATACACCCTTTATTTTGAACCTTTTCATTTAAACAGCTTTCTCAAACCTTCCAACTTATATTCCTCCTCTCAAACTGACTCCTTATTGAATGATTTGTTACAATACCATGAGGGATTTGGTAAAATACTATATTTAGGGATCACTGTACATCATGACTGTAAATCCTGAAGCAGCTCTTTGATTGCTTGTGTATACCAACAAAGATGCATGTGTGTGTGCATCGCAACAGCCTCATCATTGAGGCACAGAGTAATGCCTATGTGTACCTCCACCAGGAGCCTCCAAACCATTTGAAAGAACAGGATAAGCCTCTCTCCTAGCCCCATGAGTCAAAGGGAAAGACAGAATGAGGATTTAATAGTTACACACACCTAACCGCAAAAGAAATTAGCTGCTAAAACAACACTTCCTTTTCTAATGAGCAATTTTATGCAGCAATAAATAAAGTACATTTGAGAGCTGCTATTTATTACAAGGAAATTAAAAATGCTCAGAGCACATAGAAAGCAAATTTCTTAGGGTAGATATTGCATCCATGTCTCAAATGTATTAACCCCTCACTGAGACCAAGAGAGTTGTTGAGCTTTTCCCCTAAGCAGCCCTGGGTTTGTGTTATTAAACAATCTCCCTGCTGTTGATAAAAAACAGCAGTACTGGAGACCCCACAGTAGCTGTCTTGCCTCTTTTCCACTCCAAACAGGGCTCTGCTTTTGGGAGGTGTCCAGCCAGATCCCACAGTGTCAGGAGCATGTGTACACCCGCTCTGCTGGGAGACACAAAACCACATTGCAGTCCCTTTGATTCTGTACTTTCTGTCCCTGCCTAGATAACTTTTCAGAAGCTGACAGAGCCTTTACAATTTAATTGGTGTTGACACCTTTTGAAGCAATGCCTTGAGGCGCTGGGGGTCATTGTCTACTTTATCCTGCTTTTCTGTGGCTGCCTCCATTTGGCTACCTTGCAGCCTGTGGTGCTGTGGTGGCCCCTGCACTCTTCATTCATGTTTGTACTTGTACTGGGTCCCGTTACAAGGACCCTTCTTAAATGCCCAGCAGGCAGCACTAAATAGAGATTTTGACTATCTGGGATTGGAAGGCCTCTAGCAATAACAGAGAAAGCTCTGTCAACACAAAAGTATCCCAGTAGCAGTGGGGCGTTAACGTAATCACACATTTATGCCACAGGACCTCAGGACCAAGCTCCTTACTGTCGATTCACTGGCTATTAAGCCTTGATAATTGGGTGGTTTCCCGTGACTTTTCTTCCTTGGGATTCACCAACTATCATTTTCCATATGTCCCTCTTTCCCAGAGTGGCTATACACCCTCACACATTCAGTAAGCCAGGCAGATGGTACCACATATTAAGCTCTGAGCAGCCAAAGCCAATTCAAAACAAGCAAGAAGGTTTGGTGTGGCATTCCCAAAGCTGCCCAGAAAACCTGGATCCAAACATCACAGAGGTCTCAGGGCCATCTCTCTAGGTTCAGACCTGCAGCACCCATGACCAGTAAGACTCTTATGGACAGTGACATCCCCAGAACAGCGCTTGCACAGAGATGAACAGGAAAGAGATGCTACTAGCATTTTGAGAACCACCTTTCATTTCATAAGCAACTTTTAACATGCATTTCTGTGACCTTTTCCAGGTTTAAATAATTATAGCTCTCAAATTTCCTACTGAAAATGCAAAGGACGCGTTCATTTCATTTGGTCCTACGTGTCAGTCAGCTTGGGGCCACACCTTAGTAAAACAGCCTCAAGCAGGAGCATAACCAACCAAAACGGAAAACAAAAACTCAGTTAGGTAAACCTGAGGTATTGAAGTGCGGCCAGAATAACCTCAGAGGCACTTCTCCCTTTATAAAACTCCCTCCTCTCCCAGAAAAGGGAAAAAAAAAAAAAAAAAAAACAACCAACCCCAAAACAGTCTTGCTAGTCAAACTCGATGGCTAAGCTTTGCAATTTCCAACCTTCTCCTGGCCATACCGTAGTCTGCTTTTCCACAGTCATCATGAATGACAGCAGTTCACCTACAGAGCTCCCACAAATGAGACTTACCAGTCTAACATGCAACCAACTGTTCCTACTTTAGCATCGCTTGGCCCTCTTGTCTAGGGGATGCTCATCCTTGTGTCCATGATCTGACAGTTGTTCTGCAGGAACAACTTAGCAGAAATGGGTTCCTGCACACCTCTCACCCCATGGAAACTGGTAGCCAACTTTGTGTCTTTACTCCTTGCTGCTTCTCTTCTCCAGACTAAAAAGCCCCAGGGCTCTCCGCCTCTCCTCATAGGGCACATGCTCCTATAAGGTTACCAAGACTCAGAATAAATAAAAATTTCCCACATGCTGCCAAAACTTCCTTCAGCTGTCATAAAGGACTTCACTTCCTTTCACATGTTCTGCAAAAACCTTTGCATTTTTCCATGCACTTCTCTGGCATCACACTTGGGGCCTTCTGGAAGTACATCAAAGTCCAACAAACAGAGCAGTAAAAAATAAAAAAAAGCCAAAAACTTTGTATGTGCAGTGGAAGAAAGGAGTAGTTCTGGAGAGGCCAGGCTGGCCTGGTAATGAACAAACACCCCAGAGTTTCACAAAAACCACTCCTTATGACAGGTATGCTGTTACAATGAGATACCTATAAACAATGCCAAGAACAGCTTCCAGCAGCAACATGCTTCACACAGCTCTGCTGGCTCAGCTAGCAGAGGTTTCCCTTTGGCTGAGAGGAGTGTGCCATCTGCAGAGCACAAATGCCCCACAGACAGCCTTAGCAGAGAGAATGTGCTGCACGGACTTTGTAAGAAAGTCAGTGGAGGAGTGGTGGTTCCATACACCTAAATCAGTCAAAAGATCACTGCAGCTGAGCTAAGAGCACATGTTGGGGCAGAACTTAGCTTTTCCTCTAGTTTTATCATCTCACAGAGAGCCTGCAGGAGGGAATGGCAGCTAGTAAATAAAAAGCAAAGAAGCTCTTCTAGACCGACCATTCTTTATCATGTCAGTTCAGCTCAAGTTGTTCCATGCAACAATTAGACTAAAGATTAGAGGACACAGTCTCAAGCTGCGCCAGGGGAAGTTTAGGCTCAAGGTGAGGAGAAAAGTTCTTCACAGAGAGAGTTGTTAGCCATTGGAATGTGCTGCCCAGGGAGGTGGTTGAGTCACCATCCCTGGAGGTGTTCTCAAGGGGATTTGACGTGGCACTTGCTGCCATGGTTTAGTAGACATGAGGTCTTGGGTGACAGATTGGACTTGATGATCCTTGAGGTCTTTTCCAACCTTACTGATTCTATGATTCTATAACTCTCTCTCCTTGGAGACAAGAGCTTTGCAGATTCCATTGCAAGGCGAATATTAATTACATACAGAAAGAACACCCATATCTGATGAGGCTGACCTCTCTTTTTCTGGAATTGGGCTTTGTGCCCTTTAATTTAACAGCCTTTAGTAAAGTTTTCTTCTATCATTGTACCCAGACTCACTCTGAGTCCTGAAAACTTGTGATAACTACCATTTGATACTGACTCATTCCAGAAACATGATGCTTCTTTAGGATATCTTCTAGCTTCATAACAAAATAGTACAAGATACAGGAACTGTTCCCAAAGCTAGAACAGTTTTCTCACCTTATATGCTTATTACAAAAGGCAGAAACAGTAGTTCTATTTCTGAAATGTTTGATATCCTCTTTTGGGGTTTTTTGGTAGGTTGGTTGGGTTTGTTGGTGGTTTTTTGTTGCTGCTGTTGTTATTTTGGTTTGGGGTTTTTGTTTGGTTGGGGTTTTCTTTTGGTTTGTTTTTTAATCCTAGGCGCATACCTTATTCAAGGACTTCTATGCACAGAACCTGCTGAGCCAAAAGCAGCCTCCTTTGGACATAAGTTACATGGGAACACTCTGTCATGCACCTTTCATGCGCTGAAAATGGGGGGCAAGAAAGGCCATTTCTGTTCTTTTTAACAGCTGTTGAGGACAGATTATATTTAGCCTGTGTCCAGCAAGATACAAAGGCTTCCTCAACATCTGCTACACAAGGCCTGTATCCTTGGGGGCGAATAGTCATGTTGATTACAACACCTCCCAAACCTGTTAATTGTAGGCAGAAAAGAACTTTAAAAGCCAAACTAAATATTTCATTACATTTACAAAGGGACTTTACTTTGGTTGGATTCTTATCTGTCATGGTTGTCTTCTAGGAATTTACCTCAAATTTACAGCATGCTGAAGAAGAAACTATCCATCTGACTCTAATACTGATCCTATTGGGCATCAGAGGAAGGATTACAATTGAGGGAAGGAGCCACTCTAGCTGATCAGACACACTTCACAATCCTTTCCTTTCTGCATCCCACATTTGCTCTTTATTAAAGAAAAAAAAGATTAATACAGTGTTTACTTAGTGCACAGGGTAGCTGTAAAATTTCATTAGTCACCAGCTTAGCTTGCTGAGATTTTTAAATGAAGAGCCCTATAAAAATGTAAAGTTACCTATAAAGAAACCCCTTCCAAATAACCTAACTTCCTGCTTTTGTATTGTGCCTTACAGGATGAGTGTCTGGACACTGCCTACAGCCCTGATGCAGGAAATTACTTGTAAGTAAGCATATATCTAAGCTAATGGACACCAAAACATCCACTGGCACAGCTGATTTGGGATGGACTTAAATTCATGCCCTATAGACTGTCTGCTTCCGTATTTCCTGTCCCTCTCCCATGGAGTCTGAATTACCAATGGAGCCTTCCTTGCTCACTTGCAGGTTTTCTAATGCAACTCTACTCCAAATGTGGAGCCCCTTCTTACTGGTACTTTGCTTCATGAATATCCTTACGGCTCTGAGCGAGTGGGCTCACTGCACACCATGTTATTGTGAACAGTAATTGCATCTAGGACTGCTGATCTAGAAAAAGCAAGATTTCCCCTTCCCCAAGCAGCACTTGCCTGGGATTTACCCCAAGGTGTAACACATGAGTGCACATGGTGGTACAAAAGATAAACACTGTATCTCAAGTGTTTCTTTTGTCTTCTGGGTAATTCAGCTTCATCGTATGAATATATCCTGTTAGAGGCTGATGCTCCCCACAGATCTCCTTTCTTCTAAATCAGACATGCTAGAAGAGAGCAAATATTCTTTTTTTCTTTTTCTTTTCTTCTCTCATTTATGTCCTCACATAAAGATTAGGACACAGGGATGGGATTAGCACAGAATGTTTCCTCACCTTACAGATCTTATTTTCACTGTTCCAATCTCAAAAACAGCAACAAAAACCTGTTTTCATTACAGGGAAAAGCAGAGAAGGAAGAGGTCCCTCAGTGAGGTACAATAACATGTGCAGGTTTTCTTGGATCAATTGCTAGCATTGACACTGTATCCTTCAGCTAGCAGCCTGTGATGAATAGTACCCAGTAGCATTGAAGAGAGCAACAGCAGCCAGGCAGCATGGGTGACTGCATGCCCTCCTAACTGACTGATGAATCGGGAAACTCAAGAGAGGCTCAGAGTGTGGGAGCTGGAGTGGTAAATGTTTTCATCTTTCTCTTTTATGATCATCCCTTCTCCATTTATATAGGACATTTTAGACACTGAGCTTTGTTACAAACTATTAGCCCAAGGCAGTGGGTTGGGGAAGTGAGATTTCATGGAACGATGGAGCACAAGCAAGTGTGAACAACTGGAACTACATGTGATATTAGTGGTTTATTGTTGAAGGAATTTCTGTTTGGCTTGTAGTTCAGACAGTTAGTTGCCTTGATGTACTGGAATGAAAATCAGCACCTAATGTGTCTAGAGACAAACCACAGAACTGTCAGAAAAAAACCAAAACCCAAAAAAACAAACAAAAAACCCCACCACCTTGAAACAAAACAAACAAAAACCCCCAACAACAACAAAACACCACTCTCCTTTTTGTCTCCCAATATCCTGAATTCAGAATAAAGACTCCCCCAGTCACCCACAGCACAAAGCATGCAGCTCAGCAGCTACAGCCCTGCACAGTACTGTGCCGCAGAAACAGACATGCAACTCCATACAAAATACACCAAAACAGGATGCTGGTGTAACCAGCTGCCCAGGAACACTCTGACACAATCCATGATACTCTAGGGTGTAACTTTAAGCAATCGCACCTATGGCAACAACCAAGAGCCAGGGAAACACCCATTCAGACTGACCGCGTATCAACCTAGGGCAATTCTACTAGTTCCATTTCTATTCTGTATTTTCTTTCATACACTAGATGATAAGATGGTATATGTTAAGCATATTGTGACCCATGCGTGAGCAGAGTGGGTCAGTTTATCCACCTGTATGCAACTTCTGTTCAGTTTGGAGTAAGCTCTCTACCCACAGGAACCCACAGACACAGTACTACAAGCTGGAAACCACAATCAGGTGTGTCCTGTACTTAAAACGCTCAGCTTCAGCAGAGGTTGTGTATGAAGGCTGTGCAAGAGCTTCCCACAACACAACAAAAAAAATATTCACATGCACATTAGGGAGTGCCAAGAATTTCTCTGGTCTATTAACTAGCTACAGTTCTACCAAGAAGAGGAAGCTGGAGCAAGGAAAACATCTTTCCTACAAGTGTGTACCTGTGATGTCAACATGAATGGCTCCCGAAAACCATGCACATACGCAAATCCACATGAGGAGCCCATACAGGGAAAGTGATATGCTAAGGGATATCTCTGTGGGGGTTGAAAATTCCCCTCAACATTAAATTGTCAGCTCAGCACAGCCAGAAGTAAATGAAGCTGTATTTACAAGCAAAACTCCAATCTACAATGGAACGAAATGAATATGTGCAAAATACACAATACTTGCATATATTTACAGGTATTTACAATTTATAAACAGCACAAGAACCCCCCTGGCCAAAAAAAAAAATGGAGCTAATAGCTTCCCCTTCTCTGCCCTCTTCCTCACCCCCCTGGACACAAAGGAACAAGAGAAACAGCAGAGAATTGTTTTGTTAGGATACTCAGCCAAAATAAAGAACACAGCCAAGGTCAGCAAAGCCAAGCAGAAGCAAGTTAGTGAGTGTCTCCCAGAGGGAGGAAGCTGAAAGAGACAGAGAGGTTAGACTACACAACCAGCTTATGTTTGTAATCTATCCAATGGGATTGGTTAGAATTTATCATTATTTTCCCTTTTACATCCAATAGTGGTTTATTTACAGTCTACTGCTTTCTGTTCAAGATCTGTGGAAAATTTTCTAGGCATAGCTTGAAACTACTGCTATCTCCAACACCTGATTTCTCTGATGCTCACTCAAGTGTTTCCACTTAAACAAAGGTGTGTAATGATGCTATGAGGTCCTGCGTGGCATTTGCTTGAGTTTACTGCCAAGGTGTCAAAGGTGGGAACCACTCTGTAAGCATGTTAATTCCATGGGCACAATACAGAACTGTGTTAGATGGCTTGAGTAGACTTGCAGGAGCTCTACAACTGACCAAAATGAAAAAGATTGTCTACAACTTATTAAAATAGCTCTTTTTCCCCTTTGAATGTAAGAGGAGTAGTTATGAGCCTTCCTGTCAAAAAAATAGGTTATTTTCCACTTACAGGCAAAATAGAACTGAGCTACCAGGAAAGTTCTACAATGGAAATGGGACAAAACTTCCAGTTTTGAAGAACTGAGGACTTTAATTGAAGTTAAACATTGTTATCATCATGAAATTCATCAGTTCACAAAATAAGACATCACAGAGGAAAAAAAAAAAAATAGAATAGAATTAACCAGATTGGAAAAGACCTTTGAGATCATCAAGTCCAAACCATCACCTAACATGATCTAATCATCTAAACCATGGCACTAAGTGCCCCATCCAATCTCCTCCTAAACACCTCCAATGACAGTGACTCCACCACCTCCCTGGGCAGTCCATTCCAGCCACTCTGTCTGTGAAGAATTTCTTCCTAATACCCAGCCTAAACCTCCCCTGATGCAGCTTGAGACTGTGTCCTCTTGTTCTAGTGCTGGTTGCCTGGGAGAAGAGACCAATCCTCGCCTGGCTACAACCTGCCTTCAGGTAGTTGTAGACAGCAAGAAGGTCACCCCTGAGCCTCCTCTTCTCCAGGCTAAGTAACCCTAGCACTCTCAGCCTCTCCTCACAGGGCTTGTGCTCAAGACCCCTCACCAGCTTTGTTGCCCTTCCCTGGACACGTTCTTCAACTCAACATCTTTCCTACACTGAGGGGCCTAGAACTAGACACAGTACTCAAGGTGTGGCCTAACCAGTGCTGAGTACAGGGGCACAATGACTTCCCTGCTCCTGCTGGCCACACTATTTCTGGTGCAGGCCAGGATGCCATTTGCCTTCTTGGCCACCTGGGCACACTGCTGGCTCACGTTCAGTCTACTATCAACCGGTACCCCCCAGGTCCCTTTCTGCCTGGCTGCTCTGCAGCCACCCTGACCCCAGCCTGTAGCACTGCATGGGGTTGTTGTGGTCAGTGTGTAGAGCCTGGCACTTAGATATATTAAATCTCATGCCGTTGGACTCTGCCCATCTGTCCAGCCTGTAGGAAGGAAAGGGGAGTTCCCCTTGTTAAATATTTACCATTACATCTCTGCAGGAACTCTAACCATAAATCAGGAACTAAAGATCAAGAGAATTAAAGTCAATTATTTCCTGCCACATGGTATATGTGATGTCTGCAGGATGAAACAATTTTCATTCTGAAGAGACCATTAAGGATGGAACTTTCTTCTCCCTCTAGTACACTTTTGATGGGTGTAAGTTCCTCTCCATCATCAATTTTTATTAAATTACTTCATATGAAACCCTGAAAATTTTTGAAGTTTTTAACAATAGGAAATTGAATATTTATATTTAAATATATAACTTGATCTTCAAAAATATATGCTGTATGCTGCAATTAATGGATTTACAAACCCAGCTTTATCTTCTATTAAAATTCATTTTATGGTGCTTTTTTGTTTGTTTTTACAGCATTTTGTAGAGCAACTTCCAATTTTCTATGCCCTTACTTTTATGGGAGAGGGAAATTCTGAATTAGCCGAAGAGATTTCCACGTCCTTTGTGCAGATGCAATGGAACATGCATGCTCAAAAAACCACCACCAACAAAAAACCCTACAGAAAATACAACACCATTTTCCATTTTCACACTTAGGTAGAAAAATTGTACTAGTAAATCCCTAGATAAAAAAAGGAGGGGGGAGGGAGGGTTGTCAAAAGCCTAGGAGATATTGAATGTTGAATACTTGAAAGAGGGACTGACAAGTCAGAGGCAATCTGACCTACAGAGTCAACAAAAATCACACACGTGATTCACCAGTTCATAAGAATCTTTTGATTCTACTGCAAGAAGAAAAAAATAATAACAATGAAAATTCTCCCTTAGTTTACCAACTGTAGAAGCAGCACTACAGGACTGGGGAGGAGTGGCTGGAAAGCTTCTCAGCAGAGAAGGACCTGAAGGTCCTGGTTGACAGCCAGTTGAACATGATCCATCAGCATATTCAGGTGGCCAGGAAGGCCAAGAGCATCCTGGCCTGTATCAGGAACAGTGTGGCCAGCAGCAGGGAAGTGATGGCTCCCCTGTACTTGGCACTGGTGAGGGCACACCTCAAATACTGTGTTCAGTTCTGGGCCTTTCACTAAAAATGGGACATTGAGGTACTAGAGTGTGTCCAAGGAAGGGCAATGAAACTGGTAAAGGCCCTGGAGAACAAGCATTATGAGGAGTGGCTGACACAAACGGTTTAGTCTGGAGACAAGGAGGCTGAAGGGAGATCTTATTGCTTTTCACAACTACCTGAAAACAGGTTGTAGAGAGGTGGGGGTTGGTCAGTCCAACCAAGTAACAAGTCATAGGACAAGAGGAAATGGCCACAAGTTGTGTCAAGGGAAGTTTAGATTGGATATTAGGAAGAATTCTTTAGTGAAAGGGTTATCAGGCATTGGTCTTTTCCAATCTGGCAATTCTGTACCACACCCATTAGAATATTTTTCCACCACCTTTCCAATGCTCAAGGCAAAGAACCCATTGGCCAATTGCATTCATCCAGGGGAGCAGCAACAAGAAGGAGCTAAGAAATTGGTGAAGAGGACAACTACAAAATCCAACAGCTTGAGATGAAGAATTGCACGTCTGGCTGTGTCCAACCAGCCAATACTCTGATGTGGGTCACCCTATACAAATGTCGTATTTTGTTTATTTCTACAGGGAAATACTGGAAAGAAGGAAGAAGTGTCTGAGGATGCTGACAGAGGAACCCAGCAAGAGTGACGAATGTTTTGGTTACAGTCATAGGTTGCTCTGGCAACCAGAGAAGATTCCAGGAATGCTTTCATCCAGCTCTTGCACATAACAAAGCCTAAACTTGTCTGGAATATGTTTAGGTTTCATATAGTTCAGGCACACCTCATTTGTAAATAGTCTGTGCCACTTTTAATAGAAATACTTGTTCTCAGAACAAGTCCAAATAAGGCTGTCAGAATGACTTCAGCTAGGAAAATTAAGCCTTCCTATAGTTCCAGTAGAAGGTGAATTTCTGCAGGCTTTGGGCCTCAAAGTCTGGTCACAAAAGCAAGTCCCAGTGCTGTAGCACTAGAAGGTTGAAAATAGCTGTGAATGGTTGGGTCCTGAGTTATTCTGTCAATCACAATGTATCATACATGACATGAGCACAAGAATCACTGCAGGACTTCATCCAGTTCCACTAAACTGACTTCTGCCTTGTAGTATCCTATCTGCTGGTTCCATCTGGGAACCAGGTAGAGGTCATTTCTCAATTAACTATCGAGAAGGAGCCAGTATAAGTGAAGGAGAAAACATTCTCATTGATCTTGTGGATCTCTCTGTTATTGTGATACAAAGTCTGGAAAGATTAGAATCAAAACACAGCACAAAACTAATTTCCAGTCTTCAACTTCAGTCATGCAAGGACCACCTTTTCACCTACAGCTCTCTATGATTTCAGGCCAGAGCAGTCTGTTGTTGCCACTTGAGTGGTGCTAAATGGAGTGGATAAAATTTCATCTTGAGCAAAGCTTATGTGCAGAACAACCACTTGTCTTTCTGGCCTAGAGACCAACATGCTGTGGGTGTGGTAAGAGCAGTCATGACACCATTGAAGACTCTCAAAGCCTCATTCTTCCAAAGTAAGGATGAGGTACACTGAAAAAGGAGTAGTCACTACACTTCTTTTAAGATGCAAAAAAATATCAGACTTGCCCTGACAGTCCTGAGTCTTTCTGACACGCTCGGAGGTTCATTTTTCTGCTATGTCTCGATAAAGTCAAATTTCCAGAATTTTAACCCCTAGATTTGTACAGCAGTGAAACATGGGAGAAAGACACACATTTATCAATAGGATCCAGAAAGGTAAGATGATCATAGAGAATCAATCACTGTTGAAAGCAAAATAGAAGAGCTAAATAAAAGGACTCCACCTGCTTTTAATTTGAACCCACAACACAAGGGAGATGTTAAAACTCCAATAGGTACACACGTTTCTTTGAAAGGCCAGGGCTGTGCCTGAACAAAAGAAAGAGGCTTTTCACTACCTCCTGCGGTATCAAAGAGCCCATTAAAAACGAATAAAATATTATGGAGCTTTCTCCCTTTGTGAAAAGGTGCAATTAATATCCTTCAGCAGATGATTATTGATTTTTATAAAGCAATTTACAGGCTTCTAAAGTCAGGATTATTCAACCCTCTGGGTGCTAGAACGGAAGAGTTTTCAGAAGTGGGAATCGTATTCTCATTTCCACATCACCACAGTCAGAATTTACAGACTTCTGAGTTTTTTGGTTGGTGTGGGTTTTTTTGTTGGGTTGGTTTGTTGTTGTTTGGCCTTTTTTTTATTTTTTTGCCCCCAGGATATTTTTGTTGTTGATGATGCTGCAGTGCTCCAGTACAGGATTAACCCTTTTTATTCCCTCCCACCTGAGACAGATTTTTTTTTCCATGACCTGTTCTTAAAGTATATCGCCTGTCAGATATTCATCCACTACTCACGGCTGGTGGGTTGGATGCTCAGCAGAGTAGGCTTCATGTCAGAAAATCAGCAGCTGCTCATATATCACACTGGTCATTAGCAGAGGATCATTCTGGACCTTTGCCCACAGCACCTTGCTATGGCAAAAGAAAGGCTATAAAACCCTAGGCCCTGTCAGCCGTTGTCATTTAGGTGAGAATTTATCAGGTCTCAGAGTGCCCTCTGACTGGATTACTATGAATAATGAATGAAGCTTTATGCCACACTGAGGCATTAATAAGACTGGGATGACTGGAAGAAATTCAGTACAACACCACAGCAGTAACTTTCTGTGAGCAAGTACACAGCTGGTGGGCTTGCTAGATTTAACTTATGTTAGATACTGAGACTGAAATAAGGAGCTCATTTAATTATTAAGCAAGTAGGACAATGCTTTTGGTTTAGCCTGTGGGAGGTATTACTGATCTGCTCAGGGTAGGCTTGCAAAAGGCTTTCTACCCTCTAACCAAACTAATTTTCTACTTTTAAGAAACTTAATTGGTGAACTCTAGTCAAAACAAAAAACAGTGATATCTAATCTTCATATTTACTTTTAATCCAATTAAAAAAAAATAATTAAGAGAATGCAGTTAAAAATAACTCCTTAAAATCTCCTAGCACAGAAGTCATCCAACCTGTTGGTGATACTCAGGGGATATTAGTCAGGATTACTGATTTTCTTCCTTATTTTTCCTCAATTCATTCAATATATATCCCTACGGTGTACAAATGAGAAACAGAAGGAAGGAGACAAAAAGGCAGCCACTGACCTAAGCAGGGGAAAAAAAAAAGAAAGCATAATAACAACAAAAAAGCAGATGCACAGCAGAGACTATTGGCAATAATCGACCTCCTGGTGCGGTGGTTCCAGCTGCACTCCAGAGGACCGAGCCCACAGAGCTGACAAGCACTTGAGGCTGTCATTTATCTTGGTACCGGCTTCATGAGGAAAATTATTTTACAGAGCTGGACACACTTTTACAGACTCTTTAATATCTTAGGTGCATTAAATCATTAAAACCTTAGACTCTCTCTCCTACTAAAGTGTCCTCAGCCAAAAATAAACCCTGCGTGGTCTCTTTCAAATAAAGACGTCCTTGCTATGCTAATTTTTGTTTCTTTTCCATTAATTTGGTACACAGTCTCCAGCAAATCCCAATCCTTCCTAATATTAAGACAAACCTTATTTCTTCCAAATGGCCTTAAACAAAGAGGCATCAAATCAAGACCGAGCCTGGAGGCCACCAGCTGGAGGCACCATGCCTCAGAAACACAACTCTACTCCTCAGGTGAAAGCATAATTCTAGAAGAATATTTCAACTTATTACTCATGCATGGGCAGGTAGCACTAAGACTTGGCCTCTCACATCAACCTCTCCATTAGTTGTTTTTTTACAGCAGGGCCACTGATGAACAGCCAAATTATGAACAGAAGGAAGCTCCATCTTTTTAAAAGTGAATAAGGTTTTTTGGCAGGGGCTGGGCATAGGAAACAGCCATTCAAAAAGGTTCAGTTTTCAGCCTACTTATACAGTCAGAACTGGAAGGCAGAAGAGCATTGTGAACAACAACAACTCATGGTAGACTGAAGGTAAAATACTGATCAGGTAGGCAGCCTTCAAGACACAGCTCCAGAACCAGAGACAGAATTTTACAAGCAATCATGTTAGGTTTAAGAAGGCTTTCTCTAAAGCATTAACCAAGTTATCAACTAGAGTAGAATATTAATATTAAAAGTTTTTAAACATAGTCATAACACAGTAGCCCTCAAAACAAATATTAGGTAAAATAAAAGGCCTTGAACTGTCAAAACTCAGTTTCTGCTTGTGGGTACTAATTGCTAGGATTCATGTTCCAGTAAAATGTTCAAGATCTGATCAGGAAAAGAAAATAAATATAACCCCTCAATAACCCAACATTTTTTAAGAATACTTAAAGAAAAAGCTCCTAGAAGATCAAATTTCACTGCAACAAAAGGAAGCCATCACAACCTGATTTGCAGTGATGTCATGGGTTGAGTGAAACCTGATAATGGTACTCAATACCATGCTGCTGTCATGACAACTTCAAAATGAAAGTGCTGGCTGGAGCAAAGTCTGGTCGGGCTTGAAGTTCTGCTCTGGTTGCTGTTTCTGGGTTCGAGGCTTTAGGGCTTTCCCTCTGGGCAGACTGCGGGTCAGGGAGCGGAACTGCTGGCTCTTGCTGCCTCTTCTGCAGATATCCTGAAGTAATTGTGCACTGTATCATTTCCAGTAAAACTCTTTATCTCACCTCTTCATCTCAACCCAGAAGCTTTTTTGTGCACTACTTTCTCTCCCTTCTTCATGAGGTGCGGCTTGTGAGAACCAGCTATGTTAACTCAGGACAAGGGACAACATGGCCCTTTTTCCACACCTTTGCCACTCTTTTGAGCAAGAGAAATGACAAAGAAACATGATGACCATTTTATTCCTCTAATACCTAGAAATAATGTAAAAATGCTTCATCTTCATTATTCCAGTGCTAGAAACCAGACTCAGTGTAATCTGGATCTCTGAAGAAACCTGTACAACTCCTACTGAAACAGAAAGACTCCTATAGATTTTTTTTTTTTTCTTCCACTAGCTTTAAAATATTTATTATTAATAGCATTCACTATATATTTTGTGGATAATATTTTTAATGCTTTGATCTGGAATGCCTCATATTTGCATCCTGCCACTTTCATTATGTATAGGGAGTTGAAAGCTGACAGTGTACTCATGTATGTTTTTTTAACTCAGGTCTCTCTCACCATGAGTCAAGAATGTAAATAATCTATGCTTGAATCCACATTGGTGAAACAAACTTTAAAAAGCTATTTAGAAAGCTGGGAAACAGAAAAATTTAATTTTCTCTCTTTTTTTTTTTTTTTTTTTTTTTTAATTCAATAATCTTTGTTACTTTAGATAGGTTTTCACAATAGTAAGAAATTTTGTAAGTTCATGGCATTTCTTCTCCAAGAACCTCCTCTTTTGCTAAAACCAGACACAGACCTATTTTGCATGAAAAGCAGCAAGCGTGGGAGTAAAAAGCAGGCTCTCATAGTTAACTGAAGCACAATGGCTACAGGCTTTTTGGGAGTTGGGGGGTTTTGTAAGGGGTCTGTGGGAATCTGGGTAACAACAGGAACTGGGTTTCCACCTCACCTGAGTTCCCTGTCTGTGTTACATAATCTTCCTAAGGCTAAGTCCTGTTTGGAATGCTGATGGCTGATAACTTCCCCCCCACCACCCAGTACATGTCTACTGAAGGTTTTCCTTATTCCCCTGTATTGCCTTCTCTGATGGAGCTTGCCCATGTGGAGTTTGAGGACAGCAGGTGCTGCTTAGCCATTCTAGACTTAGTATCCAGGCCCCCTTCCTGTAGGAAGAGTGTCCAGCAAGTACTACAGGGCCACAGAGGGACTTAATCCTAGTCCCTGCACCATGATGCTTTGTACAGATGAGAACCACCACAGTACTCCCGATACCAGTCCTCCCACCACAACTCCTTCTGCCTTCCTTAGCTCACAATACATCCTGATTTTCTAACATTTGATTTGCACTCTACAACAAATTCCATACACGTATTTATTTCCACTAAAGTATTTGGAGGGCAGGTGTGCAAAAGCCCTGGGTGCTAGCAGTCCACCCAGTACAAAGACTGTTTTGCAGGTATGGAGGCAGCACCCACTTTGCTGAGGAACAAGCATGGGCTGGGGCACCAACATCACACACTGCTTTTCTGAGGCTGTTAAAAGACAAAAATTAAAATGGGACTTTGAATACCCAGCATTGGCTTAGAGCATACTTATGAATGAAGTTACATACCTTAAAAGACATTTTCCTTTCAGCAGTGGTATAGGGCTGGGAGAAACCTGCCCAGTCTCAGCAGTGTGAATCCTCTCCATGTCATAAGCAATACACCAGGGACAAAACGCACATAGAACTGGCAGGAGGTTAACTTTGGTTTCTTTTGTGTTTTCCAAATAACCATTTGGTGTTTCAGAGGTCTTGCTGCAAAGCAACATTATCAGCAACAACTAAAATGAGAGGAATCAGTGAAACATAACTACAATTTCTTTTTTAAAGTCACTGTGGCAGGTGAGGTCTTACCTGTGCTGTTACCCCAGAGTAATCACAATGCTTTGAGCTGCTCTCATGTTTAACAAACTACTGCCATAATTGACTAGAAAATGATACCGAGAGGGAAACTTGATCTGGGTGTCTCAATGTCCAGGACTTACACAAAGTAGAATAGAGTGATTCCTGAGGAAAGGAAGGAAGAAAATCTGTAATTTGTGAACAATGAGCAAAAAAAAATACAGCTTTGGAGCACCTTTGCTACAAGGACAGGCTGAGGGAACTGGGGTTGCTCAGCCTGGAGAAGAGGAGGCTCTGGGGAGACCCAATAGCAGCCTTCCAGTATCTGAAGGGGGCCTACAGGAAAGATAAAGAGGGATTGTTTACAAAGGGCTGTGGTTATAGGATGAGGGGCAATGGCTTCAAACTAGAGAAGAGGTGATTTAGATTTTATGTTAGGAACAGGTTCTTTACTATGAGCATTTACTTTGAGCATGTGGAACACTAGAACAGGTTGCCCAGGGAGGTGGTTGGCACCCCATCCCTGGAGATACTCAAAGTGAGGCTCTGGGCAAGCTGATCCAGTTGAGGATGCCCCTGCTGACTGCAGAAGGGGTTGGACTAAATGACCTTTGGAAGTCCCTTCTGACCCAGACCATTCTATGATTCTACCTGGAAGAATGATTTGTAAATTCAATTGCATTTTGGCACCTGACAATACCAGTTATTTTTAACACATACATACAATTTAAAGTTACTTCCTATGTGCAATGTTGAAATCTCGTGCAAGAACTCTCTCATCTTTTTTCTAGCATGCCATTTAAATGGAGTCAATACCTTTGGAAAAAGCCTTCTCAATAAAACATCCCTAGGCCAGACTTTATGCTCACAACAAAAAAACATGCCACACAAACATAGTAGGACTCCTCCCATTTACTTGAACCGCCCAAGTTTAAAGTGTGCCTGTAAGAACTGGGGGCATCCAATATGGCCACAAATCCACCATCCCTTTAGGAGAAAGTATCTACTAGTGAAATTGTGCCAGATACAGGAGAAAAAAAAACATCTCACTCACCCCCCATTACTCCACACAAATCATCTGGTGCCTTACAGCAAGAGATGTGCAGTTCTTGGCTCACCTTGAAGCTTGTTTTTTGCTGTCAGTAGGGTTCTGTGTCATTCCATGGGTCTGCTTTCCTCATTTGGGCTAAAAGTAGTAATGGAAATCAAGCCCAGTTGAGTTTCTCATTGCATGTGTCTTTTGAGTCATTACAGCAGAAAGCACAAGTATAAACTCTTATCCCAGAAGGAAAAATAATAACAAATCCTTATAGCTTCTCCAATGTAGAAGAGTTTTAAAATTGTGATTTTTTTCTTTTATTCTTTTTTTTTTTTTTGACCATTAATCTATTTTCTCCTAGCTGGAGCTATTTCCCTTTTACTCAGCACTTCAAATTTTGTGATGCTGTTGTTTGGCACACATTCCACTTTTTGCTTTAGATGAAAGCTGCAGTCAGCCACACTCATATCACTCCTTTTAAAATGAGACTGTTCATGCAGGGAGACAGGATTGCATGTTTCAATTTTTAGGCTGCATAGTTTAGGAACATTGGTACAACAACCTTTTAATTGTAATTCAGTTAATGGACATGGCTAAGAACACAAACACAGGCTTGATTTTATTATCAGCAATAATGAGTAGCACCCCATTCATTTTGAAAGTCAAGGCATAACTGCAAAGTTAATAAGAACCTAGAGTCAATTAAAATAACAATTAGGGCATTTTATTGATTTTTTTTCAGCTTCCTCCAGCTACCTTTTATCTGCAGCAATTTTGTGGCACACACTACACTGGTCCTGCAGCTTCCATTTTAAAAGTGTACTTCCTTCACCATGATTGAGCAAAAGCATATTGCTTTAGAAAGCTCTGGTTTACTATTATATGTGTCTCATATATAGCATTTATCCTATTCTGCAAAGCCTAAGACCTTTTTTCAAGATTACAATTCCTTAAAACTTGGATTAGGAGAGTCTGGGATAGGTGGAAGAAAAGCATGGTCTTAATCAACCTATATTTTGTATGTGCTAATTCAAGGTTCTCTTCTGGAGAAGAACTTTTTTTTTCCCCTAAATTTATTTCCAACTACTTTTGTTTTCCTTGAGGGACCTTTGAAACACTATATTGCTACTTTTCATGTTTTTTATTTGCCCTCTGGAAGAATAAAGGCTCAAAGGTTCATAAATATGCATTCTGTAAATGTATTATGCTGACAAAGTGTTGCTCAGATAGCTGCTCTTGCCTTTAGGGAATGAATAAGTTTACAGCATGCTTAAACAACAGTGTAAGGGGAAAGAGAGAGAGAGAGGAAGAGAGCTGTGTCAGCGTGTGGGCTGAAAATGGAACAAAAGAGTTATCCTGGATGTACAGAGAAAGTGGAAAATAAAGTCAGGTAAGACACCACAGCTAGTACCTTGCAATGAGCAGGGCTGTGAATCTGAGGCTGTTACTCACTAGTGACGTATTCGAAAGGGCATTGTCAGAAAGGTTATGGAGCCAGGACATCATAAGCTATCACAGAATCACAGAAACATTCAGGTTGGAAAAGATCCTCAGGACCACCAAGTCCAACCAAGAACCCTACTCTACAGCGTTCACCCCTAAACCATGTCCCCAAGCACCACTTCCAAACCACCTTTAAACACATCTAGGGTTGGTGACTCCACCACCTCCCTGGGTAGCACATTCCAATCCTGACCACTCTTGCTGCGAAAAAATGTTTCCTCATGTCCAGTCTAAACCTACCCAGTCATATCTTGAGGCCAATCCCTCTTTTTCTATTACTAATTACCTGTGAGAAGAGACCAGCACAAACCTCTCTACAATGTCCTTTCAGGTAGCTGCGGAGAGCAATGAGGTGTCCCCTCAGCCTCCTCTTCTCCAAATTAACCATCCCGAGCTCCCTCAGTCGTTCCTCATAAGATTTATTCTCCAGGCCCTTCACAGCTTCCCTGCCCTCCTCTGCACTTGCTCCAGCACTTGTTCTATCAAACTTCACTTGCTGGTTTTGGCACATAGGTCATGATAACTCCTTCATTTCTCCCAAACCACTCAATTCCTGGCAGGATCCTTGTCCCAGTTAATTCTCATCCCATCAGACACAGATCTGGCATGCTTTCATGCACTGGAAGCTTAGGGCTGATGCTGGTCAATACTTCTGGCAGGAAAAAGACATTTAGCAATTAAAAACACCATTTAAATACCTGTTTCCAAATTGGTGTGTTAATTAACGTTGATAACCATAGTACATTTTGACAGGAAGCCCTCAAGACCAGTTTTTTGGCTTTATGTGACAAAATTTTGATAGTGGTGGCAAGGTTTTGATAGTGCCAGAAGCTTCCCCTGTGTCTGATACAGCCAGTGTCAAATGGCTCCAAGACAAACCAGAGACCTAGGACATCATCAGCCTCTGGGACAGCAGACTTGGGAAATGGAAAAAATTATGTAACACCAGTAGCCGCCAGAGAGAGAAGTGAGAATGTGAAACAACTCTGCAGAAGCCAAGGTCAATGAAGAAGGAGGGGGCAGCCTGTGGTGAAGACCATTGTGAGGCTGTTCCCCAGCAGCCCTTGGGGGTTAACAGTGGAGCAGATCACCACCTGCAGCCCATAGAGGACCTCATGTGAGAGTATGTGGATGCCTGAAAGAGACTGTGACCCCATGGGAAACCTGAGCTGGAGCAGGCTCCTGGCAGAACCTGTAACCCTGTGTAGGAGCCATGCTGGAGCAGTCTGTTCCTAAAGGACTGTAGAAAGGCCCTATGTTAGAGCAGTTCATGAAAAAAATGGAACCCATGGGAAGGACTCACTCATTATCCTACTCTGATTTGATTGGTAATAAATAAGATAAATAAAACATTTCCCTAAGTCAAATCTGTTTTGTCTGCGATGGTAACTGGTGAGTGATCTCTCCCTTTCCTTATCTTTATATTTTCTCTCCTCTGTCCACCTCAGCAAGGGAGTGATAGAGAAGCTTTGGTGGGCACCTAGCACCTAGCCAGGGTCAGCCCACCACAATCAGGCAAAGAAGAAGGGATGGAACATATATATTTATGTCTGAAATAAAAGCTGCTGACAGCCCTTCCGTCACATTCTTAATATCGGGGATTTCTTAAACATTGGAAGTTCACATCCAGGCTTCAGAGCAGAAGCAGCAGGGAGACACAAAACAAACAGCAAGAAGTTCTTCACCGGGTGAGTCGTTCGTCATTGGAATGTGCTTAAGCATCTTCCTACTTAGAATCACAGAATTGTTAGGGTTGGAAGGGACCTCAAGGATCATCTAGTTCCAGCCCCCCTGCCAAGGGCAGGGACACCTCATATTAGATCAGATTCTCAGAGCCATATCCAGCCTGGCCTTAGAATCCTCCAAGGATGAGGCTTCCACCACCTCCCTGGGAAACCTGTTTCAGTGTCTCACCACCCTCATGGTGAAGAACTTCTTCCTAACACCCAATCTGAACCTACCCATTTCTACTTTTACTCCCTTTCTCCTTACACTATCCCCCTAGTCCTATCACTACCTGAAACCCTAAAAAGTCCCTCCCCAGCTTCCTTGTAGTCCCCCTTCAGATACTGGAAGGCCACAACAAGGTCTCCTCTGAGCCTTCTCCTCTCCAGGTTGAATAGCCCCAACTCTCTCAGTCTGTCTCCATAGCAGAGGAGCTCCAGCCCTCTGATCATCCTCGTGATCCTTCTCTGGACACTTTCCAGCATGTCCAGATCCTTCTTGTACTAGGGGCTCCAGAACTGGATGCAGTACTCTGTCATCTAGGCTTGTGCCTGTTTTCCTGGTGACTGTTTTAGGATCATCTACCATATATATCTATAATGACTACTTAAAATTATTCTTTGTGGCCTGAGATTGTCTTTAAATTAACTTGGTCTTTCAAAAACCTTATACCTTTTTCCTGGTCTCCTACAATTCATTCTAGCATTTTGTTACAGGTCTCTTAATCCAGGATTAACATATGTCAAGAAGATTCAGATATTCCCTAATAATTTTTCTCCCCCCATTCTCACTTTGTTCTCTCTTCTCAGCTGTGAGCAAAGCAATTTTCCACCTCCAGACTTAAAGGGTGCTCTTTTAGTTGCGTAAAGAATTAACCATCTTTGCAAAAGTAAAATATCAACATCCTAAGAAATCCCCTTCAAATAATCTCTGGTATGCTGCATTATACTCTTCTCAAAATTAATCCTCCAAGTTAAAACCAAGCTAAAAATGTAGCATGAACTACAGACCATGAAGAAAAGCTAAACACTTCCTCATCTAAAGCTGCTCTCTGCAGTGAGGGAAAATCTTTGCAAAGCCACTCAGCAAGCAATGCCTCATCAAAAATGTCTCCAAATGCTGCAAAGAAAGCATTGCAAAATATATTTCCTGATAACAAGACTCTCAACATACATAATCCTGCTCTTCTGCCTTGTGTTCACTGAAGCCCCAGACACTGCTTAGGGCAAGTTTGGGTATTAAGAGAACATAGCATCTTCATTTAGACCTGTGATTATCCCTGACGCTTATCCACCAGGGAGAGCCTGAATTCAGCTTACTCCACAGTTCCACCACAAAGCCCGGAAAGGAATCTGTACAAGGCAAAAAGGACTGGAAGGAGTGGTGAATGCCATCTGAGATGCTTGCCTTGTGAACAGGGAGGAAGGAGCAGTTGAATAATCACATCTTCTGTTGTGAAGATGTGAATGGATGCTCCAAGTTGTACCCTCTCTACCCAAGGCAGCAGTGGTCTAACAGCCTACGAAGCCTCAGTTTTAGATTGAGCAGCTGAAACTCTCTCTGACAGGCATGTAAAGTTTGCAAGAAAAACTACAGTCATTTTACTGCTTCTCTGTTCTTGGAACTGTGCTGCAGCCTGCCACAGCTCTTGCAGCACACAGCCAAACCTCCAGTCCTGAGGGTTTTTCTTCCCCTAATCTGTGTTTCAGGTCAATATATTGCTCTGTGGCCAATGACATTTCTGTTATCCCAGTTTTCTTTGCCAAGAAGCACTTCACCTGTGTGAATATAAATTTATTTCCATACAGCTTAGTTTTTCTTGATCATAATGATTAAAATTTTAGTCTTTGTTGTGGACTATGTTCCTTCCTACACCTACAACTGAAATGTTCACCCCGTTATTTCTTTACAGTTTTCAGGCTGTAACTCTGGATTTAATGTAAAGCAAACCTACAGAGAAAAGCTGATTTGCAGAGCACAAAATAACTAAAAAAAATATTAAAAAAAAAAAACAAACAAAAAAAAAGTATTTCCTCACTTAAGAGTGGCAGTTTCCCCCTTTCCCACCACTGCAGGATCAAAAAGGTTTTTTGAAGGTTTATGTCATAGTAGGTTAGGAGATTAACTTGCAAAAATAGAGCAGTGCATTCCAGAAGTTAAAATGCAAAAGCATTGCAACGGTCCCAGTAAATTTACTATTATTATTATTATTATTAAGCATGAGAGCTTTAATCCATGGTTTTGCAACAAATCTCAATACACATTCAAGTGACAAATTAACTTCATACCTCCTAAACTCTTGTTTAACATGACTTTGACCTAAAAGCAGCTGTTCTATTGACAGGGCATCACACAGATGTACTACTGCCTCATAGGGGACTTTATCTCTAAGCCTTGAACAGGGTCAGACATTTACCTGAGCTCCACCTTGCAGACATAGCCAACATCAGCAGAGCATCTTTGCATGATTGTACAAAAGGATACGGTACCAACTGCAAATGAGGGAAAGAAGTTAAATTGTAGTAGAAATAAATTTTCCTGGACCGGGCTGTTTTAAACTGAACTTGTATGCAATAAATCTTTGATGATTAATCGAGGATCAGGGAAGGGCAGATTAAAACTCTGACTGCCAGCCAGGCTGTTCAGTCCGCAAGCATTCAACAGCAGGGAAAAAAAAAAAAAAAAAGGGAGTCCTAAAAATCAAGAGAGGAGGAAAAGAAATAGGCTCCTGGACTATTCAAGAGAGACAGACTGTGAGGGTTTCCAACAGAAAGATAACAGAACAAGACAGGATACAGATGCGCACACATTCTGCATCTCTCCCTGAGACCCGGTTTAATAAAGCACAATTGATGATCTTTTTTTTCCTTTTCTTTTTCTACCTATTATTAAGTTTTTCAAGACTGTAAGTGTTTCTTAATCAAAAGAACAGTTCCATACAGCTCTTGACATCAAAGGGGAGCATTTCCAAAGCTATTACAGTATCAAAGTAATATTCTGTGCAGAATCTAAGGTGAACCATTGGAATAATCCTTCTGGGACAGAGATAAAAAAAAAATAATACTGCATTCAATGTTCCCAGAAGCATCCAAAGCAATCTATCAAAAAAGCCATAAAAAATATTGGGCCACACTTACTTGATGCATATACTCACCACTACTATTATTTTCCTCCATTTTTTCTTTGTCTGTTCAGCTACTAATCTTACCTTTGTCTGAAAGTTCCTGCTGGATATATGAAAGTAGCAGAGCTGATTAGTGAGTCAGAGGAGGAAATGACCTCTGATGTGCTTCAAATCCATAAACCTTTTATATAGTTGAATCATATTATGGAGGGGAGGGGGGGGGGGAAGGCATTATGGCAAAAATAGCAGCATTGTAGCAGCACTAAGGTGAGACTGACTGATATTAGCAAGCCTTTTCATCTGGCCTTGACAGATTTCCACTATTGCTGCAGTCAGTTATTAGTGACTTCTGCCTTTTGAATATGCATTCAATGGTAAACTATATTTAACTACAGCAGTTGAGTTTGATAATCCGTTCCCATAAAAGACTTTGGTCATCCAATCAACTAGAGGAAATGGTTGCAAGTTGCACTAGGGGATGGATGGTAGGAAATATTTCTTCACTGAAAAGGTTCTCACATATTGGAATGGTCTGCCCAGGACACTGGTGGAGTCACCATCCCTGGAGGAGTTCAAGCAACATGTGGACCTGGTGCTTAGGGATATGCTTTAGTGTTGGCCCTTCTGTGCTGGGTCAAGGGTTGGACTGGATGAGCTTTGAGGGCTCTTCCAATCTGATGTATACTGTGATCTGATTCTGTGATTTACTTGATGATATGCACTGTACAATACACAGACTTCTCCCCTCACATATCCAAGTGAATCATAGAATCACAGAAACATTCAGGTTGGAAAAGACCCTCAGGATCACCAAGTCCAACCCAGAACCCTACTCTGCAATGTTCACCCCTAAACCATATCCCCAAGCACCACTTCCAAATCACCTTTAAACACATCCAGGTGACTCCACCACCTCCCTGGGCAGCATATTCCAATGCCTGACCAGTCCTACTGGGAAATATTTTTTCCTAATGTCCAGTTGGAGCTTGAGGCCATTCCCTCTCATTCTATCACTAATTACGTGGGAAAAGAGACTAGCACTAGCCTCCTACAATGTCCTTTCAGGTAGTTGTAGAGAGCAATGAGCTGGTTTGTTCACAGAAGAGATGGGCAGTTTGCTACCGGCTATAGTTAAGAGAAACGTGGAGTAGGGAAAGTAAGAGAAAGCAGATAGAAAGTTACCAAACAGCAAAATCTGTTCCATGTGACAACAGTAGTTAACCTGCTCCTTAAACTCAACATCTGGTAGCATTTTCATCTTCTGCAAACTTGTAAACCGTTAAGGTATTTTAGACAGTGGGAGTCAGTTTCCAAAAGAAATCTTAACAGTACAAAGAGACCACAAAATTCATTTCTTACTGGGCCATGGGGTTTTCTAACCCATAGCTCATAGCTTACTTCAAGAACGCTTTAGAAGTTCTTCATTTCCTTATCATTTTTTCAAGAGTATTTTTAGCATAAATTTTCATCAGGCATAATATGCATAGATGGGAAGGTTGCCTTTTATATATCCTCATCATGAATGGATTCATGTGGGTGGATACATTTTTTCTTCTCTATAGCTGCTTAATAAGGCCAATATTGGAACCAGAGAATGCTTTGTTGCTACTGCAACACATCTAAAATTAATATCTACATAGGAAGATGCACTATTTTCTGGACCTATGGTCGCCACCTTGGCAGTGGTTCCCAGCTGTCAGTGCCATGGGGGAAAAGGCACAGCTTCCAAATCTCTTGGAAGACGGCACAGTGGTACGCACACATGTCTGCTGCTACAGGAGACAAGCTGGCAGTCAGTGGCGTGGGATGCTCTGCCCTCCAGTGTATGCCAAACAGAGCCAAGCAGATGAAGCTAGTTGGGGAGAGGCTATCTTCTCCTCAATTCCTTTTCCCCTAACAGTACTGCTAAAGCTACACTGAAAACTGTACTTGAGGTTAGATGAAGATAGAAAATATTTATAGTCTGATATTAAATGAACTTTAAAAAAACTCCAACATTGTTACTGTGCAGGCGGCACAAAGATTCACCCAGCCACAAAGACCAAAGACATCTGTCATTTGTGCTGTACAAACTGTTTGTAACTAAGCTTAATTTTAAACCTCAAATGAAATAGATCCCTTCACAATGGTTTCTCTCTCACACCTGTGTATATTGCTGCATGACCACTGTCTCCAATGCATGGAATTAACACCTGCTCCTTGGGGGAAACATTAATTTGAATAAGAAAAAATTGTGATTAGATGAGGATGCCTTGGTGGCTACCAAGTACCTGGAGTGGTAGGGCTGTGACCCAAAATGCAATGTTCTTGCCTCTGCCCTGAGAAACCTGATCTAGTTGGGGATGTCCCTGCTGACTGGGGGGAGGGTCAGACTAGATAATTTTTGGAGGTCCCTTCTGGCCTGGACCATTCTATAAGGAGATCTTATGCAATAAACATTAAACCTGGAATAAATATTAGGGTTTTGTATAAATACTACCATAATTAAAATAGGGTTGAAGGACTTGCAAATACTACAGATCCATTAGGAACTGTCAAGACTGGGGGGAAAAATTGGGGAGGAATTGCAAAATTCATGTCTCAGAAGGAAAGCAAAAGATGAAGATCAAACACAAGGTGTAGCTATATGAAAAATAATGGAAAACATTTATTTTTTTCCTCCCTTCCAAATTAAGTTTGTTCCAAAAGTTGTTATAAGTTAAATTGAGAAGGATGTTGAGGAAACTCACCTCCTGAACTGGGCCACTCCTTTTTTGTCAGCATCATAACCACATTCTCCTTAACCTGGGAGAGGATAACGTCTTCCTCCACAGCTGGAGATGGACCTTCTCCTGCAGATCTTAGCAACATCCAAAAGAGGAGTTGCACAGCTGAGCAGTGAACAGGATGAGAAAGAGCTGCTTTGGAGCTGTGGTGGGCTTGCTAAGTGAGCTATATTAGGGATGCTCTTGCTTTGCAGGATTGACTAAGCTTGCATTTGCCTCTTCACACACATGGGGGAAGAGTAGAGGTACATAAAGAAGTAACAGGCTACTCTTACAACTCTCTCATTCTAGTTGCACTGAAGCCTTGTGCTAGATTTAACAAAGCTTTTGTAGACCTCAAACGTCAGAAGAAATAGATAATCAGAGGGGGAGATATCTCCTATGGATTTGTCACTGTGCAGTCCTAGAAGGACCAAAAATTGAGGAACATGTTCATGGGTAGTTTCCCCCTTAAATCTGTACCTGAGCATTTGTGCTTTTGAACCACCTGACAAATTGTTGATGCTGCCTGAAACAAAGTGAATAATCCTTTGTGGTCAAAGAAACCTTAGCAGTCACTCTGAAATCCACGAACCCAGTAGTTAGTTATAGCAAGACACATGCTTATATACTTTGCATTTAGCATAGACCAGTACACTGAATATTATTGTTGCTGCCTTTACTAACTTTAATGGCTTGTTTGCACTACAGAAAGCAGGCAAGAAGGCTAAGAGAAGTGAAATTATACATGGAGCTATTTCTTACAGGTAAAATGTTTCAGATACTCACAATACCTCAAATCTGGTGTGGATAAAATAGCATGAGAAATTGAACTGCTCTGGGGACAAGATAGGAGGCAGTTACAGGGAAAGATTTCTGTCCTATGGAAAAAGTCATCTTTTTTTTCCCCTTACTACATCTTTGAGACTCATGTATTCTCTTCTTTCCCCTGCCTCACTTGTCTGCAAGATGACAAGTGATGCCCAACTACTTTGGCATATCATATTGCATTGTGTCATTCCGCCACCTGCCAATGCCAGTGGCCCATCAAGCCTGAGAAATCAAAAGACACAATTTGCTAGAAAAAAAAGGGGGGGGGAGGGGGGGAAATTACACATTTTAGCCAAAAATAGAAACAGCCATTTTGTATTAGTAAATGGACCACAAAACATCATACCACAAAAGTAAGTGAGCATGAGTAATGGAAGTATCAACTTCATGGGCAGATTCAAGGACTTAAAGGCATTTCAGTATTTGTGTATTGATAGCTGTATGGAAGACAACATTTATCTCAGAACACACATGATTCTGCAGAGCATTCTGCTCTTTAGACTTTCCTGTAAGGGTGGCAGATTTTGTGATTAAAAAAAAAAAACCAAAACAAACCTAAAAAAAGCAACCACAAACCCACAACAATGTAATTGAACTATAACCAGTATAACCAGACACGTTGTTACCTTTAAAAAGAAGAAGAAGGAGTGGGAAGAAGAACAACAACGAGCAAGAAGAAGAAGAAATAAATAATCATCTCTATTTGCATTGCTCTGCAGTGAATATTAATGGACAAAATATAGACAAAGAAAACACTTAAGTTTCCCAGTACTAGTGAAATAATTTCAAAAGGAGCTGTGACTGTTCTGTTACTTGTAATGCTGTACAAGTGCTCCTCATAAGTCTCTGCTTAAGACTTAATCCCACATTATATACTGAGCACTGAGATATCCACTCAGACATTTTCCCCTCAAAAATCTTCCAATCCTGTGGCCTCTTGATTTGCTCAATAGCTGTCACATGCAGAATGCATTTTGTAAGGCATCCTTTGTGATCCATGCAAGCCTGCTCAGTGGCTCCTAGTCCAACTTCTCCGTAACTGGGACTACAGCAAAGCAGTTCACCATGTTAACAGATTCTCAGAATGGAAAAGGATTTTAATGTCCCACTAGGGAGTTGGGAAAAGAAACCACAAAAGTAATCTTGTCTTCAAATCGCAGCAGAAGAACATGAGAAATCAAGCACCAAATTGCTAGGAGAATAGGAGATGCACAAGGTTACCAAGCCAGGTGCTGTGAAAAGGGTGGAACATTGAAAGAAAAGATTCTCAAAGCACAAGGAAAAAAAAATAATAAAAATGTATCACAGAACAGAGCAAAGCCAAGAGGTAAAAGGCAGAACTGAGAGCTAAGCACAGCATGAAATGCAGGATCCCACAGAAATTGGAAATGCTAAAAAAGGGCCAGAAGCACTGCAGGAACTGGCTACACTCCAAAAAGAAAGAAAAAAAACAAAGAGCAGAAACCAGAGCTATGAATATACTAGAGGAGGGCAGAAGTTGTGAGGTTTGTATGCTGCTCCAAACTTGCTGCTGGACTCTTCTAGCACTCCTGCTCACTTACACAACTCGCTATGAAGTGTTCTGCCCAAGAACATCTGTCAGGTACATGATGGAAACCCATAGTGTGCAAGTTGCATGGAAAAATAAAATGGAAACAGAAACCTAATTAGGGCAACTTTTATGCTCAAGGGTCATTAAGGCAGAAAGTGTGCCATGCTTTTCCATACTGAGCAGCAGACCAGGCTTCCAAAGAACAGGCACATGATTTTTTCAGACACCCACTTTAAAAGAACCTATGATACCCACACCTGCATAATAAATGCTCAGTGCATGTACATAACCAAGTCCCTTTATGTGTCAAAAAATAAGCATCTACAGAGTTCAGCAGAGCAGGTATACCTATGCCATATCCTTTAAAGGCCTTTAGCTGATTTAGAAATAAAAAGTGGAACTATCATGATAGAAATAAAGTTTTCTCTATTCTTCTTTCTGACTAGAATAGAATTAACCAGGTTGGAAAAGACCTTTGAGATCATCAAGTCCAACCTACCACCCAACATCATCTAATCAACTAAACTATGGCATTAAGTGCCCCATCCAGTCTCTTCCTAAACACCTCCAGTGATGGTGACCCCACCACCTCCCTGGACAGCCCATTCCAATGGTCAATCTCTCTGTATAGAACCTCTTCCTAACATCCAGCCTAAACCTCCCCCGGTGCAGCTTGAGACTGTGTCCTCTTGTTCTGGTGCTGGCTGCCTGGGAGAAGAGACCAGCCTCCAGCTGGCTACAAGCTCCCTTCAGGAAGTTGTAGACAGCAATAAGGTCTCCCCTGAGCCTCCTCTTCTCCAGGCTAAGCAAGCCCAGCTCCCTCAGCCTCTCTTCATAGGACTTGTGCTCCAAACCCCTCACCAGCTTTGTTGCCCTCCTCTGGAAATGTTCCAGCAACTCAATATCTTTCCTCAACTGAGGGGCCCAGAACTGGACACAGTACTCAAGGTGTGGCCTAACCAGTGCTGAGTACAGGGGCACAACGACTTCCCTGCTCCTGCTGGCCACACCATTCGTGATACAGGCCAGGATGCCATTGGCCTTCTTGGCCACCTGGACACACTGCTGGCTCATGTTCAGCCTACTATCAACCAGTGCCCCCAGGTCCCTTTCTGCCTGGCTGCTCTCCACTCTGACCCCAGCCTTTAGCACTGCATGGGGTTCTTGTGGCCAATGTGTAGAACCTGGCACTTAGATGTGTAAATCTCATGCCGCTGGACTCTGCCCATCTGTCCAGCCTGTCGAGGTCCCTCTGCAGAGCTCTCCCACCCTCTAACAGATCAACACCTGCTCCCAGCTTGGTGTCATCTGCAAATGTACTGATGATGGACTCAATCCCTTCATCCAGGTCATCAATAAAGATATTGAACAGGATGGGGACCAGCACTGATCCCTGGGGGACACCACTAGTGACTGGCTGCCAGCTGGATGTGGCACCATTCACCACTACTCTCTGGGCACAGCCCTCCAGCCAGTTCCTAACCCAGCACAGAGTGCTGCTGTCCAAGCCACAAGCTGACAGCTTGGCCAAGAGTTTGCTGTGGGGGACGGTGTCAAAGGCCTTGCTGAAGTCCAGGTAGATCACATCCACAGCCTTCCCCACATCCACCAGGTGGCTCACCTGATCATAGAAGGAGATCAGGTTGGTCAGGCAGGACCTGCCCTTCCTAAATCCATGCTGGCTGGGCCTGATCCCTTGGCCATCCTGTAAGTGCTGTGTGATTGCACTCAAGATGACCTGTTCCATAGCCTTGCCTGGCACTGAGGTCAGACTGACAGGTCTGTAATTCCCTGGCTCATCCAACCAGCCCTTCTTGTGGATGGGCACCATGTTGGCCAGCTTCCAGTCACGTGGGACCTCTTAGCTTGACTGCATATTGAAAACTCAATTATTTCATGGTCACTGGACCCCAGGCAGCCTCCAACCACCACATCTCCCACCAGCCCTTCTCTGTTTGTAAAAAGAAGGTCAAGCAAAGCCTTACCCCTGGTAGGCTCACACAGCAGCTATGACAAGAAGCTATCCTCCATACACTCAAGAACCTTCTAGACTGCCTCCTCTCTGCTGTGTTCAGTTCCCAGCAGGTATCAGGCAGGTTAAAGTCACCCATAAGGACAAGGTTTGGTGATCTTGAGACAGCCTCTAGCTGCCTATAAAATAATTCATCCACCTCTTCATCCTGTTTGGGTGGTCTATAACAGACTCCAACCAGGATGTCAGCCTTGTTGGCCTTCCTTCTAATTCTCACCCACAGGCACTCAACTTGATCATCCTGAATCTCTAGTTCCATGGTGTCTAGAGCCTCCCTGATGTACAGGGCCACCCCTTCTCCCTCACCTGTCTCTCCTGAAGAGCCTGCAGCCATCAATTACAGTGCTCTAGTCATGGGAGTCACCCCACCATGTTTCTGTGTAACAAGGCTTCCAGATCCACTTGTTACCCATACTGCACACATTAGTGTACATGCACTTCAGCTGGCCTGCTGGTTTCACCCCTGACTCCAGCTTACCACCCTCAGACTCCTGTCTGGAGGAATTGGTTTCAGTCCCTTCTCCCTTCAAATCTAGTTTAGAGCCCTACCAACTCCCTTCCTAGAACCATTTTCTCTCTGTGGATAGGCTATTCTCATGTGCAGGGATCTTTCTCCCCCTCTGGGACAGATGTACTCCATCTGTTGCTAGCTGACCTGGTGCCATAGAAAGTTCCCCAAGATCGAAAAACCCAAAATTCTTTTGGTGGTACCAGCCTCTGGCCACTTGTTAATTACACCTGCTTTCCTGTTCCTTTCAGTATTGCTTCCTGCAACTAAGGGTATTGACAAAAAAAATTACCTGTGCCCCTGACCACTCAGCCAGTTTTCCCAGAGCCTTGAAGTCCTTTTTGATTGCCTTTGGACCTCTGGTTTCAACATCATCACTCTCTACCTGCATAACTATCAAGGGACACTAATCAGAGGACTGTACCGGACTAGGCAGTCTTCTGGTAACATCTCTGAACAGGGCCTCAGGGAGGCAGCAGACTTCCCTGTGGGAAGGATCCGGCCAACATATGAAGCCCTCTGTTCCCCTCAGGAGGGAATCACCAATAACAATTACCCTCCTCTTTTTGTTTTTTTAAGGGAAGAAGTCTTGATGCAGGGGGGCAGGCTGTTTTGCTTTCAGCAACACCTCAGATGGTGTGCCTTCTGTCTTCTCATTCACCTCACCCTCAACTTCCAGTGCCCCATACTTGTTTAGCAAGGGCAGCTGGGAAGGTAAGGAGAGCTATGAAGGTTTTACTTTGCTTCTCCTAACAGGGACCTGCAGCCATTTCCTGCTGCATCTTGGGCCTCCCTCCCTCTGCTAGGGGAGTCTGCAGAGACTGGCTCCTCATATCCAACTCCCTTTCACATTCCCTTACAGTCCTAAGTCTAGCAACTTCTTCCTTCAGTTCAGCTACTAGCAGGAAAAATAATTTGATGGATATATGTGCAGAGGTCTACAGGAACCATCCAACTCCAAAGAAAAGGCACACTGTGGTTTTTAACAGAGTTCTGGATACAGAAAGTTCTTGCCTACGTGGGTACTACAGCCATTAACTAACTCCTGTAAAGACAACTGTACTGAAGACACTCATTTTGGTAAGCCTGGTGATAGCCAGCACACAAATGAGTTAAGCACAATACAGCAAGCATCACTCACTCAGTATGAAATTCCAGTATAGACAAATCAGCCTTCATTCACTAGGCTGACACTACCTGGCTCGTAACACAGCCTATCACAGAACCACAGAAACATTTGGGTTGGAAAAGACCCTCAGGATCACCAAGTCCAACTCAGAACCCTACTCTGCAATGTTCACCCTTAAACCATATCCCCAAGTACCACATCCAAACTACTTTTAAACACATCAAGGGCTGGCAACTCTAACCCGTCCCTGGGCAGCACATTCCAATGCCTGACCACTCTTGCTGGGAAAAAAATGTTTCCTAATGTTGCTTGAGGCCATTCCCTTTTGTTCTATCACTAATTACCTGTGCAAGGAGACCAGCACCAACCTCTCCACAATGTCCTTTCAAGGTAGTTGTAGAGAGCAATGAGGTCTCCCCTCAGCCTCCTCTGTTTCAAACTAACCATCCCCAGCTCCTTCAGTCACTCTTTGTAAGATGTATTTTCCCAGCCCTTCACATCTTCATTGCCTTCCTCTGCAATGTATCTCCAGGTGTGACTGTGACTGGAGGATCACAAGCAGAGTAGTTGCCATAGCGAGAGTTCATACCACAAACTCTCCCAGAATGGTTCAGTCAAGGGTGAGTATCCTTGTAGCCCAGCAGCAACACTGACAGTACAGATGGAGAGATCTGCTGTACCTTATTTTACCTGGCCAGACCAAGCTCAGAAATTACTGCTTTTATTTGTTTATAACGTGATCAAACTACTATATAAATCACAGTGGCCAAAGATGTAATGCTGATGCAATCAGCATCTGTTAAGAGTTTGATACTGTACTGTTGGTTGGTTTTTTGGTGTTGTGTTTCTGTTTTTTTTAAATATATATGCATGTCCACAAACAGCAGTCCCAAGAACAGGCCAACACCTTTGTCATAGGACAATTACATAAACCAATCTCAAACGAGGCATCTATGCGTTTTCTATTTATGACCTGTAGCCAAGCAAAAATTATTCTGATATGACTCCAGCATTGTGTGTCCATGGTAGGGCACACGTAAATTATTTTAAGGGAATAATACATCTTTGTGGACATTTTCATGGATTAAATGTCAGGAATGAAATATTGCATTTCAACTTAGTCAGAACCTTAAAGAATGAATACCAGGGCAATTATTGAGAGGTCTGAGGAACACAATGGATTTCTTTGCAGTTTTAAGTCTGAAGCACTTCACGCAGTCAAACAAAAACGATTTCTATTTCAGCATTTCATTACATAAAATTATGAAGTTCTGTAAAGATATGACACTGTCCAGATTTTAAGTTTACGAGAGAACTGTAGAATATCTGGTTTAAAACCAAATTGTTTTAAGCCCTGAATTTTATGCTCAATTACTGTGAAATAAGTTACAATTATGATCTACAGTTCTTTTTTGCAGCAGTTTGATGGTTCCTTTACAAAGTCCAGAAGTGAAAACCAGCAGGAAATAAAAAGCCCAAACTCCAACAGGAGAGCCATAAAGCAGGCAGAAGTAATCCATTTGGAAGGTGCTCTGCTGCAGGCAAATGACTGCCACTATTCCAAATGAACATGTTAAGGCAACTTACTGCAACACTTTGTTTAATTAGATGACAGAGTACTCAATAGAGAATATTGTCACATAGATGCACCACTTTGTCATTAGAGGACTCTGATCATGACCATGGCATTCAGTTACCATCCTAATAACAAAATCATACTGCATCTGATTTAGATTTCTTACAGAAAAGAAATACAGATCATTAACTGCAAAACACACAAAATTCTCACAGCACACCATGTTAGAACACCTAAAGCTGCCTTTGGAAAAGTCTGAGGCAGTTTTTAAAGCTATCAGTGCTGTTAAAAGACAACATTTGAGACTGAAAACAATAAATGAGAATAATATGGCATCTATGAGAAGCAGTATATACCATTTCATGGATTTTACCTGAATGTCAGCTGTTTCTATTCATTTGGGACCAGTGCCATCAACTTGTGCACTCTTAGGGGGGGGGAAATAAAAAAAAAAAAAAAAGCAATTCTCAAATAAAATATTGTTACAGTTTTAAGGGGAACTATAGTCTAGTCCCTGACTGCAAAGACTGAAAGTAAAATAAATTACCATTGGATATAAAAGAAAAATAATGATAAGGTCTATATAATTCATTGGATTGCTAATGGGATACAAAATAGAGGCAAAACCAGTCCTTTTTCTCTTCTCTTCATCTGTTGCTTCCACTTGCAAGCTCTCTACTCTCTCCTGTGGCCTTGCCATGGTATCTCTGCTTTGACTACTGTGTGAGGTAACAAGATCATTGAATGGTCCAGGCTGGAAGGGACCTCCCTGCATTCATCAGGGACATCCCCAACTAGATCAGGTTGCCCAGGGCCTCGTTGAGCCTCACTTCGAATATCTCCAGGGAAGGAGCCCCAACCACCTCCCTGGGCAACCTGTTCCAGGGTTCCACCACACTCATAGTGAAGAACTTCTTCCTGATATCCAATCTAAATTTGCCCTTCTCTAGTTTGAAGCCATTGCTCCTCATCCTGTCACTGCAGGCCTTTGCAAACAGTGTCTCTCTATCCTTCCTTAAGGCCCCCTTCAGGTACTGAAAGGCTGCTATTACGTCTCCCCAGAGCCCCCTCTTCTCCAGGCTGAACACTCCCAGCCTCCCCTCATAGCAGAGGTGCTCCAACCCCTGATCATTTTCATGGCCCTCCTCTGGACCCACTCCATCAGGTCCATGTCCTTCCTACATTGAAGGCTCCAGATCTCTACATAGTACTCCGGGTGAGGTCTCACCAGAGCAAAGTGGCAGAACCACATCTGTGGATCTGCTGGCAATGCTGCTTTTGATGCAGCTCAGGATGTGATTTGCCTTCTGGGCTGCAAGCTCACACTGCCTGCTCATGTCCAGCTTCTCGCCCATTAGCAACCCCAAGTCCTTTTCCACAGAGCTGCTTTTAAAGAGGAGGGAGTGGGGGAGGAGGTGAATGGTCCCTCTGGATCCATCCAGGGGGGTCTGAGGAGTTTGTGCTGTTTATAAGTTGTCCGTAAATACACACACACACACTATGCACAGTGTATATTTTACACATATTCATTGCATTTCATATTTCTAGATTTTAGTTTGCTTCTAAGTACAGCTTCATTTGCTTCCAAAATCTTCTGGGCTAGTCTGGCAATTTTACTTTGGGGGTAGTTTCTCCACATTAGATGGCGGCTAATTTCAACCCACCACAAATATAAACAGATTGCCTCATAACATAAACATTTCCTTACTAAACAGGCAGAAGTTGATTGGGGGTGGGGGGGAAGTAATAAATATTATAGCTCAAAACAACCACCACCGGTTTGTACCGCACCAGCTTTCAAAGATGACAGCTTTCCAAATACTGCATTGGTGAAGTTTCACAAGGTCTTCCTGAGATTTATGACACTGTGGGGGATGACCAAATGTTACAGCAACAGAATGCCAACAACAGAGAAGGGTCAACCACACGATCCTTTGCCCTTCTAGTTGGAGCTGACAATTACCATCGAACTACCAACTGCTTCTAAAAACTCCAGGCAAGTGGGTCACTTCTTCCAATTGGTTATCCCCAGAGAGAAGTAAGAGATGGGGGAGGAAATACTGTGGGGCCCAGAGGCCCTGTGCTGGCTGTTAGATCAATGGCCAGTGTCAGCAGGCTTCTGTTTAATGATGCTCAAACCAGCGCCAGCCTTGCTAACGGCCATACTTACCACTGATATCCACACACAGGAAACAGGGTTATGGAAAGACCAAATAATTGCCTCATTTTGCAGGAGGAGGAATTTTTATTTTTTTAAAGGTGTACACCTTGCATTTTATGTTCATAAGATCAGTCCTTAGATTTTAACAAAGAAAATAAGGTCACAATCACTAAGTGTAATGTGACAGTCCAGTCAAGCACAGCTTATAGCAAGTACGTCTGGGTGACTACACATCAACTTAGCGATGTTTGCTCTAAAGAGAAATGCAGTATTTTGTAAGCCTTGCTAATACACATACAAATGTATATAAAATTATTGTTCCAAATACATGGAACATTTTTAAATTAAGTACATTTCAAGGTGAGAAGTGTTTGACAAATCAAAAGCATCATCACAGAAAAATACAAACCCAAGATAGAGCAACCAATCCCTGTCCTGTTTCTACAATGATACAAGGACAGAGTTGTTGGAAGTCATCTCCACATCCATGCAAACTCTGGAGTGGAATAGCTAAATTACAGAAACAAGACAAGTCTACATTGTTCTTCAAATTACTATGGTAACCTTCATGTATATCAGTTGTGTGTTTACACAGTACTTCTGACTTTCCTGTTTCCTGGCATCAGAGGGTCTGACCTAGACAGCTGGTGCTGGGAAGCAAGAGAGGAGAGCAGCACTTGCAGCTCCACGCCATGCCAGTGCCTGCTTGGAACTGAATGTACTCAAGGCACAGTTGGCCACCACATCCCCTCTGTCACCTGTGCAATGAGGCAGACAAAGGATCCCAGCTGCCAGACAGATCTGATAGCTGTGATACCCCACAAACGGGCCTAGGGAAATACATGCCTTGTAAAGGCTCCAGTACAAAAATTACATCCAGCCACCACCACTACCACCCTGCCAGCTTGCTGCAGGGGAATTTTTTTTTTTATTTTTATGCTCATGGAATTGTTCTTGGTTTAAGGAAACTGCCAAAGGTGAGCTAAACTTGTCGTATTCTTTATTTGCTTCCAAGAAGTCTGTGGTCAGAAGTTTCAGGGTTTGAGTTCTCATTTAACACATGGGAAAATTTACCCAAGCCAACTCTGAAAACTCCATGCCCACACATCCCAATCATTTTCCTCCTCAAATCTCCATTTTGACCAATTTCCATTGGCCAAGTTTCCACCAGCATGTGACAGTTTAAAAGTAGAGTTCCTATAATCACCAGTTATTCTGAGGCATTTTAGCTTCCTTCCCATCCCTGGGGATGATCTACCTTCCTCAAGGCAGGCTCCAGAAAAAAACAAAACAAAACACAAACAAACCAAGTCCCCCACACGCACAAGACACCACAAAGCCGGCCTTCTGCTTCACCAAGGTGGGCAGAACGGTGCTCTGCCAGGAAACATCTAGCAGGTTTAAAAAGGTAACAAGCAACAAACATCACAGCAGTTCAAAATCAACTACTACTGCCAAAAAATTTTATTTTACACTCAAGTAGTAAATGAATATGGTGTACATGTCATACAGGATGCAGAAGTACTACATGAACTTTGCATTTGTTTACAGCAACAGTTACAGAAAATAAAACATCTTAAGTTCTCTGTTCTAACATTGACTTACCTTGTCTGCAATACAAAGAACACTTGAGGAGTGCCAGGAGAACAAAGAATGGCTGTAATTTGCAGCTGAAGAACTTCTGACTGAACATAATGCAAAAAGGGTTTACAGTGAAGCTAGCTAAGCACTGGAGCAGGCTGCCTGGAGAAGGTGCACAATCTCTATCCCTAGAGGTTTTCAAGATTCAACTGGCTTAAGCCCAAAACCCTGATCTGAACTCAGCACTGACTCTGCTCACTTAGCAACCTCTCTCAAGGTCCTTTCCAATCTGAATAACTCTATTATTTGATTCAAGCACCATCAGCAGCCAAATTCAAATGATCGAAGAGTGCTTCCCTCCTCCCTCTCCCAACAAAATCTTACCATACTCATGTTTAATGATCTTTCCAACAGTTCAGCATAACTGAAATCAAAGAACCAACCAGCAATGTACAGAAGAGTACCAACATCACATTAAAAGACAAACTAAGAGCCTTTGCATGATTTAAAATCCTCTTTGTAAAAACACACACATTTTTAATGCCATTTTTAATGTGTAAAGAGCAATAATTTACTATGTAACAATACCAAAAATCATCCTGGTAATTTTAAAATGGGAGATTTCACAGTGAAAGGACACCACAGGAACGTAAAAGCAAGATAACATCAACATTTTATTTTCCAAGTTCCCATTAGCTCTCAGTATCCAGACAATGCCATGCCCCCAGCAGGTGCTCAAAGGAAAATAGAAAATGTGCTAGAAGGCACAGAGAAAGTAAGGAACCCCAAAACATCTCTATCTTGATGCCCATTTCTGCCAAATTTGGACAGGGAGATCTCTTTCCACTGTGGGGATTTGCATGCAGAGTGTGGAACTATCAGGAAGGACTTGAATGCATCTCATTTCTTAATTTATTTTTATTTCCACATGAACAGAAGATTGAAATTAGACAAAAGATTTAAGGCCTCCACTCATCATTAAGGCAGTTGTAGAATAACAAATTAACTAATGGTATGACACAACACAAACTGGCAAGAAAGATAAACACAAAACCTGAAAAAGTACTGTGAAAAGGTTTTTGTTTTGTGTCAACAGGCAACTGATCCCCTCAAAGGAAAATGAACAGCGATTAAATGTGCACATACCCCCCCACCGCTAAACTGAATGTGATACTCACCGCTATGTCTTACAGTGCCAAACCCTCAAAATTCTGGAGTTTCACAGGGACTTTTCTTCTCAATCTCAACATATGTGTGAGGATTATTATAACCAAAGGTCACACAATATGATCAGCAACAAATCTCTACAAATGCATGGACTTCCAAACCTGAAAGCCTGCTCACTGTGCAGTCGGACAGTGCACCTACACACAGAACAATGAAGTCCGCTGCCCAGGCAGGTCAGATTTGGCTTTAAGTTAGGGTAGTAGGGATAGAGAATTCACACAACATGGAGCTCAACTCTAGGCCTACAGGACAAGTGAACATTTTCTTGTTGATAGTAACTTGCAGTGTTGCTGCAAGCATACGAGTTACCTCGTTTGCAGCTGGCACAACTCTATAGGCACAACCCTGCAGCATAATACAGTGGATATTCAGTTAGGCAAGGTGCAGAAGGCAGCAAATAAGAGAAGTCTGTGTAACGGTGGGACAGGAACAAAGAGGAGCATTGTGCCTAACACTCTGGATCCAGCCAGTGAAGCTCTTAAGTATATTCTTACTTAACACCGTAGTAGAGGAACTGAAATCAAGTTACTGTGACAAGCCAACTGTTAGCTGCAGGTGCAGAACAAGACAAGACAAAGTGACATACAGCAAATACAAAGAAATGAATGGTAAAACCTTTGAAAGTTTGTATCCAATGTGGTAGAAAACTAGATCAAGTCCCAAGTTCAAGGCCTTTTGAAGTAATGGGTGGGATTGAACCTACTCCATCTCTACCATCCTAAAGACCAAATGTGTGGGACTGGAGCCTCTTAAAAGCACAAAACAAGCAGTAATTTGGTGGAGTTCCTTCTTCAGCACATGAAACAGCTCAAGCCCAACAACAAGAGTTTAGTCCTGTCAATTTTGATACTTTCAAGTGAGAAAAGAAGTCAAAATGACACAGAGGTTAAAACAGTCAAGATAAAAGGTAAGAAAGAACACAGTGAAGAGGGCTGGAATCTGATATGGCCAACTTTATGAGACACTTGATACATAGCCATGGGAGATGTGCCAGAGATAGATAGATTGTGGCCCTGGAAATGGACAAGCAAAATTGTCAGGGAGGTTAGAAAAAAAGTCTAGAGAGAGTTAGGAATAAAAATTAAACCTTTGTATCTGAATGGGTCTAAGACTGCAGGGCTGGATAGCCAAGGAATCACTAGGAGATAGAAGTATAAGAGAAGCAAGCTGGGGAAGGAAGCACCAGATTTTGGGACCATTCAAATTAAAGTATAAACTGAAAAACTTGAAGACAAACTGGAGTGAGGATGTTCAGGCACATGAAATTAGGGGATAACAAATGGAGAATAAAAGACAAGGTATTAAAAAAGAGAACCAGCCAGGATGTAGCTGCCATCCCCTTCAGCACAGAGGAAGGAGAAACTTGGTTGCTAGTGAAGGAAAAAAGGAAGATTTAAATAAGTAATTCAATAAAAGAAATAAGCATAAAGTACACAGAAATAAAAGAGGCAAACTTGCACAGGCAAGAGGCAGAGATGCCCAGTTCCAGAACAGAATCTGAGAAAAAAGGGACAATTTTTAAAAGGATCTTGTCATGAAAAAAAATCAGAACTGGTTTTGAAAATACATTTTTGTTTCAAGACAAAGGGTGGAATAAAACTGCTTTAAAAGTCTATTTGGAAAGAGAATTAAAACAGGTAAGAAAGCTGAGTCCAAAGCTGTGCTGTGCTGATACACTCTTCAGAGATATTTGGAAAGGCAGGAAGGAAATACAGACCAGTGAGTAAAAGGAAGCAGGGCCAGTGAATGGACAAAGCAGCTGAGAAAAGGAGTCAGGAAGGATCCCAAAAGGAGTGAGTGATAGGGCAGAGGAGAGTGAAAGACATAAGCTGAAAGAGAACAGGTAGTGATCAGAGAAAGGGAATTTGGAAATAAGATATGTTAAAGAGAACTGTATTTAGTAAGGACAAGGTCATGGGAATGATTAAAGCAATGAGAAAAGCAGTCTAGAAATCAAAGCATTGGGCTGAAAAAGCAGAATGAAGAACACGTTAAGCAGTTATCAGGGGCGGGTGTAGAAAATAGTTCTTGCCCATGGCCAGGGTTCAAATTTGAGAGGGTAGAAATGGGTTGAGTTTAGGAAAGTCATGAAGGGAGATGCAAACCAGTGGCCACCAGGAAAACTAGACTCAAAGGACTTCAAATAAGGAAAATGGTAGAACAGACAATAGGACAGATGACGCAGAAGCAGCAGAAGACAAGAACTGTAGGACTTCAAAAGTGAGTATGAAAGGGAAACAATTTTCAGAATACAACAATTGAAGAACAATGTTCAGGGAACAGAGTAAAATTTGAGAAAGAACCATAAAAACCTCTATTTGAGTCAAGTTCAGAAATATAAGTGACACCCCTAGAACCTGTGTATTTCCCTCCCTGGGTGATGTTGACAGGAAAGTCCAGTTATCCACCCAGGCCAAACCAGAGATCAGAAACTCTGAAGGTCAGCTCTGCCAGTAGCTAGATGGTGTGGGAACATGGCAGGGTTAGAAAAAAATCTGGCTGTTAAAAAAAGTATTAAAATTTATGGAAAAGCAGCGATTTGAACTCTGCTACCCAGCATCATTCCTTTCAGATTTAATTATCTCTCTAAAGCAAGACTGAAGGTCTTCACTGACTCTCCCCTATATCAACTTATCAACTCTCTGTTCCTAAAAGCTCAAATACCTGACACAGCATTTGCCACCAGCATTCAGATTCAGCCATGAAGATTCTCATCTCACTGTATAACAGTGAAGGCACGGATTAAGTGGACACTTTTGTTAAAAACAAACACCACTGCAATTTTGGGTCCCATCCAGAGCCATCTGAGAGCCACTGAAGTAAGAAGTCCTCCATTTCCAAGCCTCTGTCAAGAATTTTACTCTCTGGCTTTCTTAATCATGAGCATGAATAAAACACCAGCCTTCTCAGACACTTCTAATACTGTATTTCATCTTCAGGTATATTGGCATGTTTTTAAGGTTTCTGCTCATTACAAAAAGACAACACTTCTACTGCCTGCTTCTGCAGTTGGTAGCAGGATCATTAGAGTGTCATGGAAGAGGGAGCTGAAAAAACACACCATATTATTCCCTGCTACCAAACCAGTGACAGGAAGTATAAAATCTGAGCACATCATTTCTACAGATCCTACTGATTACTATTTATTCATGTATATGTATGAGGTTTACCCAAAATAACTGAAATTACATTAAAAACAGCCTACCTATAAACAAGAACTCCCAGGACTGGGGTCATAATGGGAAACTTTGTTAATTTTATGTTTTTCAGCCATTTTCATTTGGTTTGAAAATAACTTCAGATATTTTAAAATTTTAGCTTAAAACACTTTGTTGTTGCTGTTGTTAATTCTGCATATATTTGATATAGTATTTGCAGATAATTTTTTGGCAAATAATATATATAAGTATTGTTTTATGTACTGCCTATTGTTAGTCAAGAAAGTTCACCTATAATCAACTTCTGGAAGCAGTAAGCCATCTACAAGACAGGTAGCATCTACCTACATATGAAATAGCTATATCTGTAACAAGAAACATTTGAAAAGCTATCACAGGAGCACTATCATTTTTATATTATGTTTAGCATCTGTATGTTTTATTTCTATTGGGCTACTGCATGGCAAGGGAGCTTTCAAGACAAGAAAAGGATTTGATGCAATGGCATTCAAAGCACAAAGTTCACTCATGAGGCAAGTTACTGCTGCAGCAGGCAGCATTTTGGTTAGAAATGCAACATGTTCATTGTAAAGAAAAGGAACATGTAATGCCACAGCTTAAAATAAACAGTGCCAAATGTCACCAGCAACAACCTATGGAAAACAGAGTGGTGCTTTATGGAAGAAGGTATTTTATCAGTGTTAAGCACATACGAGAGTGCTAAAACAGGCTTAGCATTTTCATGTTACCAGGTGCCTCACACCAAGGACAGACTCTACAACCCCTGGTTACATAAGCAGTTCTATTGACCCCAATGGGCTTTTTAGTTATAAAGTTTGGTACCAGAGAAACCTGTAGTATTCATCTTATCAATTTTAAAAGAGGAACAACTATTTCTTTGCCTCAGCATAAGATTTAGCCAGAAATGCTAAACAAATAATCAAAGACAAAAAACCCACAACAAAACCAAAACCAAACAAACAAAAACAAATAAACCAAACCGAACCAACCAACAAACAACCAAACACACACAACCCCCAATAGAAATGTAAATGGTTATGCACATTTGCTAACTCTTAACCCATGACTTCTCTACTCAGTGTACTCTTCTGGGCCAGGGAGGTGATAAAATAAAAATCATTTTTAAAAACCCCACAATTATCATTGGTCTCTTTAAGGAAACATTCAATGCTTGATGCATAATTAAATGCAAATAGATTGACTGTGTTGGGGGGGGGTGTTGATTTTTAAATGTTCTAGCACATTTCAGAACAAATAAAATAAATAATGGGTTGAGTATTTGGACATAGTAGAGTTAATCCTAGTGGTCAAGCAAGTATTGTGTGGTCTTTAACACACAGGATCACAAAGCATAATAGACTAACTTTTAACATTTAGTAATCAGATAAATCAAAACAAACCTAGAAGTTGCTAGACGTAAGCTAAGGTTTCTCAAATACTTCCTACAAATTGTTCCACTGAAGTCCTACAACATTAAGTATATAGAGAAGCTATGAGAAAAACTTAGGATTCGTCCTACAAAATATGGAAATAAACATTTAAAACAAACAAATAAAAGAAGTATTAAGATAAGCTGATGATCTGGGGGAACTCCTGTATTTTACCAAACAACTTCCATAGCATTTTTATAGCTTTTAAAAAAAACAAACCCAGAAAAAAATTACCTACCCTGAGCATTTAATCTACAAACCTCACAGCTGTTTTTCTTCAAGCACTACATCAAACCAAAAATTAAAGCTGCAGAGAGATATTAAAAAATAAAAATAAAATCTAACTATGCAGGGAACTGACTGCATCTCAAACCTATGTGTATTTACATACTGCTGCTCTTACTTGAACTAACGTATTTATTACACATAAGGAAAAAAGACTTAACTGACAGTATCTTAGCAGTACATTTTGATGGTTCCGTATAAAAAGTTCAGTCTTGAAACTCCAGAGGTTTCTGTCCATTTTCCATTTTTACCACATTTAAAAACAAGACACCTTTCCATCCTTAACAAGAAAATATTTAAGCATACCCAAGAAGGCACCAAGGTGTAATAAAAATATTCTGAATTCCCTTGCTAACTAATAGAGCATTTATAAGACATTTTGCATATATATTTGCTTCCCAAACAATGGTCTGAGTGGCAGCTTTCTCTCAAACATAAAAGCTAAAATTTACTTCTGCTAAATATAAAACTAGTTCCCAGGATAGAGTATACAAAACCAGATATTATAAAGAATATACTTTGTGTTATACTACACTATCATATCCTTTTCAAAAGGTTTCTGTACTCAATAATAAAAAATTAAATACACTGTAAGGTCATTCAAATTACATTTAACATAAAAAGATCTACGAACAGTGACATACAAACAGTTGGGAAGTTGTAACTTAAAGCTGGCATCTTTTAATCAGATGATCTCATAAAGGCTGGCCTCAAAAGAACCCTGTTTGCTACTAGAAGCATCTGCATGGTTTTAAAGGTTAACTACTATTGCCCCAGGACGGTGCTGCATAAGTCTATTGAAAATTATCAGATTGCAGAATCAACACCTTAAACTGCCCCAGAAAACCTCCAAGACATCTTTTGCATGATGACAGAGTAACAAAACAAAAATTGGATGTTACAGAAGCTTCAGCATAACAATTTTTCCTGAAACTACTTTCCCATCATGTTTGGCAAGCAGAGAACTAATCCCATTGCCCCTCTACTCTTACGCTAAGAACTGCAAACTACAATTCAATATAAAATACAATAACCTTCTGTAATAATTATGCTTCTCTTAGAACAAAGATTAAAATAAAGTTAACTGTGCTAGTTCATACTTTCCATAAATTACTAACAAGGTGAGAGATTCAGACATTTTGCTTCTGGATTGTAAGCCCAATATCTGTATCATGTGCAAAAGTGCAACTGTGTTTTAAAACTGAGGCCTGACTGAATACAACTTTGTTATTAAAGAAAAATATATACTTGAACTCACTTAACACAGAAAACAGTGGCTCTCAGTATCTTTTAAAGTATTATCTTTAGGTATTCAAACCTGTTGTACAACTGCTAGGTAGCAAAAAAGACAATAAAAACAAACAAAAAAACCAAAACCAGAAATAAACAGAAAACAACAAAGCTCGTATATAAGTTGGCTTACAATTCAAAGCCTTAACAGTAAGCTTCAAATAATTACATTTCTGTAGCACACACACACAGATGTGGGATGATTTATTTAAAGCACTTGGTTGTTTCTGCTCTTCTCTTCAGGATCTGATGTCTGCTTAGCTGCTGGCAGTGTGTGCATGCATACGTTTCGCTACGTCGTAGACATAGGTTATGTCTGGTCGCTTCTCCGGATCCGGGTTGATGCACATATTAACTAACTGTCGCAGCTAGGGGAAGAAAATAACATGACAGGATCATTGGCTTTCTTACAAAACAGTATTTCTGCATTATCAAATTCAAATTAATCAGACTGGCAAAGATTAGCCAAACAGCAATTCTGCACAAGCACACGCTCGACCCTCCCTCTCTTGACAGACACTGCACACTGCTTTATGCAGGCACAGATGATTTTTACAGTCATTTGTACTGCTGGCCCCCAAAAAAAGGGTGAGCAGATTGAAGTTGCAATCCTTTTAAAATACAACCCTGGACATGCATTTAGTGCCATAAGTGACAGTGCACTTGGTGATCCCGAGTGTCTTTTCCAACCTGAATGTTTCTATGATTACACACCTTTTAAATTACATTTCCTGTGCTTTTGGAAGGCTGTGCCTGCAAATCCCAGACGGCTGAAACTAGTGCAGGCAGAGGTAAACTGGGACTGCTTTCTCCTTCATTCCTGCTAGGAAAGTCGGCCAAAAATTCGAGGAATTGCTGCATGACAGTTTTCAACAATAGGCAGCAATTCTCCTTGTAACAGAGTTCACCTGCAGGACTGCCCGCTGCTAGAAGCTACCAGCACTCCCCAAGTGAGAGAGCAACTGAACAAATTCAGTCCACCGCAGGCTATTTAAAGACTGCATAAAGACTCCACCTCTGACTGAGGAAATCATTGAACTTCAAACTATAATTTGGTAAAGTATTTTGGGGAAGTTTCACATTATGCTGGAGTTGGTACTACACTTGCCCACTGGTGAAAATGAGACACTGGAATAAACATTTAACAAATGGCCTGTATTAGGAATAGTGTGGCCAGCAGGAGCAGGGAAGTCATAGTGCCCCTGTACTCTGCTTTGGTTAGGCCGCACCTTGAGTACTGTGTCTAGTTCTGGGCCCCTCAGTTTAAGAAGGACATCAAGACACTTGAACGTGTCCAGAGAAGGGCAACAAGGCTGGTGAGAGGCCTTAAACACAAGCCCTATGAGGAGAGGCTGAGGGATTGTTTAGCCTGGAGAAGAGGAGGCTCAGGGGTGACCTCATTGCCCTCTACAACTACCTGAAAGGTGGTTGTAGCCAGGAAGGGGTTGCTCTCTTCTCCCAGGCAACCAGCACCAGAACAAGGGGACACAGTCTCAAGCTGCGCCAGGGGAGGTTTAGACTCGATGTGAGGAGGAAGTTCTTCACCGAGCGAGTCATTCGTCATTGGAACAGGCTGCCCAGGGAGGTGGTTGAGTCGCCGTCCCTGGAGGCGTTCAAGAGGAGACTGGACGTGGCACTTGGTGCCATGGTCTCGTCATGGGGTCTGTGTTGATACTCGACTCGATGATCCTCGAGGTCCTTTCCAACCTAAGTTATACTGTGATACGGTGAAATAATTTGGTTTATGGCACAGTATCTATTCTGAGGATTAGATCATTGGTTATTTATTTTCTTCTTTATTGAAAGAAGGATGTAATTGTAACAAGTATGTCCATGGAAGCCTCTGTCAGAGAATAAATAACACTAGAAACCCCTATGTTTCCACAAACACCATCATCTGTTGGACCTTCTATAGTGCAGATACAGCAGAAGCAACCCCAAAGAGCTTCCACACCACTCAAGATACTTCTCACTGCCTTCAGAAACTTGTAGAGTAGTTGCAGGTTTTTCTTCCTCAGGGAGGAAGAAAAGATATGCCTAAGAACTTTTGATATCAGAACTTAATGTATCTGGATACTCCTCTGGTGGAATATCTATTTGAAATGAACACACACATCTATTGTGTGCATGTCCTAAGGATTTTTCCAAGTGAAATACACCTGCTTGAGGGTGACTCAGTAAAATGTTTATCATCATTTGCAAGATCTACTTATCCAATTCTGGGGCTTTTACTATGTTTATAGGCTTTGTAGTAGCTTTGTCCAAATCCTCCTGGATGTCCTTCTAGCACTGGGGGTTGAGGGAGGGGCAAAACCACCAAGAAAATAACTCAAACAAACCACCTTGTGATCCACCCTTCTATAGCAATAGGTCAAATTTGGTTCAGTCTCCCTCCCAGTAATATTAGCTAGGATTACTTACAAAATCTGTAATTATTGCAATTACAGATTGTGACCTCATCACCATGATTACTCACGAGGAATATAGATTGCATATTTCAAACTTGCCATCAGAGAATTTCATTCCTGCTTTTAAGAAAAAGACTAAGGATTTTAAATTATAATCATATTCCTTTCATTTTGCAGAAGATTAATTTAAATGCACAAGAAGAGGAAATGCAGAAGTTAAATACCCCCACTTAAAGCTTTGTCCATTAGCCTTTGTAGAAACATTGCAAACTGTACACAATGTACAGGTTTTGCACATGTAACAACACAAACACTATGCAATTAGACCTTTGCCTTCTTTAGCAAGAAGTTCACTCTCTGAAAATGAGATCATTCATTCTGAAGATAGTGGCCAGGTTGCTGAATTAAAAATAAAAATAAAACCCCAAAACATTTCAGAACAAACTGTAATAGACTTGCTATTTGAATCTTAATTATGTTTATTTTGACTACTGGACTTATCCATCCTACTTCTTCTGGCAGTCAACAAATAAAATACAATACCACTCACAGGAAAAACTATTTCCCTGTAATAACTCCTAATCGCTTAGAGAACAGAACACTGGAAGTCCTGAACAACTGTAAAAAATAATAATTGCCAACATGTAATACAAATATGCAAACCAAAACAATCTCCTGCAGAAGAAGCAGGTGGGATGCAGCGCAGGCAACAGGAGCAGCATACTGGCAGAGATGAGCAGCTTGCTATGCAACACCTCAGACAGCCTGCATGGAAATCAAGACTGCAGAATGTCCAGAAAACTCAAACCATAAACTAGAGTCAAACAAGAGAATACAAGTGCAATTTATCCGCAGAATATGGCACCAGCTTTTGTACCTATATATTTATTTTTCTCTGCTTAACAAAACTGCATATAGTAAATACAGTCCCAGTAAAAGACCCTGAAAGGTTGACACCTGTAATGAGTTTACTATAGATACAATGGCAGAAGTAGATCTTAAAAAAAATTTATCTGTGAAAAGCACAAGTCTTGTTTTCCTCAGGGAGACTACTTCATGTCTTTCCAATCTTGGCCTGTGAGTAACTGTTTTCTAAACTGAACATTGTGATTTAAAAATCACTTTCAGACTCAAACTGTTTGTAAAGTTGTTAAAGGAGAAACCTTCCACCATAGTTACTTTGTTACAGGATTTTATAATTCCAAGCATCAATAAAATGGCCAAGAGGATTCATTGCTTAGAAACACATCATAGCATCATTACTCAAAAGTGGGTATAAGGCTTTGGATTCTATTAATCCCTCTAAGTACCCTTGTAAAAACCATTCACCCAAATGGTGTCAGCTGGTAGACTTTTGCAGCTTATTTTCCAGTCTAGCTAAAATGTTTATGTAGGATGTTTATCACTAGGATGCAAAAGATCCACAAGAACACGTTCAAGTAAGGCAAACTCACTTAATCAATTTACTTAGAAACTACTTCCCCAAGATACCACAAGTGGTGAGCTCAATTAGTGACAAACTTTCAATATTATTTTAATAAAGTAAATCAGAGTCATAGAGTCCATAGAAGTCTGAGTCTTAACAATTAAATGTTGGTCGCTTATTATTGTAAAATCTCCTCCTCTGTCTCCAGTCCAGAATCTCAGCTGCAATGCAGGAATGCGGAGCTGACTATGTTTGGGACACCATACAGTGATAGTGCAGATTTTCTGAGTAATTTCAGGATCCTTAAGCTTTTCTGAGGCTTGTTACCGAACAGCAGACCTTTGGTAGAGTGTGAATTAATTTTGCCATACCAAATGAAAACAGCTGCATGGGGAGGCAGTCTTTCAGCACTGAAACTGGGACCATGCTTAGTACTAGCACCATTCCTTTAACTTCTACAGGAACACCCATTTCAATAAACCTGAAATCCATTTGTCAACCCCTCTAGTACTAATAAAATTCCTGAAGCAGCAGAAGAGCCTGGCAGTACCATGGGAAGAGGCACCAGGATGCTAAACTCAGGATTATCATTTGAGAGTAATTTTTTATTATCTAGCACAGACTGGCCAACAGGCAGAGCAGACTTATGACCGTGCTGGAGGGACCTCTTGTTGTGTCCCCAAGCTGCAAATTTGTTTGGCTGCTTATTTGTTCTTAATCTCCTCTGTGCATTTAGCACAGTGACTGTCTTTAGCCTGGAGCTTAGCCTGACACGGGAGCAGCGGGACACACTTTCTTCAACTTTAGCAGGTTTTTCAGCTATGAAATAAATCATTACCATTCCACTCAGGAGGAGGAAGGGGAAAGATAGAAATATGACAGACAAGTACTTTGCATTGTTAGCCAGCTGAAGAGAGAAATTTTCATATAGGAGATTTTGGAGGGGGGAAACACAAAATTGTTCTTAATCTGCATAGGAGACTTTCTTGAGGCCTTCTTTCAGTATTATTCTCAAGACCTTCTGCTGGCAACTAACACTGCCATTGTGTACCTGCTGGCATATCTGGGTAGGAGATTGGCTGTGGACTTCAGAAGTACACCTCGAAGGGAAGATTTTAAAACTTCATGTATCATGAAAGCAACATGATACTAATATTAGCTGACAAGATTTTAAGAGTATTGATTGGGGATGGCTAGGGAGACCCAGCTTTGAATTCCCTAAAGCAGAACAGCTTTCAGTAAATGCTGAATACTCACCCTTAATATCAGATGTTCTTAAGGAACATAAAAAAATAATTTAAATATTTAATACATATATTGAGATATCCAAAGTTTGTAACTATTTAAAAATCTGTCTGTGACTCTAGTACTGAAACAACAGTTTGTGAAAATGCATCTTCTACTATTAGGATTTCTAATCAACAAAGTGTTCTAAATATCATCCATCTGTCCATCTGTATTAAGGTGCATCTTTCTGTAACACTTTTCTCTGATGACACAGATGCAATACATTGCTAACAGGTTGGTCTTGTAGGTAGTGTGACACCTTAAAACTCATTAAATTTGCTTACAAAAAGTTTATCTAAAAAAGCACCTGTCCAGTATTTTGTAACAGAAGTGTCCACACTCTGCACACAGAGATCAAGACCTAGCGTCGGTTTTCTTTCAGAATATTCTTTTGTCAGAAAATATGAAATGGGTTTTACTGTTCAGTGAGCCCTGATCTTTACTGCTCAGTGAGTGTGCTTCCAACCTGATCAGAGGTTTGATATCTACATTTCCAGTACAGGTGAAACACTGCAGACAGTACCCCAGTCTGACAGATAAAACTTGTTCACTTGTTTGCTTCTCTATTTTTATACTTCATGCCAGCACAGTGGGGTTTTTATACAAGCAAAAAAACCAAACTAACTACATTCACTAGTTATTGTACCAAAATAAATCTATTTTTCCATGTACCATAGTGAAGACATGAGTCTTCATATCAGAACATAAAAAATATTCCCATTACAGCCTCTGCAATTGCTTATTTTTTCAAGTAACTATATTTATACCTATCTGCACTTCTGTTATCATAGCTCCTGTTCTCTAATTCTGTTTCTAAAACACACTTGCATATATGGTGGCAAGTAGCTGGTTTATCCAAGGTGCGGGAGTACGTGTCTGCATTGAAATAAAGAGAACGTACCATGTTGTGCTCTGCATCTGTTTTCAACACTAGAAACTACACAAATATAAGCAAAAGATGGAATCTCTTTCCCCATCCAAACTCTAAGACCTTCTATCTGGGCCCGACTTTGATATTTGCCCCTTGGCTGGGAATCCACATATCCAACTTCACACTTAGCTGCAGTGAAGTAGCCCTGCAGGCAGGCCAACTTCAACGAACCACTAGTGGTAGCATCATTAAAATCCTGCTGAAGGTCACCATGGAAACCGCCTGCTGAGGCTTCGCTGCTGCACTCGGCATCTCCTAATCAGCTACCATGTGAAATGCAAATTCAGACAGTCTGAAAATTAGTCAAGAAGAATAGAGGATGAGGATGCAGATATGTGAAATATTCATGCGCTTCATGGAAAAAGGAAGACAGCATGAATGACACAACAAAGAACGGCCCCTGACATTCTTGCTATCATTTTGCATTATTGTTCACACCCTACTGTATTTCTAGGCCTCCAGTTCTGAAGTTGGTTATGTGAACTGCCATATTTAACAGTCCACAATAAATAATAATTAAAAATGGCCACGGTAAAATGAGTAATTGGAAAAGCCACAAAGAGGTGCAGCATGTAAACTACACAACAGATCGTTACTTCGTCCTTTGCAATGTCACTGAATGATCTTTTTAAGTCCAGTTTGTTTCATAAAAGGGTAAAAATTGTCACTACAAATAGAAAACACCACAAAATATTGGGCGGTAATCTTTTGTTAAGAGTCCAATCACTGTCTTTGAATGCAAGAAAATGTAAGGTTCGAAATTACAGTCTTTCTAAAAGGAAATTGCACAACACTTCATGTTTATTAACAGTATTTCAGTGCTCATGTTTATTTGTGTTTTCAAAGTAATCTTTAATTCATGCAGGCTGAATTCAATTAGAACCGGTTACTAACACATGTTCTTTGCTTTACAGCTTCTACCGGTTTGCCCTGTTCTTTTCAAAGTGGGAGAATATTTCAGAACTTGGAGCATTCACAAGCAAGCATTTATATTTTTTCATTCTGTAACAGGAAGGAAAATATTTGTTTGGTTTCTTTTCATTTTACAGCTTAAAAACACTAAGTGCCCCTCCTTAAACACATTAATGACAGTACAGAACTGTTACCACCTTAAAACAAACACTGCTGTGATATGCATGAGTGTGTTGCTCACATTCAATTCTATTTCTCTGAAATTTACTGTTAATGTTGTCAAGAACCCCTCTTGCAGAAGAGCTGCCCTTCGATTGTATTGCATAGCACGTTGCAGTTTCATAATGCAGACAAGTGGGAACTAAACAATTAATTTCTACTAGTGAGCTACATCCTATCTACTGTAATGCAAGCCCCTAAAGAAACAAAGCTGGTGTGCTAATTTACTGGGCAACATAAACTTGTATAGCTGTGCTTTTAGAGCATACTAGAGATGTACAACTCAATCCCATTCTGGCATGTAGGACACGTTGTGCATTCTGGGAAAACATTTTGCCATACTTGCAAGGAAGCTCAATGAAATTAAGAAGCTCACAGTATGATGTTTCCATAATTAATCCCTCCAATTTTAAAATCGTATCAGAGACTTATTTTGACAGGAATATCTAAGAGAACTCAACATGCACACATTTATGGGCATAACCCACAAATAACATACAACCACACAAGTTACTCCTCTGGAAGTGTGCCAGCTTACAGAAACTGAGGATCTAGCCCATGAACAGGAAAATTACTTACTTCCTCTGAGTAGTGATCAGAAGGGAGAGGTGGGTAGTCACACTGCTCTATCTTCTTGCACAGGGAGTACAAGTTCATTTTGTCACCGTAAAAGGGACTCTGCAGCGCAGCCATCTGTTTAAAGAAAATCTACAGTTTTCTTTTGTGTTTTTAAGTGTAGCTGGTTTTCATAAAAATCTGTACAACTAACAAATCCAAAGTGACTTATCAACTTTCAGTTCTCTGCTTAGAGGTATGACGGTGCTAAAAATAGAAGTTCCCAAACTATTTTTGTAACCAGTGTGTGTACTTATTCCATGTCAGACAATCGTTACCTGTCACAACCCTTATATTGCAATATTTGAATTGTGTAGCATTTAGCATTAGAGTTTTATTAATACAATATGAGGACAAATTGAGTAGTTTCCAGTCCTGCTGTGGGCGTGGAAGTTCCTTGTAGCATGAGGGAGACAAAAGAAAACCCAAATCCCATCATGCAATTTTCTTGTGAAGATCTTTTGGAAGAAAGAATGTAATTTATTGGAAAGCATTATCTGAACTAAAGCAAGACCACATTATGAACATGCTGGACAACAGTAGTAGATTTTGTAACCTACCACAGATACTGCACTAGACTTCAATACAAACAGGGTTTTGTTAAAGCAAGAAAACTGAAGGCAACAGCTACATTTCCCAAAAAAGCCCTAACTCCAAAACTTCCTGATCCAGTATATTTGAAAATACTTAAGAAAACAAAAACAAAATCTTAAAACATGGTCAGAAGTGCAGCGCTGGCACCCTTGACTATAACTTACGGTTGTAATACAAAAAGAGGAGTATGTGTTGGGGGAGCACTTACGCAAATGATCAGCTTAAAGCCAGCGTAAGTAAACCTGCGTTTTATTTCCAGCCGTTACCAACCTGACATTTAAGGTAGAAGCAAATGCTACGCTTAGCAGGCTTACAAATTTCAAAATTCACTTAAAATCCCTCCGTTCTGTTCAAAGCCTTCTGAGTCTTTGAACCACAGCAGCGCGAGCACTGCTCTGAGTGCAGAGCTGCCCCAAAGTCAGTCACCCTTTTCTACATGTGCTAATAAGTTTGATTTTGGAAGGACAATGTGTACATTCCCCAGACAGGAAGAGTGTGTGTGAAACACGCTAGTCCATGCTGTGCTACTCAGCGAGCTTCAGCAGGGACAGGACAAGCTGAAAATGGCTCTCATCTGTCTTGTGGTCTTCCAGATAGCAATTTAACTCTTTCATGGCTAAATGATATTGCTGGGAGAAAACACAGGAAGAAAACATTAGAAGAAATCTTTTACATTTACTTTATAAGTGTGTTCTCAAATAGTTCAGTTCTTTTTCGCATCACCTTCATGTAACAATAAATTTTCAACCTCCCAAAGCAAATACCCCTAACATCAGTTCTATCCTACACTCCTACCAAAAAAAAAAATCTGTATTTTTGTATTTATATGGCATTGGCTCTTACCTTAAAAAGAATGTTAAAAATGCAAGCTAAAGACCAAAAACAGAAAAAGGGAAGACAGAAAACAAAAAAAAAAAGAAAAATCAACTGCAGGGTCTGTATGCATGTAGAATTTCTACATAAATGCACAGATACTCATTTTTGTACTCTAGGTGTTCATTAAAAAGTACTTTAGTTTGAATGCTGCAAAGTGTTAAAAAAATTCTGAATGTCCCCTAAGGAGTTAAAACAGGAATACTATATTTTCATGCATCTCCTGCTTTGACAGATGAAAAATGTCAACTGTCCTGTTTTTATTTTCAAGCTTTTGCACTATTCATCTGGTTCATTAGTGCATCTCGCTGCTGCCCCTGACAGCTGCTCGCCCTCTCCTCCCAGCAGCTGAATTTTTCAGGCTAATTTGATCCTCCACACTGAGACGATCGCTAGAATGATTGACTTGCTCCCTGACCTCCAGGGTCTGACTTTCCTGATTAGTATTCTGGGGGTGTCTGAGGGACGAAAGCCCACTGTCTGTCTTCAGGGCTGGTGGCAGCTCCCTCTCTTCTTTTTTTTTTTTTTTTTATTTCTTTCTTCCCCCCCCTTTTCTTTTTTTTTTTTTTTTTTTTTGAACTGTAAGCCACCAACCTACAACCCTGTAAGGATGCAATTGCTACGCTGAACAATAAAAGGAAATGTGTAAGACCTACTTTTCCATGTAAAGGTCCATGTAGCAAAAGCACAGCATCTTGATTTTAATTAGTAAAGTCTACTTTGTTGCATATCAATTAAAACTCCAGTGGTAGTGTTTTTGAGGTTTCAGAAATACCTTTGGCGCTACAAAAACAAATCAGACTTAAAAATATACTCTTTAGAAAAAAGTCTTACTGGCCACATAGTTAATGTTGAATAATAGACTGTAAATTAGATTTTTTTTTTTTTTAAATGTACATTATAGCAAATTAGTCTAAACTTAAATTTAAACGTGACTGAAACAGAGTTTAGCAGCAATTAAGCATTTATTGAGAAGTGATAAACATGTCACAGCTTTTCTCCAATTAAGCTGAAGAGAATCCAGAGCACTTATCAACATGAAATCAATATAATAAAAACACACTAATATGCAGGCAATACACATCACAAAAAAAAAAAGAAACATCAAGAACAAAACTGCATGGATAATCAAAAATACCATACAGTCCACAGATGGCTTGAAGACCCTTAAGCAACCACTTTCAAATAACTAAGAAGAAAAAAATGCTAAGTATTTTGAGTCTACTGTATCTAAAATTCCAAAATTACATCTCAAGGATCAAAAAGATTAACAAAAATTAGAAGACCAAAACCTGAAAAGAGGAAAAAATAAAATGCAAAACAAAAATCCCACAACCAACCCCACCACAAATACCTGATATGTTGTGGAATTAATTAAATGGGATAAATGCACCGCTAAAGAAATTAAAAGCTGTAGTTGAAGATGCTGCCAAATATAACAGCTATAAAATACATAGCAACAACGAGTGTATCCTATGACTTTATTCTTATGATTAGAGAAAAAAAACCAAGCACAACAACATATCAACTTAAATACCATCCTGGAAAAGCTTCTAAAATAAATAAAAAGAGAATGGTATTTAAAGATATCAATCAGTAGAACTGAGGTATTTTAGCTGTTTTGAAAATATTTACTGGATCAAAGAAAAATGTAATATTCACATAGGTGTTTAATATACTGTATCAGCATCAAAGCAGCAACCTCAGAAAACAAAACAAAACACCTTTAAAAAAGTGATTTTTATCCAGCAACTTTATTTCATATAAGATAGAAGAAGAAAGAACCTTTATAATGTGTTTATTTTACATAATAATTATTCAAGCATTTTATTAGTCTCCAGATGTAAAGAACCCTCCAGAAAGCCAATGAGGGGTGAAAGTAGTAAAACTGAAAAATCCTCATCTACCTTTACAGTATTTTTGCGGCTCCAGCTTGCACAAGAGGGTAAGGCAGAGCACTGAAAGTGATGGCAGTTGCCACAGTTAGTACTAAGGAATGCCAATATGAGATTAAGTTTCAGGTCAGGATTTAAACTTCTAAATACCTGCTATCAGGTATCGCACTTCATTCCTGTGAATTGTCCTCCAGACTTAGAAGCAACAGCTATACATAGACCTGTAATCTCTGCACAACTGCAATAGAGCTGTTTTGCCCTTTTAATACTTAAAGGAACATGGTAGTGATAGGAAGTAAGCTAGTACCACTGGAGACAATCCACCTAACCTAGTAGGAACAAAATTCTAAGAGGCTGACAATGTTTTCTACAAAATCCTAGACTAAGAGAAGGTGCAGAACCTGTTGAACATGTGTCAAATGAGTTCTGCTGACTCACTGGGGCAGGTGGCCTGGAGGTAAATGAAAAGTGAGTTGGATAGATTAGCTTTTATCTGGAACATGTCTAGAAAGACTTCACTGCCATTACTGAGGGAATTACTTGTTTTCCCCACATCCCTCAACAGAATGTTCAGGTTTTTGATTAACAACTGACAGGCAAACCCTGAAAACTCTGAAGTCTACCTGTTCTTCATACCCTCATCCAGATATAAGCCAATTTCAATTTGCCCTGTATCTATATTTTCTCAGAGTATAATATCATTTGAAGTTGTGTCAAATACCAATCCTGACTGTACAAATACAGAGGTTAACCAATAATTACAGTTTAACCAGCCAGAGAGGAAGAAAAAGCAGAAAAAAAATACCTAAGTCTGAGCAGCAAAAGCCAATATCTTGAAAGTTAATCTAAGCTAGTAGTAATAAGTACACCATAACATCATTTTTTAATTGATTCACTTAAGTTTAAAATAATTCTCAAGAAATTAAACTTGTCTTAAAATAACTCAGTTGCAGTATTTGAAAGCATTAGTTGCATACTTCAGTCAGTCCTACTATTTCTCATTTATTACCCAAAAAATCATATAATCAGCACAGGCTATTAGGAAAGTTTTCCATGTGCTTGCCATTACTCACGAGTCCTTCAATCATGCCCAATCCTCAGCAAATTGCTGTAAAATCCTTGCAGCAAGCCTTCTAAAAGGCAATTCTGGAGTAACACACAAGTACAAGTGTTTCATATGCTGAAGTTACGTAAGAGTTCTCATTGCTAATATTAAAGACAGACAGACCAAAGCTGAAAAGTAGCTTTTCCACAATGTCAGAATCTAAAACAGCACTTAAGACACAGGGGGACGAGCAACAGTGTTATTACATTCAGTATATGTATCAATATTACCTCATACAGCAGACAGCCTAGAGACCAGATGTCAGATTTGAAGTTGTAACCATTTTCATGTATTCTCTCTGGAGACATGTAATAAGGTGTACCAACTGCAATAAATACACAGGTATGTTTCAATGAAAATTTCTGTTGTTATATGGTAATAAAAGTACAGCTTTCCTGGCTGAAAACAACATTTTCCATCCCCCAGATTTTTCATTTTGCTACACCTGTAATTTCAATTCATACTTATAGCTCCTCAGTTTGAGAGAAATATACATTAATATCTACATGATCAAATGCAGCTTTATTTTCACAACTGATATATAGTTACCACAATTATTCACTTGTAGAGCACTCCCCATATTTTGCTTTTAAAGATGCTTGAAAGTAATTCTTCTGAAGAGAACTAAGGGAATATACCATCCAAGCATACATGTCTGTGTTTCTTTACCAACTGTTAATATAGTGACTGGAAGTAGCAACAGAAAAAAATTATCTTCCATAGCTTGAATTTTATTTTACTTTTTTCAAATGAGCCGTCTGTTTTTCCTTTGGAGAAAACACACCTTTGAAAAAGCTGATTTTAAAACTAATAAACCACAATTTAGATTGAGTCACTGAAACTAAAACCGAGCCTGAAATCCAGGATCTTCAGTTTCCCAAGGAGGAAGGCAGGAAAACCTGTGAGCCCAGAAGCAGCTGAGATTCCTACAAGCAACTCGGCCATGTGCTGCAGGACTAGACTCGGCAAGGGGTTTTCAGCTCCCCAGTCTGTGGCTGTGCTTAATCCTGCCTCAGAGCTATGGATTCTGGAAATGTCTACCCTTGAAAAGTAGCATTTACTAGGACTGTCCCAGGGAAAATTTACATTTGATACTCCAGGACCCCGCTCCCCTTGATTTTAATCAGGCCCTAGTCATCTCTGTCACAAGTTATCTGGAAGAGATTCTGAGAGGTGTTTCAGCTCTCTAAAAAGAGACATTAAAAACAGAGTAGCTGAGTGATGGGTTTATACCTGGCAGATCAACCACAGAAAAATAGCAGTAGTAGAAGTTTTGGTGCACTGCCTCTGAACTTTCTCCCTGTATCCCAAAATGACTGCCTAAGAGCAAAGTGAGTCACAGATCTACATATATCTTTACTTCAATTTTGTGCGGCACATTTTCTTAAACACCTCAATCCTGATGATGAAAATCAACTGAAATCTGTCAATTCAATACAAATTGACATCACTTCAAAGCTCAATATTTTTTGACACAGTCAGAGATTAAAATCAGCACACCGCAAGTTACAAAAAATTAGAATATGAACCTCACAATACTGTATTTAAGACTAACATCTTGTACCACTGCTGCATTTCTGAATCGGCCTCATCTATTCGGAATTCATCCCTGTATGAATACTGGAAACAGAGGTATAAGTAAATGTGTAAGTAATTCCAAATGTCAACAATCAGGTTAATAGTTTTACCTAATCAGATTAACAATTTTATCATTTAGGGTTTGGCTTTGACAACGTGCTCTGTCTTTCAGAACAGCTGGCATCTCAAGCTTCCTTCTTAGGCAGGGGAGAAAAAAAAACAACAACAAAGCCCAACAGACACTCCAAAAATCAAGAAACATGTGGGACGTGGCACTTGGGGACATGGCTTAATGGGTATGGTGGTGATGGGTTGATGGTTGGACTTGATCTGGGAGGTCTTTTCCAACCAAAACAATTCTATGAAAAACCAAAAAACCCAAAAAAAACCCACCCTAAGCCCAAATTAACGTGCACTCTCCTATGTGACAGGTGGCCCAGTTTGGATTGGGAAACCCAGTACCACCTTCTCCCAGGTCACTGCTGCTAGTAACCCATAATTTCACCTGGTCTACTTCTTGGTAAACAACATTGCACCAAACACGTCAAACCAATATAAACTGAGCACATCCTCCCCTAACAGGTAAGCAAGGAAAGAGATCACATATTGTATTCTATAATGGATTTTGCCCCCTAAATATTTTTAGGGAGACTTTCAACCCCAGGAAAGCAGAGGGTACCTCAGAGGCTCCCTTAGCACTAGCCTAAGGAATCACTGAAGTTATGAGTCAAGGCTGTGAAAGAAAGAGCTTAAAACGAGAAAGGCTAAGGAAACGCAGCTCAAAAGCGTGGAGTACTGTGAAAATCATTTACTCTCATGGGATGTTCATATTCACCTACAATAGAGGCGTGGTCAAGGATGGCCTTTCCCCTGTGAAAGAAAAGGCACACAGATGGACTGCAACACCCAAACAGCTACCAGAATATCCAGAACGAACTCTGTTATTCTAACGTATCACCAGCAGTACTTCAGTGGGTGTTTAATGACAACTATCATTAAATTGGAAGCTGCAATTCAACAACATTTGGCATGACGCAGCTTTCAGATCTTTATTGCACTTACTGATCTACTTCTCCCTTGAATTTTTTTGTTTGTTTTGGGTTTTGGGTGTTTTGTTGTTTTTTTTTTTACCCCAAGCACTTCTGAGCTCTGGAAACTTTCACTTTATTTTACATCCATTTGTTAATGCACTGGTTTAGTATATCCTGAGGCTTTGTCGGCAGATTTCATCTAACAACGACAGTTAAGTTTAGCAGTAATCAGGTTCTTAAGATGGTTACAGCAGCACTGCCTTTGCTGCTCTGAGACATCACACAAGTAGCTGGCAGTGAGTAATGTGCCAGAAAGAGACTTCACAGAATCCACAGGGGGCAGCTGAAAACACAGAGGTTTGATGGTTCATAGTTTACCAAAAGCAAAGGTAATTTTAACCAGCAGCTCTGGGAAGCTTGCTGATACATTAGGGGTCTGATATAACTGTGAAAGATTGATGATAGTGAAAAGCAAGAACAAGTGCTATCATTTTACAGCATTTAGCCCTAGTGTAACACCTTTACTGCAATACAACCCAAAACCCCCAATGCCCAGCAAGCAAAAGGAATTGAAAGTACAGTTATGTTAGTCACTGAATCACAAAAACAACCTCAAGATCTAGGCATCATTACTACTTGTAAACTGTTTTTAACAGAACATGACTCAAAAGATTCATTATTCTGACATTCAGCAGCTGAAGGTAGTGTAATGATTCTTTAAAACAGTGAGCAATCTTGGTACTATACTGCTGGCAAGCCACTACCAGATGTGATTAAACATTATCTTCCCTTCTTGGATCATTATTCTTTTTCCTGTTAACAGCATCAAAGTACTACAAAGACATGTGACTCTCTTGACTCGTGTGAAGACACAGAAGTGGGATTATAAAAGACAGATGTAACACATTAAGGTGCTTATGTTTTTAAGAACAAAATCTGTATTCAGTGTTCTGTTCACTGCATTTGCACATCTTGGGATAACCTGCAGGCCTGAACTGTGATCTCCTTGAAAATGGCCTGGGTCAAATAAACTGCTTCCTCAGAATCTGCTGCTGCTCCTCAGGAGCTCCCTCCCTTTGAATAGGCTGCAGTGTCAGAAAGCACAGTTTCTTTATGCAAGCTTTCTGCTATTGGGAGAGGCCATGGACATAATGGAAATGGTGGTTATTAGCGGCTGGAAATCTGGATGTGGAGGATGAGAGGCAAAGAAATTATTATGTAGAAGTGAGATATGAAAAGTCCACCTTATTACCAGCAAAAACACAACTCACACTGCAACTGAGTTCAAGAGCAGAGTATGTTCACTTAAACAACGCACGGAAAGGTTCAATGAAATACAGTAACCAGTTCTAAGTACTATCAAGCATTTCAAGCTGGAAGAAAAATCTGCCTGGTAAATGTTAGTACTGCTTACACAAAACAATGGCATGGGCGATTCAGAAGGTGTTTAAACAGATTGGCTTATTTTTTAAAGGTCATATAATTATTACCAACACTCCATGCATTGGAACACACAACCATCTGAGTTCCGGAAGGGGACTAAAATCACTTTAGTAACTCTTCTGATTTTCAAAGAGCTCCAAAACAAGGCTTCGGTTAAAAAAAAGGCTAAATTTAAGTAATCAAAAGGTATGGTTTACAAATTACTTAATACCCATGAGATCATAGGAATTTTATGATACAGACTTCACCACAACACACAAGTGCTTAACAAGATGAATGGCTGATGCTGAAGCCAAGACAGTTAAGTCACAAATCAGCTGCAGTTACGGAGCAGAGAGGACAACCAACCATGGACATGACAAATTCTCCATAAGTTTTTTTTTCTTTTTACTTATTTATTTTAACATAGGTGTAAGAGATTTCTAAGGTATAGGCTTGTCTTCAACCACTAAAAATACTGCACTTAGCCAAAGTAATTCTGCAATCTGGCCTACACTATGCAAACAGTCTAACTGCAGAAATCAGTCTACAAATATCTTGGGTTATTTTATAATGTAGCAGGGTAACAGCACAGTAACTTATCTTCAGCTTTCAAAACACTGCAAGAGATCTCAGGGCTTTGTACATAAAATAAGAGCTGTTTCAATACAGCTTCTTTGAGGACTGCAATGCATCAGCTGCAGTTTCCCTGCAATTCTTCCTGTGCACTGGGGCTGCAGGTCCTTAGAAGGATTTGGTTGAGCGCAAGAGGAGCTCATCCTATTCACAGCAAAATGGTGCTGCATACCACCACCTCAGCAATGGCTTTGACACTCTCTGCTGAGTTAAAGATCTGTATGTCAGAGAAAGGAGTCTATGCACACATTTTTACAAGGTATTTTATTTCCCACAGCCAGCATAAGTTGATAATCAAATCTGTCCTAACACAGCTCTGTGCTGGGAACAGGAGTCCCATGGAAATGACAGTTGTCAAACTACAGAAGAAACCCCAGAAATCAACATGTATAATGCTTTGCTTTCAAGAATTTTAAAGGATTGCAAACCTGCTTCTTTGCTCTACAAGAAGGTATTCACATCATGGTGGCAGTATCTGTCCAGACAGCACACTACACAGCCCTCTAGCAAAACCACACAACAGAAGTGGTTGGGTTTCTTGCTTGGGTTTTTGTTGTTGTTTTGGGGTTTTGGTTGGGATTTTTTGTGAGGTACTTTGGTTTTTGTCTGTAATTGAAATACTAAAATATAGACTATCTTTATAGTCACTGACTGGCTAGGAAAGATAAAAACATGCACATTTCCATGAGCTGGCCTCAGAACTGCCATTTCGAAGAGCATAAGGCTTGGCATTCAGCCATTAAAAGAAACAACAAAACTGACAACAACCAAAAAAAAAACCACCCTCCTAACACATACAGTTGCAGGGAACAAAGAAACCTTTCTTTATTGGCTCATCCTCTCAGATCTAACAAAGTCTTCTGAAATCAAGAAACTTTGTCAAGTTTACATCAAACCAACACCACCAAATGCCTTGTTTTCCTCTGTATTTTTTGAATCATTTTTCATTTTCATAAAGGTATACACATACCAGTGTAGAAAATTCTACTCTTTCGATAAAGCTGTATAGAAAGAGTAAAGAACAATAACAAACCCTGTCCAGTGCAGTATTTTCATTTGTTTCAAATGGACCATCAGAAAGTATTCTAATTAAATCAGTATTATTCATAATTAGCAGTTAGAAGCTGTACCTAATGAAAATGTTAGTACATTTCTTTATCTCTGAAAGCCTGAATCCAGTTTGCTACTGAAATTTTTATAAAGCATATAAACAAGTATAAACTGCTGCACATATTATGTTTTCAATTCGCTAGGGTTTGTGCACCAAAGGTTTATGGAATCACAAAAAGATACAACTTTGAAAACTCAGGAAAACCAGCATCAGAAACAGCACAACAAATTAATTTCCCAGAGCAATTTCTGCTAGTGACATGATCAATCAGACTACAGCAGAGACAGTGGCACCCTAAGTTAAGTGCTGAACTAAACCTTCTTCCTAAAATTAATTCTGACACTGGAACTCAATTAAGAGGGAAATGGGAGAAGAGGAGATGGGGAAAAAAGAAATTTAAAAAATAACTCATAAACCAAGCACCCAACATGAGAAACAAAGCTTCCATTCTCCTAACCCCTGCCCTCTGGATGACTCCTGTTATTTTTTAGAAATATGCTTTAAAGGGCTTGGGGATTTTACACTGTTTAACTTCAGCTCAGTCTTCAGTCCCTTTGCAACCATTCCCCTGCAACAAGCCAAAATAACACAAGGCTGAAGCAGTTTGTTCCTCTTTAACTTCTTGACTTCTGCTTCAGAACACAAGTCTAGCTCTCCCGCCCTCACAATTGACTTTTGCCTTCTTCATGCACTTCTACCATCAGATTAGGATTTACAGCATCCTGCAATTCTAGTCCAGGGGCAGCTCCCTCTTCACACCACTCGTTTACATCCTTCTTCCATTCACAGGCAGTAACAGGACCCAGCTACAACAAAAAAGATCTCCACAGTGCTGCCAGAGACAGTCAGTGGACTATGATGGCAGCATGAACAGCACGCTTCCTATAATAAACTATTCCCTGAACTAGTATCAGATCTTTAAGGATTTATCTGAACTGTGTGGAAGTACATTTCCAGTCTGGTCTCACTGTTTCTCTGTCTCTTTCTCTCTCTTTTTTATTAATGCAAGATTGCACATCTGTGTCTCAGTTTCATTTCAGTCCTATTAAGATCTCAGCAGTTACTGGTGATTTTGACTACAACAGTATCAGTGTGCACCAAATGCTATAAAAACAGGAAGACACAAAAGAGTTACATCAAAGGCTTTCTGGAAGACAGAGAAGTAGGACTGTGTCAAATATTTCCTTTCTAAATACAAAGATTTTAGCTATTAAGTATTGCCTACATCTCAAATGCAGTCCAAACATGCTGAATAGCAATCCTCTCTTCCACAGTGTGCTGACAACTGTGACTATCTGAATGAAGTGAAATTAAGAGGTGAGGATAAATATGGAATATTTTAATCCAAGAAGTCTGGTATTTCATAGTCTAAGTAGAAACATCATCATCTGAGCAGACATTTTTGTGTGTATCCTCTCGTGACCCTCAGATATGGATTACTTAAGTATTACTTAACAGTTCTTGGCTTTCATAGATATCTTCATTATCATCAACTTGTCAAATATCCAAATGTCTAATTACAGAATTGTCACTGTCAGTTGTTAAAAAGTTCTCACTAAGCAGCATTTTATTTCACTTCTCTGTATTCAAGTATCAGTAAAGTGCTCTACCTGCCTCAATACTCTCTGCAAAGGACAGGAGACAATTCTGAAGGCTTCCATTTACAGGCCCTGCTCTTAAGGGGTCTACAAAGTTCATTTCACACCTTTGCAGGCTTGAATTCAGCAACCACTACACAAAGCCACTTCAGCAGGGGGAAGGATTTTTTTTTCCCCTTAACTTAAAAAAAAAAAAAAAAAGCATATAACTGTTCTCTAGACAACAATTTTTCTGTTTCTCTTTAAAGCAGATGCTACTCTATTTACAAGGCTTTCTCTTTTGAAGAGATCTTTGTTAATCTTGTCATGTGCCCATTCCCTACAACTTTAAATACCTGCCAATTTCTTGGTTTTTCTTTAAAGGTTTATTAATCATCCCAGTCTCCACACACTACTCAAACATGCAAATTATATGAAGATCACTGGCAAAAAAGACACTTTTTTCTCTTACGTGCTATCAAAGCAGAAATTGTGCATTTTAAAGGGGTTTTCTCCTATTCTTATAAAAATAATGATTCTAGTGTTTGCTTTTGTTGCTCTTTTGGGGGTTTGTTTGTTTTGTTTTTAAAGACTGTGGTTTGTAAAGCCCAGTTCTGATCTCTCTCCTCAACTTATTTAGCTGATATAAAGAAACTTCACTTTAAAACAGAGCAACTCCTCTGTTAGCCCTTTCAAAGCATATAACCAGCACATCATCAAAAACACATATACAGACACACAGAACTACTAGATTCTTTCCAACAGTGATTAAAGTTCAATTGAATTTTAAAAATGCATCCACATCACAGATTTTGTTTCTTCCTAGCATTTCTAGGAAATACACTACAGTCATGAAGACTTGTTTTGAGCCAGGAATATACATTAAATGAGTAAAAGCAGAAAAAACAACCAACAGTTGTACTGCTGGAAACACTGCAGTGCTACAGCCAGTCTGTATTTGTCCATGGTGCTGACCTATCATTACTACTACTTAGGAAAACTTTTAGCCAGATTTAACTCTTTCTTCCTCCTCATGAGTAGCCACAATATTTCCCATGTGAAAAAAAAATATCATATACAAAAAAAAAAAAAATCTACTTCCTCAACACCTGTACCTCAGAAGGCTTACCTAAAGAATGTGCAGCTGTGGTTTTGGAGCTGAAAAACCGACCAAGTCCAAGGTCTCCAAGTTTTACTACCCCTGTAGCTGTAATGAACACATTAGCTGGCTTTATATCTGGAAAAAAAATAAATTAAAAACAAATATTAAAAGTCAATTGTGTTGTTCAGAAAGAGTGATTCTGGGATTTGGAATGTCAATTTAACTATTTTAATAGTACAAATAACATTTAAGCAAAAAATTAAGAGCCGTGGAAAGTATGTAAAAAACCAAACCAAACAAACAAACAAAAACAAGTAAACAAATAAGAACAAAAAGAATCCCAAAACAAAACCCCCCCACACCCACCCTACCTTCAGAGAAACATAGAGAGGAAGTTCCTTACTACTTTATGTAAGCTACATACAAGGACTTCCATCAGAACTAGAATATCTCTCACAAAGTCAGAAGTAACAGACACACACACAAAAATGTTTTCAAGAACTGTAAAACATTTTTCATCACTTCTGATGACGAGATTGCCCAGAGAGGTATGATGTTGTTTATTTGAAATAGACAACTGATTCTCTTTAATAGCAAGCATTAAAAAAAAAAAAAAGGCAGCAAGTTTTTCCTCAGGGAGAATGATTATTTGAACTCGTCAATGGAATTGGGCTAATCAAGTAGAAACAAAGAAAAATAATGATGCATACCCCAGATAGTTATTTTTCACAAGTAATATCCAGTTTAACTTCTAATGTAATCCTTTAGAGACAACAGCAGAGATTTTTATTTTATGATTTTTAATGAGGTGGCTGTTACATTAAGTCTTCTGAATAAACCAACCTGGTATTTGTTTGGCAAGCGTGCTTAGCTCTTACCCAGCTCAATAACAACCCAATATGGCTCTAAACTTAAAGAAATTCATTCAACTTTGGTAAGAGGGGATTACAATTTGCAAAAGATATGGAGACACAGTAACAGGAATGCCTAATAACCCTCAAATACCAGCATTTTCAGGTTTCCAATAAAATTCTTCCAAAACCTTTCAGGCTTTGGAGAGGAAGGCAGAAGCAATTGTGTGACACTGCTGTGTGACCTAATTTCCAGGAGTTCGGATCACCCTTTGGATAACAATCCAACATGTGTTGCAGATCAACTTAAAACCAGCTTTAATTATCATTGGTTTTGCTGTGTTACCATGAAATTGTCAGATTTGTCATAGTTTACCAGAAGATTTGATGGTAGGTTTTTTTTTTTTAGTTTAAGGAATTGAAATTCACTTTGGTTTTGATATAAAATACACTGACATAAACTTTAAAGAAAAATACTCAATAAAGAGAAATACTCATACCCTATGGAAAAAATTTGTAGTTTTAATGGCCTTATCTTTTTATAATTTACAATGCACAACTGTGTAAGGGGAAAAAAAAAATTAAAAAGAAAAAAAAAAAATCTCAGGGGAAAGCCTTTTGTAGGAACAGGGGCACCTAAGCCGATCTGCTGTAGGGTTCAACACCTCTAGCTACAAATGACAAAGCTCAGCAGAGATCGAGGGACTTCTGCTTTCAGGCAGCTATTTGCATCCCATCAGAAAAAAAGACAGCCCACCTAAGACATCTAATTCCACCTGAATCCAGAGAGACAGCCCATGCACAACTTGCAAGCCATAGTCAGAGGGATTTCCAAGGAAAAAAAAACCCAGTACATCTGAGCAGCAGCTATACTGCGATCTGTTTTCTTTGACTCAGAGGTACCAGGTAAAATGAGAACATATGGAGGAGACAGTATTACAGAGGTTTAAAATGGGTAAAAAACTCAGCACCTGACAGGAATAGCTGGCAACTACAAGGGCTGTTGGGACACACTATTTGACACAGAGATTGGCAGTCGTGCAAAGGAACAGAAAAGGGGAGAAAATATCCCTGGCTGCACACAATCCAGTAGATGAGGGAGTGGGAGGAGGACCTACACATTACCAGAAGGCATGGCAAGAGGCAAACACTTTTGTAAGAAAAAAAAGGTACAAGAGATGAAAAGAGTGGGCGGCTGTGCAAGAATGCAGGTAACAAACCTTGAGAAGAGAGAATGGGTAAATATAGAAGAGTAAGAACCACAGACAGTAAGAGACAGCAAAATTAACTGAGAAAGTAAAGAGGCAGCAAGGGCAAGGTCTCCACCTGCATTCCACTAGCATTTACTCTGGAAACTTGGTATCGTGAACCACTGCTGCGAACCAGTGCCTAACACATCAAATGTACAGCCCCCAAACTTCTATCAGTCTTTTACTCACTTATAAAATGTTACAGAAACATACTGTGTCAGCTGTCAAAATGGATTCCATTATGATATTTTGTGTCACTGGCAGGGAACCAGCTGAATTCTCACACAGTACAATGTTTAGTGCAGACAAACCATCTTTAATCCTATATTACCTCTATGCATAACACGACGAGAATGCATGTGTTCCAAGGCGCTGCAAAGCTGAACAAAGTACTTCCAAACTGTTCTTTCAGGAATCAACCTCTTCTGTTTCTTAAAATGCTTAAAGAAAAAAAAAAAAAAAAAAAGGATGGACACTGAATATTAACATTCACAACTCACATAAAAACTACTAAAGAAAAACAAAAGCTAGAAAATCCTTTATTTACAAACCAAATACCAGAGGTTCACAGCTTAATGAGAAAGGCTTAACAGGATTTCCTGGTACAGAAAGCTCTTCTCTTAAATATTAACACACATAACAGTGTATGTGTTTAAGTTGGTCAATACAGAGCCACAAATTACATTAGTGAAATAAAACTACTATAAAGAAAAAAAAAAGGATTTACATGGTATTTAGCAATCCTCAGTGCAGGACTGATGAATAGTCTATCATAGAGTAAGTGGCCACAGAAGAAATAAAGGTCAGCTGTAAGGTATGTGCCACAGAATTTCCCAAATAAAATTTAATCCTTACACCAACAGATTTCCATATCCTCCTCTTCTATAGTAGAACACAGAAACAGTAGTGGTACACAATCACAGAGACCATGTCAGAGTCAATCCAATTAGTCTTAGAAGCTTGTGTAATACATAAAAGGGGGACTAAAGGAACTATGATTTCTGAAAGTTTTGTTGTAATCAAAATCCTGCTCAAATATTTTCCATCCTGTATACACCGCTATTACCAATCACTAGTAACAGTTCAGTGGCCTGTTAAAGCTCATGTGAAACCTAATTACGGTCTGCTACAGGAATCCCTTTCAAATATCAAATGCAGTGACCAGAGTAACACGGTCCTCAAAAAATACACACTGAAAGCCTGGAATTCATCCAATGCTAAAATGTGCAAGTTGCATCATGACAAATTTTGCAGCTAAAGACAAGGGAAGAGTTGTTGCTCGTTTAATCTCTCTTTCCAGAGAATTTGTATTTTGACAGATTTTAAAGTTAACCACACAGAAAAATACATCAACTGCATTAATACTGGCAAAGTTTTAGCATGAAAGAGAAGCACTTGGAGGTATTTTAATAGCGTGTGTACACACACTCATGCACATCAGATAAGAAACATTACTCTAGAAAAATAAAAGTATTTTTGCATGCTAGGGCAAAATGTGCCACTGAGAAGCTGACAGCTGCATCTATACTTTGCAGAGACACACAGGAGTATGAGGAAGATATTTTTAAACCAGCCATAGCAAAATGCAGCCATACAAAGGATCGTAGCATTTCAAAGTGTTTTTAGTTACAGGGATTATTTCAAAATGCATTTTCATTTAAATGAGGCAAAGCATATAAATTACTTCTTTAAATATGATTTTCTCTCAGTCTTGGACTGAATCCAAACAAACCCTGTGTATCTGTTCTCCCCATAGCTGGATTTGCATATCAGAGGATTGTTTGATGTCAATAGGAAGATGGAGACCAGGTTGCTTTTCATTTAAAAACAAATACACAATACACGTAAGTATGTGCATATGAAAGCCTAGTTCCTTGATTTAAAACGCATTCTCAAACTATCCTAACTAGGTACTTTATTTAAACACTCTGAATTATTTTCTTTAACTCAAACCTAAGCACAAACAGTGATGAAACACCATTCACAAAATGTCTGCACCAGGAAGCTTTTCCATTACAGATTTCCATTCCAATGTGAAGTACAGCAGTGTACTTTCCCAGTATTTATGTTCAAGCATTCTTTTAACATTTTATTAATTTGCTATCTATAACACAGTAGCTGGTTATACACCACAAAATCAGCTACACTTTACACAGTGCCATAGCCATGGATTTTAAGATGTGGTCTCTTTCCATCAAAGGCATTAATAATTTTGCATTACAGCGATTTCTCTTCCTGAAAGCATGAATAACATTATTAACCCTGCAAAATTCATCCACCTAAAAAGGATACAGAGAGGTGCTAGACTTGCCAACAGCATTTAAACTAAATAAAATAGGTACTATTTTTGCCTGTACTGCTTTAAAAATTAATCCAACTAGCTTTAAAAAGAAAACTTGCTGGCCATTATTTTGTGTAGTAATAAATTACACTACAGCCTTCCATCTAAATACATATTCTCAATGATCATGTGAGCCATTGTCCACCAAGAGCCAAAACAGGGATGAAAAGCCTGCACCACCACCAAAATAAGACTGATTTTGCAAAACTAGCCAGTGAAACAAGTTGCATGTTTCTAGGAAAAAGTCCAGCAGGCAGTGCTAATTCTGAGAAATGTCAATGAGAAAAAAGAATCTCATTCCTGTTTAGAACCTTACCTTCTAAAAAGAAATCTAGGTTGATGGAAAACATGGTCAAACCTACTTTATGCTAAACAGCACAACTAAATTCATGCAGCACATATGAACTGCATTCAAAGCAGGATCCTTTTCTCTCTCCTCCTTTTTAAAATAGTCCGTAACACAAGATGTAGTTCAAATGGTTGTGGGGTTTGCCCCCTCCCTATACGCAATCCAAAATGCAGAAGACAAGATGCCAAAACAGTAATTTTTAGCCTCAATTGTACCAGAGTGTAGAAGCATCACAGTTAATACTGAAACTAATTCACTGCCTAGTGCTGTAATTTCTCAAGCATCCCAAGGTCCACATAATCAAGCTAACTTAATATAGTTATCTCCCATTGTATACAAGTTGTTATTAACTACCCAAATTTGAGCTCAAAGGAACATAGCCTGATGTACAGCTTTCTAAAGTGCTCTCATCTTCAACATTTTACTATTCTGCTTATTCTACCTATCCGAGGCTCAAATGACAGTCCTGATTTCCCCCAGACTGATAACCATCTAGGGTGTGACACTAAAAATAAAAAATCAAAACCAGCACATAATCCTGTCTGAGGTGAAAGATCAGTCTCAGCATAGCTGAAACTGAGCAAAAAGGGAACTGCTTGTACATGTGCAGTAAAAAGTTGGGCAGTGTTGCCTGCTAGTGTTTTATCAGGTAAACAGAGAATACCAGACATGCTCAGGCAGCAGACTGTCTCCCAGTAAGAATTACTTGTTTCAAAAGCCATATCCCACAAAATTCCCATCTCTGCCTTTGAGAATGGACTTTCAGAAAAAAAGAAGAAAAATATTTTGAAGAGTTTTTCTCCTTGTCAGTACAACTGCAATTCAGTCATTGAAAGCAAGTCAACATTGTGTGGTCATAAATTAGCTATTCAAATGGTATAAGGAGCTTTAAGGTAGGCAGCTTATAGCCCCAGTTTGCCTTCTCAGACCTTTTCTACAGCATGACTGAGCAGTTTCCTTATGGGAAAACAGAACCTTCCTGGTTTCACCTCATGAACTGCTAGGGGAAAAAAAAAATAAAATAAATTTAAAATATTCTTCAAATGTTTCCATCCCAGTAAAGTTAAATATAGCTGCTCTGTACCTAAACCTATGTCATGTTCCTGGAGGCAAAAAGAAAAACAAAACCAAAGCCAAACCCAAACAAACAAAGGAAAAAAAACCATCAACACCACAACCACACCACTAAGAAGTAAAAGATAGATGAGGAAAAAAATTCCAAGTCAATATAAGAGCATGGGATTATTTTATACTGAGTTTCGAAAGATGATGCTTCAAAGGTCAAATTCCAAAAGCAACAGTGACAGCAATTAGAAAGTGATCTTATCTAAGCTTAACAAGCACAGTTCAGAGAATACTCTTAGAGGAAACATGGAGGACTGTGTTTGGCTTTTATAAGAACACTAAGGATTTCCTGTAGATGAGTACAGAACTATAGATTACTCCAATGCAATTGGAGATTTGAGATGTGACAGCCTACATCTCAGTAACCATGCCTGGAAAAATGTGTTCAGTTCTCAAGTTAGTGGCTCAGAGAATTTTAAAGTGTGACAGCCTGGTTTAGACCTCACTGTATAGGGGGAAAAAAAAGGAATGAATAGAATGATCTCAAACCCACAATAACTGTTTAAGGAACAAACTGGACTACAGAAAGCAAGCGATTTATGAACATCTCTTGCAGACAGATGATAAACTGATCACCTAAACAATTTTGCAGTCATTATTTTAAAAACAACAAACACAAACAACCTCTGAAACTGTCCAATGAGCCCACAAGTATATACACCTCAATTTTTCACTGTGCACGCTCTAGGCTGGAGTTGCCTTCTGAAAGAGGAATTGGAGAAAAAGTAAAATGATGATTTCCTTGCTTTAAATAGATTCCCTTCCTTTCATGTTTTGATTAAGGTCTTCATTACATCTCCCTGTTCTCATGACTTCACCCCGACATAAAAATATAAAGCAGCACTTTTAAAATATTCATATTACTTATCAGAACACAGGGATTCAACAACTGGATACTTGTTGAAAAAAATGTGAACTTCATGATGAGGAAAGTGAGGCTGAAGGATTAGTACAAGAAACTTCTGAATAACATGTGACGAAGCTCTTGGCCACTTCTGTCCATGTTGGTCTGGGAGTCCTGTTTTTTACTACAGAGTAGCAGAAAGAACAGACAGAAGAAAGTGGAGGTCAGGCAACTGTAATAGGAAATTATGGAAGCATAACCAGAGTTCTCCCTCTCTGAATACAACAGAAACAAATCAGAACTAGCAAGGGTGAGCAGGTCCAGAAAGATAGACCATTGAAGATGGACCTCAACATCTCTGCATTTCAGAGTAAAGATCAGAGACTCATGTATACAGAAATGAAGTTTCTGCGGAAGAGTCTTACTTTCTATTTCAAAGGCTGAGCAATTCTAGAAGGAAAGCCATGTCCTTGGTATTTTGCCTGACCAGTCAGGACTAAGCTGTCCATCTCTTTAGACCATAGTAAGCTTTCTGCCACTTTTTCTTGCTTTCTGTGAAGAACAAAAGAAAACAGAACTTCCCACCACATTCATTCACCCAACTTGATCATGAGGCTGATCAAATCTGCACACATTTCAAGAGTAGCAGTTGTTTCTTAGGTGCAAAACTAGAACAAATACAAAAAGAAAAAAGTATTTAGCATCCACCAATTGAACGTACAGAAAGTAGTAAGTATGTGGCAAATCAAGTCACTAATAAATTAAAAATTTGCACTGTTCTTTTTCCAAACTCATTACAATTGTTTACATCTCCAATTACTGAAGATGCCATAAATTTATTTTTTCCCTTCCAGAATCCACAGAAATGTGCATTTTAAAACAATCAGTCTTCCCCTATTAGTTACCTCAGTATACAAGTAGTCAATACACAGTATCTCTCATTACACAACAAGTTGTCAATACTTAGTCAATAGCAACAAAAGACAAAAAGCACAGTACAAAAACTAATAGACAAAACAATTTTGCTAATTCAAGTACTTACTGGCATCAGATGGTCAAATTAGTAGAACAAAACTATGGTCTTTCCTAATACCCCCACCACACACCTACCATATAAGTGAGATAAAAACATCTTCTCAAATGCAATCTTCTTTCAATGCCAATCAAATCAAGACAGCTACTCGTGAGAAATAGAAAACCTTGCCAGAAAAATGCAAGTAAGAATTGTCATATTTTCCATTTCTAGTATGTATTCACATTAACGATCTATTAACCAGGCTGTTAAGACGACTGCTGGTTAAACTCAGAAGCCTCAGAAAGCTCTGAGCAAAGTCACTATTTTTTTTTTTTTAACCCAACTGCCTCTGCAAGGATTCTTCTCATTTTTCCTTAGAGAGCAGTCACTCTGTTGCACCTAACAGTTTTGTTCATGCAAATAAAAGAGCATACAGCATTCATAGCTAAAGATCACCCACTGGAGTCAGACCTACTTGCAGAGTCACTAAAATAAAATTTCCAGTACCACATCCTTTTCATTGTCTCTGCTGTTATTGCTGAAGAAGGCTTTTAAAACCACATGGCTATATGTTTAAATCCAACAGTATTTGTTTACATCCATCTCTCTCCAATAAATCCCCTTGGGAAAATTGGTACAGCATGTAGAGGTGAAACTTGTGCTTGAATCATTAACTCAACTTCCTCATAAAAAACAACAGCATGCCACAGCAAATAGGGAGGTTACCATCTTAACTTTTTTTTGTTCTACTGCAAGTAAGGCAGACAAAAAATTCTCTCCATTCTCAGCAAGTTACTCATAAAGTACAAACACTGACATCACACATTTTTTCAAAAACAACTGTGTGAAAGCCTAAAAATCTCCTCTAAGTTTTGTTTGCAGGGCATTTCAAACAAGAAAAGCACCCAGACATACTATGTACAAAATGCTTCAATTCTCACTTTTCTTTAAAGATTTATGGAGCCAGACAATTCTAGCACCAGTGGGGAAAGTAGAGACAAAATACCCCAAGGATTTCTGCCCCTGTTAGAGCTATTTGAAGAGCCTGTGTAATGGGTAAATGAAGTCATAGTTGACTGACATCCTTACTGTCCCAGTGAGTACTGCCAGTGGGCTTACACAATGGCTTCAGGTGTGATGCCTATGAATGAAACTGTCCACAAGACAAAACATTATTGACAGTCTAATTATTTTAGCAGAAAACCTGCCTGCTTGTTCTAATTGTTCCAGTGATAGACACAAGACAATGGTCAATTCACAGAAAAACTAACAAGGAGGCCTGGCAACTAACCAGCCCAATTACCCCACCGGTTATAAGTTTAAGAAGCAGTAAGCTTTTCTTCCACCAGCACACACAGGTAATTGGCACATGGTAAACTGCTGCTGCTGCTCTCATTCTGCTTACATGTGGCTGAGAACAGAGGGGACAGCTGAGCACCTGTTAGACGTCCTAGCAACACATGTATGGGGAGCAAACACTTACCAGAACCAGCTCTCCTACCTTGGCAGGGCTCTCTACCTTTGCTCTTTTTCTTTTAGGACTTCACAGCTCCATTTGCGGAGTGGCCATGTCCTCTGAGAACACTCAACTCCTCTTTTTACCTCATATATAGCTAGCATATATATACACCAAGCTGAATAAGGATGCACTATTTTTCAGCTGTAGGGAGTGAAAAAGAAATGCTAGTGGCAAAAAATAGGCCCAACTGGTTCAAAGCTCCAGGTTTCTCCTTAAAGAAAAAGCACACAAAATAATTTAGCTTTGATCTGTAATTAGCACATAGTGCATTACAGTATCCTAACCTATTGGATGCTTCTTCAAGCCACATGGTATCTTTAACTTTTTTCAAAAATGAGTACATAAAAAAAGGTAAGAGTAAAGGTGATACAGAACAGGGCGGGGGGGGGGAAGAACACATTGAGAAAAAAATATTTTGAGGCTTTAACATTTATTAATGATGTCACTTCAGCAAGGTGCCAAACTGCTCTATAACACAAAACACAACCATATGCTAAACAAGAAGACTAGAAGTCAGGAGGTTTGACACTGGGGAGGGGGTGGGAAGGGGTGGGGTGAGTAGTGAGGGTTTTTGTTCTTTAAATTAAATGTAGCAGTCACGGGGAAGTGGGGGGAAGGGAGAGGAAGGCACAACAGATACTGATGAAAACCAGATTTGATGGTTTAAAATTTGCATTTATAGACCATGATAAATGAGTATCAGAAAAACACAAAGACACTTCTAATTTTTTCCCCCACAATCATGACTTCAAGTATTTGGATGTAAATATATGCATAAGGAAAATCTCAGAATTAAAGCCACCATAATTCCTCCCTGTTGAGAGTGAGTGCAGTTTTCAGTTCTGTTTTCTTTATGCCCAAAGACCCTTTTCTCATTCATTCAGAACACAGCTAATGAGCAGCTTGAAATGTCTTTAGGCTTTATTTATTGTGCACTGTTCAACACCTACTAGCAAATGTAAGTTTCAGGCAGGGGTACAGTTTCCTGGTATGTATCACTGGAATATCAAATTAATAAAAATAAACTTTGTTAAGTTTATCATCACAAATGGCCTTAGAAATTATGAGGTAGTAATATCCCTGTTTTATAGATTAGAATGGGGGCAAAGAATTAAGATCAAAAGTGTTAATTAATTCTGGCACCAATTTAAGTGCCTCCTTTTCCATGTACTTAGCTTTATGAAACAGTTCATCTTCAAAGCACAGTTCCCACTCAGAACAGATGAAGCTGTGAATGCTCAATACCACTACAAATCAAACCCCAGAGTCGTACCTTGATTATCAGAAATACAGAATAAGCAACTACAATTTCTACCAAAAAAAAAGAAAAAGCTCTTTATGTAGCACCCCTTAGGAACAATTCTAGAAACAGTAAGGGTAGTCTTTGGAAGAGCATTCAATTGTATTAATCATGAAACCATTGTCTCTAATTCCCTGCTTTAAAAGCTACTACTGTAGCAAAGAAGGCAGCACAGATGCAACAGATGGTGGTGCATGTACTGCACCCTTGTGATTGCTACTTGGAGTAGTTGCACCCTTAACACTGAATAGAAGACATAAACCTGGAATTCACTGGAGCATTAGATTCTCAGTTGCAGGATTTTCTAGCCTTTGAATGCTTGATTTTGCAGAATCAAGCTATTCCCTAGATTAAACAAAGCACAGAACTAGCCCCAGAAGAGCAGGCTCTCTATGATACCACTATGTACAGTTTACCAAAGCTGACACTTCTGCAGCCACAACAAATAGCGCAGCTGACCAAGTAACTTGCACAGCAGCATGCAATCCTTCAGCAGGTAACTGATGGAATTTGCCAGCAGTACTCCTGAACCTTGGGTCCCATCCCACATTCTGCCTGGCAGTATGCTGCAGGACAGGTTCTTTGTGTTCCCCTGTATTTGATCTGTAATTGCTATGCAGCTTGACTCTTCTCTGTCCCTTCCATGTTTCTATCACTTCAGCCCATTTTCTACATTTACACAATTGTATCCTGTTCCCAGCCACTATGAGTTATCCCATTCACGCTCTCTCTCTCCTGGTAGTCAGTTTGTAGGATCCTTTCCCAGTCTATCCTGCTCTCTGCCAATACACTAGCTCTTTTCTAATCTCACTGTGCTCATATCCAGTGCTAGGGCTCCTAGTTCAGAGTTTTCCAACCAATTACACTTACTCTTTTTATACCACTCAGCCTCTACTGCTCTGTGTCACAACTTTCACCCTATCTTCTCTGAAAAACTGTTAACCAGCTAGTTCCAGTTCACCGTCTTTCCTTTTCCCTGTGAGATTGCCTCTCCTTCCTTATGGATCACTTAGCAGCTTGTCCCAGCCTACTCTTCTGTCTGCTTAGTCTTTTGTCTTCTCTACATTCATCTGAGATTATGTTGTTCAAAAGAATAAACACCCTCAGAGACTGGAAACCTTCAGCCCATCCAATGCATCTGGAAAAAGCTATTTCTGGCAAAGCCATTTCAGTCATCCATACTATAAGCTGCATTCATAGTCACTCCAGTAGTACACAGCGCTGTCAGCACTAAACAGCTCTACATGTTCATGAATCCTACACTTCGGCTGCTATGCTCCAGCAAGCTCTGTTAAGCACATGTGTGTGCTTAGAAGATTTTAGAAGTTAGAAGGGTAAGTTTAGATGAGTACTCTCAGTCATTATTGTAAAAAAAATTTTTTTTAAGAAATCCCCTTTCCAAGTTTTAAGTCTCTGTTTCAATGCACAAAGGGCTTACAATATTTCAGGTAGAAGTTATTGTTTATTCTTTTAAATCTATTTATTTTAAAATAAACATACATCTGGGTAAAATAATACTTTTTTTTTTTAGCCATCTGCTAAAATACATCATTTTTTGAAACATACACCCTCAAGCAGTCAGCTGCTATGTAGCATTTTAGTATGAAAAGGTTGTATTTTGACAAACTGAGAAGAGATTCTCACACAGTTACATCTTTGGCAACCCTAACAGCAAAAAGAGTTACTCTCCTGCTACACAGGGGCGTGGGCAGCAGAACACAGCTTCCACAACATTTCCATTCAGAGACATCATCACTGTCCCACCAGCCACTCAAACGTGAAAATCACCCATCTCCTGCAGCTGCTGAAGCTGTAATCAATGCATTTTGTGATAGAGATAGTCAAACAATAAAGTCACTTCATAGCTAAGGGCTTCCCAAAACATCAGGTCATGCCCTGGGAAGGGGTAAACACCTGACCTGATACATTCTGGCACTACATCTCTTCCTGACACGTGTGCTCCCCTACCTTCATACTCCCAAAAAAACATCCAACTGTCACAACAAAAGAAAATTATTACTCTTGCACTTAAACAAAGCCTAACTGTAGGTAACATGTGCTATCAACATATCATCTGATAACCCTGTTGCCTCAAAAAACAGCTCTGTTTGTAGCATACTCCCAAGACAGCAATCCGCCAGAAAACAGCTTGGAAAAACCAAGTGACAAGTTTCCGTTCTCAGCAATATAAGCAGCTTCACTGCAGTGAGAATGGTTACTCATGGGCTAGTAGCCTTCCAGCTATCCCAGGCAGCTCACCTGTAAACACAGCCAGTCATCAGTTCCTGCAGCAGTATGAGCCTCCACTCCCTGCCATGCTGCAAGAACAGTGGGGCACAATCCACTACTAAGTCCACAACGCATTCAGAAGCTCCTGACCTGCACCTGACCACCAGCCTCAGTAGTGAGACAGGCACCCATTCTGCCGGGAAGCTTCCATAACCTTGCGTATTATTTGTTGTTCAGGCAATTTTTAAAACACGTCTTTAAGAAGACATTATATAACTCCACATTTCAACTCCTACTGTCCAAGTAGTCTACCAAATCATTTCCTCCACCAGCAGCATGAAGACAGAGTGCATTATGACACCTCATACATATTTAATAATAGCCTGATAGGCTGTCATTAACATCAAACAGCAATCGAAGTTGGCTACATTAAACATGATCCTTATGTTAAAAGGACAATCACAAAGTGCCTCCAAGATCCAGTCTGTAGGAAATACCCACCGACTTGGACATGGTGTAACGAGGCAAACTGCACTGAAGAAGTCATTATTCACACAATGCATTTAAAATTAAAAATAATTTTTAAAAATAAAATAAATAAATAAAAAATAAAAAACAGGAGAAAAAGCTTCAATGGGTCATAAGACCAGATATGCCATAAGGCAATCTGTCACAGAGTACTCATATTAATAACTGTTGTGTCAAAACTGAACATTCAAAAGGAAAGACAAACCTTCCTTTATGTTTTATGAAATGTAAGCCCACAGAATCAATAATTCATGAGTTGAAGAGAAATACCAGATTTGGATATAAATATTAACAGAACGCTGTCAACCTGTTTAGAACCAAAACTTTTATTATCCTACCTTACAATTATAAATCTAAATGGGAATGTTCTTCAAAAGCTCCAAGAAAATCTGTATGCAAGTCATTAAGGAAGAAATTAACATTTTCTATTCATGTAGGTTCTAAGTAAAACAGCAGAACTCTGTTCAGTGCCTGGCTGTTACTGAGTGAATGCTAATGGACTGGCACTGTTTGTTCCCAGACTTGTGCTGTGTTGACAACAGTAATGCTGGTGTGCACACAAGGAAGTACACCAAAGGGTGTACCCAAGACCCAGTGGAAAAAAATAAAAAATGTAGGGAAAGAGGGTAAGCAGCTGTCAGATGGCAAGCAATGGTAAAAATGCTAGTTAAAAGTTAATACAGCTTCAGAATACAATGGTTACATAACAGGTCTTGGGTAAATTTTTCCAATTAGCTAAGAGGTATTGAAAAACCACAAGAGAATGCAATTAATCCAGAATGCATGAAACACTTTCAAGCAAATATGAAACATTTTCAGTGTATTTGTACGCCTCAAATATTTAACTAGATCCACGATGCAGTTAATCTTTGTTTGCTAAAATGGTTACCAGTTGAAGTTCAAGATCTAGAAGTTTCTTTTGCCTTAAAGACACCAGCCCTCCTCTATTTTCATTACTACTATGTAGAGCAGAATAATGGAACACAAAATACAATTGTGCCAAAAATCAGGAATGTTGTCAAAACGTACTGTTCTAAATGGTGGTGACAGTGCTGTACAGTTTTTAACTTTTTTTCCCAGTGCTATTATCATTTCAGCCTAGTTATCGGTTAAAAATACTTGCATAAGCATCAATGCTGGGCACAGGTAATACAATGCCAGTCCAAACACTCCACTATTCTCCACAGTTCAAAACTTTTCACTGCATTTCACTCAATGATGAGTACAAAGAATGAAAAGTGGAAGAAGTTGAATATTATGAGCTTTGATGTTTTCCAAAAAGTTACTTCCTACCTTTATCATTCTGGAGAGATCTCCAGCATCGGCTAATTCCAACACGATGTTCAGTTCGTTGTCTTCAATGAATGAGGCATAATATTTAATTACGTTTGGATGATTCAGTTGCTAAGGAAGCACAAAAATAATGCATTTTAGCATAGAGCACACCTTATCTTCTAAGGCTGACAAACGAAACATTCTTATTTAGGCAAACAAAACAAGCCCTAAAAAACTATTTCAGTACAATACACCAAGTATATGCTTAGGAGAAGCAATTACAGATAAACATTTTGCAAGAACACGATGGCATTTCAGGATCAACATGACAATTTTAGAGGAGTTTTGCTTGTAAGTATTGCCATGTATCTCTGCAACAGCATGCTGAACTGCTAGCTGAAACAGCAAAATCCATTTTTACAAATCAGAGTTTTGGTCTTGTTGTAGATTAAGGGAAATCAAAAGTTAATTGGTATAACCATAAATAAAAGTCCTCCAGAGGGTAGAGAGTCCCAAGGGGATGGACAATTCATCCCAGGATATTGTAATCTGTTATTCTATTCTGTTTTCCTGTATCTGTTTAAGGCAGTGCACAGCCAATTCCCTCTCTTGTTCTCTCCATCTCAGGATATGTGCACTGTTATCTTTATGGTTTGTGGGGGAGAAGCTTTCTCTTGGCCTTGGCTGGCAGCAAAGCTGCAGCTATGCCACTGGGTAGTAGCTGTAGGCCTGCAGTAGGCCTGGGTCGGGGAGGGGGAGGTGCAGTTTGGCTGCTCTTGGGCCTGCTGAGGCTGAGTTGGATGGACATTTTTTGGAGGCTCTGGAAGGTTTGGGCCTGGTAGATCCAGGTGAAGAACTGAGCCTAATTTGTGAATTTCTTCCTTTCACCTGAATACCTTTTGTGTATATTTGTAAACAGAATTTCCATTTCAACTTCCAATCCAGTGTGGAGTATTTTTATTTCACTCTCTGGGCAGGGGTAAAATATCTTTTCTGTCCTTTTGACCTGGGCAGCTAGTGGCTCAAAACTAGAACAGCTCTATGTAGGACGCAGTTGTTTACAATACTGTAGCTTTAACAGAAACTTCTACTTTAAAAATTGCTCATTTTTCTCTAAGGACTCCCTTCTCCACGTTAATTTCAAAACAATAAAGATTACAAAATTCCTTAAGTGTGGTCTCCAGACAGGCAATAGTGGGCACCTCAAGTATAGCTATGAAAACCTCAATATGCTTTGATGATGGCTGCACATTTATTAAACAAATCCCTTACCTTAAGAAGATCTATTTCTTTGATGCAGTCAGCACGGGCTTTGGCATCCATCAAATCAAATATCTATGCAGAAGAGATGAGACATCTTTATCAAGTGATAAAAATATAGCAACGTGAGTGATCATTATTAATATTTCATAGCATCCATAAAGAAACTTAAGTTATTCACTTTATGGCAAGATGTAGCATTTTAATAAGAAGTACTTCTATGCTATAATGTACTTATTTACCGCTTTATTGATTCTTTTACCTCTCTTGTAGGAGACAAGTAAATTGTAAGTTCAAGTTTTCCAGTGACATTGCCACCTCCACCTCTATGTTCAAACCCACAGCAACAGCTCAGCCTATTTCCTTTAAGCTGTTTTTAATCCAGATATTCACTTCCTTTCCCCTTTCTGCCATGTCACAATCACAAACTGATTCTGTACTGGTGCTAGCATGCCTTTTGTTCCTTAGTTTCTTGTTAGTCTTCCTTTTCTACTCTACATAATGCATGCACTCAGTCAGGATCAAAACATTGTCACCTCCAAATCTTTCTCTCCTATTTCCTTCCCTTCAGCAAGAAAAGTGATTTGAGTTCTCTGTTTACTAGAGCACTTTTTTTCTAAGCCTTCAACTGTCACCTTGACTTTTACAGTCTTCTACAGTTAGACATCTCTCCTCTTCATTTTTCCCCATCTCCCATCTGTTCCAAATTACTTTGCAACGTATCTCATATTTGCCTCCTCCAGTTAACCACCAAACTCTTCATTGATTTAAATTTATGGAGTAACTTTTTCCTGCTATATTTGTCTACATACTCATGCCTTCATACTTTCACTCCCTTTTTTAAATCACCTTTGGCTCCCATTCTCACTTCACTTTCTCAGATGTGTATCTCCATACAATGTCACCAACTATTTCCTTTTGAAATGACACAAGTGCTACTTAAAGGAACTCTTCCTCTCTCATTTGCCATTTCTTTCTAAATAAAAAGAACCAAACCAACACATACAAAACCAAACAAAACCTCAAAACAAAGCAAAAACACCCACCACACCAACACAAACCAAAACAACATACAAACACACCAAAAAAACCATCCAAGTAACACCATTAACTTCTGTGTGGTCTGCCTATTATATTTTGAGCTATTCAGAAGAAGGATAGAGACACACTATGAATTTTAGTCATTGCTACAATATTTATGACATTACCTTTTCCATTTACATATTTTCAATACACATCACCTCTTTCTAGGTAGTCCCCAGGAAAAGATGTATTATGTGCTGTGAAGATCACCAGTACCTAGTTCCATCAGTTCAGAATGATCAAAAGCTCAACAGCTAACAGCCTATTTCTTATCCTGCCATCAACCCCAGAAAAAAATAAGGGTTAACAGCACTTTGACTACCGAATGCCTGTAAAAAGTTCTCCTAAACTGACTGCATAGCTGCCCATGTGAATCACACCTTCTTTCACCCTCCCCAAAGTTCAAACAAATCACGAAGTCCACACATGATCTGCTAAACCTCATCTTCATTTTCTGTGCCACTATACACAGTAAGTTTGTCATTCTGATCAACTGAAAAGGCTGAAGACTTCATGCACAGAACACAGTTCTCACAGAGCACACGTGCTCTTGACTAGCCACTGCTTCCCTTCAGACATCCAATTTTCTGTCTTCAGACCTGGCATAAGGAAAAAAAACAAAAACAAAAACCGAACACCAACGAAAAAGCCTACAGTGGATTCAAAATTCACTTTTTCCACAGAAAGACAACTCTAAGTCAAGAACTGAAATGCCAGACTTGTAGTTAATAAGAGGAGGAAGGAGGAAAGAAAGAAGAAAACAACACTACTTACTAAGAATGAAAGAGAATAAACCACCTCACAGCTACTTGTATATTAATACCAAGATGACAGGAAATAGACTGAACTAGAAGCAATTATTTGAGGAGACTGTAGGGGACTTAACAGAAGCCCAGCAGGGTAAATCACAAGGAATGATAACAATAAGAAATAAAGCCATTTCATATGTAGTAGAAGAGTACTAGATAGGAAATTATGGGCACAATTATTAAAACAAGTAATGCTGATGGAAGATATAGAAAAGATAAGTTTATCTATTAAGACTGGGAACATAATGAAGAAGATGAAATAGTCTGCATCTGTTACAGATCTCAACTCTGAATGAATAAAGAAGCATTTAGTTTTGACTAAACTTCTAGTGCTTGGTACAGTCATGAAGGAATGATTTTTCCAGGAAACACTTAGGAAAGTTCTAAATGTTAGAGGTAGCACATTAACTGAGGGAGTATAGGGAAGACATGACGTCATGACTTGCGACCTTTTGTCTAGACTTTTCTTGGCCTGCACTTATTATTTGAGCTTGGCTTTAGCCGTAGCAGCACATGGCTTGCTGATGAGTGACTTAGCTGTAACAAAGTTGTTTTTAGACTCGGATGAGCTTTGTACAACTGCACAGTCTTAAGGAAATTATAGCAGATACAATAAAGGTCTAACAAAATGAGACTGATAAACATCTGTAAGCTTTTGGATCAACACAAAGCATTAGCAATTGACTGCTTGAAATCACCCAGCTAAATACCACAGAGTCACCACCAGCATCCTCCTCCCAGAGCTCAGGACACTGATGATGCTCCATACATCGATTACTGGAAAGTACCAGTAATTAAACTACAAAAGTGTTAACATCACTGTAATTGGCTAACAATAAAACCTGCTGCATTTTGATTAGACTGCTATGGCATTAATTAAACTAGCAATAAATTCTGATTCTTGACTCCACTCAGGAGGTCAGGATCACAGGGTAATTCAAGTCAGGGATATATTTCTCTACTCAGCACAAATTGCTCAGCATAACACACTCTTACTTAAAATTGTAATTATTTTTCCCCAGTTCCTCTTTTCAATGACTATGACAAGATTAACATTCCTATAAAGGAATTATTTCTCCTGTGAATGCTTAATAACAAGCAAAAAATACAGTAAATATTTTTATGATCTGCCAGTTCTCATGTAATAAAAAAATCTCATTGTGGTAAGCACTACACCTTAGTTAGCAATTACTGTGACATTCCAAAATCAATCAGGAAAATACAGCTGAAGAGACTTAAGAGAGTGTTTTAAAAGCTCTCAGCAATTTAGTTTTCCCACTTAGGAAGAATGATAAGTGAAATAAGAAGTCCAATTTTTAGCTCTTTTTCATTTCCTAGGGCAATTAATAGCATAGGAAGGGCAATTAATAACAAAGGAAAAGCAGAAGGGCAAGCATACCTATTCCAACACATTCCCCTCTATGTGCTAAGCAACTAAGAGATCTCTGGTAACTGCATTGAATCACTTCTCCAGGAACTTTGTATGAGCACAGATTATTATTTTTTTCATTACTCGTTATTGTAGAAGTATCAGTGTTAAGTACTGATAGTTTTAAGCACTGCCAAGAAATACCGGTATTTTTAGAATCCTTTCTAGGCTATTGTAAGACACAGAGCAAGAACTGTTCCCTGTGTATATGTGTAAACTAAACAAAGAGGTTGCAGTACATGAAATCAGCCTCCTGAGTGAAGTTCTTACCTACATACTCACACATGCAACTAGAGCCACTGGCACAGAAACGTTTAACCACAAGATGGAAAACATCAGGCCTTAGTTTCTAAGTGTACACTTATCAACTACCAGCTACCAATTTAACTCATTACCTGGAATAAATGCCAAGTTAGGAATCCACTCAATTCCTCTTGCTTTAAAGTGCATCACTTTTCCAAGTTTTCCTTGTCACTACTGAAAAGGTTTTAAAAGTCTTTCTGACCTCACCATTTAAATGATAATTTAACCTATTTGTTTGAAATTCTGTACAAAGTATTTGTGAAGCAAAACACAAGCATGGCCACTGTGATGTAAATCTACCAACTATTAAGCAAAATAAACACATGAATGCACACAAATATTGAGATATGCTACTGGGTAGCAACAACAAACATTAGAGTATTTTGCCACCTTGGCACTACTGTGCTGAGACAATAGTGCTTCATAAAGTGTGAAATTACAAGTGCTTTCCTAAGATTAATTATCTCTAATTCAGCCCTGAAATAGCAATCCGCCGACAATGCACAATGAATAATGAATGCAAGTGCTAGATAAAAAGAGTCATTGTCTGAATTCCTAACACTGGGGTCTCCAATTTTGGAATGAAAGGGAAGGAAAGGCAGAACAAAGCAAGGCAGAAATTCATGAATCTAGAGTTACTGAAATATGCAGACTGACACAACATTTGAAAATTTGAGTAACTAAGTTTTATTTAAAAAACAGCTCCTAAAGCAAGGTCATACAGCCCTGCAGTCAATTACTTTAGGTATTTACAAACTATCCTTAGAGGCAAAGGAGTTGTGAGTGTTTATTCCAGGATCTAGCAGTTGCTCACTTCCCCTCTTGGAAGTGACCACCAGAGTGCTCATTGCTTACAATGACACACCAGACCTCAGGGTGCTGTTGGTAGCTCTGTTCCAAGGGTTACCTGGGGTGGCAGTGGTAGAGATGTACTCCCCCTACCTCAGGCATGACCTTTCAGCACAGTCAATATTTTGAGTCTGAGGTCCAGAGTATACTAAGGAACTTATATGCTAGCTCTTCAAAAGTATACTGCTATGTTCATAGTTCATCTATGATTGTTCCTGATGTTCCTTTGATTCAAAGTGTTGTTTAGACATTAACAAAAGTGAAGCAATAAAGATTTGGGGTTTAATTCTGCTTTTATGTAGGTAATGTAGAGACAGAATCCAATTGTTTTAAACACCACTTCCCTAACTACAAGAAGGCAAAACACATAGGGGAGGATGAAGCACAAAGGATACAATGAGAAAAAAAAGACAACATACTATCAAGTGTATTCTGTTTGTTAAATTACTAGAAACTGCAAATTAAACAGATTTCACTCTGCTACATATCCTACTGGAAACCACATCAAGAATACTACTTCATGTCATCTGGACTAGCAGCAACTACCAATTCAGTAAGAGTGGTTTCTGTCACCATCTGCTTGTCCTTTCTCCCACAGCATCTTACCACCACTTGCTTCTGCTCACAGCTAGTTCCACAAATGTACATTTTGTACACATTCCTATAACATTTATCAATATTGTACATATTTCAGCCAAATAAAATTTTAGTAGCAGAAAATAAACACTCTTGTTGGAAAGCTTCATAAGAACTCAAAACTGGCAAGTCCTTTTGCAAAAATAATGCCAGTAACCCTTAAAGAGAAGATAACTGAAGAATTCTAAGTCACATCACCCCTTGAAGGTGGAGTTAAACAAGGGAAACCACTAACCAAATACACAAAGAGAACAGCTATGCAGCCAACCTAGCCTGGAAAAATGAAATGGGAAGATGGTAGAACAGACATGACTTGCAAGATCAGAGAGGAAAGTATGTAGTACTTAAGATGCAAGATGAGAATAGGCAGAAAATGGGGAAGCAGAAGAAAGTCCAGATCTCTGCTACATTACTTAACAAAAAACTACAGCATTTTTTTACTTGAACTTAAGGAAAAACTTCTTCCCTTTGGGAGGATGACTGAGCACTGGAACAGGCTGCCCAGAAAGTCTGTAGAATCTCCTTCACTGAAGACTTTCAAAACCTGCCTGGATGCATTTCTGTACAATCTGCTCCAGGCACACCTGCTTTAGAATGGAGGTGGAGTGGATGAACCCCAAAGCCCCCTTCCAACCCCTACCATTTTCTGATGCTGTGATTCTATGATTCAGAGACACTTTCTCAATGTGGAAACGTGCAAAGTGGTACCAATACACAGGTCTAAAATAGAAGGATTAGAGTCTCTCCCTCATGACAAAGCAGCATTTCTTGGCCATACTGAGTTTCCATTAATGAACATCACACAAAAAAAAAAAAAAACAAACCAACACACCAGTCTTTTAATTTTAATTTAAAAAAAAGTATGACTGAAATGAAAAGATACTGCATCAGAGAGCAGGCCCACAAGAGCTCCCTCTGAATACAAAAGAATCATAGAATCAGTAAGGTTGGAAAAGACCTCAAAGATCATCAAGTCCAACCTGTCATCCAACACCTCATGAATACTAAACTATGGCACCAAGCGCCATGTCCAATCCCTTTTTTAACACCTCCAGGCACGGTGACTCCACCACCTCCCTGGGCAGCCCATTCCAATGGCTAACAACTCTTTCTGCGAGGAATTTTCTTCTCACCTCAAGCCTAAACTTCCACTGGCACAGTTTGAGACTATGTCCTCTTGTTCCGGTTCTGGTTGCCTGGGAGAAGAGACCAACCCCCTCCTGGCTATAACCACCCTTCAGGTAGTTGTAGAGAGCAATAAGGTCTCCCCTGAGCCTCCTCTTCTCCAGGCTAAACAATCCCAGCTCCCTCAGCCTCTCCTCATAGGGCTTGTGCTCAAGGCCTCCCACCAGCCTGGCTGCCCTTCTCTGGACACATTCAAGAGTCTCAGAGTCCTTTTAAAAAGCAAATCAATTCTTCACCTCCCCCCACATCCCCCCCCAAAAAGAAAAAAAAAGAAAAAAAAAAAAAAAAAAAAAAAAAAAAAACAAAAAAAAAAACACCACCAACCACCAAAAAAACAAACCAAACCAAGACAATGAAAACAAATTTTATAGAGAAATTTAAGTATTGTGACTACATTTAACAAGCATTTCTAGAGAATCTTAAGGAAGGTCACAGAAGCACAGCAACAAGATGGCCTTCCGTCTGAAGGAACAACCTGGCAGATGTTAGCTGTGCAAGCTGAAATTGCTTTGCCAAACACTTAGTGTTGCCACAAGCCTCTTGAATTCCATTAATATGTCACTGTTCACCAAGACATTGTTTTCCCCTTACAGGTTAATCAAATCTCACTCCTCATTTGGATAGTAGTCTCCCACATACAGTCAGCCTGCATATGGAAAGTGATTTTACAGATTAGCCAGCAGGTCAAGGGAGGTGATTCTTCCCCTCTACTCCACTCTGGTGAGACCCCACCTCAAGTACTGCATCCAGTTCTGAAGCCCCTATTACAAGAAAGATATGGATGTGCTGAAACATGTCTAGAGAGATGGAGCTCCTCTCCTATGAGGACAAATGAGAGAGTTGGGATTATTCAGTCTAGAGAGGAGAAGGCTCCAAGCAGACCTTATTGGGGCCTTCCAGTGTCAGAAGGGGGCTACAAAAAAGCTGGTGAGGGACTTTTTAGGATGTCAGGTAAGGACAGGACTGGGAGGGAATGGAGCAAAACTAGAAGTGATAGATTCAGATTAGATGTTAGGAAGTTCTTAAGGGTGGTGAGACACTGGAACAGCTTGCCCAGGGAGGTTGTGGAAGCCTCATCCCTGGAGGTTTTTAAGACCAGGCTGGATGTGGCTCTGAGCAACCTGGTCTAGTGTGAGGTGCCCCTGCCCTTGGCAGGGAGGTTGTAACTAGATGATCCTTGAGGTTCCTTCCAACCCTGACAAGTCTGTGATTCTATGATTACACAGTGCAGCCCCTCCTAACATGCACTAGGCAGTAAGCACCTCAAAGAAAAACCAAAAGCTTGCATTGGATGCTTTAAGACAATCTGAACATTATCAGGATAAAGCCCCTCAGGAGAGCCACAACCCTTCAACTCTATTTCCTACCAACCATTAAGAATATTCTTAGAAATTTAGTACTTAAGAAAAGAAAAATTAAACACGAAATCTTTTCTGCTACAGAAACCATCACTTGTATACGATGCCTTCTCCATGAATTGAAAAGATCTTCTGTCAGATTGGGAAATACGATGTCAAGATACATCTCTGCATCCTGACTTTTGAAATGCTGTTAAGTGTACACATGATATAATGCCTCTGTGTTCTTAATGCAAGCACAGTTATAAAAATTTCATCGTTAGCAGTGAACAGCTGGACTTCATGACTCCCATCCAATACCCAGGCATTCCACATCCACCTTAATTGACATGCATTTCAAGTCACATTTGACCTTTTTGGTTTTTCATGCACTGAAAATGAAGGAAGAATTAACTTAATGTTTTAAGACTGTTGATCAAAGTTCTTAGAATGTATCTCAGCTTTTGAAGTGGCATACATCTGACAGTTTTCCCAGAAGGGGGAAGCAAGTCTGTTTTTTTATAACTGCCAGGACTAGCCCTGCCTCCTGGTCCTGCAGAGCACAGGAAATCACAGAAATGGAATAGCAAGTCAAAATATGACAGAAATTTACAGCGCATGCGTTGGCACAGAAGGAAACAAAAATTAAAATCCAGAAGAGAATATACAAAATCTGACACATCTTGATTTACAATATATAAAGCTAACAAAAAAAATCCCCTCTGAAGCCCTTCAAATAATACCTCAAACATGTCTCGAAAGATCAGAACTGAAAGAATTATTTTAGTTTCTATTTCAAAACTAAACATATTGCCAGGGAATTTTCAAATTAAACCCAGAACAAAGTTTTTAAAGGGCAAGGGCCTTAAAACAAAATACTCTTGAGCAGTTCCAAACAAAAAGAATGGAAGTAATACTGAAGAGAACCTTAGATCAAGCTGCCTTTCACCTCTGCAAAAATGAATCATAGCATTGTCAGGGTTGGAAGAGGCCACAAAGATCATCCAGATCCAGCCACCCTGCCGTGGGCAGGGACACCTCACACTAGATTAAGTTAGTTTTCATTTTTCACCACTTTCTGTTTGAATGTCTGAAAAATTGCTGACTGCAAAGACAAAATACCTGCACAAAGAAACAGCCCACTTCCTATGCTAATACTTATAAGGGCATAATGTTTCTTGGCTGCAGTAACTTTATCAGCATGCTACTCTCCCATCTTCTGTGACTCAACTGCTGTTTCTCTACTGGTTAAGCTGTGAATCCTAAAATCATTCAGGGTCCTCAAAAACTATTTTCATTATTACAATTCACTTAATACCACGATGCACTTGCATTTAATTACTATACAAGGTCCCCCCAGAGAGATACATTATTCATGAACATAATAATATAGAATCATAGAATGGGCTGGGTTGGAAGGAACTTCCAAAGGTCATCTAGTCCAAACCCCTCTGCAGTCACCAGGTGCATCCTCAATTAGACCAGGCTGCCCAGCACCCTGTTGAGCCTCACTTTGAATATCCAGGGATGGGGCCCCAACCACCTCCTGGGGCAACCTGTTCCAGTGTTCCACCACCATCACAGTAAAGAGCCTGATCCTAATATCCAATCTAAATCTGCACTTTTCTAGTTTGAAGCCATTACCCCTCATTTTATCACCACAGACCTTTGTAAATAGTCTTTCTCCATCCTTCTTGTAATCCTCCTTTAGGTACAGGAAGGCTACTACTAGAGCTCCCTAGAGCCTCCTCTTCTCTGGGCTGAACAACCCCAGCTCCCTCAGCCTGTCCTCAGAGTAGAGGTGCTCCAACCCTCTTGATATGAACTCAGCTGCATCTTGAAAGAAGGGAACATTGGTTTATACTTGTTTCAGGTATTTTTCAGTCTTTCCAAACAGCACTTCCTTTCAACTATTACAAGTGTGATTACATATATACCTTTCTTGATCTATGCACTTGGGGAGCACAATTACTACCTGAAAAGTTA